>NC_089264.1:32834325-33446073 GCF_963930625.1 Muntiacus reevesi
TGTGGTGTTGGATAAAACTCTTTGGGCAGCAAGTATGTGCATGTGTTACGTCTCTCAGTCATGTCCGACTTTGCAACCCCATGGACTATAGCCCAGCAGGCTCTTTTGTTCGTGGGATTCTCCAGGCAAGAATACCGGAGTGGGTTGCCATTTCCTTCTCCAATCAATCCTAAAGGAAATCAACCCTGAATATTCATTGGAAGGACTGAGGCTGAAGCTGACTCTCCAATTATTTGATGCAAAGTATCAAAACTACCTGATGCAAAGAGCCAACTCATTGGAAACGACCCTGATGCTGGCAAAGGTTGAGGGCAAGAGGAGAAGGGGGTGACAGAAGATGAGATGGTTGGATGGCATCACTGACTCAGTGGACATGAGTTTGAGCAAACTCCTGGAGACAGTGAAGGAAAGGGAAGCATGTCGTGCTGCAGTTCATGGGGTTGCAAAGAGTCAGACACACTTTAGCGACTGAACAACTTCATCCCAAAAAAACCTGTCTTTTAAACTGATGGAAGAAGCCAATTCTTAACTTGAAAGTTTGAAACTAATAATAATAGCAAAAGCAAGATTTCTAGTTTTTCTCTTTTGTATGTAGACTATATAATAAGGCACCTATTAGAAGAAATTCATATTCATATATATCAATTCAAATGTACTATTTATGTGTCAATAGCTTTTTGTCATCATTTTTGAAATAACAGATCATATGGCGCCTCATAGGAAAAATATTGATAATAGTGCACAAAGTGTATACAGCTGGTAACATATCTTGTTCCTACTGTATGTTGTAAATTCTATCACTTTACAGCTTTTCTTATAGTACTGCATAGAACAGGGCATGGTCACAGTCACAAATATAAATAAGAAAAAGAAAATTATACGTCAATGTAAGATGATACAAAAACTGGAGGAAAAGAAATTTTGAAATACAAATTAGAAAACAGATTAAGAGATTAATTTAAAGGTTACTATACTCATTGTTCATAAATATGTTTATGTATGGATCTGTGTACAAATATAAGCAATATAAACACCTGACAATACAAACAAGCATAGAGAGTAATATAGGATCAAATATGTCAATATATGGTTCGTCCAAATAGGAATGTGAGGCCAATAAACTGACAGTCAGTATTGGTTTGCTAAGGGTGGGGGGTGGGGGAAGAAATGAGCATATCTGCAAATCATTACTGCTGTGCTTTTGTTTTAAATACCGATTTATTAATAAGCATGTTCTTTATAATACAAATGGCAGCATATTAAGAATATACCAATTTCCATTCACTTATATGTTGCCATGAAGTACATAATCTGTTAGAATTGCTTTAAAAACAGAATCTTAGATTTGTTATTTTTTCTAAGTGTTGTTGTTGAACTCAGCATATAAAGGTCACATTCTTCAATGACATTGCTTCATAATATGTCTGTAGATGTTATATTTCTTGAACTGCTTACCCATTCATAAAGCTCAGGAGTAAATAGATGAATTCTGTGAGGCCCTCTAACTTATTAAAATACAAGCATACATTCTGTGAAATGTACAATATACACACATCTGACAATAAAATGTCATTCTAAATTCATTTTTTCTTTCAAAGTTAGTAACAAACTAGATTCAGTATTGTCCCATAAATAGGAAGGTAAAAATAATGTCCTATAGATTACTGCCACAAACAGATATGGTGTACTTTATAAAAAAGAGAGCAAAAACATATTTGAGAATGAAGTCTGTTCATTACATAAATTTAGAAATATGATAATAAGTTTCTTTCTTCCACTTGTACTTGCCAACATGATCACTGAACACAAACGAATCATATACACTGTTCTAACTTTTATTATTCAAAATTCTGGATATTGTAATTCATAAATCAGAACAATTTTTAGAATCCAGGGGGAAAAGGCATGACTGATACATGTTTTAGTAATAAAATTCTCTGTTATAATACAGTATCAGATTGAAATTACTTCAGATCACATCAAGATAAATTTTAAATTTGTAGAAATGTCTAATGTTAAAACAATTAATAGATTTACTCAAGCAATAATTAATAAGTATATTAAAGTGTATTTTATTTCTTAATTTGTTCTTTAATTTAAAATTTGATTTATTTTAGGAGGAATTACATAACATATTACAACAAAGGGATGTAATAAATTCAGTCTATTTCTTTCTTTAAAAAAAAAACTTAAACTTTGCTAATAAATTTACTAAGTTGTCTTCTTGTAAGCCCATGATCCTGCATCAATGGCCACTATAAGGAATGACTAACTGATGCTGAATTTATGCTGATTTATATACTGTTAATTTAATAGAACAATTAGTAAGCAAGAACTCAGGAGAGAAGGACCTATGCGTGTGCCAGAAGGGTCCTAGCTGTAGTTCCTGGTAAGCAAATGTGATGTGCCTGACTTAAATTGCCACTAGATGGAGATTTTGCATCTTGGAAATTCTAAGTTCTGCCACAGTGAATAACTACTGCATAGAATTTTACATTTGAAAGGTGTACTTCTCTTTGAGGGTGAAGAAACTGAAATCCAGATTGGTTAAGTACCTCATTCAAAGACAAACAAATAGCTGCACTAACATTTATAGAGCTCAGTGTTCCTGATAATGGAATTAACTAATCCAAACAAAAGAAGAGACTCTGTCATTGCCAGACTGTCCTTATTTCAAACAAACAAAAAGACTCTTGCTCTGTAAGCATCTGATATATTGTTACCATTTTTGTGTAACATAAAAATAAATTTATTTCACAAGAAGCTATGTTACCATAAAAGCTTTTTATTGTTTTATTTATGTGGCTTTCTTCTTAGTCCTATATCACTGAAAGGGGTGATTTCATATTTAATGAGTACACATGTTATTTTGCTTTAAGTTCCAAAAAACTTTGTTAGGTAACAATTATTATTCTTATCAGATACACAAGTTTGGAGTCTGAGAAGTAAAGCTGAGATTTGAATGATGTATTTCTGATGGTGAAGACAAATTTTGAATTCATATCCTTCTGCCTGAATGCACAAAATAGAGTGACAATAATAAAGTGTTAAATAACATTAATCTTAATACTATTGCTGCCCTAAGAATGTGTAATTGGGAGTGGCATACTATTCCACTGGTGGCTTCCCCTGTGGCTCAGCTGGTAAAGAATCCGCCTGCAATGCGGGAGACCTGGGTTCCATCCCTGGTTGGGAAGATCCCCTGGAGAAGGGCATGGCAACCCACTCCAGTATTCCTGCCTGGAGAATCCCCATGAACAGAGGAGCCTGGCGGGCCACAGTCCAAGGGGTCACAAAGAGTTGGACATGACTAAACACAGCCCATTACATTAGATACTATTCCAAATCAGTATTCCAATGACAAAGCCACTGCCAGGTAATCAAGAGGAGTTCTAAATGATTCTTCAGATAAACACAGGTCACAAGGAATATTAATTCTGTAGAGAAAATGCAATCCATTAGCCAAGAATGTACAAAGTGTTGAGTTCACAAGAAAGAGAGAGACAGAGGGAGATAGAGAGGATGGGAGGTGGGAGAGAGAGAAATGGTGGTGTCATCCTATGGACTTTCCAAGGCTAAGAGCTGCATGTCCAAGACTGAATATTAAAAAAAGGCACATGTAGCAATTGAGAACGTTTTGTGATTCATAATAAAATCTTCAAACAAAGAAGCAGGCATCCAAGATTAAAAAGACTGAAGAAAGAATACCATATAACAAAGAGAAAGTCTTCCAGAACCCAAAAGTAGAACCTATAGGGGTCCCTGCTTGCTGTGTTTATGAAGAAACCACATAATGGTATCGGAATACCATGTCATGTGGATAAAATACTGTATCACCTATAAAAGGTAAGTTTTCATTCCAGTCCCAAAGAAGAGCAATGCCAAAGAACATTCAAACTACTGTACAATTGCGCTCATTTTGAATAATGTTACACATTAAATCCTTCAAGCTAGGCTTCAGCAGTACCTGAACCAAGAACTTCCAGATGTACAACCTGGGTTTAGAAAAGGCAGAGGAACCAGAGATCAAACTGCCAACATTTGTTGGATCATAGAAAAAACAAGGGAATTTCAGAAAATCATCTACATCTGCCTCATTTACTACACAAAAGCCTTTGACTGTGCAGATCCCAGCAAACTAAAAAATTCTTAGATAGATGGGAATACCAGACCACTTTATCTGTCTAAGAAACCTGTATGCAAGTCAAGAAGCAACAGCTAGAATCATACATGAAACTATTGACTGGTTCAATATTTGGAAAGAAATAGGACAAGGCTGCATATTGTCACCCTGCTTATTTAATTTATATGCAGAGTACATCTTGCAGAATGCCAGGCTAGAAGAATCACAACTGGAATCAGGATTGCTGGGAGAAACATCAACAATCGCAGATACGCAGATGATACCACCCTAATGACAGAAAGTGAGAAGGAACTAAAAAGCCTCTTGATAAGGGGGAAAGAGGACAGTGAAAAAACTGGCTTAAAACTCAACATTCAAAAAACCAACATCATAGCATCCAGTCCCATCACTTCACGGCAAATAGAAGGGAAAAAAGTAGAAGCAATGACAGACTATATTTTCTTGGGCTCCAAAATCACTGCAGACAATGACTGCAGCCATAAAATTAAAAGATGCTTGCTCCTTGGGAGGAAAAGCATGGCAAACCTAGACAGCATATTAAAAAGTTGAGACATCATTTTGCTAACAACAGTTTGTACAGTCAAATCTATGGTTTTTCGAGTAGTCATGTAGAGATATGAGAGTTGGACCATAAAGAAGGCTGAGTGCCAAGAAAAGAAAATCAACGCTTTTGACTTGTGGTGCTGGAGAAGACTACAAGGAAATCAACCCAGTCAATCCAAAAGTGACCTTGAACAGAGTATTCATTGGAAGAACTGATGCTGAAGCTGAAGCTCCAACACTTTGTCCATCAGATGTGAAGAGGTGACTCACTGGAAAATATCCTGATGCTGGGAAACAGAAGGCAAAAGGAGAACACGGTGGCAGAGGATGAGATGATTAGATAGCATCACCAATTTAATGGACATGAATTTGAGAAAATCTCTGGAGATAGTGAAAGAAAGGGAAGCTTGGAATGCTGCAGTCCATGGGGTTACAAAGGGTCGAACATGACTTAGCGACTGAACAACAACAATTACACTATTCATAAATAATGATATAATGGATTACAGATGAATATCATGGTTGTTTCATGATATTTTTTGGTTTTCCTCTCAACATCTTAAAATCTCATTCTTTTTTCCTATATATTACATAGGTTAAATTTCTGAACCCACATTTCTAGGTTGGATTCTGGCTTCCACATTCATTAATGTTGAATAAAGTATTAATACTTAGTCTCCCTCTTGGTCTCAGTGTCAATGTGTGAAATGAGGAACAGAATCAACTATTATGAGGATAAATGAGCTAAGCACTCAGACTTGTGTGCAACAGAGACAAAGCACACAGTAAATGTCAGCGATTTATATTGGCGCAAAATCATGGAGTGTAAATCCAACTTTTCTGTTTTAAGAATTTGAAATAGAAACCTATCTATCTCAAGAATTTGAAGCTTCAAAAGGTAAATCTATTGAAGCAACATGCTTTTCAAATTTTTCTCTTAATAAGACTTCTTTGCTTCTATATTAGCTACACGTAGAGGGTATATCTGGATAAGTGTTTACCAAAGTAGAATCGGGGGAGGGGAAGCTTCCCTGCTGGCTCAGAAGATAGCGAATCTACCTGCAATGCAGAAGTTCAGTTCCGTTCGGTGGCTCAGTTGTGTCTGACTCCTTGCGACCCCATGAACCACAGCACGCCAGGCCTCCCTGTCCATCACCAACTTCCAGAGTCTACCTAAACCCATGCCCATTGAGTGGGTGATGCCATCCAACCATCACATCCTCTGTTGTCCCCTTCTCCTCCTGCCTTCAATCTTTCCCAACTTCAAGGTCTTTTCAAATGAGTCAGCTCTTCGCATCAGGTGGCCAAAGTATTGGAGTTTCAGCTTCAGCATCAGTCCGTCCAAGGAACACCCAGGACTGATATCCTTTAGGATGGACTGGTTGGATCTCCTTGCAGTCCAAGGGACTCTAAAGAGTTTTCTCCAACACCACAGTTCAAAAGCATCAATTCTTCATCTCTCAGCTTTCTTTATAGTCCAACCCTCACATCCATACATGACTACTGGAAAAACCATAGCCTTGACTAGACGGACTGGACAAAGTGATGTCTCTGCGCTGTCTAGGTTGGTCATAAGTAAGTGTCTTTTAATTTCATGGCTGCAATCACCATATGCAGTGATTTGGGAGTCCAAAAAAAATAAAGTCAGTCACTGTTCCCAACCCAGGTCCTATCCTTGGGTTAGGAAGATCCCTTGGAGAAGAGAATGGCTACCCATTCCAGTATTTTTGCCTCATAATCTTCCACAAACGTTAGGTAAAATAACTGAACTGTTAGCCTGGAAATGAGGAAAGAGAGAGGTAATAAATCTGAATATTCTAAGTGAAAGATAAACTTTCTCTTTATTTTTCTTCTATTCAAGTGCATTTTATGCTGATATTAATTTTATGTTGATCACATTATGAGTATCTTGCACAATAATTTCAAACTTGTTCTACTAAATTGAAAAACTACTTGATCCTTAGCACACTTTAACCACTAACAATTTTCCATTAAATACGGCAAAAGATATATTTTCCTGTCAGTATATATATGTTATATATGCTTTAAATATATTATCATTAATACTGTCAAGTAACATATTTATTTCATTTGTTTTAAAGAAAAGATATGTAAATATATTTCATTAAAATCTAATTATAAAAAGCAATCCTCATTGTCAAGCCAACCAGCCAATGAAGATTTTTCTTCAGAAGAAAAGACTTAAATCATCAAATAAACCTGCTAATAACAAGTCAATATTTTCACTTACTTATTTCTGGATACAATAGAAAAAGGAGGAGGGAAGGTGGAAGGAGGCAGGAGGAGATGATTCAGAATAGTGCTTCTATGAAATAATACATCAACACCTCCAACATTTCTTTAGAAAGTGTTCAAGGGACTCCCTGATAAATTAAGCCTTTTATTGATATTCTGGAGACTTTTAAAGACTGGGCAATGAATCCTAGAAAGATTCAGAAGAGATGAGAAGTTTCCCTTTTTATTTTCCTTTGTGTAGAAAAGGAGATTGTGAAAGGCAAAGTTAGGAAGATGAACTGGCAAATGTCAGAAGTTTTTCAAGCAAGGAAACTGTATAGAAAATCACAACTGGAAATTGAAGGTTGAGAAATTAATTATCTTACAGGTATGTGTTTCTATACAGTCCAGGAGGAGTTTCTGAGATCCTGGTTATTATACTCCATTCTGAATACTATTCGTATTGCATATACAAAGTGCCCAGTGGATTCTTTTATTCAAATCATTCAAAACTGGAAGCCACACTGTCTCCTAAGCACAAAAGATTCAAAAGAGAGTAAGGGACAAAAGGACCTTTTTTGATGGAGCAACTATTTCAGTGAGGTAGACAAAATATAAGCAAGAAACCAAATGAACAAGATAAATCATCTTGAATAGTCGTATATATTACATAAAAAATAATTGCAGTATTGCAGTAAAGCGGTAACAAGTGAAGGGGAAAGTGTGGAGGTGGGATGTTTGAGGTGAAGGAAGATCAGTGGGAAAAGCATTTCCAGCAAAGGCAACATCAAGGACAAACTCCCCAGTTACCATGAATTACTTACAGTTTAACATTCACGTAGTTTTAATCATTTCAAACGGTTTTTAAAAAGCTATTTTATCCTATACTATTATAAAGGAACTAATCCACTTTATTACTAAATAATCCTTCAGTTCAGTTCAGTTGCTCAGTCGTGTCTGACTCTTTGCAACCCCATGAATTGCAGTATGCCAGGCCTCCCTGTCCATCACCAACTCCCGGAGTTTACTCAAACTCATGTCCATCAAGTCGGTGATGCCATCCAGCCATCTCATCCTCTGTCGTCCCCTTCTCCTCCTGCCCCCAGTCCCTCCCAGCATCAGGATCTTTTCCAATGAGTCAACTCGTTGCATGAGGTGGCCGAAGTATTGGAGTTTCGGCTTCAGCATCAGTCCTTCCAATGAACACCCAGGACTGAGCGCCTTTAGGATGGACTGGTTGGATCTCCTTGCAGTCCAAGGGACTCTTAAGAGTCCTCTCCAACACCACAGTTCAAAAACATCAATTCTTCGGCGCTCAGTTTTCTTCACAGTCCAGCTCTCACATCCATACATGAAATGGAAAACTGGAAAAAAACTGGAAAAACCATAGTCTTGACTAGACGGACCTTTGTTTGCAAAGTAATGTCTCCGCTTTTTTTTTTAATCTTTTATTTTTTCTTAAGATCTTATTTTTATTTTTTTTCATTTATTTTTATTAGTTGGAGGTTAATTACTTTACAATATTGTAGTGGTTTTTGCCATATATTGACATGAATCAGCCATGGATTTACATGTGTTCCCCATCGCGATCCCCGCTACCGCCTCCCTCCCCATTCCATCCCTCAAGGTCTTCCCAGTGCACCAGCCCTGAGCACTTGTCTCATGCATCCAACCTGGGCTGGTGATCTGTTTCACCCTTGATATTTAATATGCTATCTAGGAAAATAATCATTAGGTAGCATTAAATGCCTCTGTTTGGGGCTCACTCAGGTTTTTGAATTTTTGTTAATGGAAAACTCTATATGATGTACTGGACTTCAGCCTGAAAGCTGTACTGCTTCTATTACCAGTGTAGTTGGACCAAACTCCTATGTGTAAATCTCTTCATGGTAAGCAGTGAAGTTGTTTTGAAGCCTAGAAACTCTTTCAGGACACTAGAGTGTCATTTAGTAAATAACCACAGCTACACACTATGGCTGCAGCAACCAGAGGCACAAGTGTCTAATCATAATATGTTTATTTGTCTGCAAGATGTGTCTCTCCCACTCTGCAGTGATTGATTCAACTAAGGTCACATCGCCAGAATAAGAGCAGTAGCAGTTTGAGAAATCAAGTGAAGAAAGCAGGCAACCAGATGAAAAGTACTGACCCAGATACAGGACATTTCCAAAGAATGTAAATCTGTTTACAAGTAAATGATTCGGCATATCCCTGTGCTCAGTCACTTCTGTCGTGTCCAGCTCTTTGCGACCCCATGGACTGTAGCAGACAGGTTGCTCTGTCCATGGGTTTCTATAATTGCCACATGCTTCAGCAGGGGATCTTCCTGACCCAGCGATCTAATCCGCATCTTCTGAATTTTGTGCATTGCAGGCAGATTTTTTACGCACTAAGCCACCAAGGAAGCCCAAATAATTCAGCAAACTTTACAATAAAAGCTATTACAAAGTGAGGGATCTTTACTAGACATAGGGGAGAATGCAAAACACATATAAAATGCTCCCTCTTGCCATTAAGAAGTATTTAATAAATTAAACTAATACAAAAATAAACAGAGACCAAATGTTAATGATACTGTTCAGTTGAGTTCGGTAGAGTCGCTCAGTCATGTCTGATTCTTTGCAACCCTATGGAGAACAGCACGCCAGGCTTCCCTGCCCTCACCAACTCCCAGAGCCTCCCCAAACTCAGGTACATCACATCGGTAATGCCATTCAACCATCTCATCCTCTGTCGTCTCCTTCTCCTCCCACCCTCAATCCATCCCAGCATCAGGGTCTTTTCCAATAAGTCAGTTATTCACATCAGGTGGCCAAAGTGTTGGAGTTTCGCTTCAGCATCGGTCCTTCTGATGAACATTCAGGAATGATTGCCGTTAAGATGGACTCGTTGGATCTCCTTGCAGTCCAAGAGACTCTCAAGAGTCTTCTCCAACACCACAGTTCAAAAGCATCAATTTTTTGGTGCTCAGCTTTCTTTAGAGTCAAACTCTCACATACATATATGACTACTGGAAAAACCATAGCTTTGACTAGATGGACCTTTGTTGGTAATATCTCTGCTGTTTAATATGTTGTATAGGTTGATCATAGCTTTTCTTCCAAGGAGGTAAATGTCTTTTAATTTCATGGCTGCAGTCACCATCTGCAATGATTTTGTAGCCCAAAAAAATACCATCTGTCACTGTTTCCATTCTTTCCCCATCTATTTGCCATGACGTGATGGGACCAGATGCCATGATCTGAGTTTTCTGAATGTTGAGTTTTAAGCCAACTTTTCACTCTCCTCTTTCACTTTCATAGAGGCTCTTTAGTTCTTCACTTTCTGCCATAAGGATGGTGTCTTCTGCATATCTGAGGTTACTGATATTTCTCCCAGCAGTCTTGATTCCAGCTGGGGCTTCATCCAGCCTAGCACTTCTCATGATGTACTCTGCATATAAGTTAAATAAGCAGGGTGACAATATACAGCCTTGAGGTACTCCTTTCCCGATTTGGAACCAGTCTGTTTTTCTGTGTCCAGTTCTAACTGTTGCTTCTTGACCAGCATACAGATTTCTCAGGAGGCAGGTCAGGCAGTCTGGTATTCCCATCTCTTTAAGAATTTTCCACAGTTTGTTGTGATCCATGCAGTCAAAGGCTTTGGCATAGTCAATAAAACAAAAGTAGATATTTTTCTGGAACTCTCTTGCTTTTTCGATGATCCAGTGGATGTTGGCAATTTGATCTCTGGTTCCTCTGCCTTTTCTTTTTTTTTTTTTTTTTTTTTTTTGTTTTTTCACTAAAAGATGGTATTCTTTTTTTTTTTTTTTTTAATATTATTTTATTAGTTGGAGGCCAATCACTTTACAACATTTCAGTGGGTTTTGTCATACATTGACATGAATCAGCCATATAGTTACATGTATTCCCCATCCCGATCCCCCCTCCCACCTCCCTCCCCACCCGACTCCTCAGGGTCTCCTCTGCCTTTTCTAAATCCAGCTTGAACTAATAAAATTATAGTTCTGAGAAGAAAAGAAAATTATACAGACTGGAGAAATAGACATTTAGTAAAGAAGCATACAAATGCATGAATATTTGAACCCAAACAGTCTTTCTAAAGTTTTTGAGATTTCAGGGATTGAGGAGTTCATTTATTCAATAATCATTCATTGAAGAGATGCTCAACATCACTAATCATCTGGGAAATGCAAATCAAAACCACAATGAGCTATCACCACACAACTGTCAGATGGCTATCATCAAAAAGAATACAAAAAACAAATGTGGGTAGGGATGTGTAGAAAAGGGAACCCTCATTTACTGTCAAGTGAGCAATTAAATTGGTGCAGCCACTGTGGAAAACTATGGAGGGGTCTCAAAAAACTAAAAACAGAACTACCATAGGACTATTCAAAAACAAAAACGCTAATTTAAAAAGATACATGCACTCAATGTTTATAGAAGCATTGTTTATAATTGCCAAGACATAGAAGCAAACAAAGTGTCCATCAATAATTAAGTGAATATATAAAATAGGGTATACACACAACAGGAATATTTTTCAGCCATAAAAAGTTAAATTTTGCATTTGCAAGAACATAAATCAACTTGGAGGGCATTATTTGATAAGTGATTAAGTCAGTCAAAGACAAACACTGTATGATATCACATATGTGAGGAATATAAAAAATACAACAAAACTAGTGTACATAACCCAAAAAAGGCAGACTCACAGATACATAGAACGAACTAGTGGATACCAGTCAGAAGAGGGAAGTGGGGAGGGGTAATAATAAGGGTAGGGGAATAATAGATACAAACTATTAGGTATAAAATAAGCTATAGGGATATAACTCACAATATAGCCAATATTTTATAAAAACTATACAAGGAGTATAAGCTTTAAAAATTATGAGCTGCTATATGACATACCTGTAACTTATATTGTACAGCAACTATACTATATAGTATATATACAACTTTAACTTTTTAAAAATGTCTGTATTCTGTCTTAGGCTAAACAATAAGGATGTTCTTCTCCTCTCTCTACTTGTTGTTAGGCCATGGGATGTAAGAGGTATAAAACCTTGAGTTTAACTAATAATCATTAAAGCCAGTTGTTCTCAAAATATATTCCCAGTCCAGCAGCGCCAGCATCACCTGGAAAATCATTAGAAATTCAAATATTGGGAGCACATCCACAGAAATGCTTAATCAGAACCTCCTCCTACAACCTACACCATTTCCAAGAGACCCAAATGATCCTGATGCATTGATGCATGCTAAAGATTGAACACCACTGATCTAAACTAACCAAGGAAGAATTTGGTAGCTAATATGAGGTAATTACTTGCTATCAAACAGCAGAACAAGCACTAGCAACATGATTTCTAACTTCTAAGAGAGGATTCTTTCTACTCACCATAAAAAATGCAAATTTTCTACTGATTTCAGTAATTTTTAAAAAATTTCCACCTTTCAAAACATGAGCCCTGTAAAATCTAGAAGTTTCTTATAGTAGTGTGCATGTCATTAAAACTGTATTCTGTTTTCACACTCGGATGGACTAAGCAAACTAAAAACATATATGTAAATCTCTTATATTTTTTATTAAATTAGAATTATTTTTTAAAGCACAGTACATGGTACTCTTTTCCTGTTTTTCTTTAGGACTTTTTCTCTTTATTCCTTACTGATATGTTAAGTGCTCTTTAATATTAAGAACATAGTTCTTTATAGTATTTAAGTATTTTCCTGTTTCACTTTTGATATTTTAACATTTTGAATGTTTTGTTTATATGTAATCTGAAACATTCACATCCTCATTATTTTTCAGTGTTTTACACTGGGAAAAGTGTTGTCTTTCCTAAAAGAAGGCGAAATTTTGTCTATTAGTGTTAGCTCTTCAATCATGCCCAACTCTTTGTGACCCCATGGACTGCAGTTCGCCAGGCTCCTCTGTCCATGTAATTCTCCAGGCAAGAACACTGGAATGGGTTGCCATTTCCTTCTCTAGGGGATCTTTCTGACACAGGCATCAAACCCAGGTCTCCTGCATTGCAGGCAGATTCTTTACCATCTGAGATACCAGGGAGCCTTAATATTTAAGTATTTTCCAATATCAATTTTGATATTTTAATATTTTGCAAGTTTTGTTTTTATGTAATCTGAAACATTCACATCCTCATTATTTTTCAGTGTTTTACACTGTGAAAAAAAATTTTTTTTCTAATAGAAGGTGAAATTTTGCCTGTTACTTCTTCAAATGTTTCTAAGTTCATTTTTATGTTTAATTCATCTATATTTTTAAGTGTTAGTACTAAATTTTACTATTCATGAGAATCAGAATAACCTAGAGGGCTTTTTAACATAGAAATTATTGAATCCCGACTCCACAATTTCTGAAACAGTAGGTTTGATACAGTAGTTTAAGCATTTTTAATACATTCCCAGATGATGTTGCTAGTTCTAGACCACACTTTGATAACCACTAGATAAAGAAACTGATCAACAAACAAAAAGCTCTCTATGTGCATATAGGACTTGGGTATTGTGTACTGTACTAAATTAACAACTAACATAAGATGCAAAGGGGTGACATCAGAATGAGATAAAGTTTGGGACTATAGTGCAGGTATCTTTGAATGTCATGAGCATGAATGTTTCTCAGAGGAAACAACACAGCACTAAGACTCAAAGAATAAATCTATAATAAATGCACATTGAATTTAAGTTAAATAAAGTTTCAAAAGTTCACCCTGCCTGAGAATAACATGCTTTTTAATTAGAAGCTAATTATTCTCTTTAGTTAACTGTCATCACTGGAAAACTACTTATAAAGTATTTATCAAAAAATTTATGTAAGAATTCTATAAATTACTTTAATGATCCAAATGAATCATTTTTTGCTTCATTGAAATTTAATTATCAATTTAACTGAAATCATAATGCCTGCTTCATTTCCTAGTATAAACAATGAAATTGCAAAATACAAGAATTAAAAAGGACTTAACCCAAATATTATAAATTCCATTTAATAGAGATATTTAGTAGAATATAAGTAATATAATCATGCAAAACATTGCTATGTAATCTGATTCTAAAGTCATATCAAAATGATGGAATAGTTTTAAACCACAAATTCTATGACATATTAGGGTTTCCGTGAACAAGAAGATTCACTAAGAAGTTCACTTGAAAGATAATGTCAGTAGAATAACTTGTTATCACTAAATAATGGTCTCTCACTTCTCATACAGTAGATTGCAGGGAAGAAATAAATGGGAAATAAATATCCAGGTAAACCAAAGACATTTATTTTTAGGGGTGGAGAAAGCAACCCAAGAGAAATGCTGCATGACAATCACTTTACTACTTCACACCAAAGGCTTTCCTAACTTTGATCACTTAGCACTCACCTACCCTTTTTTTTGCATACAAAACTCTCATCAGCATCAATAGGACCTAGAAATGAATTGAACAGAGTAATGGGGCTTAATCTGACACTTTTGAAATACAGTACTCAAAAGGTCTCCTGCATGAATTATACAACTCCTTTAGTTATCTGTTATCTCCAAGAAGCATAAAGAAAACAACCTCTCAGTCGTCTCTGACTCCTTGCGACTCCATGGACTATACAGTCCATGAATTTCTCCAGGCCAGAATACTGGAGTGGGTAGCCTTTCCCTACGGCAAGAGCTCTTCCTAAGCCAGGGATTGAACCCAGGTCTCGCGCATTGCAGGTGGATTTTTTACCAGCTGAGCCACAACATAAGCCCACACAGACTCTATAGCAATTTAAAAAGAACAGGGTAAATAGGTGTGTTGAATAATAATACTTAGGGATTTGTAACAGAGCCCTCCTCTCACACGCTAGTAAAGTAATGCTCAAAATTCTCCAAGCCAGCCTTCAGCAACACAGGAACCATGAACTTCCAGATGTTTAAACTGGATTTAGAAAAGGCAGAAGAACCAGAGGTCAAATTGCCAACATCTGCTGGATCACTGAAAAAGCAAGAAAGTTCCAGAAAAACATCTATTTCTGCTTTATTAACTAGGCCAAAGCTTTTGATGTGTGAATCACAACAAACTGTAGAAAATTCTTAGAGTTGGGAATACCAGACCACCAGACCTGCCTCCTGAAAATCTGTATGCAGGTCAAGAAGCAACAGTTAGAACTGGACATGGAACAAAAGATTGATTCCAAATAGGAAAAGGAGTACGTCAAGGCTGTATATTGTCACCCTGCTTATTTAACTCATAAGCAGAGTACATCATGAGAAATGTTGGACTGGGTGAAGCACCAGCTGGAATCAAGATTTCTGGGAGAAATAACAATAACTTCAGATATGCAGAGGACACCACCCTTATGGCAGAAAGCAAAGAAGAACTAAAAAGCCTCTTAATGAAAGTGAAAGAGGAGAGTGAAAAGTTGGCTTAAAACTCAACATTCAGAAAACTAAGATCACGGCATCTGGTCCCATCACTTCATAACAAATAGATGGGGAAAGAGTGGAAACAGTGACAGACTTTATTTTTTGAGGATCCAAAATCACTGCAGACGGTGACTGCAGCCATGAAATTAAGATGCTTGCTCCTTGGAAGAAAAGGTATGACCAACCTAGACAGCACATTAAAAAGCAGAGACATTACTTTGTCAACAAAGGTCCATCTAGTCAAAGCTATGGTTTTTCCAGTAGTCGTGTATGGATGTGAGAGTTGGATTATAAAGAAAGCTGAGCATTGAAGAATTGATGCTTTTGAATTGTGGTGTGGAGAAGACTCTTTTGAGTCCCTTGGACTGCAAGGAGATCCAACCAGTCCATCCTAGAGAAAATCAGTCCTGAATATTCATTGGAAGGACTGATGCTGAAGCTGAAATTCCAACACTATCGCCACCTAATACATCGAACTGACTCGTCTGAAAAGACCGTGATGCTGGGAAGGATTGAGGGTGGGAGGAAAGGGGACAAGTGAGGATGAGATGGTTGAAAGGCATCACCAACTCAATGGACATGAGTTTGAGCAGACTCTGGGAACTGGTGATGGACAGGGAGGCCTGGCATGCTGCAGTCCATGGGGTCGCAAAGAGTCAGACACTACTGAGCGACTGAACTGAACTGAACAGACCCCTGCTGATATGGTAATCTGGCTAAGCTGAGATGAACATCTGAAACATCAATTATTTCAGTGAGTATAAATCTGAATTTTCAGTTCTATACCTATACTTACATTTATTTAACCATTTAAAATGCTTTAGAAACACTAATGTCAATAAATTAAAAGTCATTCATCTGCTAGGTTTCATTACAGATATTAACTATTAGCAACAATAAATATATATATACAACATATGTTTACATACATTTATATATAATTTAACCTAGTTATTAGAAGGATTGGCATCTTTACATTAGCTCAGATGGTAAATAAATAATCTGCCTGCAATTCAGGAGATCCAGGTTCGATCCCTGGGTTGGGAAGATCACCTGGAGAAGGAAATAGCTACCCACTCCAGTATTCTTGCCTGGAGAATCCCATCGACTGAGGAGCCTGGATGTCTACAGTCCATAGGGTCACAAAGAGTTGGACACAACTGAGTGATTAATAGTTATTTACATTTACCTAAGAAAAATAGACACATAAAACAAAGCTCTTATTAAGCATTAAAAAAATAACATGGGATAGGATGATGAGAAATACATAAACCAAGTACAGTAAGAGAATTTTTAGTGAAACTGGAAAAAAAGCTTTATGAGTATCAACAACTAAAAAGCACTGAAAAGTATTTACTCAAGTCTACTTGGTATGCAGATGCAATTAAACTGATTTATAAAACCAAGATACCATATGGTTCTTAGTTCCCCAAAATTGGATTTCATATTCTGGTGTCTGAGCCCAGTACTGCTGATACAAGAAAGCTTTGCCCAGTCATCTTTAAAATCTGGTTTAGAAAATACAGTGTTTTATCCAATCAAAATGTGTGAGAGTAAAATGCAGCCAAACAGACACTTCAGTCACAGTATCCCCGTGGTGACTCGTTAGATTTATTTCCAGTGAATAAACTAATGCTGTCTCAGTTACATAGTTCTGCTTATATTCAAGTTTAAAAGTTCAGGTTTATGAAGTAATTGACATTTATGTATTCATACATATGTTTTGAATGGGCCAGTTACTATTCATAGTTTTCAGATTTTCCACACTATAATAAGAAAAGCTAACTCAGAAAAATAGACTTGAGAAAGTCAGTGATTCATTCCCATTAATTGTTTTACTAATGATTATGACTTTTTTCTCTATTTTCCCATTAAGAGATAAATTAAAAAAAAATTTGGTCAAGGGAAATAGGGTAGGAGAGAAGCTACTTAACCCAAATCAGCAAAAGTCAAAAAAACATATAAAATATGCAGAAAATTCTTAACATTTATATGACACATAGCTAGATTTGATTAAACAAAATGATACCACTGTCTTTAAAATATTTTTCAACATGGAAAACAGTACAAACATATGTAAGTTCAGTAGGATTTCTAATGTTTTGCTGTATTTAATTTCAAAATGATTTTTAACAAAAACTCGGCTGTGTAATGTGATCTTACTATTTGTAAAGCAAAAAGGATGGAACTGTTAAGATAATGACCTGTGCTGAAACATGACTCTAAGGTTTTCTCTCTTCCTTATTGGAAACGTTCCAATGGTTCTTCAACCAGTGTGATAAAATATTTAGATCAATAGGTTAAAGACATTCTCCCATGTCAGAAGGATCTGTCTTTCCTATTGTACTTTTACAACTTGGGAAGTAATAACTCTGGTAACTCTCACTGAGTCAGTTCAGTTCACTCACTCAGTCATGTCCAACTCTTTGCAACTCCATGGACTGCAGCTTGCTAGGCCTCCCTGTCCATCACCAACTCCCAGGGTTTACTCAAACTCATGTCCATTGAGTCGGTGATGCCATTCAACCATTTCATCCTCTGTTGTCCCCTTCTCCTCCTGACTGCAATCTTTCCCAGCAGCATCACAGTCTTTTCAAATCAAGTCAGCTCTTCACATCAGGTGGCCAAAGTATTGGAGTTTCAGCTTCAGCATCAGTCCTTCCAATGAATATTCAGGACTGATTTCCTTGAGGATAGATTGCTTGGATCTCCTTGCAGTCCATGGGACTCTCAAGGGTCTTCTCCACACCACAGTTCAAAAGCATCAATTCTCAGTGCTCAGCTTTCTTTATAGTCCAACTCTCACATACATACACGACTACTGGAAAAACCATAGCTTTCACTAGATGGACTTTTGCTGACAAAGTAATGTCTCTGCTTTTTAATGTGCTGTCTAGGTTGGTCATACCTTTTCTTCCAAGGAGCAAGCATCTTAATTTCATGGCTGCAGTCACCGTCTGCAGTGATTTTGGAGCCCCCAAATAATACAGTCTATAACTCTTTCTACTCTTTCCCCACCTATTTGCCATGAACTGATGGGACCAGATGCCGTGATCTTAGTTTACTGAATGTTGAGTTTTAAGCCAACTTTTCACTCTCCTCTTTCACTTTCATTAAGAGGTTCTTTAGTTATTTGCTTTCTGCCATAAGGGTGGTATCCTCTGCATATCTGAGGTTATTGTTATTTCTCCCAGAAATCTTGATTCCAGTTGGTGCTTCATCCAGTCCAACATTTCTCATGATGTACTCTGCATATAAGTTAAATAAGCAGGGTGACAATATACAGCCTTGACCTACTCCTTTTCTGATTTGGAACCAGTCTGTTGTTCCATGTCCAGTTCTAACTGTTGCTTCTTGATCTGCATACAGATTTCTCAGGAGGCATGTCAGGTGGTCTGGTATTCCCATCTCTTTCAGAATTTTCCACAGTTTGTTGTGATCCACACAGTCAAGGCCTTGGCCTAGTTAATAAAGTAGAAATAGATGTTTTTCTGGAACTTTCTTGCTTTTTCAGTGATCCAGCAGATGTTGGCAATTTGATCTCTGGTTCTTCTGCCTTTTCTAAATCCAGTTTAAACATCTGGAATTTCATGGTTCATGTACTATTGAAGCCTGACTTGGAGAATTTCAAGCATTACTTTGCTAGCATGGAAACTATATAGTAGAAATGACAAATAGTTGCAAGGGATTAGATCTGATAGAGTGCCTGAGAACTATGGATAGAGGTTCGTGACGTTGTACAGGAGACAGTGATCAAGACCATTCCCAAGGAAAAAAAAATGCAAAAAGGCAAAATGGTTGTCTGAGGAGGCCTTACAGCCAACTATGAAAAGAAGAGAAGTGAAAGGCAAAGGAGAACAGAAAAGATATACTGATTTGAATGCAGACTTCCAAAGAATTGCAGAGGGAGATAAGAAAGCCTTCCTCAGTGATCAATGCAAAGAAATAGAGGAAAACAAGAAAATGGGAAAGACTAGAGATCTCTCCAAGAAAATTAAAGATACCAAGGGAACACTTCATGCAAAGATGGGCTCAATAAAGGACAGAAATCATATGGACCTAACAGAAGCAGAAGATATTAAGAAGAGGTGGCAAGAATACACAGAAGAACTATACAAAAAAGATCTCCACGAACCAGATAATCATGATGGTGTGATATCTCACTTAGAGACAGACATCCTGGAATGCGAAGGCAAGTGGGCCTTAGGAAGCATCACTACGAACAAAGCTATTGGAGGTGATGGAATTCCAGTTAAACTGTTTAAAATCCTAAAAGATGATGCTGTAAATGTGCTGCACTCAATATGCCAGCAAATTTGGAAAACTCAGCAGTGGCCACAGGACTGGAAAAGGTCAGTTTTCATTCCAATCCCAAGGAAAGGCCATGCCAAAGAATCTTCAAACTACTGCACAATTGCACTCATCTCACACATGAGCAAAGTAATGCTCAAAATTCCCCAAACCAGGCTTCAATAGCATGAGAACTCTTCCTGAAGGACAGAGGATATTTGGAAAATTGCATGTGCACATGTAAGTGAGGGTCTAGGTTATGTGTGATTTATAGCCTACAGATTTCTACTTTCTTGGCTATGGCGTGTGAGTCCACAAACTTCAACTCTCAAAAACAGACCCATTTATTGGGAGTAAGGGAGGCCCTGTAGCTACATGATTAAAAAAAACAGCACAGTACTCCTGCTCCCTTTCCTCCAGTCTATCCAAAGCTGTGGCATTGCTTAATGTTGCATTCAATTAGTCCTTGTGAATAAAAAAAGAAGAGAAAAGAATGAAAAAAGTGCAGGACAGAGAGAAAGGAAGGAGAGGTAGCAAAGGAGAGAGGAGGTGGAGAGAGGCACAAATAGACAGAGTGTGATATGACCTTAGTACTTGTTCAGAGAAATATTTTCTACAGGAAAAAACATTCACCATCATAATCTGTTAGGTGTGGAACAGTGGCTTTACTCCTTCAGTCCTCAGATTCTTGAAATATGCAAAATTAATAAAACTGATGAGTTTATAATCTCCTTCTATATATTTTTGGAAATTGTCTCTTTCTTCATGTTGTTTAGGAAATCACTTTTTACTTCATATTTATTGAGATGGACTTCAGAACAATATTTATGGCACTCTCTGATATCAATTTACTTGGGAAAAAAAGTCCCTTGACTATTATCATTTTTAAACAGCATGAGAATTTTAGATTCTTTGCCTAGATTACCTTGACAGAGAAAATACCAAAGATTTGTGTCACAATAATAATACTGACTAGTATTCACACAATAATACTAGACACAGCTACTTCAGAAAGCAAGTTACATCGAGAGGATGGGTTTCTAAAACTCTGTATCATTATGACCTATGGATTACACTAATCATTAGAAGCAGTAGTAGGTAGGCATGGCTGTCCACATATTAGTGGAAATGAGAATCATTTCTCTTAGTTGATTTGTCCTGATATGTCCCAGTTACTTCCACATAATTAAAAAATATATATTGGAAACAGTACATTAAGAAGCAGAAAAGAACCTAACCCAAGATTTGTTTTCATTATGCAAATGCCAGAAGTAGAATGCTAGTTCTTTGATTCAATTTCTATTCTATTCATCTGTAGGATTCCAATATCTTCCTAGGAAACTTTTTGTTTTTCATTTTGAATCACTGCTATATGGCTACTACTTCCAGTATATAACGAATATTAGTAGCACTTAGATTCCATACCTTAGTTTTCATAGTGGATTGCCATATGATCCACATTCTTATGTGCATGCCAAGTTGCTTCAATCATGTCCAACTCGTTGCAACCCCATGGACTGCAGACTGCTGGGCTCCTCCATCCATGGGATTCTCCAGGCAAGAATATTGTAGTGGGTTGTCATTCCCTCCTCCAAGAGATCTTTCCAACCCAGGGATTGAACCCACATCTCCTGCAGCTCCTGTACTGCAGGTGGATTCTTTACCACTGACCCATGGGGCAAGTCATCCTTTTCTTTCTCAAATTCGAACATCACACTGACAGAAGTATTTACATACAGTCTACCTATTTTTACTCCAGAAAATTTCAGAATACAACTTATCCAGCAGAATACAGGCACCTGTGCCTTTAGAGTCACCTCAGCTTAATACATTCCAATAATGACCAGACTACATCACACCCAAATGGAAAATAGTTTTCACCTCAAGCTCAATTTAATTAGAGGGCCTACTTGAAATACTGAGAACAGATGTGAGGTCTAGCCAAGCTTAATGGCTCAGTGGGGAAAAGTGCCATATAGATTATCACACATATATGTGTTATATATGTGTTATAGTTAGAGGGTCAATAGAGGGAAAATCGGCAGTCTATGTGCTGTGTATTTTCCACCATAATCTGGGCTCTCTCAGATGTAAACTTATTCTTACAAAAAAAGTACAAAAAAAAAACCCAAAACAACACCCTAGGGTCATTAAAGTAATTAAGCACATTACTTTCCAACAACCAGCCAAAGACATCAAATTTTCACTTCCTTAACCTATATTCTACCAGCTCCGCTTATGGTCTTAGATTCAAGATGTTCTAAATATCACTGATGGCCAATCACAGATCTGCCCCAAACTCTTAACGCACTTTATAATTCTACATGTTTGGACAAATTTACAATGACATGCACCTATTACTATGAAATCATACAATGTATTTTCACTGCCCCCAAAATCGTATGTGTCCTCCCTATTTATCCCTTCCGTCCCCATCACTTCACCTTTTCAACTCTTAGTTTCCTCAACAGCAAAACAGATGTGATAACATCTGTTCAAATGAACATAATGAGTAAGTAATATGAAGTGGTATATTATGAAGTGTTATACACAGTATGAAAAAGGTTGGTCAATGTGTTTTTAATGAACTTTTTAAAGCCCAGTACTCTACTAGTTTTTTTATTGTTTGCCATTATGACTTCCATACCCAATGTCATGAATCTACCAAATAGAGGAGAAGTCTCATGGTACCTCCCCAATGTTCTTTCTTAAAGCCTGGTTAAAGCTCTACTCCAATATAAATTATTTCTCACTCAAAGTTAAATAAGGTATGAAGTAGCAGCAGTGCAGAATTTGCGCACAAAATGATATTGAAGTGTTGTCTTAATTGGGTCCATTGTTACAAAACATACATAAGTAGTATCTACCTACAAACATTTTTATTTGCATTACCCTTAAAAATGGAGGGAGGGCTACCTTACCCACAGGCTACCTTTACTCCCATCAAATACAGCTAGTAAGACTCAACAACCTGAAACAACGCATGTTATTTCTTGTTCCTGGGAGAATTACTTCTGTTGCTCTAAGTGAAAAACACAAAATCACTACTTCTGCTAGGTTGGATTATAGAATAGAAAGAATTTCCCTCATGTTCTGAACTCAACTTGAGAATGTGTTTTTCAGTGAAGCGGCAAAGTTATGCATATCCGGGAGATAATGAAATATGACAACTGATTTTGTGTTATATTAACTATAAATTTATTTTTGTGAATTAGCATGAAAATGCATTACTATAAAATAAAAACCATAACGAAAAATATTTGATCTGATTAAGGATACCAATTTAAATATCTGTTTTTGGAACATACAGATGTAGATATCATACTTACTTGAAATCAACAGTGATTTATGAACAATGTAAAGGAAATAATTTCATGAGTTTTCTAAATCACACAGAAGTCAAGTTTAGTTCTCTAATAATAATTTTTAGAGAAACTAAACAACGACAAAATCAAGATTGCTGAAAGAAATATCAATAGCCTCAGATATGCAGATGACACCACTGTTATGGCAGAAAGCAAAGAGGAACTGAAGAGCTTCTTGACAAAAGTAAAAGAGGAGGGTGAAAAAGCTGGCTTAAAACCAAACATTCAAAAAACTAAGATCATGGCATCTGGTTCCACCACTTCATGGCAAATAGATGGGAAAAAATGGGAATAGTGACAGACTTTTATTTCCTTGGGCTTCAGTTCAGTTCAGTTCAGTCGCTCAGTCATGTCTGACTCTTTGCAACCCCATGAACCGCAGCATGCCAGGCCTCCCTGTCCATCACCAACTCCCAGAGTCCACTCAAACCCATGTCCATTGAGTCGGTGATGCCATCCAACCATCTCATCCTCTGTTGTCCCCTTCTCCTCCTGCCCCCAATCCGTCCCAGCATCAGGGTCTTTTCCAATGAGTCAGCTCTTTGCATGAGGTGGCCAAAGTACTGGAGTTTCAGCTTCAGCATCAGTTCTTCCAATGAACACCCAGGACTGATCTCCTTTAGGATGGACTTGTTGGATCTCCTTGCAGTCCAAGGGACTCTCAAGAGTCTTCAAAATCACTGCAAATGGTGGGTGCAGCCATGAAATTAAAAGACCACTGCTCTTTGAAAGAAAAGCTATGACAAACCTAGCATTTTAAAAAGCATATTAAAAAGCAGAGACATTACTTTGCTGACAAAGGTTCATATAGTCAAAGTTATGGTTTTTACAGTACAGTCATGTATGGATGTGAGAGCCGAACCATAAAGAAAGCTAAGCACTGAAGAACTGATACTTTTGAACTGTGGTGTTGGAGAAAACTCTTGAGTTCTGTGGACTGCAAGATCAAACTAGTCAATCCTAAAGGAAATCAGTCTTGAATGTTCATTGGAAGGACTGATGCTGAAGCTGAAACTCCAATACTTTGGCCGCCTGATGCGAAGAGCTGACTCATTGGAAAAGACCCTGATGCAAGGAAAGACTGAAGGTGGGAGGAGAAGGGGACAACAGAGGATGAGATGGCTGGATGGTATTACCGACTTGATGGACATGAGTTCGAGCAAGCTCCACAAGTTGATGATGGACAGGGAAGCCTAGTGTGCTGCAGTCCGTGGGGTCACAAACAGTCAGACACGACTGAGCTACTGAACTAAACTGAATGACAATTATTAAGTTCTGTAATAACAATTATGAAGGAAATAAATGGCAAAGGTAAGAAAAAAGAGAATGTGCAGGAGACAAAAGAGGACTGATTCTTTTCTTTCTTTAAAACATGTTTTGATACTTTATATCTAATCATATAACATGAAATACTGTAATTTTAAAATGAATGATGGTCATTGTCAATTTCATTATGATAATAATTGCTATGTTTATTAGAGCTGTATTTTATCAAGTGATTACAATTTTAAATATTAGGCTATGGTCATAAGTGAAATAATTTGAAGGTGAATGTTAAAACATCAGGGTTCTAACATTTAGAGCTGCTGAACAGTCAATGAAGTTAAGTTCATTGCTGCTAAATACCTGAAGGCTTACAGCATACAGAGACCTATATTTGAAAGGCTAAAAATACTTTAAAATTACACTAGAAGTATTTAATCAGAGCCTCAAGATGTGACTGTCAGAAGAGAGCAGTGCATTTTATTCTATGTATCTATTCAATCAAGAAAATGAAACACAATGATGACAAAATTATTTCTCTTATAGAAGTACTATAAAAGATATTATCTTAAGATCAAGTAATTAATATTTCATAGAGTAAAACAGCTAGATTCAGCATTCAGTATGAAATGTCCTCTCGTCACTGCACTCAGTAAGATACATTTGATTTTGAATTAACCCTGCTCATAACCTCACAGTAGACTACAGAATATTTGATTTTAATTTCTGATAGCTTCTTTCACTGGCATTTTTTTATGGGCCCAGTACACGTCTGCTGAACTACTCTGCTGGCATTTTTTAAAGTAAAGCAATATGACCAGATGTGTCTTTAAAATTTACTTGATATAATCTATTAATAACAGTTTTATTGCTGTGTCATTATATTCTAGAAAAAATTATTAACCAACTCTAATTTTATGCTGATGATACATAAACATTTATCACAAATTCACCAGATTGGTTTTAAATAATTAATTGTGATTCCTCCAACTTTGATATGCAAATATACAAATAAATGTATATATCTACATATCCAACATATGTATTATTTTAAATTTAACCATTCTTCAATGCAGCTTTTAAATATAATACCCATGTTGAAATCCATTCAAAGTGGCAAAGTTTGAAAGATAAAGCTAATTACATTATATTGCTCTGGCAATATGTACATGTAAAATGATTATATACCAATAATACTCACTTTGGTATAATTCCTTTAAGAACTTCAAAATGGTCAAGAGATTACAAGTTCTTTCTCCTCAATATAAACCCATAAAGCTCTACTTGTTCACAAAAATTAAAGATGATAAAACATAAATTATCTGAAATACAGGAATATTCTTGGGACTTCCCTCGTGGTCCAGTGGTTAAGACTTTGTCTTCCAATGCAGGGGTTGTGGGTTCCATTCCTGGTCAGGGAGTTAAGATCCCACATGTCTTCTGACCCAAAAATCATAAAACAGAAACAACATTGTAACAAATTCAACAAAGATTTTTTTAATGGTATACATTCAAAAAAATTTTCAAAAAAAAGAATTACTATCTATAGAGGTGGTTGTTTGTTTTTTACCACTAAGTCATGTTGGACTCTTTCGAGACCCCATGGATTATACCCAACCGGGCTCCTCTGCCACAGGATTTCCCAGGTAAGAATACTGGAGTGGTTAATCCTTTCATTCTCCAGGGGATATTCCTGACCCAGGGATCACACTCACGTCTCCTGCATTCCAGGCAGATTCTTTACCACTGAGCTAGCAAAGAAGCCCTACAGAGGTGAAGGGGAAATTACATATTTAGTTTAAAATAAAATCGTTAAATAAGGATATCAGAAGAACAAATTGGGCCATGGTTACTGAGAAAACACAATATGGAATGTATTAAGGGGACCTCTTTTGTAAGGCAATAAATTCAGAATTAACATATCAACTCAGGATGAAAATTCAAAATCCTTCATTTAATAATGATAATCTTAATATTCTTGAGAGGACTATTAAGTGCTCAGATAGACAAATAGAAATGTTTAATTATCTAGAAATGTTCAGTAAACTTAGCAATCCTAAACGCCACCCAAACTCTGGCAAGAGAAATAAAGTGTTCTAGAGTGCCTTGGCGGAGAAGCAATGGCACCCCACTCCAGTGTTCTTGTCTGGAGAATCCCAGGGACAGGGGAGCCTGGTGGGCTGCCATCTATGGGGATGCACAGAGTCAGACACGCCTGAAGTGACTTAGCAGCAGCAGCAGCAGAGTGCCTTGGACAGCAAAGAGATCAATCCAGTGAATGTTGTCACTATCATTCATCTTTGACAAAAAGAAGAGAAAAAGTGAAAGTGAAGTCACTTAGTCGTGTCGGACTCTTAGTGACCCCACGGACGGTAGTTCCCCAGGCTCCTCTGTTCACGGAATTCTCCAGGCAAGAATACTGGAGTGCGTAGCCATTTCCTTCCCCAGGGAACCTTCCCAAAAGAGGGATCGAACCCAAGTCTCCCACATTGCAGGCAGATTCTTTACTATCTGAGCTACAGGGAAGCCCAAAGTACTCACATATATAAAATAGTCCTCAATTAAATAATTAAGATATTGGATTAGCTAGTTAAATTGTGTTAGAGACGCACAATTGATATTTTAGCATCAGAAGCATTATGAAACTCTTTTATGACAAGTTTTCAAGTGCCAAATATATACTCTATAAGAATATACTATGATCCCATTGAGTAAATTATGGTATGTATATGTGGGACAACCATATAGCTGCTACACTTATATCTTCCTTTAATAACACAAGCTGTGGAAAGCATAAAAGACTGACAGCCTGTAGCTGTTGCACCTTGGAATCCATTACAGTATTCATATTGAGAACACTTCCCCAGTCTGCTCCCAGTCAACGACTGAACAGGAAGGGGCTCCTAGGATCAGGTCATTCCTATCAAGCATGGAATTCCTTAAGTAGCAGCAACTTTTGCTTGAGAAATAGCCTCTGGACTGGCTAATACTTTTTAAATGATTCTGCTATCTGAGGTTCTTTCTACCCAATTCTCCCTCCCCTTTCTTCTGAAACAGATGTCAGATATTTATTGTAGTCTGAAGAATCTCCAAGGCTACTCCTGCTCCCTCTTCTTTATCCTTCACAAGTGCTTGGTCCATTAAACCTTTTGTACATCTAGCTTGATTTTAATGTTTGCTTCGTGGGGGACCCAAACATAGAATATATACATACAATTTTATTTGTATATAAAAAAGGCTAGAAAGAAATCTATCAAAGCATTATGACTGTTTATCTCTGAGGATTGCAAACATCAAAAAGAGAATTTTTAAAATCAACATACACTTTTCAAAAATTCTTTAAATTCTTTATAAGTATTTCACTTTGATAATTTTTAAATAAATAAATCATTTATTAATAATTATTTTTTAGGATGTAACCATCAAATACAGACTGAAGGTTGGAGTCATTATTATATAAAGACAATATAACACATTTACTGTCTACAAACTTTGTAACCTCTTAACATCAATCTAGAACCTTAATGTCAACATTATTTCACTTGAAATGAATAGAGTTAACAGAAAATTAAACAGTGTAATAGTCAATTTTATGTATCAACATAGTGGGCCTAATCAAATGGTGGGTGATACTTGGGCCTCATCAAATCTGGTGAAGGCCTGAATACAGCAAAAAGCTGAGTAAGGGAGACTCTGAGCCCTCTCTGCCAGATTTTCTTCATGCTGGGATATCAGTCTTCTCCTGCCTTTGGACTTCGACTCAAACTGGAACTCACATCATTGACTTTTCTGGGTATCTAGCTTGCCAACTGCAGATCTTGAGATTAACTGCTGGGGGTTTCTCAGGTGGCACTAAAGGTAAAGAACCCACCTGTCAGTGCAGGAGATGTAAGAAACACAGGTTCAACCCCTGTGTCAGGAAGATGCCCTGAAGAAGGACATGGCAAGTCAGACCAGTATTTTTTTCCTGAAGAATCTTATGGACAGATGACCCTGGCAGGCTACAGGTCACAAAGAGTCAGAAAGGACTGAGGTGACTTAACATGTACACATAACTACATGAATCAATTCCTTATAAGTCATCTCCTTATACAGCTATAGATACTGATATATACTATATATTTATTGAAGGAACTGTTTTGGCATTCCTTATTTAAAACTAATAAAATGTTCACACATAGAAAGAATCACACACCATAATCAAGTGGGATTTATTCCAAGGATTTAAGAATGGTTCAATATTTGCAAATTCATTAATGTGACACACCATGTTAAAAAAATAAGGTGGAAAATTATATGATCATCTTATTAGATACTGAAAAAGCATTTGACAAACTTCAATATCCATTCATGATTAAAAAACTCTCATCAAAGTTGGTAAGAGGGAATAAAAATCAACATAATAAAGGCCATTTATGACAAAGTCAAACCAAACATTAAATTCTACAATGATACAATTTTTCCTTTAAAACCAATAAAAGAAAAATAAATAAGTAAATAAAAATAAAAAAACCAATAAGACAAGGATATCCATTCTCAACACTTTTATTTAACATATTATTGAAAGTCCCAGTCACAGAAATCAGATAAGAAATAGAAATAAAAGACATCAAAATTAGAAAGCAAGAAGTAAAACTTCCAAAATTTTCAGATGACAATACTATATGTAGAAAATCACAAGGTTTCCACAAAAAACAATTAGAATAAATGAATTCAGCAAAGTTGCAGGCTACAAGATCAATATACAGAAATCTGTTGCTTTACTATACAATAATTATGAACAATCATAAAGTTAAGGAAACAATCCCACCAAAAGAAATTAAATACCTAGAAATAAACTTAACCAAGGGAAGACAACAGAATGGGAAAGACTAGAGATCTCCTCAAGAAAATCAAAGATATCAAGGGAACATTTCATGCAAAGATGGGCTCGATAAAGGACAGAAATGGCAAGGAACAGAAGCAGAAGAGACTAAGAAGAGGCAAGAGGACACAGAAGCGCTGCACAAAAAAATGTCTTAGTAACCTGGAGGACCACAACAGTGTGGTCACTCACCTGGAGACAGACATCCTGGACTGGGAAGCCAAGTGGGCGTTAGGAAGCATTACTACAAAGAAAGTTAGTGGAGGTGATTGAATTCCAGCTGAACTATTTCAAATTCTAAAAGATTATGCTGTTAAAGTGCTGCACTTAATATCCCAGTAAATTTGGAAAACTTAGCAATGGCCACAGGACTGGAAAAGTTCTGTTTTCATTCCAATTCCAAAGAAGGGCAATACCAAAGAATGCTCAAACTACTGTACAATTGCATTCATTTCACATGCTAGCAACGTAATGCTCAAAATCCTTCAATCTAGGCTGCAATAGCACATGAACTGAGAGCTTCCAGATGTATACAAGCTGGACTGAAAAAAGGCAAAGGAACCATGGTTCAAATTGTCAACATCCATTGAATCAGAGAAAAAGCAAGGGAATTCCAGAAAAACATATACTTATGATACATTGACTATACTAAAGCCTTTGACTATGTGGATAACAACAAACTGTGGAGAATTCTTAAAGAGACAAGAATACCAGACCAACTTACCTGCCTCCTGAGAAACCTGCATGCTGGTCAAGAAGCAACAGTCAGAAAGAAACATGGAAGAACAGACTGGATCAAAATTGGGAAAGCAGTACATCAAGGCTGTATAGTGTCACCCTGCTTATTTAACTTATATACAGAGTACATCATGAGAAATGCCAGACTGGATGAAGCACAAGCTGGAATCAAGGCTGCCGGGAGAAATATCAACAATCTCAGATATGCAGATGATACCACCTTAATGGCAGAAAATGAAGAAGAACTAAAGAGCCTCCTGAGGAAGGTGAAAGAGGGAATTGAAAAAGCTGACTTAAAACTCAACATTCAAAACACAATAATCATGGCATCTGGTACCACCACTTCATGGAAAATAGAGGGAGAAAAAATGGAAACAGTGACAGATTTTATTTGCAGGAGCTCCAAAATCACTGATGCTGATTCAGGGAAAGACTGAAGGCAGGAAGTGAAGGAAACAACGGAGGGTAAGATAGTTGGATGGCATCACTGACTCAATGGATATGACTCTGAGCTCATGTGAGATGGTGAAGGACAGGGAATCCTGGCTTGCTACAGTCCATGAGGTCACAAAGCGAGTCAAACATGACTGAGCAACTAAACAACAACAAGAAAAATTACTGTGGACGATGACTGTAGCCACGTAATTAAAAGATACTTGCTCCTTAGATAAAAGGTATGACAAAACTAGACAGTGTGTTATAAAGTAGAGACAACACTTTGCCAACAATGGTCCATATAGTCAAAACTATAGTTTCTCCAGTAGTCACGTATGGATGTAAGAGTTGGACCATAAAGAAAGCAGAGTGCCAAAGAATCAACGCTGTTGAAATGTAGTGCTGGAGAAGGCTCTTGAGATTCCTTTGGACAGCAAGGAGATCAAACCACTCAATCTTAAAGGAAATCAAACCCAGAAAATTCACTGGAAGGACTGCTGCTGCAGCTGAATCTCCAATACTTTGGCTACCTGATGCAAGCAGTCGACTCATCGGAAAAGACTCTAATGCTGGAAAAGACTGAGGGCAGGAGCAGAGGAGGGTGACAGAGGATGAGATGGTTAGATGACATCACCAATTCAAAAGACATGAGTTTGAGCAAACTCCAGGAGATAGTGAAGGATAGGGAAGCCTAGCATGCTAAGCCACTTCAGTCATGTCCGACTCTTTGTGACCCTACGGACTGTAGCCCACCAGGCTCCTCTGTCCATGGAATTCTCCAGGCAAGAATACTGGAGTGGGTTGCCAAACCCTCCTTCAGGGGATCTTCCCAACCTAGGGATCAAACTCTGCGTCTCTTATGTGTCCTGCACTGGCAGGTGAGTTTACCACCGAGTCACCTGGGAAGCCCATGCTGCAGTCCACGGTGTTGCAAAGAGTTGGACATGACTTAGTGATTGAAAAATAAAAGGAAACGAAAGACCTATATTCTAGAAACTATAAAACACTGATAAAGGAATTTAAAAAGGATACATAGAAATCCCCTGCTCTTGGAATGGAAGAATTAACATTGTTATAATGGACATATACCCAAAGCAATCTACAAAGTTAATACAATTCCCGTCAAAATATCCATGATATTTTCCACAGAACTAGGATGCATAATCCTAAACTTGATATGGAACCACAAAAGACCATGACCTGCCAAAAGGGTCTTGAGAAGAAAAAACATAATCAGGAAGTATCATTCTCCCTGAGTTCATACTAAACTAAAAAACTACAAAAATCAAAACAGCATGATACCAACATAAAAACAGATAGATACATCACTGGAACAGAATAGAATCCCGAAATACACCTATGCCTCAACTAGTCTACAACAATATAGCAAGAATAAAGAAAGGAAAGACAGCCTTTTCAGTAAGTGGTTATGAGAAGATTGTACAGCTACATGTAGAAGAGTGAGCTAAGAATTTTCTCATACATTATACAAAAGTAAATTCAAAATGGATTAACTACTTACATGTAAGACCTGAAACTATTAAACTTTTAAACTATAGAAGAGAACATAGGCAGAATGGTCTTTGGCATAAATTGTAACAACATTTTTTTGGATCTGTCTCACAAGGCAAAAGAAATAAAAGCAAAAGTAAACAAATGGGACCTAATAAAATTTAAAGCTTTTGTAAAGCAAAGAAAACCATCCACAAAGCAAAAAGACTACCTACTAAGTGGGAGAAAATATTTTCAAGTGATATGACCAACAAGGAGTTAATACCAAAATACACAAACAGCTCATACATAAATGCAAATACATAAAAATATATAAATACAATATGAAAAAAAAAAACAGCAAACCTGAATTGACATTTTCCCAAATAAGACATACAGATGGGCACAGGCACATGAAAAAAAGGTTCAACATCACTAACCATCAGAGAAGTGAAAATCAAAACCACAATTAGATTACACCTCATACCTGTCAAAATGGTTAGCATCAAAAGTTTATAGGGCTTCTTCCCTGGTGGCTCACTGGTAAAGAATTTGTCTGCCAACGCAGGAGACATTGGTTCAATCCGTCCTCTGAGAGGATCCCACATGCTGTGGAGCAACTAGGCCCAAGAACCACAACTATTAAGCCTGTGCTCTAGAGCCCTAGAAACCTCAACAATTGAGCCCATCCGCCACAACTACTGAAGCCTGCATGCTCTAGAGCCTGTGCTCCACTACAAGAAAAGCCACTGCAATGAGAAGCCCTGCATCACAACTGCAGATTGGCCCCCATCTGCCTGAACTAGAGAAAAGTCCACTTGCAGCAATGGAGACCTGGCATAGCCAAAAATAAATAAATAATTTTTTTAAAGTGTACTAAAAAGTTGACAACAAAAGTTGGCAAGGATGTGGAGAAAAAGGAACCTTTGTACACTGGTGGTAGGATTGTCAACTGGTGAATTCATTATGGAAAACAGTACTGAGGTTCCCAAAAAAAACTAGAACTACCATAAGGTCCAGCAATTCTACTGCCGGGTATATATTTGAAGAAAATGAAAACACTAATATGAAAAGATACAGGCACCCCAAAACTCAGAGCAGCATTATTTACAATAGCCAAGATATGAAAGCAACCTAAGTGTCCATCAACAGATGAGGAATTAAAGAATATGCAGTGTGTGTATATATATATATATATATATATATATATACACATATATATATAGAATGGAATATATATATATTCAGCATTTTAAATGCTGAATATACTCAGCAATATAAAAAATGGAATTCTGCCATTTGCAACAATGTGAGTGGACCTAGAAAGTACTATTCTTAGTGAAAGAAGTCAGAGAAAGACAAATACTCACGTCATCACTCACACGAGGAATCTAAAATATAAAACAAATTAATGAATACAACAAAACAGAACAGAACAGACTCACAGTTATAAAGAACCAACTAGTGATTACCAGTGGGGAGGGGAAAAAGAGGAGGTGCCACATTGGGCTATGGGACTAAGAGACACAAACTACTAAATATAAAGTATAAGCGACAAAGATACATTGTACAGCACAAGGAAATAAAGCCATTATTTTGTAATAACTTTAATTGGCATATAATCTATAAAAATATTGAGTCATTATGTTGTATACCTGCAACGAATATTGTAAATCAACTATACTTTAATAAAAACAAACAAAAAAAGGCTGGATAGTCTGAAAAACTTTAATAAAATAAATAAACTTTCATAACTGTATCTGTCATAAATTCAACATTTATATATTCGATTTGCTTAAAGTGAAGTATGGATATAGGGCTCCACATTTCATTTATAATCTTAGATTTATTTAACTATCTATCTATCTATCTTGTCTGATTTGTTTTCTAAGGACTTTTTAAATTAATAGAATCTGTATGTTATATAGCCCCAAATGAATCTCTAATTTTCCACCATCATAACCCATATAAATCTCGGCTTTGTTCATTTGCATTTTAAATACACCAAGAACATTTTGTTTGCTTCTTTATAAATATTTACTAAGTAGCCATTATATGTCATGTTTTAGAAATTAAAAGAAAAGTATACAGGGCTCCCGTCCTCCATTTGCTAAATTCATGTTAATTTTCAAGTATTAATAATTTTTATATCCAATATTAATACTACCATGAACTTCTATAACAATAAATGAGTAAAACTATCAATGATCCACATTTTGCTTAAACTGTTTATTAATCCACCACAGCAATCTCAAGGTGAGCTATGTAAACTTATTTCTTATGACGAATCTTTCTGAGTCTTAGCTTCTTATCCTTAATATAGGGTTAATACTAACTGTCTCCAGAAAAACACTCTGATGACAGCTTACTCAAAGAGCCCGCAACGCCAAACACTCAGTAAACATTTTAGGATATGACTGGAATTATTGGAAAGAGCAATGACTTTGGGACCAATGGGCATAATTCAGGTCACATATTTGTAAATTATATAGACGAATGCACATTTTTAATGTAGCCAAAGTCTACATTAAGTTGATTTGACCTCCCTAAGTCAAATTCCCTGGGGGCTCTCAGACTCTTTGCTGGATCCCCAGGTTGGGAAATCTTTGCGGGTCCTAGAACTTTCTTAACAGTGCGAGAACTTCTTTGGTATAATTGTTCTGCAGTTTGTGGGTCATCTGCTCAGCGGCTCTATGGTGGGGCTAAGGGCAACTTTACCCAACTCCTGAGAAACCTGTATACAAGTGAAGAAGCAACAGTTAGAACCGGACATGGAACAACAGACTGGTTCCAAACTGGGAAAGGAGTATGTCAAGGCTGTATATTGTCACCCTGTTTATTTAACTTATATGCAGAGTACATCATGAAAAATGCCAGGATGAATGAAGCACAAGCTGGAATCAATATTACCGGAAGAAATATCAATAACAGCAGATATGCAGATTACACCCCCCTTTATGGCAGAAAGCAAAGAAGAATTAAACAGCCTCTTGATGAAGGTGAAAGAGGAGAGTGAAAAGGCTGGCTTAAAACTAACATTTCAAAAAAACTAAGATCATGGCGTCCGGTCCCATCACTTTATGACAAATAGATGGGGAAACAATGGAAACAGTGATAGACTTTATTTCGGGGGGGCTCCAAAATCACTGCAAATGGTGACTACAGCCATGAAATTAAAAGACGCTTGCCCCTTGGAAGAAAAGCTATGACCAACCTAGACAGCATATTAAAAAGCAGAGACATTACTTTGCCACAAAGATCTGTCTAGTCAAAGTTATGGCTTTTCCAGCAGTCTGTATGTATGTGAGAGTTGGATGATAAAGATGGCTGAGCAATGAAGAACTGATGCTTTTGAACTATGGTGTTGGAGACGACTCTTCAGAATCCCTTGGACTGCAAAGACATTAAACCAGTCAGTCCTAAAGGAAATCAGTCCTAAATATTCAATGGAAGGACTGATGCTAAAGCTGAAGTTCCAATACTTTGGCCATCTGAGGCAAAGAACTGTCTCAATCGAAAAGACCCTGATGCTGGGAAAGACTGAAGGCAGGAAGAGAATGGGATGACAGAGGATGAAACAGTTGGATGGCATCACTGACTAGATGAACATGAGTTTGAGCAAGCTCTGGGAGTTGGTGATGGACAGGTAAGTCTGGCATTTTACAGTCCATGGGGTCACAAAGAGGCAGACAGGACTGAGCAACTGAACTGAATTGAATGTATCCAAAGCACACAGTTGGGCTCTCTTACTCTCAGTTTCTTTATCTGTAAAATTGGAGGCAATAATGCCCACTCCACAGAATTTTACTATGGGTGAAATGACATAAAATGCATAAAGCACTAGAATAATTCCTGGCGCACCATGCTTTGGACTTCGTTCTTATAGTCTTCTGCATCTCAACTATCTTGTCCACTATGTATTTTTGCAATTATAGAATGGGCCAGGTCTATAAGGACTGCTGGAAATTTCTATGACTTTAGGAATGATCTCTTCCACTGCTTTTAAGGCTAAAAGAACTGAGATAATTCCAGTTGGGACTGGAACATTGTCAATAAGCATAATTTTCAAATCCATGAAAGCTAGAAAAATATTTACATATTTTTAGATGCAATGTGGCCAAATAAGGACAAGAAATCTGGAGTTAGGACTACTGAGGTAAATACCAAAGTCCCATCATTAACTAACTATAAATTTTAAGTAAGTTATATAAACATACACAGCTTTAGTTTCCTCTTCTAAAAATGTATGGGTTCCTACTTATAGGAATAACATTACACCTGTAAAATGAACAGTATCTGAAACACAGAAATCAAATGCTAGGTATCATACTTGCATACTGGCTATAAGTTATCTATTTTTTAAAGACTTCTCTTGCCTAGACTGTGCTCTTTTACACTTCTTTGGGTGATAGGCAACAGTTATAATTTCAGTGTAGTATAATACATCTAAATGCTGGACATCTATTCTGTAATCAGATTCTGAAAGCTTATTCTAGAAACAGACATTTGAAATTGTGAGAACATTCAAATGTTAAGGTTGCAAAATATTGTTGTAAATGTCAAAATACTGCATTTACCATTGTTTATTTGTACAATGAATTTTTAGAATTGTTATTCTTATGCTTGATATCTCCTAATTTTTATAGCCTGTATTACTCCAAATTGATTCAATTTTATTGACAGAACAGAGGGTAAAGATAAAAAAAAAGATAGGCCAAAAATGATTTGATATGATTAAATATTCCCATTATCAAAGATTAACTATTGTTCAGGTTCCATGGTCACTAAGCAACCTTCTAATTGTGATTTTCCTTCCCATGTAGATCTCTCTAATGAGAAAAATATATGATGATCATGTTGATTAAAATAGTCCCTTCTATGTAATGATTATAATTTTTTTCTAAATGAGTAAATTGGAACTCTCGTGGTATTTTAATAAGGACTTGGAGACAGTATTTATTAAAATATTGTTATTTTATGATGAAAAGCACTACAGTAGATTTTTCTTGATGTAAACGTTTAAAAAATCTATCATTTCACTGCAGAAGAGGGCACTTACTAGCAGAGACAAAAAAAGTATAAGTAGGAAAAATATGTTCCTGAAAAGGAATATATGTATGAATATACACTTTTTTATAAACATATACAAGTTTTTGTAAATGAAGATAAATATTCACTAAACATTCACAAAAGAATGCTACAGGAAGAATCTACTGAAGGAACTCTTAGGATTCCTTATTTTAAAAATAATAAATTTTCATAAATGTATCTATCCTAACTTCAATTTTTATACATTCAGTTCAGTTCAGTTCAGTCGCTCAGTCATGTCTGACTCTTTGCGACCCATGAACCGCGGCACACCAGGTCTCCCTGTCTACTACCAACTCCCGGAGTCCACCCAAACCCATGTCCATTGAGTCAGTGATGCCATCCAACCATCTCATCCTCTGTCGTCCCCTTCTCCTCCTGCCCTCACTCTTTCCCAGCATCAGAGTCTTCTCAAATGAGTCAGCTCTTCGCATCAGGTGGCCAAAGTATTGGAGTTTCAGCTTCAGCATCAGTCCTTCCAATGAACACCCAGGACTGAGCACCTTTAGGATGGACTGGTTGGATCTCCTTGCAGTCCAAGGGACTCTCAAGAGTCTTCTCCAACACCACAGTTCAAAAGCATCAATTCTTCTGCGCTCAGCTTTCTTTATAGTCCAATTCTCACATCCATACATGACCACTGGAAAAACCACAGAATTGACTAGACAGACCTTTGTTGGCAAAATAATGTCTCTCCTTTTTAATATGGTATCTAGTTTAGTCATAACTTTCCTTCCAAAGAGTAAGCGTCTTTTAATTTCATGGCTGCAATCACCATCTGCAGTGATTTTGGAGCCCAGAAAAATAAATTCAGCCACTATTTCCACTCTTTCCCCATCTATTTGCCATGAAGTGATGGGACTGGATGCCATGATCATTTGCTTTACTTAAAACAGTATGGCTATAGACCTCCACATCTTAAATATATGCTACATTTTCAAACTTTATGAAGGTACCAGTAACATTAAACATGTCTATGGTAGACTCCTGTGGATGTTGATCTTAAAAAAAAAAAGCATTATTCAGATTGGAATATCCAACTTTCTTTCAAAAAAAAAAAAAGAGTTGAGCTAGGTTAATAGGGAGGAGAAGGGGACGACAGAGGATGAGATGGTTAGATGGCATCACTGACTCAATGGACATGAGTTTGAGCAAGCTCCAGGAGTGTGTGATGGACAGGGAAGCCTGACATACTGCAGGTCACAAAAGTCAGACACGACTGAGTGACTGAACTAAACTGAACTGAGGTTAATCAAAACTTGCCACAATTTAGATCAACATTTTGCTCGGCAGGATCCAGGGGGTACCCTCGGGATGAATGGCGTTGGCGAGAGAGAGAGAGGAGACACGTGAGACCAGCCTTGATAGGGCCAAGTCTGCGAGGGAGAGAGAGAGAGAGAGAGTGAGTGACCAGACCCGGGGGCGGGGGGGTGGGGGTGGGTGGGGGGGGGTGGTGCAGCCAAGTCTGGCAGAGTCTGGCAATGCTTTATTTTTTACCGTAGCTTTTATACCCTAAGTTAGTACATTTCTAAGGGGAAGATAGTTTAACATTACATCAGCTTGTTCTTCATGAAACCAGGGTGTTTTCTGCATACTTCTTTGTTTATGAGGGTCTTGTACATTATCTTCTGGCCTTGGGGCCTAGTAACATTTTATGCAAGTCAGGTGAATGTAAACCTATTTTCTGTTTCTATGGTGACCTTAACTGAAAGGTAGCAGTCTCATATGGCAATAGTACAGAGTAGAAGTATAACCTTGTTAACACAAAAATTAATCCTTCTGCAGAAGTTGTCGGTTGAGTTTATCTAAGAAGTTTACCCCACACTGACTCTGCGACTTTGGTGAGGCAGCCTCTGCCTAGCACTCCTGGCTGACAATTAACAACCGTTTCATTGTTACCACACTAGGGCTAAGCTCTTATTTTTCTTGATTTTTAACTATATTAACAATGGTTTCCATAACACAACCTTAGCACATTAAGAGGAAAAACACAGCAAGCAAATGTTAACCCAATAGCTACTTTTAGAGTAATTTTTCTTGTGTTTTCTAATAGGGCTTCCTCACTCCCCGAAGGGCTCTATGTCTATTAGGGCCTTTATATGATCAGGTTCTTTATGTTATTTTATGATTAGGATATTATAAGCAATCATGCATATTAGTACCAAGGGCATAAACGCATTTGCCAAACAAACTAAAATACCAGCAAAGGAGTTTAAATTAAAACACTCCTTTCACCCTGGATAATCTCATAAAATACCACCATCCAGGAAACTTATTAAAGTTCTAAATTGATTCTCATTTGGAAAGAGATTGAGGAAGGCCTTCTGCCTGTGTCACAGAAATTAGGGAGTAGTCTATTGAAGCAAGCATCAGAAAGATAGATATCATCTTTAAGGTGAGCAGCTTTTTGGAATCCCTGAAAACCTGATCCGCCTTGCCTGTCAGGTTTTCTCCTCATGACCTTGTCATGGGTGGGATCATAGTGCCAGCAGCACTATGCAAAAGTTTTTGATTTTGATTAGGTCCCATTTGTTTATTTTGTTTGTTTTTCTCTTACTGTGGGAAACAGATCAAAAGACAGGTTGCTAGGATTTATGTCAGAGATTGTTCCACCTGTGTTTCCCTCTAAGAGTTTTATAGTATCCAGTGTTACATTTAGGTCTTTAATCCATTTTAGGTATTTTGTGTGTCTGATGGTATTAAAGAATGTTCTAATTTCATTTTTTTACATGTAGCTTCCAGTTTTCCCAGCACCATATATTGAAGAGATTGTTCTTCTGGTCACAAATATTTCATGTAGTTCTGGGATGTGTGTTCTGTGTCCTTATTTAATTAGATAAATAAGCCTAGCAGTGTAAAGCTTAACATAATCACTGCAAATGACCATTTTACAAACACCAGAAGGAGAGAGAGTACGAAGTTGGGCTGAAGGAATTCAGCAATAAGGTCAAAACAATTACCACTAAACAACTATTTCAACTAAAAATTTGTCACATAATAGATCAATATACTCACTGAAAAACATAACAAATGTTTCCTTGATGTATAATGCTCATTTTTGCACAATTATGCTATTTTTTTAACATGTAGGAATAAAAAGCTCTGGAGTTAATTCTCAACTAACAATGGACTGTTGTAAAAGCATGTAATAAACAACCCACCAAAGAACTTCTTTTTTCCTGAACTCTGTAATTTATGAAAAGGAAGCCAAAAGGAAGCGGATTAAAGATCCTAACACACCCATTAGGTTAGAGAAAAGATCAGTCACTAGCAGCTTAACTCTTAGATAAAGAGACTAATTAACCTAAGAAAGAGCCAAAACAAACATCACACTAAATTTTGTCAAGAACTAAAAGTCTTAAGATAAACATGTTTATCTTAAAAACAGAATTTAAAATGTTTTTAAAAGTGCTATTCACATTTTAAATAGCCAAACTAGGGAACAAGTAGGCTTTTTGTGACAGTTAAAATCCCCTTGATTTTCTCTCCACCTTATTCAGAATATTAATAATCTTCAGTACATCAAATAATCTGCATTAAATTGACTTTGATATCTGAAACTGAAAGTAGTTGCATTTGTTCAGCATCTTCTTTTTACAGATACTTTTCATTTATTATTCTAGTTAATCCTCACAAAAACTTACATGAGGGATGCAATTATTTTTATTTTGTAGGTGTGGAAACATGGCTTAGTGACTTTATTTAACTTGGCTAAATTCATAGAGCTAGTGATAGAGCTAGAATTCAAACCTCGGTCGTGTAACACAAGCTTATTCTCTATTCATTCAGCCATGATGCCTCAAAGCACATTTCTAAGAAATTTTTAAAATTTCAACTTGTTTCTGGATCTTTCTGGTAAAGCATTTAACCTCTTCCCAATAATGACAGGTCTTCCCTGTAGCTCAAATGGTAGAGTTTGCCTGCAATGCAGGAGACCAGGGTTCTATCCCTGGGTTGGGAAGATCCTTTGGAGAAGGGAATGGCAATCCACTCTATTATTCTTGCCTGGAGAATCCCATGGGACACAGGAGACTGGCAGGCTACAGTCCATGGGGTTGCAAAGAGTCAGACATGACTAAGCAACTAACACTACACTACTACTATAATAATGGTATCACAGCACTTCAATGTAAAAAAAAATTTGATGCATTTTTCTAATGCTACATCATTTGTCAGGACTTTTACTGATGAGAATGCAATATATCTTATTCTAAACCTGCAAGTGGTCATATATGGATGTGAGAGGTGGACTGTGAAGAAGGCTGAACGCAAAAGACTTGATGCTTTTGAACCGTGGTGTTGGAGAAGACTCTTGAGAGTCCCTTGGACTGCAAGGAGATCCAACCAGTTCATCCTAAAGGAGATCAGTCCTGGGGTGTTCACTGGAAGGACTGATGTTGAAGCTGAAACTCCAATACTTTCGCCACCTCATGCGAAGAGTTGACTCATTGGAAAAAGACCCTGATGCTGGGAGGGATTGGGGGCAGGAGGAGAAGGAGATGACAGAGTATGAGATGGCTGGATGGCATCACCAACTCCATGGACATGAGTTTGAGTAAACTCCGGGAGTTGGTGATGGACAGGGAGGCCTGGCTTGCTGCGATTCATGGGGTCGCAAAGAGTCGGACATAACTGAGCAACTGAACTGAACTGACCTGAACTGAAACCTGCAAGATATTCATATTATCATAATAGGCTAATATTGCCAAGAAGTTCAAAAACTGAGTCTATCAAACATCTTGTTACAATTAGCAAAACCTGACTTCATGATAATCTCCCCACTCAGAATAATCAGATGTTCAATCTATCATGTATATTATGTAAATAACTACCATGTAAGCGTCCCTCATTAAGAGAAAAAAGTGATACAACGTTTAAGTAGCTTACTTTCTAACTGGAGGGATAAGAAATAAACCTGAAAATAATATATTTATTGGTATAATGGGATTATAGAAAATGAAAGGGAAATGGGAAAATTTACTATTATGATGATTATTCTTTTTATCACTGTAATATTTAAGGAGTAATGTTAGAGAAATAACCTATAAATAAGCCACAAAGATGAAATCAACACAGGTTTCATTACATTAGCAAAACCACCAATGAAAGCCTCAAGAGCAAGAAGAAGGTTCCCAGAAGTAGGAAAAAACGATTTTCAAAAATTTTATTCACCTTGCTCACTCATATCACTTTTTAGTTTTCATCTACTTTAGGGGGAACAAAAGTAAAATCTGAGCCAACACATGGCTAATAGAAATCACCAGCTGAATTTTCAGTCTTCAAATTCAATGAAGTTATTAAAATTATCAAATCATTAACATCTAAAGAAGCAAATGCTTTAATTATTTTTAACTTTGCAACGCCAAACTATGTAGTGGAATGGGCCTGGGCTTTGGAGATATGCAATCTAGAACTGGTATCTCTGTTCATACTTCTGCTGTGTGACCATGTCCAAATCTCCTGTTATGTTTGAACTTCCATTTAAAACTCTGAGGTCCCAAAATAATGTGTATCTTAGATGACTAATATAAGGATCAGTGAAGATAATCAATTATGTACATATCAGTCTTGTACTTAGAGTACACTCAACAAATGGGATCTATAATTACTTGTTACCCTTTATAACTAAAGGAAAACTAAACTTACTGTTTTCAAGCTTAATGTTCACAGAGCCATGGAAAAGATGCATTTTGTAAATGTCTGTTAATTAGTAACATGCCAAATTATTTATTAAGCCTGTGGTTTTTTTCTATCATTTATCTTTTTTTTCTGTTTTTCATTTTAAATGAGTTATGTATTTTTGACTCAATAACTTTGTAAATTCTTGGTCTGTGGCAGAAACAAACAAAATATCTACAGTTAAAAAGCTAAAGATTTCAAGCTCATTAAAGGTGAGAGTATTATATCACTCTACATTCACTTCATCATGTAATGCTTTGTTATTTTCATTATACAGATGAATTCATCCATACACTTTACTACCATACATGGAATTTAGGGTTAGTAGATTTTATCTTAATGTTAGAAAATTTTAGAAAATGATTTCACAACAAAGCATATTTCTTGCCCTGTAATCATTCCATTATTCATTTTATAGAGGTGGATCATAATGGCTTTTATAGAATCAACTATTCTCCACACGACAAATAAATCATTTCTCTTAAGTATTAGTTTCTCAATGCTTATTTAGTGTTTAGTTCCTGAAACACTCTTTTGAAAATGTAATTGCAAGCAATTTATCTGTTGGATTTATTCATGTTGGAATTTTTTAAGATGTATAATAAAATAGTCCATCCCTCCTTCCTTTATGAAAGGGGGTAGAAAAAGCACTTGTCTTGAAGAAAGATTATAAATCCAAAGAAATTGTCAAAGAAATTATAGCATTTCCATCAAAGAGTTTTTTTTCCCTTTAACCAAAGAAAGAATAAACCACTTATCACAGAACTGTTCTATGTCTGGGTACTAGAAAAAAATTTGCTTGCCTATTTAACATAATTCCTATGTTAAAGCACTAACAGACAAATACTGTGAGTGATTCAGCACCCAATTTTTACTGTGCTTCATAATAAATCAATTTTATGAAATAATTATTAACTAGTATACATCTTTTTAAACACCTTATTTGACTCCTGCATACCTGTCTTTTAAAAATACATAGTTGACAGCCCACTGATATATGACTGCAACAGTATATGAATATGAATGAAAATGACAGAATCTATAGAACACTAAGAAGCGGTCACTAATAATAAGTTTTTCACACTTTAACAAGAATAATATTTGTACTAACAGCAGAGAAAAGGATGACTAGGAGAAACTTGATCTATACATTTGCATGTTCCTCAATGCCTCAAAATCAATACTGCTCTTCAGATTTGCCAAATGAGCTGTGTATTATTTCTAGTTCAGACTCTAGGAGTACATAGTTTCCTCACTTGCTCAAATTAGAAAAGAGTTTTTTGATACTCCATGAGTTTCTTCCACTGAGATTGCTCAAACACTTAATCTAAAAATTTGGGTATAAATACAGTGGCATATGTAGATGGGTTCCTAACCCACTTCAGAGAGCTATGTCTTGTGTATATACAAGGCACAGTGAAAAATAAGCACAGTCCTAAGCTCTCAGCTGCTAAAAACATGGATAATGCAACTAATCAGGACAGACAAGCACGAGTGGCTAAAACTAGGATACCTGTAAAGAACATGACATTCTTAACAGAATTATCAATTTTGCTGTAACATTAGCTATGTTAGCATCTAAATATGATGCAATGAATTCCAGCTGTGACTTAACTACCTTCCAGCTTTGAATGCACCCTTCAACAGATATATTCTTCATGATCATAGGTAGAATTCCTTTAAGCATTTCTTTTTGATAATGAGCATGATGCTGAGCTTTTCAGATAGATAAAGTTAGAAGGACACTACAGGAAAAAAGGCCCTTCCAAAGTTTCTGTTGTGGTGGATGAGGATCAGTGATCTACATGTGGTTGTGACGATATTCAGTGGACACAAGTGAACATTCAGCCACACAGAAGGCCCAGAACTCATGATTCTTCACCAATCTGACAGTGCCAGAATCGTTTGCATAGGCTGGGTGCTGCCTGTCTGAACTCCTGCTGGCCCCACTGCAGGTCCTCAGTCACCAAGCGGCCTGGAGGGGGCCCGTGCTCACTGACACACAATCTCTGTGCCACGCCTGCTCTCTGTGCTGCCACCGTACCCAGCAACTGGGGACCACCGCAAGATGTACGACCAAACCCATGAACTTCTCTATTACACAATGGGATGAATTTCACCTTTTCTCCAAAGATCTGAACCTCTTCCAAGTCTGTGCTTCCTTGGTACACTCCCCTGGCCCCAGGGTATCGCATAAGTCTCCCCATATCTCACAGTTACTCTGTTGTCACAATTTAATAACTTTTTATATTAAGCTCTCTTGTTTAACTTCCTATGGGTTCCATCTCCTGTCTCCTGACTGAACTGATGGATCTAATTCTACCAAAAACTGGTATCAAATCAATTTGTGATTCATATATTCAAACAACTGTAAGCTAAAACTTACAATCATTAAAATATGAAATTGATCAATTTATCTAAAAAGTAGTTAGAAATTGACTACACATGACAATACCAAGTAAATAAGGTATTTTGAATATCAGCATATTTGTGGCTTACGTTTCAAATATATAGCAGCAATTTTTTTCATTAATATGCCCACCTCTACATGTCCAAGATTAATACATAAAGTGCAGAACACTTTCAGTATAACTGAAATGATCGATATCCCTGGATGTAGCCTTCAAAAAGATTATTTTTTTACAAAGACTAACTCCGATGGGTTGTAGGTGCATTGCTTCCTAATTAATGTTCAAAGTGAAACAATGACCAAAAACTTTTTATTAGTGTTACGATTCTACAGGAAACTCCACCAACATGATAATTACAATGAACGTTTTGCAGAAGACTTCATTCCTCATAGAATACTACTAGAGACAAAACAAAATACAAATGTTCTTTTCTAGTATTACAGGAACCATATTTTTCAAACAATATCCTTGATTATTTCAGGGAGGGGAAAAGGGGAGAGGAGAGAAAGAGCTGTTTGTATGGTGTGTGTGTGCATGCCTGTGTGTAAATGATAGGTTCCACCCTTGGAAGAAAGTCATCTCTAACAGGACAGCTCTGCTTCCAGCACAGTGTCACGTGGAAATAGAAAATAATTTGAAGTAGAAACAAAAGCAGTAACCAAACCTGCACCTTAGACACAGTATTTCACGGAAAACGTTAGCTGCTGCATTTTTTACTTTTGGCAATGCTTGTTTTCCCCACATGACTTTTCAATACCATTTGTAGAATGCCAGATTGAGTTCTCTAATGCCCTCAAGCTTTACTTCATTAAGAACTTTCTGCAATCTAAAGGAAACATGTTGTGAAGAACGTTAATCAGCCGTCCAACAGAAGCAATGATTAATAGCCCCCCAGACTATTTGATCACTGGCATGCAATTCCTGGAGTGTATAGTAGGATATCACCATACCCCTGCTGCCCCATTATCCCAGATAAACAACTGAAGTTACAGAAACTACAAGGGCTTCAAAGAAAGGTTTGACTTTTTGAGCTATAGTAATTTTTTTTTCACAAACAATGTATTTTGACAGCATTTTCTATTTCTTATCAGCACTCTTGGATAATATAGGCTCTCATTACCAGCACTTCATCTAGGAATATTCTGTTTCTGCTGTTGAAGGCTCTGATAAACATACAATCACTTTAACAAACACTCTAGGGAGCAGGACATACAATTTTGATTAAGAAAACTGTTGAATATTAACTAGCTGTGCTCACTGAGACAATAGCTGAGCAACTTGTCCTTGAAAAACATTACACCAAACCTATTCTCGGGGAAAAAAACAGTGGTGTTTGACAGCTGCCATAGCTCTGGTACCTAAAATACACTTATTACTGCAGTAGTAGGCTTTCAATAAAACTATCATAATTAAGGTGCTGTCATTATTTTCGATTTAAAAGTTCTCCTTTCACAGGTTAATAAATTCAGACATTAAAAAAAAAAATCTACCCTGTATACATCTGTTAGTATTTCTATTTCCAGAGACTCCCTAAATCATTTATGGTTTTAATTTATTGCTTTCCAAATCACTGTTTTGCTTTAACTTTCTAAGAATTTATGAACTGAAGTATTATATGGCTATATAAAGATAAAAATGACTTTATAAAGTAGTAGGTACTTCTTTGAAAAAGCTATTGGGAAATATCCCCACCAGTCTGCTCCAAAATGAACTCCGAATTCAACTACTTGCAAACCTCATCTGCCTAAATACGTGAGGATAAAAGGGGGAAAAAACAATCTAGAAAAGGATCAACCATTTCATATACATACTGTCAAAATGAAATTGAAACATTAAGTGCAAATAATAGAAAGGATATTAAATATTCATAAACACTGATATTTATAAATGCATCTGTCAACCTACAAACTTTAAACGTCCTTTTTCTACATTTATAACTACATTAAAACGCTGGCATTTTTATGGGAGAGGCATAAATTCCCACTAAAAACTAAAAAATAAGGGGGATCAGAAATACAAGGCAACAATATTTTACTTCTCTCTGCACTGCTTCCAGAATTTTATTTTATCCAGAGATAAAGTTCTTTATACTGTACTCTAGCATGTAGCTCAGAAAATAATAAAACACATACCTATGCATGATGTTTAAACATAGTAAGATTATTGGATTATTTTTCACATACTAACATTTTTCACATACTAACATTTTTCTTCGACTCTAATTTTAAAATTTAAAAAAATCAATTAAGAATAAAAATGTAGATTATACACACAAAAACAGAATCCTAACATGTATGTTCTAGGATAAGTTTAAATATAAATATGTTCAAAAATTCACATATTTACACTTGTTAAATAAAATTATATTTCTCATGCAATTTACTGGAAGTCCACACATTTGACAAATCAAGAATTTCACCATGTCTGCAATGTATGCAACTCCCCATTTTCTTAATTAACAAAACACAAAGCAGGTAAAACAGGTGAGGGAGATTAAGAGGTAAAAACTTTCAGTTGCAAAATAAATGAGTCAAAAGCATGAGATGTACAGTGTGGGGAATGTAGTTAATAATTATGCTATATATCTATATGATGACAGATGATAACTAGACTTATCATGGTGATCATTTTGAAATGTATAGAAATACTGAAGCACTATGTTGTATAAAAGGAACTAACATAGTGTTGTACGTCAGATACCCTAAAAACAAACAAGCATAAAAAAGGAAATGAGATTTGTCGTTATCAGAGGTGGGGGGAGGGGAAATTGGATAAAGTCAGTCAAAAGGTATAAACTTCCAGTTATAAAATAAGTAAGTACAAGCAAAGTAATGTACAACATGATAAATACAATAAAACTTGAGTTCTCATCACAAAGGAAAACAATTTTTTCTAATTAATTGTGTATTTATATGAGATGATGGATGTTCACTAAACTCATTGTGGTAATCATTTCATGATGCATGTAAATCAAATTATTGTCCTATATACCTTAAAGTTTGACAAATTATTTTCCTATATATCTTGAAGTTATACAACAGTATATATCAATTATATCTCAATAAAATTAGAAGAAAAAATAAAACTCTCAATTATCATTGTAGGTAGAATAGAAATATAAATTGCACTGTACTCAAACAAACAAACAAAAAAAAATAAATTGCTTTACCCTTAAGGGGAAAAGTAGTCATTAAGAAGAGATTCATGTTGAAGTTAGACAGAAAACAACAAAATTCTGTAAAGCAAGTATCCTTCAATTAAAAAATAATTTTTTTTTTTAAAAGAGAGATTTCTGACCAGGATCTTAACAATTTTTTTTTCTTACTAGATTACTTGTAAGCAGTAAAAGAAAAGAAAAAGAAACATTTCAGACATAGAACTAAGAGTTCTTTTCCCCCATATGCTTTTCTCAATTAAAAAACTCAAACATGTTTTTTGCTTTCAGTTAAGATGGTAAAGAATTCAGCAATGCTATTTCTTTTCCTTCAGTTAAAAATTCCATAATTTTTGTTTTTAATGGGTACATATTTGTAAATTTTCATGCTATTTCCTTATTTCTTTTTGCCTTTTTTTAAATTTTAATTGGAGGCTGATTACTTTATAATATTGTAGTGGTTCTGCCATACACTGACATGATGTTCCCAGCTTTGAGACAACACTGCTCTCCTTGTGAGTCAGGGTTGAAAGCAAAAGTAAAAGAGAATCACCCTACCAACAAATCACCTTATCCCTGTAACCCTTTTGATATGAGTTGTATGAATCATTGATAGGGCTTCAAAGAAAGATTTGACTTTCTGAGCCCTGGCAATTTAAAAAATAAAAAAATGTAAATCAAATTGAAACCACTATTGCTAGAGATCAAAGTTGACTATAGCAATTCTTTAATAATTAGCATGATTCAATTCTTGAACACCTAAGAACATATTCAATATTATAAAATTTAAGTGTTCTTTATAATAATTTTCAAACTGAACTACCTAATATAGTGGGGCTTCCACATTAAGACTAAATTATGTTCATTCTAAGGTTCAAGTGTTTATGCTCAGTTTCCAGGGCTGGTGGGGCACTGCATGAGGGAAGAAAGAGCCTCCGAGGGAAAGAAATCTCTAAGGAAGAAGAGAAAAGAGAACTGAAGTGCACCGGTTTGGTTCAAGGACAGCTGGCCCAGATGCTGGAGAAGATAAAACATACCTCCCATCGTCTTCTATCCTAGGCTCCATGAACTTAAGCCTGAGTCCTGAGGCAAAGGAACTACAGGTAAGGAGCAAGCGAAATCTAAAAGCAGCTGCCTGTCTACAGAGTCACCCTGGGACACCCAGAGCCCAGGGCGTCAGCGGCACAGGCAGTGGCAACAGCAGGGCTGGCGGCGTCGGCAGGAGCACTATGACGGCGGCAGTGCAGGCAGTGAGAACCGCACACTTGGCAGCAGCAAGAGCTCCGCCAGCCGCCGGCACATCGGCTCCCGGCACCCTGGGCATCCACAGCCGGGCTCCAGCGCAGCAGAGGGGGACACACAGCAGAGAGGAGCGGGGGTGACCAGCGGCACTTCTGACCCTCAGTGACTGAAGAACAGACAAGCAAGTGGGAGCATAGAAAAGTCTAGGTAACACAATGGTTATGACAGCACAGACCTTGTAGTCAGCCATAGCTGGGTTAAAACCCAGTGCTTCTACGCACTACACTGACATTGGTCATGTTACTTAATCTCTCCAGCCCTCAGATTTCTTGAGTGAAAAATGAAAATAACAACAGTCCCTATCTAATACGGTTGCTGTGATACTAATGAGATAATCTACTTAAAGAACTTAGCATACTACCTGGCAGATGACAAGAGTTCAACAAAGGTGGCTTTAAAAAACAGAACTCCATGTGCCATGAAATCAATGTATGTCTTATTACTAAATCTCACATGATATACCCAGGGATTCCAGAATTTATCTCAAAAGAACATGAGAGAGGTTGGAGTATGCATGAACTCAAAGGAATGTTTTAATTTGGCTGCGACTTATCACCTGTATAAACACAGAAATTCTGGGAATCACAAGCTGGCCTGCTAACAATATTTTCTGAATTTTTTAACCTCAAACCTTCAAAGTAAGCATTTGGTTTACATTCATTTGACATAAGCACAACATTAAAAAAGAACTAAAAAGTTCATTCCAATTTCAAGATTATTAATAAAATTAACATTTTAATTTATTCTAGAATTTCACATATATCCAAGAGCAAGAGATGCATAATTTAATAGTGTCCATATTTCAAAGCTGATTATTAGTATTTCTTATTTTGTTATGTGATAATTATATAAGATCTAGATGTATTGATCAGATTAATAAGAAACATATTAATAGGAAAGTAAAATGGAAGGTTATTTTCTAAATTATAATAAATAGCACCAGAATAGTTTTTCTATACTGCTTTCTTTAATCATGTTCAATGTTGGTGCTGTTTGTCCAGAAGACATGTGTGATGCCAGGGGCTTAATCCAAACAGACATCTATTACTAGACACATGCATTTCCAACTTCTTGTGCTGTTTAGTAGATTTAAGTTACTCCAGAGAGTTACAAATATTAGCAAATGAATCATTTTTTAAGACTAAATGCACCTTTGCAATTCTGAAGAATGTATTTCCCAAAGTACAAAGTTTCTGATTTAGACAGGTGCCTTCTCTACCCCAAAAAGTATCTTAGAATTGTGGTAAAATGATTATTCAACAGCACCTGTGCTGGGCTTAGTTGCTCAGTTGTGTCCAACTCTGCAACACCACAGACGGCAGTCTTGCAGGCTCTCTGTCCACGGGATTCTCCAGGCAAGAACACTGGAGTGGGTTGCTGTGCCTCTTCCAGGGGATCATCCCAAACCAGGAATCAAAACCAGGTCTCCTGCATTGCAGGCTGGATTCTTTACTGTCTGAGTCACCAACTCTACCTACGAGCCATCAGATGGCAACATCGTAATATTGCAGGGTTGCTGGTTTGAAGAGACACGACAATTCTTCTAAACTGACCCACCTCTCAGTTTAGTTTTGTCCGCTGCATCGGCCTCAGATCTTAACTGAAGCAGATGCCGTGCCAGAATTAACAGTCAAGATGCTTACTGAAGAGTAACATCTATGAATGAGAATGAGGAAGAAAACAGGATTGTGAATGGGAGCAGGATTATGCTCCTTCAGAGCACAAAGCAGAGCCTACACTTCTGAAAGGGAAGAGGCAGAGAAGAATCAACGTGAACTATGAACTATGCAAGAAATGCAATGCTGATCTCAGGAAGTCTTGACCAATCCAATGGAGAACTAAAGAGCAAGGACAGGCTGCGGGAGAGGTCTGCACGGGCAGAAATGGCCAGGCTCTGTCAATGGCTGGAAGATGACCTGAAAAGCATTGCCTTAGCTTGAACACTACACAGGATTCTAATGTCCTGCAGCTACACCTATCAACTAATTACACTTATCACAGCTGAAAAATAAGTACTTTCTTGAAAGGAGGCCACGCAGCATGATAACACGACTGCCACACACGTGCAGGGTGGTAAGTCACAGCGCCTTGGCTCTCCAGCAATGGACAGTGCTTCATCTTCACTGGGCACCCCTGCCACTTTGACTAGTCCACCACATAGGACAATTCCATGTTGAATTTCAATGTGAGGAAAGTTTCATCACATTGAAGTTAAATATGATTATTGATATGTGACTTCTGATCATTTTCATCTTTCCCATTCCTTGAATTCTCAAAACCAACTATACTCCTCTTACCAAAGAAGCCTTTGGATAGCTGAAAACAATTTTCTTATCCTACTTGAATTTCATTTGTCCAATTTTGACATTCCAAATCCCTTAAATTTCTCTGAACTCCCTTTTCTAAAGGAACTAGAACCTTACCTTGATGAAGGTCTCATTATCTTGGGATGTGCATAAAGATGACAGAAGGTAATAGTCTACAGTCTTGGACAAAATAAATTTTATTCAGTGAATATTTCTGGTACTACTGCTATTTAATGAAATATCCCAAAATTTAGTAGCACTAAAATAAAGCATTTATTTGCTTATGATTCTACAATCTGAACTAAACTCAGCTGGCCAGCTTTTTTGACTAGTCTCACCTAGGTAACTGATGGAGAAGCAGTCTTCTGGAGGTTCATGGGGTTGAAATCCAAGATGACCTCAATGATATGCTTGAGATGCCCCTAACAGCTACCGGTTAACCATACATCTAGCTCTCTCTCCTGACAGGCTCTCTGGTGAGGTAGTCATATTTCACTGTGGATCAGGATTCCAAAAGGATGATTGGCAAAGCTGCCAAGCCTCTAGAATGTTAAGCCCATAACTGGCAGAGCCTTACTTAAACCCCAGTGTACTGGCCACAGCAGGTCACAGAGCTATCTCCTGGACTAAAGATGGAGAGAAACAGATGCCACCTCTTAGTAAGATGACCAGCAAAGTGTTTTTTCCCAACTTTACCCACCAATGAGGCAAAGCTATTATAAAGCCAGGACCTCTGAAGCAACAATCTTCAAGCAATGAGGAGAGACAGAAGGGAGGAAAAAAGAAATAAAGCAAAAAGAACCCATGGCCCAGAGAAAGAAAGTAGGCTCTACCAAAGATAAAGTGAGGGAAAAAGAAATTATTTTCCTATGGCAGCCTAATTCAGTAATAACCTCTCAGTGTAACTTTAGAGTTTTAATGAAATAAGACCAAGTACCAGTACCAGAATTATTTGCCATATATTCTGGCCTAGTTCCATCCTTTATAAACACTTCATTTTCTCGACTGTCAATTGAGAGCATCAATCTTTTGGGGTTCATATGAGAATCAAAAGAAGTGATGGATCTAGGGGAATTACCCTACTCAAGACTGCTATTTGTTGCTTGGTGTTTGGGGGTTTTTTTGTTTTGCTTTGCTTTTAAATTATTTTAGCTTTCCGTCTTGACTTCAAGAGGCACCTGAAGGCCACTCTGGACTCAGGAAAGGTGTTATTAGATGGGTAGAAGTAGGATGACATGAACCAAATTTGGCAGATCATCTGGGACTCATCTTTTGAATTGGAAGTTGTGTATAAGGGAGTTTGGAAAACTTGACATTGAACCACTGAGGACCTCGTGGGTAAACAAGTCAGAGACTAGAATAGTAAAAGATTAAACATAAATGATGATGAAACTAAATAAAAGACTTCTTGCCACAAAGATAACTTTCATTGGTGCCAGCTAACTTTCAGGTTAAGCCTATTTTCACTGAACAGTGCAGCACCCTGAACAATCCATTCCAAACAATGCTTTATAAAACATCTTTAAAATCACTTCAACTACATATGAATCTCCAATTAGCTCAATAAAAATTTCAAAAATAAAACCACAGAGAACATGTTTTTGTAAGAGTCTGTACATGAAACTATATAAGCATGAAAAATATTCATGTACATATAAAAAATACAAATATGAAACATAAGAAGATGCAAGGAAAATCACATTAAACATTTTAAAAATGCTGTAGTGACAAAAAAGCACTTTGAAATTTAAATACCAATATAAAACAGCATGTGCAAGTTCTATGATCTGTTCTACTGTTCTAATTCCCATATTTTCATTTGGAAACAATATGCTAAGCCAAATTTTCAAAGCAATTCTTAAATCCAGCCAAGTCCAAGCTTGTCTTTAAAAACAGAAGCAATGCTATTAAAAAACATCATCCTCTGAACTATGCACATAATTCCTACTACCAACAATAAGGAATGTTTAAATGTGGAGGCATGAATTATGAGGTGAGAGAAGTAAGGAAAATTAATTACAGGAACACAAAAGACTGGAGTGGATCAAAGTATATTTTACATTCCAATTATTTTATATGTGCCTCTTTTTTAATACGCCAACCAGAACCAAGACACCCTTTAGGAAAAGACAGTCCTAGGAAGACCCCACTTAAATATGTCCCTGTCCAAACATGTTCATGTCTGCCTGACCCTGTGCCTTTAAAGCAAGGTAGCCTATTCATTCACATGACTACCGACTCTTAACATGATCACCAACTCTTAACAAAATGTAGCCTCACTCATCGACTCTCAAAAATTTTATCAAATCTATCACTAGGGTAACCATATGTCTCAGTTCACTTGAGATACTCCTAGTTTATACATGTTGTTCCAGCACTATTATTAACAATCCCCTCTTTCACTGTCAAAGTGTTCCAGTTTCGACAGTATTTTTCATAGGCACCTTACTTATTATGGATATGGCTTATATTCTGCCTGAAACTCTGCTTTTTTAGCCTGACCTCTATTACCTAAGTTTGGTACTGGCCCATTTGGTGGGAAGGTCTCTAATAGTAGAAGTCAGACTAGGATGACGACACAGCGTTAACAGTTCATTTACTAAAATAAACTAAAGTTATATTTTTTCAAATATAATTTTACATTACTACATAGAATCATCACTCAGTCATGTCTGACTCTTTGTGACCCCATGCAGTGTAGCTCGCCAGACTCCTCTGCCCATGGAATGCTCCTGGCAGTAATACTGGAATGGGTAGCCTTTCCCTTCTCCAGGGGATCTTCCCGACCCAGGGATCAAACCCAGGCCTCCTGCATTGCAGGCAAATTCTCTAACATCTGAACCACTGCGGAAGCCATATACTACTTAGAACCAGCATCAATCCCAGTCCTATGCCCGTGACTTAAATAATAAAAACGGTGATAAATGTTCAAGCTTTCTTGGACTGAAAGAGAATCTTTGGAGAGATTGTTCATACAACTAGATAGAGAGGTTTCCTTGATAGGAGAAGTCATTACTGAGACTTCATAGTCGATGCTTATAATGTGCCTTGTAAATATTTAAGAAGTACCAGAAAGCTATTAAACACACACATCTCCTAAGTAGGTAAATGACATGAGTTACCTTTCTTTCCACAAAGATGTAACCAGCTTCTACCCTGACACAGAGAGTTATTGCAGAAAAGGGTAAAGCACAAAAATATTGGCAAAAATTGGAATTCTCTCAGGGGTTCCACGAAGCCATTCTCAACTTTCTCTGTTAATTCAGATTATTCTTATAGATATCCCCACCCTAGAAATCATTCCCATGTATCCACTACTTTGTTAAACTAACCTAAGTAATTCACTCTTTGATGTTTTGCTGTACTTTTATTACTGTTATAAAGTGAAAACATATGAGTCATCCATAGGCTATTACAGAGAAAAACAATAATAACAGGTTTTTGTATGGATTTGATTTTTCTAATATATAAGCTATGTTTTATTCAAATAACCATAGTAAAATGTAACAGGGATCAGTACTATTTAATATGTAATGTACACAAAACAAATAAAACAAAGACCTCTTTATCATTTGGCTCTAATTTCTGGTCCTCTACCAGCTCAGTTCAAATTGTATGGGCCTCTAAAATCATTTCTACTTCCTCTGCCAAAGCCTACTTGCAGAAGGGGCAATCACCATTCACACCAGGCCATAATGTAGGAATTTATGAAGACTTAAGGAATAACTCCTCCAGGTTATTTCTATATTTAATTAAAATATATGTGATAAAGATTTAAGCTTTGAGGTCTAATCAGTAGAATTTCAGGGATCAAAAAGAGACAGTAAAGGCATTTGGAGCACATCAGACCCCAACCTGTATTATAATATGACGTCTAGCACACTGCTTATATATGAAAACACCAGGTATTGGTCTTGGCATATGATAGGTACTGCATAAACATGCTGAATTTTAAAATATTGTAGTAGTATCACCTAATTATAGACAAGCTATCTAATCCACCTATATACATACTGTTAGCTCTGAATATATTTAAAAGTTATAAATTCTACACACACTAAACATGAGGGAAACATGACTTCTGCAAGTCATATGTAATCAAATTCTCCCTCTGGATTCCCAAGATGATCTCCTTTTGTACCTCTATTATACATGAAGTGGACTGGTGGTGCTCAGTTGTGCCTGACTATTTTGCAACCCCATGAACTGTAGCCCACCAGGCCCCTCTGTCAATGGGATTTCCCAGGCAAGAATACTGGAGTGGATTGCCATTTCCTCCTCCAGGGGATCTTCCTGCAGGGATCAACCCCCGTCTCCTGGAATGGCACACAGATTCTTTGCCACTGAGCTACCTGGGAAGCCCTCTATTACACTATCTTCACTAGAAGTCTATAATATTTTGAAAGTTCCTGTATTCTATTTTCTAGTCCTCACCTAAGGTTTAAACTATTTAAGTGAAAACCTGATACCACAACTTGCTACCTTCAAAATAAAGTACATAAAATGGCATAAAAATAAAAAGTTTTCTAAAAACCAATCGCAGTTATACAAGTTTAATTTTAAAACTATTGCCAATACTTTAATAGGGCATATTATATCATAAACAATTTTATCAAATAACTAAATTAGCACAGATTTGTATAGGTGCTGATTTTTCCGTAAAAGGAGAAAGGGAAAAGAGAAAAATAAAAGTCAGGAAGATACTAAAATACTTGTTTCTACATCTGTAGTAAAACAGTACATCTAAATTGCTTTCTGATCAGTTACACTTTTTTGAAACAATACATGTATCTCTAATGATCAGGACCAGCTCTAGCCGGTTCTCACTGATAGTCTTGGCAAACTGTCAGTTGCCTGGTAAATTAAAGTGATTCATCAATGTCGTTGCTGTCGTAAATACACAAGATTGGCTAGCTGAGATGGATACAGGGTACAGAAAAGGCACCAGCTGTGTCGGATGCTCAATTTTTTTCTGACAGGACATGCACTTCATACATGCTGAAGTCTATCAAACCTGATTCCTGTTCTGTTTGGGTGTCAGAAATCCTTTTTATTGAAATTTTTCAAAGAACAATAGCTAAAGTCACTGAAAAAGACAGCACATTAAATATCCTAAATAGTTACATATCTTTCAAAATCAAAAGAAAAATAAGAAAAAATGTAAACAGATATTCACGTGCAGTGGGAAAAAGACACGGTTGACAAGGTCAAAAAATAGAGTAGAAAGTCATGGGTAAACAACCATCAGAGAAGGTCAGTGTTTCATTATTAAATATATCTTTCTGTAAGAGCTGAAGTGATGAAATCAAATGTTTTAAATTACCTGGAATTAGTAAGTAATCTCAAGACAAAGAAATAATAATATCACAGAAATATTTAAAAACAGTTTCCTGAAAAAATAAATAAATAAAAAGTTTCCTTATTTTCATTATTATTATGCTGACTTCCTGTACATCCATTTGCTTATTCCTCAACTGTAGAAGCAATATGACAACTCAAATTTCCAGCGTTTAACTCAGTGACCAGTAACTACTTATTAGAGCATGAGGTATTTCTAAAGTGGTATTTTCAGATACAAATGTGAGACTAATGTCCCATCACAATTTTTGTCCCCAAGCGATTATGCTTCTCAACATCTAAAACTGAGTAAGATTTCATCTGCCACATTTAGGTAGCAGAATCTGAGTAATCTTGTATTTCCAATTAACAACAAAGCATAATTTTTACTGAAAATAAGTTTAATCTCCTGAGTATATTCAGAGATCTAGCTCAGGAGAGTGACCTAGACTGAGATACAGATGTGAAGGCATGTACACATATATAATAATTGGAATGATGAGAATAAATGATATAGAAAATGTGATTATCTCCATATAGTTAAATATTTAAAGAATATCTATTTATGAGAAATTTACAAATGGATATCCAGTCTTAAAAAATAACTTGATAAAAATAGAATCAGTCAATTCCTTCTAAACTTATCCTTTCTATAATTTCAATCATAGTTTTAAGGTTCAAAACAGGAGTTAACCATGACATTTTCCTCCTTCCCATCAGTCAAATCATCTTATAGATTTTTCCTCCTAAACAGTTCACTTCTCCCCATCCCTAGTTCTATATCTGTAATTCATGTTACCATCACTCTGGTCTACATTATTCCACATTTTAGCTTACTTTGTTAATGGTCTTGCTGACGCTCATTTTTTTGCATTAAAGCTAGTATGATACTTCTGAAATGACAACTTCACTGTTTTTCCTAAACACTTCAAAACTTCTTTTCGCCTTGGGCTAAACTTCAAGCACTTTCCGAGGGCACAACATGCCTTGGTCACTAACTTCAGGCATGCGTGTGTGCTCGGCTGCTTCAGTCATGTCCAGTTCTTCGTAGCCATACAGACGAGCCCACCAGGCTCCTCCGTCCATGGGACTCTCCAGGGAAGAATGCTGGAGTGGGTTGCCATGCCCTCCTCCAGGGGATCCTTCTGATCTAGGATCGAGCCCATGTCTCCTGAGTCTCCTGCACTGTGGGCAGATTCTTCATCACTGAGCCACCGGGGAAGCCCACCAACCTCACAGCTCGCCAATAAAACCCCTCTTCTTCATCACTGTTGTGGTTGTTGTTTAGTTGCTAAGTCATATCAGACTCTCTTGCCACCACCTGGACTGCAGCCCGAGAGTCTCCTTTCCCTGTGGGATTTCCCAGGCAAGAAACCTGGAGTGGGTTGTCTTTCCTTTTCTAGGGGATCGGATCTTCCCAACCCGGCGGTTCAAACCACGTCTCCTACCTTGGCAGGCAGCTTCTACCACTGAGCTACCAGGGAAGCCCACCTCATCATTAACACTATACAAAGGCATTCACAGACACCTTGCATTTCAGGTAAAACACTAGATTTTAATTTAATAAAACAGTCTAAGGCTTTACTTTTATCATCCTTACTTTTATTTGCATATTATTTGCATAGATACTTTGATTCCCACATGACTGATAGCATCCTGTTTCTATTTTCTCTGTCAAATAGAGCACAGGGGGCTAAAGGGTTTTAGACCACCCTAACCACCTTACTAACCTAAATCCTATCTTCACATTTAGCTGTTAGGAAAATCCAATGCGTGTTACTATATAAGCACACTTACAAAATGTATATTTACTACCCAGTAGACAGAACATTGATTTTCTAAAAGTGAGCAAGCAAAACTAGTACTGCAATTTTTAAACTGACATTATTTTTTCTGAACTTTGGGAAAGTTAGTTTATTTTTAAATGTGTACATGATGGCTTACTCAAACCTGCTAATATGCTAAAAGTACAATGTGACTGGATATACTTCTTATAAACAAGCAGGTCAAGAACATCCTTCTCCCCAGTCAGTATGCTTAAGAAATATATACGCTGGTGAGAGGACTTTCATTTATTAAATGATCACCCAAGTGAAAGACAATTTGAAAATGCTTTTAAAAGAAAACATTTTTATAGCTAGCTTTGTAAAGATGGGCTACAGTGTAATCTTGCATTGTTAATAATAATTCTTCAATAGTTGAGTATTACATTTAACCTGTTTCTCAGGAACACTGAAAATGCCTATAAGAATTTTTGTATAACTTCTATCTAATCATTTTAAATAACATATTTCTTTTCATAAAATCATATTCATCCAGAAGAATTAATGTAAAAGAAAAACACAGCACTCAAAAACACTAATTCATGATACATTTCTTTAAAATTAATGAGCTTTTTAAATTAGAGTTCTTATTCATCTTTCTCACCTTAATAATAATCTGTCAAAAAGAATTTACATAACTGTGCAATCAAACACAAACTGAAAAACCAAACAGAAATGCTCTATTAGAAGGAATAAAATTAGAAAAAATGCAAATCTTGGTAGAGTATACTTACTATAATATTAAAAATTTTCTGTAAAGAATAATGGAAAAAAAATAATAATGGAAGATTTTCAATAAAAGGGGATTACCTTTGCTTCTCTGGACCTCAGTTTCTTCATTTATAAAATAAGAAAAATGATCTAAAGGTTATCTCTAAAGTCTATTATCCCAAAAGTCTATATGATAGTTAAAATATCAATGTGCTTCACCCAAGATTGAATTAGTAACAACTCAGATGGTGACTTTCTACTTTTCAAATCCACTGACTAGTCTGTATCTTTCAATAAAATGCTCTTCCTTTTTTTTTTTGTTATTCTTAAATTTATTTTATCATTATCATGTCAGTAGTCTTGTAAGCATCGAAACATGTATAAAATGCTCTTAAGAAATTAATCTGTTTTCCAGTGCACTATAATGACCCAGCAACTACAAGCCTAGATTCTGTTAAATGAGAAATCCACAATTCCACAATTCATTTTTGTGAACAAATATTTACTGATCCCTCTGCTGACTATCTTAGATTCATAGGCTTTAACCTCCAATGTGTCCCTGAGTGCTGTCCAGGAATCTAATCTATCTGGCCCTCTCCAACTCACCTAAATAATATCCATACCTTTTCCTCCGCTCTTAAATCTCTAACACCTTCTACATCCTCACTCCAAGATTTATCTGTCACTAAAAATAGAAGTATTATGAAAAGAACTTCCCCAGACTTCCAGCCCCACACCTCCAACCCACTTGCCACTGTGCGCATGCGGTCTGCCTTCCTCCCCATGACTAAGGATAAACACTTCATGCGCTTGTCCAAGGCCCGTTCTTCTACATTTGCACTGCATCCCACCCCTCTCAGCTACTCAGTGGCCTCACTCCTGGAAAAAATGTGCTCTGTCTTAGCTCCATGGTTAAGTCTATCTCTTCTGGATTATTCCATCAGATTATTCCCTATAAACATAATGTATTCAGTCTTATAAACAAACAAAAATTCCTTCATTTCTCCCTCCACATAATAGGTCCTATTTTTCTTCTCTTTTATAGCAAAACTACTCAAGAGAGATACTCGTACTTGCTAACTCCAATTCTGCATCTCCTATTTTTTCTTAAATATATACAGATCAGGTTTTAAAACCACCACCATTTTAACTAAGTAGCTTTTGTCAAAGTAATGAATAATCTCTCTAATGCTAAGATCTCTGCTAAATTCAATTTTCATCTTATGTAAGACCTATCAGCAGGCATTTATCAGAAGGGACTAATTCCTTCCTGACTAATCCCTTTCTTTAGTTGGCTTCTGGTGCAAGACACTCCTGGTTCTTCTGCTCCCTCCCTGGCTTCTCCTTCCAGATGCACTTGCGAGTTCTTCCTCATCACTTCCACAATCTCCACAAGTACACTCTTCAGCCATTAGCTCTTGAATCTCTCCTCTTTCTTAAGTACACCTCTTCCCCCAGGTGATACAACCTAGTTTCACACTTTAAATAACAGTTTTATACTATGTACTCCCAAATCTGTATTTCCAGCCTGAACCAAGCCTCAAATCCAAATTCACATATTCTATAGCCTATTTGATATTTCAACTTGAGATGTCTAGTAGACAGCTCAATCTTAACATGTCTCAAACCTGGTCTTGCCCAAATACTTGGTCATCTCACAAACCTCTTCATCTCAGTAATTGGCAATTCCCTCTTTGTAGCCCAGCCTATAAAGCAGTCATCCACACGTTCCCTTTCTCTCACACCTCACATTAATTCTCCATCAATTCAATATGACTTTACTGCCACCTCTACCACTCTCATCAAAGTTATCATCTGCATTCTCCTGACTGCCGCGAAACTAAGGTACTTTCAACATCAAAGCCAGAGCACACCTGTTAAATATGAAGTCTATCTTCTCACTCCTTAAAACACACAGACACACACACACACACACACAATCTATCCTATATCGCACAAGATAAAAGCCAAAGTCCTTCCACAGGTCTTCATAACCTAATTTCCCGCACACATATATAGGGCCTCATTTCTCATGGGGCGTACCTGCTACAGACACACCTTTCTCTTCACTCAACTCCAACAAGTCACGTACTCTGCTGCCAGGAGGACTTTGCACGCAAGCTTTTTGCCTGAAATAGTCTTCCTACAAATTTGCCACTCAAAGATCTCTGCTCAAATGGTACCTTTTCAGAGAGACCTTCCATGAATATCTTATATGTAAATATAGCCATTATTACTTTCCCCTCATTCTACTTTACTTTCCTTCTTAGTACCTGTCACTACCACAGTGACACTATGTATTAACTATATATTAACACTCCTTAGAAATTAAGAATTCAAAGCTCTCCAATACCATTAATTTGCAGTTCAATAATTGGTAAACAACTAATATGATTAAATATTTAATATAGTTTATTCAAGATTAAAATCATTTCCACTTTGTTTCTGTGTTCCTAGAAGAAAAAAAAAAACAATTCTCCAAATGCATTTAACTATATGAGAAAGTCTCTATTCTTTTTGCGTGAAAGAGCATAAACAAACCAAATGTGATATAAACAAAATAGAAAATCTAAAGTGCCTTAAAATGAAATTATAAATGTTTACTATGCAGTAGCAACAAAAATATTTCCAATCAAAAGTGCTGTATCAGACACTCAAATGATCACTTTCCATGACATATTTAAGCACATACAACTAACCTGTATGTTGACGTATCTGACAACCCAAACAAACACAGCTGCTTTTTGAATAGTCTTCAAAACTTGGGTGCCTTATAGTGAATATTTAGTAATGCAAAAATGACTATATCCTATGGCAATTTAAAAATCTCTAGGTTATATATAAGATGTTTTGATTAAAGTTTTATAGACAAACCAAAGAGTCTCTAAAAGAAGGTGCCCAATTTGATGATACTTCTTGAAAAATTTCTGCTTAATGGAAGCAAGTATTTGATGAGAACACTAGTCAAATAGGGGTGACATATGGCTGATGCCTGAATTTAAACTTGGCATTCCACCAAGATAAGGTAGGTAAATTACTGGAAGTAATTACTGTCTCATTAAAGAAGTATTTTCTGCTTCCTCATACATCTAAGATTATTTGGTATTTTTTTCCTTTTTTTACCACTTTCCATTCTGCCTACTGACATGCCCCAAAGACTCATGAACTCTTTAAGGAAAAGAAAAAGCAAAACCAAAACACAATGAACTCTGTGATGATCTTATTTCTCTCAGGATTTTATTAGTAAACTTAACAAAATATATTTGTCAAGTATATTATTATTATAATAAAACATTATTCAAATAATAATGTGTGAATAATATTATTAATTATATTAAAATTATTCAATAACTCTCAATCACTGATAGAATAAAATTCAAGTTTCTTAGGGTAACCTATTGTGGCAGATTACATTGTCCAAACATGGATGTAAAATACTCCCACCCCACCATCTCTTGTTCAATGTGATTTTGTCAGTCTCTTCATTTGGAGGCATAGTTCAACTGGCCCACTTCTTGAATCTGCACTAGACTTAGTGACTTTCTTGTATCCACTAAAATACAAGAGTTTCATATGGAGATGCCATGGTCAAACAGTAGCTCTTTGAGCAACAACCCCAAATCTCCATTCTTACTCACTTTGAATTTAAGTATACCAGCTACATAATCATTTCCCTTCCCTTGAATTGCTGGTAATGATATAGGCATGGTGCAGAACTAACTAGGGCTTGGTTGGACAAAGAGACATCAACAATAGAGACATTACTTTAAAAAGGTTAAAAATACAGAAGGGATTTGAGAAACCCACACATTTCCAGGCTTTGAAAGCAGAGTTTAAGATGTGCTGATCTTATAGTACAAGGAGATTTCAAATGCTTTTATTCTGTCTAGGAACAGCCTGAAAGAATTCTTCAAGTGTACTTTTATTCTAATGATGCACAGAAAAGCTACTAAATTACTAGCCATTGCTATATTGTTATGTAAAATAAAATGTCTATGAAACTGGAATTCTTTAACCCTTAGTGGACCATTTAAGGGAAATATAAGATGTTGAGTATCTGAGAATATACACCTAGACAATTTAAATTTAAAAAAAAATACATCTTTCACGTAAGAGATTATGGTTGCCATAATGCTAATTAAGTCATATAACAAAAGCATGACTGTGAAAAATAGAATTATTTTGATAGCAACCAGACAGGATTAAAAGTTACAGTAAAATATTCAGTTCTAGAATGTATTCTTTAAATGATATGTTTACTTAGTCACTGAACTTACAAAAAGAAAATTTGGAAAAGAAAATTATGCCACTGTTAATACATGCATATATATTTCTTATTATTTAAGAAAATCATGAAAGAGTGTAGAAGGCTTATTTAAATATCTCTTACATGAAACTAAATGCTTTATTCTCACAGTGTCAGTGGGATTTGAATATCACTTCTCTGCTAAATTTAGATGGCATCTGAGTTCCACAAAAACTATTTTATAAACTTTACATCCTTTACCTTTCAACCATTCACTAAACTAATGTGAATAATGAAATGTATTAAATAATAATTTAAAATAATCTACACTTATTAGAACTACTGGCTAACTAAATCAAACAATCATTGAGAGTTTTGTCATATATCTATAATTTAACTGTATTAGAAGTCATAGCAGAATACCTGAATTACAGACAACAGTGAGCTAGAAGCAATGCAGATAAAAACAACTATTAAAACTTTACAACTCAGTCTTAAGAAACAGTATATTGAATGCACAGTCAATTTTAAAGGATTCATTTTTCATTACATTTGTGTAAATTTTTCAAAGGTGAGTCTCGGAAACAATAATGGATGCTTTAAAAAAAAAAAAGACTGAAGCACACACCACTTGTTTGCAGGTGCAAGTCAAAGAAGGAAAGAGGAAACTGCTGTTCAATTTCCTTCTTTTTAACAAAAGACCTTTCACCTACATAGCTGTTTCTTAGGCTATTGAAAACAGAGTGCAAACAGAGCACAGAGGGCAAAGAAGGGATTCCCCTAGTTAGCAGCAAGCAGGAAGTCTAATTCTTTGACTAAGCTAAGATTACAGCATAGAGAAAGAGCAAGACACTGACGGAGAAAAGCAGCAATTTTAATCCCAAACAAACGGATGTGGAAGAATGACAGCAACAGCAACAAAAGAAATAAAAACCACCATAAAATGAGATGGTTTTACTCAATCTATGGGGAGGAGAATTTAGTTAAACACGGCAGGCCTTCATTGATCACTGACAAATATTCATTCCTAAAGTGATAAAATAGGACTTTGGGCTTCCATGATGGCTCAGCGGTGAAGAATCCACCTGCCAATGCAGGAGACCTGGGTTCACTACCTGGGTTGGGAAGATGCCCTGGAGAAAGAAATGGCAACCCACTCCAATATTCTTGCCTAGAAAATTCTATGGACAGAGGAGCCTGGTGGGCTACAATCCATGGGGTCACAAAAGAGTGGGACATGACTTAGCAACTAAACAACAACAAAAAATATCAAAAATTTTAAAGCAACAATAATAGACAAACACAACAAGCTTAATTTATTCAGTGAAATTTAGTTTGGAAAGGAAATTCTAAAGCATTTAATCTGGCCCAAAGTAAAAGAAAACTGAGATTCAAAGTGTAATACCACACATATTGAAAATGTTTTACTGTATATTCTATTATTCTTAAATAAGATTGAAACTGTCTTAGGATCCCACTGATTAGATTCACATGAAAGCTTAGAATTCTACTTTGAGCAAAGTTCTTAACTCATGGTTGGGCCAGGGGTAGGGGGATGTGCATCCGCCCCACAGGTAATCAGGACAAGCGCGTTTCAAAGGGGAGCACAGCCAGACTTTAACTTCATGCAAAAGAGTCTGATGTGGTTATGCTGCTGTCTCTCCCCCTTAACCTTGGAGCTGCAAGTTGTGGGTTTTTCTGTATCATCTGTCCAACTTTGCTAGTTAGTGATTTCAGAATGTTTAGTCGCTCAGTCGTGTCTGACTCTTTGTGGTCCCATGGGTTGGAGTCCACAAGGCTCCTCTCTCCAGGGAATTCTCCAAGAAAGAATACCGGAGTGGGTAGCCATTCCCTTCTCCAGGGGATCTCCAAACCAAGGAACTGAACTCAGGTCTCCTGCATTGCAGGCAGATTCTTTACCATCTGAGTCACTTGGCTGCTCAATGTTAAATCTTGGTTTTGTTTGCCCAGATCATTATCTATGCCAGTACCTCAAAGGAGGGTAAATCTACTGCTCTGTGCTAGGTTTCGCTCTGGGTGCCCCCACTTGAGTTCTCGTGACCAGAACACTTAGCATCTATTCCTTTCTGTATCCATACAGCTATCTGTCGCAGTGGATCATCCTATATACAGTGAAAGGAAGTGATAAGGTACAGAAGACTATCCAAACGGTCACTGCAATGGGCACCATTTCTTTTCTCAACTAGGCCTCTGGACATCTTCTGGAAGGACAAAATAAGAAGACCTGAACCTGATATTAGGCAAATGTTTTCATATACTGTCAATACATGGCAAAATATACATAACAAAACAAACAGAAGAAAGAAACAAGTAATTTGCATTAAATACTTACTTGTTTGTAACAAAGCAATGTGGTGAACCATTTTATCCTCTGTCAGAATAAAAGAATATCTATGGAAAAAAGTATTATTTTTGGAGACAAACTGCAGGCACTCCTTGCCAATGCTAAGTAACTATAAATGCAAAAAATAAAAAACTAGTGATGAAAAATTTAGAGTTCCCTGTACTTTTTTTAAAAAATCTGTTAAAAATCAGTGGATAATCAAACACAGATTGCAAATATTCTTGGGCCTTTTAACTGCAGAATATTTAATGAGTGACAAACAAAGTACTGTGCCTATCATTTATTGGTTTACATTAGTCATTAGAAATCACATAAGCAGCTGTGGTTCACAAAAAATACATTTCCATAGATGTGAAGATAGTAATTTCAGTGAATAAATGAATAAATGTCATATAACAAAATGTGACAGATTGCTGTGTAATCAGAAAGACATAATTAAAGTATTCCTAAATTCTGGAAGTAGTGCTAAAACACTCTTCATACACCTCTTACATCGACTTTCTAAAACAGAAGATATATTAGATCAGTGCTTCCAAGTTATATGTTTCACAGCAAGACCCCTTAGTTCAGCAACTTTGGGAAGACTGGATTATGTAAAATTAAAAAGGTCTCTTAACAAGACATTCACAAAAATTTAGTATCCCATGATTCACTGTGAATTACCAAGCATGGTTCTGTAGTTACTGACATTTACGTAAGCCAGAAAACTCTATTTACATATAATATCTAGAAAGATTTTTAGCTGAATATCCCTTTAGAAAAGTTTTGTCCAATATTTTTGAAACTACAGTAAAAATAATATATTGCATATCATTAATATGACCTTAAGTGACCTTCCTTAACAGCAACATGAAGTATATTATAAACTGGTAATTTGCTCAACAGCTGGAACTATTATGATTGTTTTCAGTAAATTATGTTTTAAAACCTATTATAGCATTCCTCCTTATAATAGATATTCATTCCTTTCATTTCCATAAACTTTGAGAAACTGTCAGGACTCAGAACAAGTCTTACATACTATATACACATCCACTTATGTGAGCTAAACTTTGAACATCTGTAATGCTAAATTTATCCAGCAATATCCAATAAAATAGCCACGAATCACACACTGACACTTTAAATGCGGCTAGTTTAAACTGACATGTAATTGCAAAACACAAAAATTTCAAAGATGTAATTAAAAAATAAGTACCTCATTAATTTTATACTAATTATACGCTGAAACAACAATACTTTAGACATATTAGGTTAAAAAAATATTATTGATTTTACCCATTTATTTTTACTTTTTAAAATAGGGTGACTAGAAAAGTTAAACATGTGGTTTGCACTATACTTCTATACAACAACTCTGGAGTACACAACCCATTTTATTCAATTAAATAATATTCAGTGCTAATTATGTAATAACTTCTGCTGATTTATTGCCCTTACTGTTGCATCATATTTCTTTGAAGCAGGTATCTACAATCTATACAGAACCTAGAAAAGCTTAACTTGAATACAAATAAATATGCTTTATTACATCAAATAGATACTGAACTATATCTTCTAATTAGTAAACAGATTCTGAAATTAGAATTTATTTTGTGTATATATGTTAATGATGGTAAGGGGATGTATAGCCAAAGCAGTTCCTGCAACTCTTTTTAGCATAAGTACCTTGCACTCAATATGTCAATATTGAGACAGATAAAGGAATTTCTGTCAAATCTCCTTTGTAATATTCCCAGACAGGGTGTGGAAGGAGTTATGGAGTCTTATTTTGAAACTATTGGGAGTACTTCTTTGGGAAGTAAAGATACTTTACCTTAAATGTTAAATAAAAATTGATGGTTTTTTCCCCCACAGACTGTGACATTCTTAAGAACAAAAAAAGCATTTATTATCCACCTCTACAGTTATAGAAAGCACCATCATACATGATACATAGTAGAAACTGCATAAACAATAAAATAATAATCAGCAAACAACAAAAGTTAACTTCATTTAATGATGATAGATTATTAATACACTTGTTACAGTATCCTGGTAATATATGACCATGTTAAAAACTTTCCAATTCAAATTATCTTTTATTAACACACTTGCCAATACGTTCCTAAGCAGCACTCATAACTTTGTAGCAAAAAACAGTGTAGGCTCTAGAATGGCCTTTATCAAAAGAAAAGTGAGTTTCTCTGCTTTTCCTATGATTTTCAAGTTGCTGAAGGAATCTTGACGTTTTAAAAGATCTCAAATAGGTAACAACATATTTGAATGTAGAGTTATTTTTCATTAAAGTATTAAAAGTTTCTTTAAAATCACTGGTATGATACTTATGAAAAATAATACAATAAGCCATCATCCTCAATATATAATCCTCAATATAATTTAGGCAGCAGTGTCAGAAGGAATTAAATCTGGGACAAGAAGGTTTTCTTTAATTTGAGAAAACATATTAGGTGTAAGATGGTCCTGGCGCTGTGTGTGTGTATGTGTGTGTGTCTGTCTGTCTGTCTGTCTCTCTAGGTGGGAACAGAGGAGCAGAGTTACTTAAATGAATACAGGATTATTTTTTCTGTGAGAAACAAATACCAAGATTTGTAAGTATTGGAAATAATACAGGCAAGGAGACTGGCACATAGTTTTCAACATAAGGTAACTATTACTATCACTATAAACAAATGTGAAAAAAAACCAAATCAAGTGAAACTCAAGCTCACAACTTTCACAAGTACTAGGACTTGATGACTCCATAGTTCTGAGAAATTCTGCCTTGTTATAGCTCTTAAGTTTCTTAAAAATAAAACTCAAAGGGATTATATTCCGGTATATGATAAGAACTGTAGCAACATTATACAAGTGGTCTACTCTGCTGACTAATACACACAAAAAAATTCAGAGAGTGCAGTGCTCAAAAACTATCATGGTTTTAAAAAAACAACAAATGAACAATTAACTCTAACACTTTGTAAAAGTAAAACAATGTGGATACGGAAAAATATCAAGGGACTTTATATTTATATAGGAGCGAAATGATAGTCCACACTAGACAAAATGTAGTATATTATACTAATTCAATCTTCATGCTTGACAAACAATAAACACTAGTGGGTAAGATTCATGGAAACCAAATCTTTGTTTATTATCAGTTAGTATGTTTGAAATTACTTCACTGTTTATGAGAAAGTAATATACTGGATGGGGCTTCCCTGGTAGCTCAGCAGGTAAAGAAACCACCTGCAACGTGGGAGACCTGGGTTCAACTTCTGAGTTGGGAAGATCCCCCTGAAGGAGGGCATAGCAATCCACTCCAGTATTCTTGTCTGGAAAATCCCCATGGACAGAGCAGACCGGCAGGCTACAGTCCATGGGATCACAAAGAGTTAGATGCAACTGAGCAGAGAATAGCACATTATACTGGCAAGATTGTCTGAGAAATATCAGTAACCTCAGATATGCAGATGACACCACCCTTAGGGCAGAAAGTGAAGAATAATTAAAGAGCCTCTTGATGAAAGAGAAAGAGGAGAGTGAAAAAGTTGGCTTAAAGCTCAACATTCAGAAAACTAAGATCATGGCATCCGGTCCTGTCACTTCATGGCAAATAAGATGGGGAAACAGTGGAAACAGTGACTGACTTTATTTTTCTGGGCTCCAAAATCACTGCAGATGGTGATTGCAGCCATGAAATTAAAAGACGCTTACTCCTTGGAAGGAAAGTTATGACCAACCTAGACAGCACATTAAAAAGCAGAGACATTACTTTGCCAACAAAGGTCCATCTAGTCAAGGCTATGGTTTTTCCAGTGGTCATGTATGGATGTGAGAGTTGGACTATAAAGAAAGCGCGGAAGAATTGATGTTTTCGAACTGTGGTGTTGGAGAAGACTCTTGGGAGTCCCTTGGACTGCAAGGAGATCCAACCAGTCCATCTGAAAGGAAATCAGTCCTAGGTGTTCATTGGAAAGACTGATGTTGAAGCTGAAACTCCAATATTTTGGCCACCTGACATGAAGAGCTGACTCATTTCAAAAGACCCTGATGTTGGGAAAGACTGAAGGCAGGAGGAAAAGGGGACGACAGAGGATGAGATGGTTGGATGGCATCACCGACTCAATGGACATGAGTTTGGATAAACTCCTGGAGTTAGTGATGGACAGGGAGGCCTGGCGTGCTGCGGTTCATGGGGTCGCAGAGTTGGACATGACTCAGCGACTGAACTGAAGTGAGAAAGGAGAAAAAGGATTGGGCTGAAAAAGTTAGTTACAGTATAGCTGTACTTGCATAAATTTTATAAAATAATTTCTTCTACTACATAGTTAGAAAAACTTTCTCATTTCAACAAAATTATTAACCATGGTGGCAAAAGTGCCTTTAATAAACCAAGTTTAGATAATACTTTGGGGAAAATAAAAGGGATGATTAAGTAATTAAATAGCAATTTTACCAAACGTTACCATACCCTTTGAGTGAAAGTTGCTCAGTCATGTCCAACTCTGTGACCCCATGGACTGTACAGTCCATAGAATTCTCCAGGCCATACTACTAGAGTGGGTAGCATTTGCCTTCTCTAGGTGATCTTTCCAACCCAGGGATCGAACTTGGTCTCACGAATTGCAGGCGGATTCTTTATCAGTTGAGCTACAAGGGAAGCCCCACCGAAGCCTTTAGGTGTTCTTTATTTGAAGAAAAGGGAAATAACAAGTGGAAGTCCAGTACAACTTGTAAATCAATTCTTCTCTTTTAATATTAATAAAATGTCAAAATATTTATGGATATGTCTTATGATATTTTCATTGATTTTCTATGTTAAAATGCTGTTTTTAAGTATTTTAAGTTTAGTAACCTCAGAAAAAGAAAACATCAAAATTACAAACCTATTTCAAAATCAGTATCTGTAAACCTGAAGACTGCTGATTTCAGCAGATATAGCAAAGACTCCTTATAACATACCAAGACAATCTCTGAATTTCTGTGTACAGACTCTCTTGCAAAACTTACAATTACATAAGGAGATGAGGAAAAAGACTGACAATTTGCTTTCAATAAGGGAAAGATAAATCTGTTGAAAAAATGACTTTAAAGTTGTAACCAAAGATAACCTAAAGATAGTGACAATAAATGGAAAGATTATAATAATTTAAAAGGTTTCAAGGCTTTTAAGCTAGCAAAACTATCCTGTTCATATAAAGCCTTGTGGATAGATATTTCTGAAAAGAATTTATTGATTCTTCAAAGAAAGAGCTCCTTTTGGATTGAGTCTGTGCATTACCATCAAAAGGTCTCTTACATGATTGATTTGAAATGGTTTTTTGAAATTTAAAGGTCAATAAGCATCTCTTTCACTGCTGACTGTGGATGGTGAATTGCAGTCTTCTGCAAAAGCTCAATCTTTCTAGAGTTGAATTCACCAAGATGAAGTTGACTAAAATTTCATGTTAGACCCAACATAAGGTCTTGATTTGCAACAGCAAGTGTCAAAAAACATTTCACTGTAGTATCAAAAGCTTTTAAAATCTGTTTCTATGTCTAGAATGACATAGCATCAATCCTACTTCTTGCTTCACTGTTGCCTCTGAAAACTGACAGTTAATTCAAATATTCAAATACTTTATATACTATTGCCACAAATATTTAACATATAAGACAGTGGACTAAGATTACTTAATTTTTAAAAGATGCTCTTTTATTCAGTGGTGATCAGGCATGTCCACCTTTGTGACCCCGTGGACTGCAGCACCCCAGGCTTCCCTGTCCATCACCAACTCCCGGAGCTTGCTTGAACTCAAGTCCATCGAGTCAGTGACGCCATCCAACCATCTCATCTTCTGTCATCCTCTTCTCCTGCCTTCAATCTTTCCCAGCATCAGGGTCTTTTCCAATGAGTCAGTTTTTCGCATCAGGTGGCCAAAGTATTGGAGTTTCGGCTTCAGTCAGCGTCAGTCCTTCCAATGAACATTCAGGACTGATTTCCTTTAAGGATTGACTTGTTTGATCTCCTTGCAGTCCAAGGTATTCTCAGTAGTCTTCTCCAACACCACAGTTTAAAAGCATCAGTTCTTCGGCACTCAACTTTCCTTATAGCCCACCTCTCACATCCACGCATGACACTGGGATAAACTGTAGCTCTGATTGGACGGACCTGTGTCAGTGGTGACAGGCATGCCATGTCAGCGTCATGTCATGTCAGTGGTGACAGCCATGCCTATTAACTAACTTAAAAGTTAAATACCAGAAAGCTGGCTAAACACAAATCGATTTGGGATAGCTCATTATTTCAAGGCACTTACATAGACAATACAGAGTTTTCATTTCAACCTTTCTTGTATTTTATGTGAGAACATTTACTATGTTTCTGAAATGCACAGGAGAGCTTAAGTTTACTTCCAAAATATTATTCCTAGATTTTCATCAGAAAGGTAACCAAAATACTAAGATTATACTAAGAATCACTTCCTTTTATGCTATGCAAGTGTTGTCCTGATCTGATCTTGAATTAGCTGATCTTGAACTAGAAGTTCAGAGCTTTTATTTCTTTTCTAGTTTTTAAAAAACAAAATGTGCTTTTATTTAAACAATCTATTAAACTTTAGCCTTCCAGCTATTCACAGGGATTAGCCAGTCATAAAGTAATAGCATCAATAAAGACAAAAAAATGAGGTCAAATATTCTACAAAGCAATAAATCTCATATTTACATAACCTATGTCATACACAACAGTAAAAGTTACTTAACATAATTCAGAGATGCAGTATACACAACTGATTTATTTATATAGATAACTACCACTAATAAAGTTCAAACTAACAAGTACATAAATGACAAGAGCCATCAGCTACTAAGCATGGTATATATGCTACATATTTTGCCAGCCACCCTTTAAATCATAATTTTATTTAACCTTCATAACAGTACTGTGGCACAAACAATAGTATACCCACTTTATAGATGAGAAAATTGAGGCTTCAGTTAAATAAGTTGCAAAAAACTAATTTACTGATAAGCAAGTAGGCTGGAATTCTGATTAAGACTATTTATTTCAAACTCTAATCTTTTTATGAGGTCGCACAGAGTCGGACACAACTGAAGCGACTTAACAGCAGCAATAGCTAATCTTTTTTTTTTTTTCCATTTATTTTTATTAGTTGGAGGCTAATTACTTTACAATATTGTAGTGATTTTTGTCATACATTGACATGAATCAGCCATGGATTTACATGTATTCCCCATCCCGATCCCCCGAGGATCGGGTGAATAGCTAATCTTTTAACTATAATATCACTGTCCTAGAATATAAGCCAGTAATCTTCCTAAGGCATCCTACTGTGACTTCCACTGGACCTACAAAAAGAACCCAAATAAATACACTAACATAGTCTATAAAACTTAATGAATTTTAACTGAATGAATGATACGTTTACTAAATCTACAGATACACAGTATAAATTTTTAAATGCATAAATATTTTAAATGCCCATCATGAGCACCTAATATGTTATATAGAAAATGAAATCAAAGTCTGATTTCAAATTTTCTAGTGCATATTTTTAACTTTAGCATCTTTATTGAAACATACTGTATTTTTAACTTGTTCATTGGAATTTACTGAAAACACAAATGGAACTTGTCCTCATCTATTCTTTTTCTTGTTGTTTATCCTTTTCATCAGGTGGGGTACACTTTAAAAATGCATAAATGTCTTCCTGCAGGTAGAAATGTTCTAAGCTTTTAATGACTTCTATTTAAAACTAACTGGAATAGTAAACTGCTATTGAGCAAAAATAAATAATGTTAAGTGGCTTTCTCAGATACTACTCAAGGGGGTACAGGTACAGATGAGATTAAGGAACTAGTAGATAAAACTATGTAATTAGGTGATCTAATGAAGTAATTACGTTCAAGACTATGTATTGCAACTTTATAGTTCCCCAAATGATTTTGTCTCTACTATCTTAATCTACAAAGTAACTTCTTAAGCAGAGAGATGTCTCCAAGATCCCCTAAATCCTTGTTTTCATACTTGGCTCTTCAATTCCAAATTCAATGTCCTTACCTCTACACTAGCAAACGGCCTTCTAAGTAGTACAATATATGAAGTAAGGCCATACATATCTCACTCACTTAGCAAATCTATAGTTTATTGAACACCAACTACATGTCAGGAACATGTTACACACTTGAACTTTGTCCATGAACAGAACAGACCAGGTTCTGCCTTCAGGGTGGTGGCTACAGGAGACTAGGTCTACCATGTGACTCTGAGAATTAATCCTATTATTCAGAATCTCATATCCATGTTTCCTTACACATCCACCTTAAGAAAATCAAATTTTACTTTTTTACCAATAATTAATCATGGACATTAGAAAATAATGCTATGACACTGCCCTCAGTAATATGAATTGCTCCTAAGATTCTGAATGGGTTGTCATAGAGGTGCTAATAGGCATCCTGATAAAATTTAAGATTTAATTACTTGTGGGACACAAGCTATTCTCCAAGAGGAAAACATGTTTTTGTTCTTGTTTCTATTGTATAGATGTCTACATACTTTCATGACACAAAGGAAAATAGTAGTGGTATACTCTATTAAATTACTTCTACTGCTTTCTATTTTGACCTAATCCTCTAAAAACACAGCACTTTCAAAAAAAATTTTACTAACTTCCTATTCTAGCAAACCACCTCCCACTTGAAAGAGAGATTTTATTTTACTTATAATGGTTCACCCAATAATGACAACATAAACCATCTTCATTACTAACTGTTACAGGCCAGGAGCCATGTGTGACTTGCACACAACAATCTCAATATTTAAGGATATTATTATCCCTGTTTGTCGTATGAGAAAATACTCTTAGTGATATTATTTTATTTAAGGTCATACAATTACTACGTGGCAATTGTGGAATTCATATCCAAGACTTTAGATCCAAAGCTGAAATTCTCAACCTTTACTGCAATACTGCTTCTGCGCTTTTTATTTTATTTCAGATTCTCTCTATTCTATTATTTATTTATTCTCTTCACTCACACATTTATAACTAGTTTGAAGTCTTTTTTTCTGTAAGTTTTGGTAAATATAAGTAGACAATTCCTTTACATAAAATCTAACTCAATGCAATGTTTTTAATGTTTAATAGAAAACATCTGGACTTCCCCAGTGGCTCAGCAGTAAAGAATCTGACGTCTACATTCTAAAAGTCACAATTTAGCTCTTTACTTCATACTGAAAAGTATTATTTATCATTGCTTTAATTTGTCTAGATTCACTCAAAAAAAACTGTAAATTTCTTAAAGGTGGAAAGAGTTATTGTGGTGAATCCTTCTCTTCTCATGTTCCCACTTTATAAAAATGATAGAATTTTCACTCTTCACTAGAAGAGCTATTGGAGGAAACACTATCAGTGCCTCTCCCTAACTCTTCATTATCAGTTACTTCCCCAGGTAGAAGACAAATGATTATCCAGAATCTATGGTGTTGCTGGCATCCTTTTCATGAATGGATGGAGTCGCTGTGAGTGAGAGGCTAAAGCCTAGGCCGCTTGTCCTTCTCCACCACACCCTCTGCGCCTCTGCTAGTGTGGCAAAAGAATCTCCTCTCTCCCGAGCCTCTCCACTTCCTCTTAGTAACTTCTACTTCACTCCCTTCTCCATGGATTAAATGATACTGCCCAACAAAGGGCCAGGTAGCCCAGATCAATCTGACAAGCAAATAGCCTCTTTCTGACCACCTATCTCATTCTGGTGACCAGGCTTCACACCAGTTTTATCCTCATTCACAGTCAGATTGTAACAATGCAGTTATAAAATAAGCAGAGAGACAGCGAGAAAGAGGCATCATCTAACATACTCTAAGCATCATCTAGCGATAGTTTTCTAGAGGTTCCTGCTTTGAGAGGGCTTGCTCAACCATGTCCTCCACTTTTTCTATAAACCCTACAACAACTTAATAAACTATGAATATACATAACTATTCAATCAAGCTTGTCCGAAGAGAAATCAGAAATTAGAAGCAAAGCAATGCTCCTTAAATATTTTTAGACATTCAATTCTCATTAGATTTTTATTTCTTAAGAACAGAACATACATTTTGTTCTTTTTCAATCTGTATTAGCTATATAAACATAAATTTTATGTATTACATGAGCAGGGTTTCAAATTTTCTATTCTCAAGATGCTGCTGATGTTAATGAGTTTTTTTCCAAGCACCAGGAAGGAATCTTTGGTTCCTATTAAACAACTGCACCTAGCATCTTGCCCAAAGAAGTGTTCCTTCCCTAACCACATAAGAAAACTGATGAGGGATAACAGAGTAACCAGATGGCAGAGTTTGGCAACTGCAGCAAATGCAGGCCAAATAGGGTATGAGCTAAGTGAAACGCTATCAGTATTGTCTGTGAGCAAGTGGACAAGAATTGCCTGTCCTTTAGAATTTATTACCAAATACACACACACACACACACACACACACACACACACACACACACACACAGCCCCCTATGAATAGCTACTGTAAGGTTAAAATATGAGGAGGAATACTGGAGAGTTAAGAAATGAAATGCTTTTCATTTAGAATAATTAAAAGTAGCAAAGACTTGTAATCAATTCTCTGCATTCTGATTACATCTCCATCTTCTGACCACAACCAGCTCCTTGTGGACAGACAAGCTCATTATCTGGGAACAGCTACAGCGGTGGTTCTAAACTCAACCATGTACAAGGTTTTGAACTTTCCCCACAATGATGGTCACAGGAATTACAATAATGCAGACTGCTTTCTGTCATGAATGCAAATATGAATTCATATTTATTCATATTTACTTTTCAGGAATGCTCATATTTACTTTTCAGGAGGAGTCCTCTCAGTGTCTGACCCAGGGCTGGGTGGTTTTATTCCTATGTGCTTGCTCAGTCACATGGCATTTTTTGGATTTCAGCTTTTTGACCAACTATAGTTATTAAACATTAAAGCCAAGTCACAATGCACAAATGTTTAGTTCTCTGCAGTCTTACACCTCTATAAGAAAGAATCTTTCAGAAAACCCTTTACAGTTCACAAACAACAACAAACTAAAAGTAGTTGTTGATTCTACCCTACAAGCTCCTTCTCTAGTGGTAAATATAAATATCATATGTCACCATACTAAACTACATGTTCTATGCTTCTTTCTCCTAGTAAACAACAAAACTCGTACATTCCTTTCACCCTCTGCCAATAATACTTAAAATTAAACAGATGCACATAGCTCTCCAATAGGAAACTATCAGGGATAAAATCATTCAGTGAGGAAACTAAATCTTCAAGAACTACATACAGTTGCCATCCAGCTTCAGATGCAGTATATTTTTGCATAGTTGTCTATATGGGGAAAGCAATGAAAGGATGGAGGGCAAGAGAGTGGGTCTGTACAGAGTAACCGGGTAAGAAAAAAGGAGCATAAAAATATTAAACATAGATAATGTTACTGGGGTAGGCACATTTTGACATACACACGTATATACATACCCCCCATATCTATATATACACCCTGAGCATACCTGCACACATTTATATGCTCAGTGCACTTCATAAGCCAACTATCTCAGACTTAGAATTACAAAGCTAAAAGGGGCACTGGGAGGTCATCTGAGAAGATCTTTTCCTTCAGGCAGTTTAATGCTTAAACCACCCAAAGACCTAGCTATTCATTCTATTTTAAGAGCTCCCTAGGGATGGAGATTCATTATAGACCACACTGTATTGTACTTGTAATAGAATCATAGGTGCCTTTCTTAACAAAACCACCTTTCACACAGATCCTTGGGTCTGTCAGGCTTTCATGGGTACCTTCTAAATACACACCTCCTTCCTTTATGTGACAGCATGGCAGCTAAAGGATGTAGTTTCACTGGAAAATGCGGTCAAAGAGCTCAAAAAGTACAGGTTTGTACGTTAACATGATGTTAATTTTTGCAACACTACGGTCAACCACAGGCTGGCCATTCATTTCCAAAGCCTCTGGGGTAACCCTAGGCAAAAATAAAAATAAAGTGAACTTTTTTCCTTGATCCATACTCTCAAACCCTTTTTACTTGCTTGTAGCATCCTTCTCTTACCATTACTTATGAGCACTGCATCAGGTTCTGACAGTAAGTGTCTCCTGTCCTATTTCTCACTTACTCAGGTCACTTCTCTTTGGAAAGTGTTAATAGGAAAAGTACTAATCCAGGCTGACATATTAGGAAGGAGCTAATGATTTAATAACAACATTTCACAGTTACCAGAGAGTTTAGAATTTTATTAACTGCCATACATACTGAGAATTCAATGAAAATAATAGATCTTGATATTTTGAATTTCACCATATATTCTGCAACCTACAAAATATATGCATAACAGTGGCCCTGCCAAATCAATTCAACTTTCAAACCTTTGAAAAACTTCTAAATATAAGACTATGATGATAAAATCCTGCTCACTGACAAAGAATGAATCTGTGTGCTCAGCTGCTCAGCTGTGTCCAACTCACTACAACCCCATCGACTGAAGCCCACTACGCTCCTCTGTTTACAGAATTATCCACACAAGCATACTGGAGTTGGTTGCCATTTCCTACTCCAGGGGAATTTTCCCAACCCAGTGATCGAAATGCATCTCTCGCATCTGCTGCATTTCCAGGCAGATTCTTTACCACTAAGTTACCTGGGAAGCCACTTACAAAGAATAGTGATAAAATATATACTAATTGTCATTAGTGAAAATATGATTGGTACTGTATTTTTTTGAAAGTCCTTAACTACCCTGCCCCAATTTTAAACTTAAAAGAAATTAAAATTAAAAGGCATCCTAGAGGAACATAACAAGCGTCCATATATCATAACTCAAGTGGACATATGAAGCTGCTAGTGCAGGGGAGGCAATGGAGTAGAATGGAAAGCAAAAGGAGTAAATTAAACAGAATTTGCACAGAATTATTTAAATAAATGTTCTTCTTGCCAAGAAATGTTACTACTTAACTGCTTCAAAAGAGTAAACCAATCTAAAAGGAGGCAATGGATTTGCATGGTACAAAATTGGAGAGCTTTCTTTCAGCTACAGCTTTAACTCTCAAGAACACAAAGAGCTGAATTTTAGCCAGTTTTCTGACGGATTTTCTGCTGTTGATGAGCTTTCTTTTTATTCTGCAATTGTTTCTAATGTCTTCCAAAAAGAAAGAGTGACACTAAGTCTTTTATTTGAAACTGCATATCACATGATCGGTAATTACAGATACAAAGCCTTTTCATTTTTAAAAGGATAGCCAGTCCTTCAAGACACTATATTCATCTGTGGTATTTACTCATATTTATCACTTCTATCTCAAAGCAAAGTGAGACAAAATAAAAGGAATCAAATATTACAAAAGACATTTTTAAAGAGCAAATAAATGCTATAAATAAAATATCATTTCCAGTAAATATTTCTTATAAATGTTCTTAAACTAAGATTACAAAACCTTTAATATGGACAATAAAACACAAAAAACTCAAATTTTAATTGATGCTTCCACAGCAGTTAACTAGGGAATGTCCATAGGTCAGTGGTGTGGGTATGTGTTATTTAGGTTTGTTTATGCAGAAGTGAGTCTGTGTATAACTGTGAGACTGAAGTATAATAAGGGAGGTAGTTACCACCTACAACAGGCATACTTTGAAGGGTGGCAAAATATAGCTACCATATTTCATCAAGTCTAAGATATCACGATTTTGAAACACACTGCTATTTTATGCATCACTAAAGATTAAAAAAGGAATGCTTCAAATTGTATTATGAGTGCTTTATCATTACATCGATTTTGAGAATGCATCCTTGTTCTCATAAATATTAAAATATTTTTAAAAATCTAATTTTTTATTCTCCCTAGTGATTTGTCAACAGGTTTTAGATTCTCACACTGAGTCATCTCTTTAAATAAGGTTATGATTCCAAAAAGCCCCTTTAAAATTCAAATATTTCACCCAGGAGATTTAACAGATTAAGTCATTAACAGTCATTAAGATGCATTAATCTATTAGCAGTCATTAAAACCACAAGGAATATTAATTTATCAGATTATCAGAGCAAAAAAGAGAGGGGAAAGAGATATGAAGAAAGAGTAGACACTCAGTTTGTAGACTTATCTAGTCTACTTCACAAAAGAGGCTTCAAGTGCACCAAAAGGAGGAAAATGACATTCCACACTCAAAAGCTGTGCTTTGAGGAAACAATGCCATAGAGCATGAGAGAAGGGGAAAGAGCATAAACAGAAAACAAAAAAACAGCAAACTTGGCAGTTCTGCCTAGCATGAAGACAAATTAGAGATTCTTATGATAGAGGAGATACTCCTAAAAAACCACACTTCTGTTAAGGCTTCCAGGAACATTCAAAACATGGATTTACTAATGGTAGTTTATATGTGTAATTTTTATATTGTTAAATGATAAATACTTAAACTTCTTTCCAGACTAGAAAGCAGTTACTCACCTGTGGTTCAATTTCATATATGATCCCTGACATCTTTTCTTTCTATAAGGCTTCAGAAAAACACTGATTTATACTAAAACGAGTCACAAAGTTTGCTTTTGATTATAAGAACAGAGTTCAAAATCACCCGGGTCAAACATCCTAGGTTTTATATACAGCTGTGCCACTGATTTCCTGCAGACATGTGGAAAGGCATTGGAAATGATTTAAACGTATCCCACCAGAATATAACTACCTGACACATACCTCTTCAGGAAAACAGTAAGCATGTTTACTTTATGATAAAAATGTCATTTAAAATATTAAATGTGTTATAGGACTATGAGCAAGCCCCCGAACCTTTAAGCTTCTTCCTCTCTACAGCAGAAATAATAATTTTGCCTAAAGACTGTGTGTCCTAAGCAGATTATTTTTTGGTGAGCAAGATCCAGAAATCATTGATCTGTTCTTCTCTCTACGTGAGATTGCAGAGAGCTATTCAATGCATATATCCCTGGAAATGGGTAATTCTGTAACTCAATATGAAAATGTCTAACTGTCAGGGACCTAATACGGCACAATATGAGCTGCAATTCAACTCAGCAAACACACCAAGCACCTGCCAAAGCAAAAGCACCAAGTCATCTATATTAGGCTTTATCTCCACAAGGTAGAAAGCAATGATCCTTTGTGAAAACATAATGTCTTCCATTAATAACAATGCCTAACTTCCTCGAAATTGCATAAAGCACACTATTTTTAACACATTCAATTACCAAAAATAATTTTATTTTAGACATTTTAAACAGGGAGATTATAGTTACAGATATGTATAATCCAGTCTATTGAACAAAACTAAAATTTTGTTTGATGACTGCTGCTGCTGCTAAGTTGCTTCAGTCGTGCCTGATTCTGTGAGACCCCACAGACAGCAGCCCACCAGGCTCCTCTGTCCCTGGGATTCTCCAGGCAAGAATACTGGAGTGGGTTGCCATTTCCTTCTCCATTTGATGACTGAGGGACATTATTTAACATCTTTCCTCTCGAGCTTTTCAGAGCAACTCAGAATCAAAGGAAATACAAACAGTAGAGTCTCTTTCTACCAGCACTTGCTCCTTTGTATTTCATAATCAGCTCCCTCATCTTCTTTAGGTCTCAAATATCCTGTCCTCTGAGATGCTTTCCCCAATCACAATACAAACTTATCCCTTTGTTCCTCATGTACCCATACTGCAAAAGTGACTTCTTTTTCAAAGTACCTACCAAAATCAACACTTAAAATGATTAGTTTGTCTTTCCAGAAACCATCTAGGAGAAATATAAGGAGATCATGGTACTGTTTTATCTTCAGTAGTTATCAAAGATTTTACTTATATGACAGCAAGTTGCCAGAAAAAAAGATCATTAATACGTAAGAGATTAATACATAAGAGGATCATAATCAAGTGGGATTTACTCCAGGGATGCAAGAATAGTTCAATATATGTGAATCAATAAATATGATACACCAGATTAACAGAATGAAAAATAAAAATCATATGGTAACCTCAATAGATGTGGAAAAGTCATTTGATAAAAAACATCCTTTTATGATTAAAAAAAAAAAAGTTCAACAAGCTGGGTATAAAAGAAATGTTCATCAGTCTAATCAAGGCCATATATGAAAAGTCCACAGCTAATATCAAACTCAGTGGTAAATTTAAGATCACTTTCTTTAAGTTTAGGAACAAGACAGGGAAGCCCACTCTTGCCATTTCTATTTAACATGGTATTAGAAGTACTATTCAGAGCAATTAGGCAAGAAAAGGTAATAAAAATCATCCATATCAGCAAGGGAAAAGTAAAATTATTGCAATTTGCTGGTGACAGGATCTTACATATAGTAAACTCTAGAGACTCCACTAAAAACTATCAAAACTAATAAATTAATTTAGTAAAATTGCAAGATACAAAGCCGACATACAGAAATCAGTTGCATTTCCATACACTAACAACAAATTATCTGTTAAAGAAATTAAGAAACCAATTCCATTTACAACACCATCTGAATCAATGAGATACTTAGGGAAAAAAAAATAACAAAGGAGGAAAAATATCTGGAAAATGAAAACTATAAGACATTTATGAAATAGATTAAAGATGACACAAATAAGTGGGTAAGTAGCCCATGTTTTTAAATTGGAAGAACTGATAGTGTGAAAATATCCATCAGTTCAGTTCAGTTCAGTTGCTCAGTCATGTCCAACTCTCTGTGACTTCATGAACTGCAGCACGCCAGGCCTCCCTGTCAATCACCAACTCCTGGAGCCTACCCAAACACATGTCCATTGAGTCAGTGATGCCATCCAACCATCTTATCCTCTGTCGTCCCCTTCTCCTCCTGCCCTCAATCCTTCCCAGCATCAGGGTCTTTTCAAATCAGTCAGCTCTTCGTGTCAGGTGGCCAAAGTATAGGAGTTTCAGCTTCAACATCAGAACACCCAGGACTGAAGTCTTTTAGGATAGACTGGTTGGATTTCCTTGCAGTCCAAAGGACTCTCAAGAGTCTTCTCCAACACCACAGTTCAAAAGCATCAATTCTTCTGCGCTCAGTTTTCTTCACAGTCCAACTCTCACATCCATACATGACTATTGGAAAAACCATAGCCTTGACTAGACGGACCTCTGTTGGCAAAGTAATGTCTCTGCTTTTTAATATGCTGTCTAGGTTGGTCATAACTTTCCTTCCAAGGAGTAAGCGTCTTTTAATTTCATGGCTGCAATCCCCATCCACAATGATTTTGGAGACCCCCAAAAATAAAGTCAGTCACTGTTTCCCCATCTATTTGCCATGAAGTGATAGGATTGTATGCCATGATCTTAGTTTTCTGAATGTTGAGCTTTAAGCCAACTTTTCATTCTCCTCTTTCATTTTCATCAAGAGGCTCTTTAGTGCTTCATTTTCTGCCATAAGAGATCTATATATTTAATGCAATTCCAATCACAATTCCAATGGCATTTTTCACAGAATTAAAAAAAAAAAAACTATCCTAAAATTTGTTTGGAACCACAAAAGACCGTGAGTAGCTAAAGCAATCTTCAGAAAGAACAAAACGAGAGGCATCACATTACCTGATTTCAAGCTATATTACAAAGTTATAGTGATCAAAATACTCTGATACTGGCATAGAAACAGGCACATAAACCAGTGAAACAGAAAAGAGTTCAGACCCAAACAAACTCATGTACGGTAAACTAATTTTTGACAAGAATGCCAAAACACAAATGGGGAAAGAAGAGTCTCCTCAAAAAACAGTGTTTGGAAAACTGGGTATCTGTGTGCAAAATAATGAAACTGGACCCCCATTTTATACACTCACAAGAAATAACTTGAAGTGGATCAAAAGCTAAATGAAAGAACAGAAACTGTAAAACTTCTAAAAGAAAGGATAGGGTAAAAGATCCCTGACACTGCCCTTGGCAATGATTTCTTGGATAAGATATCAAAAGCACAGGCAACAAAAACTGAAATAAATAAGAGGGAACACATTAAACTAAAGAGCTACTATATAGCAAATAATCCATAAATTGATTTCTCTATGGTATGGGAGAAAATATTCACAAACCATATATCTGGTAATGGAGTAATATACAAAATTTATAAATAACTCATACAACTTCTTAACAAAAAAGCTTGTTTTCCAGTTAAAAATGGGCAAAGGACCTGCCTGAATAGGCATTTTTCCAAAGAGGACATACAATTGGCCAATAGGTAATGTGAAAAAATGATCACTCACTAAGAATCTGGGGAATGCAAATCAAAATCACAATGAGATATCATTTCACATCTGTTAGGAGGGTTATTACTAAAAGGCAAGAGATAGCAAAGACTGGCAAGGCTCTGGAGAAAACGGAGCCCTTATACATTTTTGTTGCGACTGTAAAGTGGTACAGTTAGTAAAGAAAACAGTATGGAGATTCCTAAAAAATTAAAAGCTGATTTGCCATATATTCCAGCACTCCTGGATATATATCTAAAGGAACTGAAATCAGTATCTGGAAGAGATATCTGCATAGCCATGTTCATAGCAGCATTATACACATGGAAATAATCTAGGTGTTCGACGAGATAAACGGCTGAAGAAGCATGTGCATGCACACAGACACACACAATGGAATACAATCAGTCATGAGAAAGAGGGAAACCCTGCCATTTGCAACAACATGGATGAAGCTTGAGACTATTGTGCTAAGTGAGATAAGTCAGGCAGAGGAAAACACACACTCTATGGTATCACTTATATGTGGAATCTAAAAATGCTGAACTCATAAAAACCAAGAGTAGAAAGGTGACTACCAGGAGGTACAGGATGGGGAAATTGGGCAAATGATGTTTAAAGGTACAAACTTGCAACTAGTATATAATTTCTGAAAAGCTAATGCACAGCATAGTAAATATAGTCAACAATACTATATTATACACTTTAAAGTTGCTAATAAACTAAATCTTAATTGTTCTCACCACAAAAATACAAACAAAAACCAAATATGTGACATGATATAGGTGTTAACTGCTAAGGTGGTAATCATGTTGTAATACAGACAAGTATCAAATCAACAGACTGTAGATCTTAAACCTATACAAAATTATATGTCAAATATACCTCGCTAAAATACAAATGAGGCACTCATAAAACATTTGCCAAGTACGTGTATGTTTAAATCAAGGCTTCATGGAAATAAAAAGCAGTTTCTCTTTACAATAGTTAGATAGTTCCTAATCTGAACAAATGGTGAAGTATTAAGGCGTTCTTCAGGTCAGTCCTTCGCTCAAGGAGTGGACTGCCAAGCCTGCAGCACAAAGCAAACGGTGTCGGTGATCTAACAGTGAGTGACACTAACGTGAGTACTTTCCTCAGGTCAGCTTACGCTGATTATCCTTACTCCTACTCTCTAGGCCAAGTGACTTGAAATTCATGTCACACCCTAGGGAATAAGGAATTTGAGGCACAGAGATAAAAATTGCTGTTTCTTTTTTTTCCAAACTATGTGAAAAATCCAGAACTGCAGCAGTAACTAGAGTATCAATTCAGTCTGGTATGTAAAGCACATCATTCTTCTAGGCAGCAGAAGTCTTATTTCCAATGCTCATTCCTGCTTCCTCCCCTCCCTCTGCCTTCTCACTGCCCCACCCAACGGCACTGAACAGACAGACCACCACACTGTGATTCCTCTTCAGTGTTTACACTTCTCATCCTAGGAGTCCAAAAACTCAAACAGGAATCTCAGACCCTTGGCAAGTAGAACAAGAATTTTACCGGTTTAGGTTCAGAACAATTTTACACATTCTAGCCATTAATTAGAGCTAGATGTTAAAAGTACAGAAATCTTTTACTTTTACTCAATGAATTAAAAAGCATCAATAAAGTACTCCTAACTCTTCAGTCTACTGCACTGTCTCCTCAGAACATTATTTATCAGAAGGTTCTATTGCCTCTAATCACCACACTTCAACATTATCTTTAAATAAATAGACATCTGATTAAGAGTACTTACTCTCTAAAAAAAACTTAAGAAGTCAAAGTCAGATCTTGAAGCATCTCCACAAATTATTTTGGTATTACTTGGAAATTTGTTCCTTGGTACTAAATCTTTTTCCCAGCAGGGGTTCCTGACATAGATCAATATGCTGTAGGATTGGCCAGTACTGTGATTTGCTTCAAAAGAAAGCTTCACAACCCATGCCTTCCTCCTCAGTGTTGTTTTCTACTTTCTAATGTGATAATCAACTAATACAATAGCCAAATATGCACAAATGTGTTAATTTACAGGCATGGCTAAATGTCTTTCTGGATTCAAGAGGTATGTTCAAAAGTTAACAGAATTTCCACTCCTATATGCAATTTCTATACGAGTGCTGCATATTTCAGGCACACACCAGCCGCTAGGAAGGTATTTCCACTCAGATGGGCATTGTAATGCTCCTCAAAATACTTTCTTTTTCTAGAAGAAGCACATACAGTTTTACAATTTTACAGCATGATTTGTCCATCTTTACATGGCATCTTGGTAGCACATAGATATAATCTAAATACAATTTCTCAGATTAACAAACAATTGCCCTGAAAAGGAAGTTTCATTCAGATATTTGCGAAACATCCATTAAATATATCATATGATTTACAGTAAAATGAAATGGTGTTGACACTGCCCCATTAGGACAACAGAAGAGAATTACAATAATTTCTAGTGATGTCCTTATAAACACATTTAAAGCTTGGCAAAGGCTACCTTTGAAGGTTAAAAAAAATCTAGCAGTGGAAAAGCTCACGTCAGAATAGCTATGTAGCTGGGTGAGCACCTTTTCAGAAGTCCGTATTCATTGTTCACTCCACTATCACATGCTTCTGTGTGTGTGTAGCACGTGTGTATGTGTACACGTGGCCACACACAAGTAGTGGGAGAAGAGCACTGACACCTTTGGTAAGGAAGAGTGCCTTTGAAAGGTTTTCACCCAGAGTTAACTGAACTATGAGATTAGCATTCCACTCTCATTTCCCAACTTCTCCACACGTTTCCTTACCTAAAATGCTAATAAATCACCACAGACTTTGTGCCGCCAAAGATTCTTTGATTAAGCAAGTTTTACTCAGATATCTGAATCTTCTACACTTCCTCATGGAATCTAGTTTCCGAACTCTGCTAAATCCGAATCCCCCCCTTTGGTATTTGCTCACCCTCAGTATCTAATCAAATTCCTCATCTTCCACCATCCCCCTCACCAGTGATATTTGATCACTCTGGCCTGACCACCAAAAATCCCGTTGTGTCAGTTTAGCAAGATCCTCGAGCCCTTGACTCATTGGCAAAGACACAGATGCTGGGAAAGATTGAAGGCAGGAGAAGAAGGGGGCGACAGAGGATGAGATGGTTGAATGGCATCATCAACTCAACATGAGTGGGAGCAAACTCTGGGAGATGGAGAAGGGCAGGGAAGCCTGGTTTGCTGTAATCAATGGGGCTGCAAAGAGTCAGATATGAACAAGTGACTGAACCTAGCCCTTCATGCTTCCTCTTAGCAATTTTCTCTCCACTTATGACCACCACACTCTTTGGCTCTAAGTCCCCACTTTTCCTTGCAGTATTCAGAATGCAGCCCAGTTCTACACTGACATCTCCCTCCCCCTACTGCAATGGATATGAATATAATCTGTTTTTTATCAATTTACCTACTGTCCAGGCCTGGCTTTTCTTTGACAGTACTTAAACCATTATCAGTTTATGCCCATAGTAATAGATTAATTATTGTCCCTACTAATGGGATAGTAGGGATACTACTAGATGGTTAAGACAAGACACAAGGTCGATAGTGTGTGTGTGTGTGTGTGTGTGTGTGTGTGCTGGAAATCACAGGGACAAAGGGAATAAACAATTGAGGAGGAAATCGAACAAAGAAAATTAAGACAAATCATCTATTTTGGAATCTTGCTTATAAAGAAAATTGAATATTTGATTCAGCATTATCTTAGATGTGATAATTTAAACATCTCCTTGAGATCTATCAATCATTTTTCAGAAGTTTCCTACTTCAGAATGATAATGTATAGGAAAAGCACATTTTATATTTTCTTTTTACTGTCATGCCACTTGAGAAAATGGAGGACATAAAATCTGGAGAAAGAGAAAATAAGTATTTAAAAATAAAGTATTTTTGTCTGTTCCATTATAAATGGATTACCTTCATTTCAGCAATAGTTTATTTAAAAGCAAATATAATTTAATTAAATACAATTTCTATTAAAGTAAACATTAGAGTGTTAATACTTTCTTTTATTAAACCTATTTTTTGAACATGTACTTCCATTAAGTTGTGAGTGATGAATACAATTTGCTTTTAGGACAAAGGTATTAAACATATATTTCCAAGTGTTAGGTGTATATTTACTTTTTCAAAGTCAATATTTTTATTACTAAGTGCAAGAAGCCAACCTTAGAAGGCTGTATACTGTAATATTTCAACTTTATGACCTTTCTTAAAGGGCAAACTATAAAGACAATAAAGATCGGGGCTTCCCAGGTGGCACTAGTGGTAAGGAACCCACCTGCCAAGGCAGGAGATAAAAGACACGGGGTTCAACCCCTGGGTCAGGAAGATCTCCTGAAAGAGGAAACGGCAAACCACTCCAGTGTTCTTGCCTGGAGAATCCCTTGGACAGAGGAAATGGTTTCCAGTCAAGGGTGATAAACAAGCAGAGTACAAAGGATTTTTGGGGTAGTGAAAATACTCTGTATATTATACTGATAGATACATGTCATTACACATTTTCCTAAACCCACTGAACATACAACATCAAGATTGACCTCTTAGGTAGACTACAGATTTCAGTGATTATGGTTGGATGGCATTACTGACTCAATGGACATGAGTTTGAGCAAACTCTGGGAGATAGGAGATAGTAAAAGACAGGGAAGCCTGGCGTTGCTGCAGATCATGGGGTTGCAAAGAGTCAGACATGACTTAGCAACTGAATGAAACAACAATGACTGATGTGTTGATATAAGTTAATCCTTGATTTTTAAAAAAGTGTATATTGGTGACCTATGTTGATAATGGAGAAGTTATACATGTGTCAGGCAGACAGTATGTGGGAAATCTGTAGACCTTCCTCACAATTTTACTCTTTGGTTCAGTCACTCAGTCATGTCCAACTCTTTGCAACCCCATGGACTATAGCATGCCAGGCCTCCCTGTCCATCACCAACTCCTGGTGTCTACTCAAACTCATATCCACTGAGTTGGTGATGCCATATAACTATCTTATCCTCTGTTATCTCCTTCTCTTCCTACCTCCAATCTTTCCTAGCATCAGGGTCTTTTCAAATGAGTCAGCTCTTCACATCACGTGGCCAAAGTATTGGAGTTTCAACTTCAACATCAGTCTTTCCAATGAACATTCAGGACTGATTTCCTCTAGGACACCGGAAGATTAACGCCCCAGGTCGATAGGTGCCCAATATGCTGCTGGAGATCAGTGGAGAAATAACTCCAAAAGAATGGAGAGACTGGGCCAAGGCAAAAACAACACCCAGTTGTGGATGTGACTGGTGATGGAAGCAAGGTCCGATGCCGTAAAGAGCAGCATAGCATGGAACCTGGAATGTTAGGTCCATGAATCAAGGCAAATTGGAAGTGGTCAGACAGGAGATGGCAAGGGTGAACATCAACATTTTAGGAATCAGCAAACTAAAATGGACTGGAATGGGTGAATTTAACTCAGATGACCATTATATCTACTTTTGTGGGCAAGAATCCCTTAGAAAAAACGGAGTAGCCATCATAGTCAACAAGAGAGTCCGAAATGCAGTAGTTGGACGCAATCTCAAAAACGACAGAATGATCTCTGTTCATTTCCAAGGCATAATACAAGTCTATGCCTCAACTAGTAGTGCTGAAGAAGCTGAAGTTGAACGGGTCTATGAATACCTATAAGACCTTCTAGAACCAAAGCCCAATTTTACTGTAAACCTAAGTAAGTCTGATCTTTAAAAAATGAATTCTTTAAAAAAAATTTAAATCTATGTTTCCTCTGAGCTTATATTGTTTCCTCAAATTCTCCTTTCCAAAATTAAGCAGAACAAGCTTTACTAAACATTATCCAATGATATTTGATCATACGCAATTGCTTAAATAAGGAAAGCTTAGTCAATTCTTTTCCCAAAAAATCTGCCTCAGACATTGTGATTTTTACCAAAAACTCTCATTATTATCCACATGTAACCTTCTGATAGTTTAACAATTTATCCTGAAATGCCTCCTTCACCTTTGGGTAAGGCAAACTAACTATAATATTCAAGAGACATCTGTAAAGAATAGCAGAAAAACTGGCTCTACTCTGGGCTAATAACAATGAGAAACAGTAATTGCTCTGATTGAACCAATTTCACTTCCTAGAAAATCCCATTCATCATAATCATAGACAATCTGATTTCTATTTCTTTTAGGTCAAGAAACATGAATCAAATTAAAGGCAAATATATTCTTAATGTTTTAAACCCGTAACCCTTATTTTCTAAAGTACAAGAAGTCAAATTTAATAATTAAAGGCAACTCAATTTCAACTCAAAGAAAAAAATATGAAATGAAACAATTTACTCATGGTACACAACTAAAGACATCTTCATGATTTTTTATAACATTAATATAGCATGGCATTTTATATCCAACTATCTAATCATCATGATCTTTCTTTTCTTTGAGGTCAATTAACAGATTTGTTTTGAGATATTTTGTGCACAGAGACTCTATAAACAAATAACCTGTTATTGTCACGTGGCCCCTTATTTTTTTCTGAAATTCTGTGACTGAAATCCACATTCTTTCTCAATCCAACCCTGAGATGTTCATTAAATGTGATGTTCATTAGATGTTCATTAAATGACTTTCTTTATGAAATGTGCCTTCACTCTCAGAGAACTGGGAGAAGTAGGGAATGGCATATAAACGCAGTTAGCTGACCACCAGCTCTGTCTTCTGTACCAGCCCAGAAGCGCTTTTTTGTCAGTTAATCTGGAAGCTATCAGAGTCTTCCAATTCATATACTATTGGTGAGGACTAAAATTAATGGGAAATTTAATTTTTTAATCAAAAAGTTGCCCTTTTTTTTCCAGGGGAAACAAAACTAGAGTTCTCTAAAGCCATGGAAAGGCACCTCTCTCCCGCACCTCTTCCTCTGCCTCACTATTTTGCTTTTTCTCTCCTTTCTTTCTCCTGCTTCATTCTTAAATATTCTCTGTACCCGCTCTCTTACCAGTTTTCTCTGGAGCCAGAGTGCAGATGGTACAGAAAGCAAAGGTGGAAGAAGACTGAGAAAGAGATATTGATGGCTTTTGTGTCTGACATTTCTTTCAGAAGAATGTCTTTAACTTCCATTCATGGTATAGTATATATCAAAACTTCATTGCTTTGTATACCACATTTTGTATATTTCATTACTTGTGTATATCACATTGCCCACATTTTTCCCTTGGTGAAAAACATAAATCACATTTTTCTATGAATTATCGTTACTACCAACACTAGATAGTCATTAGTAAGGGCTTACTCTGTGCCAGGAAATTTTCTAAGTGTCTTTTTTATTTTGTAAATATTTACCCATTTGATCCTCAAACCATCATGAGATAGATATTACTGTTATACTCAACTTGTAGGTAAGCAAATTGAGGTACAGAGAGGTTAAATAACTTGCATAAAAGTTGTTAGCTTGTGCAATGACAGAGTAACCATTCAATCCCATATAATCTATCACTCCACGTGCGGTCACAGCCACATTTCATTTACAAGGTGATGTTCACTCTTAAGTGTTATTTGATATCAAATTGATGAAATATTGAATATCTATACATTTCTCAGTTTTTCATCCCTTAATAGGAGTGATGCTAGTGGGTCAGACTGTGAGCTGATGAGAAGGCAGGTGACTGAAACAGTTAATGTACTAACACAGAGATTCTAAACAGGATTTGTAAGACTTATAAGGCTTCCCAGGTAGTGGTGAAGAATTCACCTGCCAATGCAGAAGATGCAGGTTTGATCTCCGGGTCAGGAAGATCCCCTGGAGAAGCAAATGGCAACCCACTCCAGTATTCTGGCCTGGGAAATCCTATAGACAGAGGAGCCTGAAGGGCTACAGTCCATGGGGTCACAGAACTGGACATGACTCAGCAACTGAACATACACATGGTTGACTCATATTAATAAGGACATGAAGGGAAGACTTTTAGGAAGGAGATAAAACATTTATCTCTTTACTCTTAATTTTGAGAGTTGCCATGTGTATTTAAAAATTTTGTTCCAACTCTAAAATATATAAACACTAAAAGTTTGTTCTAAGTTTAAAGCCAACACAATTAAAAGAGTTGTAAAATGTCTAAAACTATCTTTAGTTTTCTCCATTAAATGTAACAAAAGCAAAAGTAGACTATAGTAACACTAATATATCTCTAATGACTTTCTTACTTTAGAAAACCAAATATCGTCAAGGCAAAAATGTTAGTAGTTACAAGGAAATTTGTCCTAATTTATCATCTTCCTCTCTCATTTCTTTCCATCATACACTAGAGGTACTTCAACTCTTCTAACTTGATAGGACAGTATTTTGCATATTTATTTTGAAATGCCTTATAAAAAAAAGAAATGTACAAAACAGTGAAGGCTTCAGATCTGCGGAGAAACAAAACCATGAAAGGCTTCTTAGTGTGTCTGTGATTTCCATCAGCTAGAAATAATGGAGTTAATTTGGATAAAGGAAAATTGGGTTAAACATCAGGAAATAATTTCTTACAAAAACAGCAACTAGACTACGCAAGGACAATTCAGTGGAAGTTACTAGACATCCATGATTAGAACTGCTCACAGGAAAAGTCAAAATACTTTTGGTTATACTTCATAAAATATCTTGTGTGGGTTGGGGACATGCAGGTAGGTGACTTTCCATTCTTGTCAAATTATGTATTTACTCCAGATGCTATACTTAGCTATCTCTGGGCTATATCTATTTTCTCTTAATTTAACTTAATTCTTTCCTTTAAACATACCAGGTCAAAGGCTTTCACTCAAATATTTTCTTCAAGAAAAGAAAATTGATTACTTGGTCTGATTGTTCCTGCAGTGTCTCAGAGTATTATTTTCTTTATAACACAAAGCAACAGCTGTGTAAAACTAACAGAAGTAACTGCTTACACCAGCACCACTAGAAAGACTTCAGAATCTACAGGAAACTAAAAACTAATGTACTGAGGACATTGGGCGTGTGTCTACATTCACACACACACTATTGTGCGGAATATTCTCCAGATGGAAAAGAGGAAAAATAACTCTGAGCATTCAGTGATATAGTCAGTTTCAAAAATTACTATTTGTCCATGTAGTAAAATAATTTCACATTTGCAGAACAGATCATAAAGAATTTCATTAGGAAAAATAGAAATCCTCTTAAAATTATGCACATAATTTAATCACCCCAAACTTCTCTCCTTGGGAGAAAAATGATCATTTCATAAGTCTTAGAAGAATTAAATAATTGTCTTTCAAGGATTTATTACTGTACCTACACAACTGCTATCATTTCATAAGTCCAGCATGTTCACTTGATATTATTTATCACACCAAATCCCTGGCTTTTCTCATTTATTGAGTGGGAATGAATTATTCTTTATAGGATACCCAGGATACCCATTAGCACTTATTTATATTCCCTTTTCCTCAGTAAGGACACATAACACTATAATAAATACTACATTTTGAGCTCACAGTTTTCTAACAAAACTGCCACTACTTCAAACAAAAATTAACATCAAATATTTGATCTTTCAAAAAAGCTGACAGAAAGTTGCTAATTAGAATACTGCCCTAAAGCACAGGAGGGGTAGCAGAAACAAAACAAAAGTTTTCTATTAGAGACAAATCGTTTCCATTCACAGAAGCTGTCTAATTGTCCTGATAACTACTGTGTTTTTTATATTTTTACTGTAATTTCAATAAGCTTTATTTTAAAATAAAAAAATCTGAAATGCTAATTTTGAAGAAATCCTAGGAACATTTTCCTGTTTATGTTCTAAATTCATTCAGTTATACTAAGTTGCTGCATTTTAGGTTCCAACACACTAAAAAAACACACTTTCAAAATAAAATAATGCATTCCAAAAAATTTAGTACTCCATATTTCCATCTACACAATCAGTGCTACTTGCCATACCTGCACCAACCATGTAAATAAAACATGGCCAGAATAACCAGAACTGTGCACCCTCCTTGAAATATTACATATTTTATGACTTGATATGAGAAACCTTGAGAAGGGCATGGCAACCCACTCCAGTATTCTTGCCTGGAGAATCCCATGGACAGAGGAGCCTGGAGGGCTACAGTCCATGGGGTTGCAAAGAATCCGACATGATTGAGCGACTAAGCACATGAGAAACCTTATGCTTTCAGCACAGCTTATCATGAAAATTGTGCAAAAAGAGTTGGTCTTGTGAACAAAGTCAGAAGTAGCTCCCTTGATTCTAGGTTTACAATCCAATGACGAATTTAGCCTTCAACATCACAGTGACTTTTGCAGCAGAGTGAAGATGGGTGATGTTTTGAGGAGGTCTGGGGGTAGAGATATGAGAGAAATAAGAGTGGATTAATCTCAGTTACCATTTTGGTAACACCCACAACATATTCATAGAAGAGTCTCTTTAAGTCTACCTCATCAACAACATTCTCAACATTTGAAATGATGATTACTGATTCCTCAAATAGAGGCTACCCACTCTTGATTTAGAGATCTAGAGAGGACACTGAAAGCCTGGTTCATTCACTCTGTGATAAAAGCACTTTTAAGCATCCAAGGAACCTTTTAAATAAAAAGGGAAATTGGTAAGTTTGTTTCCACTGCTGCTATAGCTGATAATTTCACCTAGACTGAAAAGACCAGCTGTCAGAGATCAACATCTTTATTTCCATCATAAACCATTTTCTCTTCTCTTGCCCTAAAACTACAGGAAAACATGGTTTATTTTTAAATGAACTGCTCTTTGATAACTGAGCATATATCTAACATGACTCATATTCAGAGATGATGTTCATGATCTTGTCACTATCCATGTGTCCTGGATGCACAATTTATCTGAAAATATCATGGTAACTTTTACCAGACAGCACTTTTAATATGCTGCTGGTAAAGTCTGTCACTTCAGCTTTGTATATTTGATTCATGTAACAATACAACTTTGCAACCTCTCTGCTCTTGTTTTGCTCATAATGTAATGCTAACTCATTTCTCAACAGCAGGTTTTTTCATTATGGCATAAGAATGTCACATAATAGCACCCTAACTAATTTGTACCTGGAGAACGATACAGTTGCCTAACCTACATTTTATTTCTTATACTCTTCAGAAATGAAGAGGCTCCAACAAAACCCAAAAGGAGAAGTGTGGGTCCCTCCTAACTGTAAAGTCTCCAAGACAGCCTCCATTCTGAGATGCCAAAATAAGTTTGCACCATAATATTATCAATAGTTGAAATGGTTTCAGGAGTCCTCAGAGTTTCAGGATACCCACAGTAGGTTCAAAAGTAAGCCAACATTTTATAGAAAAAACATATCTGATTAAATTTGCCCTCCACAAATTTCCCTCACAGGAATCACCAACCTCAACAGAGCAGTTTGCCTCTGTGATAGAACACTTCTTTATAATGGCTATGTTCAACACAATGTCTAGTAGAGATCCACTCATTGTGTTTATTTAAGAAATGAACATCTTCTCATTGCTAAAGCCATGGCCCCTTCATTCTTCCTCTTCTCTAAAATTTCTCTTCCATCGCTTCAAAAACTATATCTTTGTTTCTGAAGCTCTTTACCAGAGGGCCTCTTTAAAACTGTGATGACTGTTGCACCTCTATATCCACTCTTACAAAAAATCTTTTAACTCTTTTTTTCCTGAATTCATTTAACCCAACTGCTTCTGAAGACTCTGGTGCCCTCTGATCTTCTGGCAAAAAACTCCTTCCCTCAGTGGACTTATCCATTTTGATAAAAACTCCTTAGCCTATTATTCAACCCATTTCACCACTCTGTCCACCTCTCCTTAATACCAATTGAGATTTGGTATTAATACTCTAGTTTGAGATCACAGCCTATTCAACCTATGAAAACCCCATAGTAATCCATGATCACAATGTAGTTACTACTACATAAATGTCCTATCCAATCTTATGTCTCAGCTATTGCTAAAAGAGCCTTTCTATTATAAGCTGACAAAATTCTATTTATTAGTTTCTACATTTGAACGACATGAAAAGCTTATCTTTACTTAAATGCCTTTGTACCAACTCCTTCTATCTCATCTTTTTCCTGTGTATGTTTATCCCACTTCACTTCAAAATACAACTCATTCTCCTCCATGAAGGAAGCCTTCCTATTTTACTTTAACCCTCCTAACTTTTTAATTCTTCTAGAGCAAAGAGAGCCTGTATACTAAAAACTGAAGTCACCATCACATAAGGATTCCAAGTTATTTCACATGTGATCATCTCTTTTTTTTTTAATCTAGTTGATTTAACATGAGGAAAGAGTATGACCTTTACATCCAGACAAACAAATTTTCATTTCATCTCTGTTACTTCCCACCTGCATCATCTTTGGCAACTATCGATTTCTTGGATCCTCAATTTCTCTGCCTTGTTATGAAAATAAAGCTATTGATAATTATTTGAAAATCCCTTCTTCAAAATGAATATAGAATTCTTGAGAATGGAAGTCATGTCTTATATTTTTTTTCTGTATTTTCTCTTATGGGAAATAGTATGTATGAATTAGTACTCAATAAAAACTAGTTGGTTTGATGTGTTTTAAAGAGGGTGCTAGAACATGTTTATCTAGAACTCTTCTAATTGTACAACTCAGACATTTATTCTCTATATTCTCATGGTGCACCCTCTCTCACTGTGCTGCTAAGTAATGAAGTCTAGTAATCTCCTTACGATATACTAATCCCCATAGACTATAATAATTGTAACAACTTCAAGGGCCTTACACAGTGAAAGTGTAAGTGAAGAAAAACTTCTGAAGTGTTTTTAACTTAAAGCATCTTTATTATTTGAAAGTTACACTGGCAGATTACCAACAGAAACCCAAATTAATAAATGTTTTTAAGAAAAGAATATGTTGTAGGCAAGAGAAAGCTGAGTGTTTAACAGCAGTAAATTGATACTTTAAGTTAGGAATATTCTGTTTTCATGACAGCAGATAGGCACAATGAGCATTTAAGTTACGTTTTTAAAGTAAATTTTAATAACCGTATTTTTGAGCTTTTAGTTTAAGTAAACACTCAAAAGAAACCATGGAATTTCTTACTCAAATATTTTAAAAATATTTTTAAACTGTTGAGTTTGGCACCTGGCAGATGGTAAAAGACAGTTAAAGAATGTTAGCTATTAAGTCAGGTATATCTAGGGTTAAAGAACACAGAGATATTTCAAGGTTATTTTCACATAGCCATGGCTATGTATCAATAAGTCAGTCATCAGGGAAAAAGCAACAATGATGAAAACAATATAAACCATATCCACAAAGTAACAGAAGATATTAAGTCTGCTTCAATGCCCAAGTAGCACTTCTACAGAATCTAATTTTTGAGATAGGAACACTAGACTAAGGCAAATGGTAGATACACTATCTACCTCCCAGAGGAGAAGGTCACTTTAGACTGGAAACAGACACACTTCAGTAGAGCAAAAGGGACAGGTGACTAGGCAGAAGCCAAGATGTTGGGATGGTGAGGAAATCTGGAAACTTTAGAAGAATCTGAAAATGAATGACAGTCAAAGAGAATGTTGGAACTGAATCAGAATGGAGACTAAGGGGAGATTACAATATAAAGACAGATGGAAGAGAGAGTGTAAGATAGAAGAGGAAAGGAGAGGAGAGCCCAGCATAGGTGGATCATCACAGGAAACTCAGTTTGAAAATTAAGTAAAAGGGTTTAGGCTCAAAACTAAGACTAAAACATCAAAGAAGCACTAGATAAGCATAAAGAGTCACCCAGTGATTCACATGATTCACACCCATAAAATCAAGTAAGGAAACAAACCAACCTGAACTAATAAGGAGGGATGAGATGAGAACAGCCTCTTTCATTTTCAGTAAAGTCTTTTGCTGTGGTGGAGAGACCTACATATTAATGCATTTTAGCAATAGTGATGGTTTACAGCAACTCCATGGATTTTCAAATGATACCCTTCTTCTTTCTGAGAGTAACTTATTTTTCTCATATCTCAATTAAACTTATCCCAAACTTTCTCATTATATTTCTGTACAAATTACTACTCATCACTGTGTGTTTACCCATTAATAAAATATAAACTTACAAACTTACTGATAATTCTTATAAGTAACTTAAATTCATTGTGTATTCTTACCTCTGTAATAATATCTTCAAATTTAATACACTTCTAATGATTGTGATTGAGAAATATATTTAGAAAATACTTATATACTTAGAATAAAACATAGATACTTTAAATGATTAACTTTGCTAATATTTTAATATCTAGTATCTTTGCAATTCTTTGTACTTGCAAGTATATTAACAGAGAAATATGGAAATTCCAAAATTTGCTGATTAATTTTACCTGGCTTTATAATGCTAGGTGAAATAATTTATATGGCTATCTATTATAATAAATACATATAAGGAGATAACATAAGGTTATGTTTCATTAAAGTCTAAGAATTTCATTAGATTGAAGCTTCCAACAAGCAACTCTCAGGAATTAAAAATATAACAAAAAAATTCATGGCCTCAGTCTAACAATATCATCATCCTGAACTGATTAAACACTGGTAAATTAGCTAAACCATCTATACAGGTTAATTATATACTACTTAAATCAAGTTGTATAAAATGATCTCTTATACATAAGTTTTAAAAGCTGACATTAGAATTCTTTTAACATTTGCAAGAAAAATACCTGTAATTTGCAATTAGGTCCTTTTGCCTTAGATCTGTTTTTATTGCAATTGATTATTACTGTAAAATTATTTCAGAAATCACAAAAGGAAGACTTATATAAATATCATTTTTAAACTTACATAGATGCATTTCACTTAGACTGACAGTAGCTAGAGAGTTAAAATCCGAGAATTATTCTGTGACTTTAAAAATGTTATAAATTTTCAATGATCTTAAAAAAATGCCTTTTTGATGGCCCTATTTTCAAAAACTGCTATATTAAGGTTTTAAATATATGGAGTACTATTTTATAGTCTAAGATTATATACTTATTTTTTCTCTATGTAGCTATTTTAATTTTCCATTATTTGTAATATGAGTTATACTCATGAACTCATATCTTGAATCTTCATTCTTAAATTCTAGAAATCAACATCTCCAACTTTAACTTAGCTTTCCCTAGAAATTTTAATATTGAACTAAAGATTCTCTGGTTTCACTCACTCTAGTGTATCATCTCAATTATACTTTTATTTCTCTAGTTCATCTTGACTACAAAATTTGCAACCCAATTCAGATTTGCTCCCTATGTCAGCCAGCCCTTTAAGGTTAAAAAAACTATCCAATTATTGTCTTGTGCTTCCCCTATTTTGCTACATTTGCATACCACATTGGTGTACCATTATGGTAGAAACATGTAGTTATAATCTGTTTATGTGTCTGTCTCCTTCAGTAGATAATATTATCCATGAAGTCAGAGTTGTCATCTACTGCACATCTTTTTAAAGAGTTATGAGTTTCTTCTCCTTTCCAAGATGCTTAATTTTAAGCCATCCTTAAAGGAGTGGGTAAATAATAGGTTAACACTAGTGCGAGGAATTTCAGCTCACAACATGTTCCCCAAGCTAAACATCTTGGGCATAACCATAGCCAAAATAACAAGGAGATTAAAATTCTTAAGAATGTAAGTCTTTTTTTCCTATTCTTAGAGAATTTAGAAGAGTTTCAGGCACATTGTAAACAAACAGTCCTTTACTGACTTTCAAGGATAGATATGCCACTGGTGGTTGGGTTTAGTGAGGCAATACTTGGCATAGTTGGGGTCAGAGAGGATTCCATCACAGACAAGACATGAGCATTAGTACACGAAGGTCAGGATTCCAGATCCTCACAAATAGTGCCAAGTAGATCACAGATGCAGTCTTGGAGCAGAGGACTAGAATGCAGAGGAAGAAAGATGTAACTGTTGGCTTTCAAAGTGTTCAAGTTGTGAAACATCTGTATGTACTTATGGTTTTGGTAAAAACCACATCAAATGCTATTTTGTTCCTCATCATGCTGCCTTATGATCTATCTCTGCATGCTATCACATTCATAAAACACCAATCCAAGTCTAAAGGTCTCACCAAAGAAAAAAAGAATGCAAGTTTTACCAACTGTCAAGAAGCAGCAGAGGGTAATTGGAGGAAACTGGATAAGGGGATGAGTGACAGAGAGCATTTAGATTTCTATAGAACAAATAACAAACTAACAACAGAAGAAAACCTCTTTAGACAAAGCTGCACTTAACATACAATAGCTGCTTCACAATTTCTTGTCCTAATATTTCTGTAAGAATTCTGGACTACTTCTGATTTTCCTTCTCTCTTCATTTCTAAACTTATTATTTTATTTTATAGATTATTTTATGGGGTTATTCTTTAAAGTCCACTTTTAAAAATACCCAAGTAACTTTGTGTCCTTTCTTACATAACTCTATTTACCATCTCTGCTATTTCAGACCCCTATCCATTATCCCAATAACCAAAAAGAAGACATGAACAGTTCAGCAACACAAGTGTGAATTCTTCTTTAGTCAATGATGACTGAAGAAGAAAATTACAACTATTTCTTTAATATTTTGATTATCATTGTACCCTATATACAGGACTTCCCAGATGGTGCAATGGTAAAGAATCTGCCTGCCAATGCAGGAGAGGCAAGAGACTCATGTTTGATCCCTACATGGAAAGATCCCCTGGAGCAGGAAATGACAACCCACTCCAGTATTCTTACCTGGGAAATCCCATAGACAAAGGAGTTCGGCAGGCCTCAGTCCACGGGGTCACACAGGATCAGACATGAGTGAGCAACTAAGCAAACACACACACACACACAAACTCTAAAGAACTGAATATAAATTTTTTGTGCCAAAATATAAATACAGGAATAGATTCTGACATAGAGAAGCAACAGCAGGATACAAAATTTGAAGAAAAAAGATTAGACCTTAATAATTTAGGAAATTGTAGCTACTATTTTCCTTAGTGACTAAAAAAAAATAGTATGAATTAAATGCATGGTTTGAAATACCTCTTTATGTAGCTTCTGAAGTGCTACAAAGTCAAGTTTGAGATCCACTAGATTAATTAATCTAAGTGAATTAATATAAGTGAAAATTAATTAAGTCAATCAATTAATTAATATAAGTGAAAGTCACTCAGTCGTGTCTGACTCTTTGCGACCCCATGGACTATACAGTTCACGGAATTCTCCAGGCCAGAATACTGGAGTGGGTAGCCTTTCCCTTCTCCACGGGATCTTCCCAACCTAGGGATCAAACCCAGGTCACCAGCATTGCAGGAGGATTCTTTACCAGCTGAGCCACAAGGAAAGCAGTCAAAAGTGCCAAATAGCCTCTTGTTGACGTGAAATCTTAAAAGGGCTTGTCGGCTCCTGACAAACATAAACCATGACAGCAATTGATAGCAAGCTCTGAAAATGAAATAAAGTGCATCCAAATTAAATCTTTTGCCAAAGGATATGTTCAGCAGAAATAGCTAGAAACTTTCAAAAATTTCAGAAGAAATACTTTCCCTTTCAGAATGTCAAAGCCAACAAAGGAAGCATTTCTAGTGAATATACTTTTCCCCCATATTTTCATTCCCACTTTATTACTGACAAATCCAGAAACTTGGGTGACATGATGAGGTTCTCAAATGTCCATTAATTTAATAGTTCTTGCCTTCTCTGCATGGCAGATTTAAAACAAATAAATACATTAAAATTTTTATAATAATCTAGGCCTCCCTCCCTTAACATCTGGGTGAGCTCATAAAGTTATTTCAACTTCTTCTATCTCATTTTAAAATAGGAATAATAATAGAAAACACTTCTTGTCATGCTGTGAATTAAACTAGATAATACATGTAAGGTATCTAGAAAAACTTTAGACAGAAAGCATACATTTAGTCATACTGTTAATATGAATTAACAATAATATATAGAAAAACAACATTTATAAACTAATAGCTGAAGTCTTCTTTATTTATCCATGCACTGATAGAAGTATTAGATTCCTTGATAAATAAAAATACAATTTCCCCCATATTTTTATCAGTATTGACTGACACTTATAGAAGATAGATGCACAAACTAAACCAAGTCTAAAGCCTAGAAAAATAAAATGCATACATTCTGAGTCAATTAAGTATGCTGTCGTCTTTCTACAAAAGCTATTCACTCAACTGCCAAATATAACTATAAATCAATATTTTATTATCTCTATTTAGTACAATAAAGGCTATTTATCACATTTAACTGTCTTTAACAACAAGATTACATTTTGCATCATAAACTATGTCACAAACTTTTTCATTAATCATGAATGAGAAACCACAAATTCAAAGATGATTTTATTTGGAGCTATCCCCTAAGGACACAAAAATTAAAAATAATCATATGTTTCTCTTCCTTTGAAATATATAAAAATATAATAAATCCAAACAAACACATGAACAAAAATAATCTTGAATTGTGATGTATCTGAATAATTTCTTGATTTCTTACTCCCTGGGCAAAAGCATAAACTGCTTTGGATTATCCAATTACATGGCTCTCTAGTGACCTGAAATATTAACACACTTTATCTAAGCCACTGTCCCTGACATACTCTAGTCCAACATTTTTGAAGAACGTGGTTCTTCTTACTTTCATCATCAAATACTGAGTACTGTAAATTCAATAGAAAAGAAAAAAAACTTCATGAAGCTATCCGTATATACCACAGAAGAACAAAAGGAATTGTTTTTTGTCACAGATCAAAAGGTAGCAACCACATCTTTGCAGCACCCTGCTGCCTCTGAATTAATTTAGCTTATTTATAACTCATAGGACTCTCTGCCTGTCACTGTTCAAGTCACTTATTTCCACTGTTAAGGTTCTGATGTGTTAATTTTTTTTTTCAGACTACTAGAATATGTTTAGAGTACTGGCACTCATTTAAATACAGGATAAGTTCAGAATTTTTTTCATCTGAAATATACAATGCATTGTTAATTTTCACAAACAAAAAGATAAATACAAGCATTAAGAACTCATTTTAGGGACTTCCCTAGCAGTACAGTGGTTGGGACTTTACCTTCCAACATTGGTGGTGCAGGTTCACTCCCTGATAGGGGAACTAAGATCCCACATGCCACAGAGCCAAAAAACCAAACATAAAACAGAACCAATGGTATAGCAAATTCAATAAATATTTTTTAAATGGTCCACATCAAAAAAAAAAAAGTTTTAAATAAAAGAACTCATTTTAGTTTGAAATTTATTTGTCCAAAATGTCACTATAACATGTAGAAGTAGTAAGAGGAACATTTATTGAATATATTCATATATTTATGGACTATGCTATTATAATCATTAAATATTAATAGGACATAAGAATTTATTATGGCAGAGAACATAAAATATGTAAATACATAAAGTATCAATCTTTCAAATATGGGAACAGAAAAAACCAAAGCAAGTTACTGAAGAAAAGGTTGAGATTGCCAAGTGAAAATGAGGGTCAGCCTGTGAGAACATGGCTTACATCCTTCACATGTACAATTTCTCTAATGTATGCCTTTCCCACTTCATTACACTCCACATTCCAAGATATCAAACCTCTTTCTTTTTTATTTTCTGAACCAGGAGAGTAAGACATGATATTGATACCCCTTCTTTCCAATCTAACATTTCTCTACATGCTTAAAAACACCTATTTTACAAAATGAGCCCTTTAATTTCTCATTTTTACATACAGCTTAAAAATGATTATTATAGTGATCATGTTTGAATTAACTATAGAATATACAAGTATGTGAGTAAGTGAGTGAGTGAAGTCGCTCAGTCGTGTCCAACTCTTTGCGACCCCATGGACTGTAGCTTACCAGGCTCCTCCCTCCATGGGATTCTCCAGGCAAGAACACTGGAGTGGGGTGCCATTTCCTTCTCCAGGGGATCTTCCCGACTCATGGATCGAACCTGGGTCTCCAGCATTGCAGGCAGATGCTTTAACCTCTGAGCCACCAGGGAAACCCCATACAAGTATGTAAATTCTATATTTTAGTTTTCTTACTTGTCAAGAACATTTGGATAAAAATCTAACTCAGAGCTGGCTGGAGTAAGAAATAATTTATTATTTCTAAGCCACTAGAACAGTGACTGGGGCACAGTAAGTGCTAAATAAATGTTTATTATTGTAAACTGACTATGAAATATGCTCTTATTTTGCATGAAGGAAAGTTGAAAAGAGAAGGTGGATACGGTATGCTTGCAAGAACTCAAGCAAAGGTCTTCAGCCAGAAGGAAAAGAACATAGGATGAGCAAATGGAAAAAAGGAAACATAAAGACTTTACAAGTTTACAGAGTAAATTCACTTTTCTCTTTACATTCACTTAGGATATAACATTACAAGTTGTGCATTTTGATTAAGCATCTGCAGGAACAGGCAATTTTATTTGGCATGATTTATATTTTTGATAGCTTATCTCTTTCACAGCAGGATTTGAATTTTAAGTCTTTGTTTCTAGGGAATTTATCAGTTGTGCTATATGTGATATTTGGCAAAAAATATCACAGCAAGGTACAGTGATGGCTTAGTCACATTACTGTACCAATAGAACTAAGATCATCAATGAGATTGTTACCAGTTTCATTTCATATTTGTTTTCTAAATCTCCATCAGTCTTTTCTTTCTAGCTTCCCTTTGTAGAACTATTTTTCCACAAGTACTTTCCATTCTCCTTCCCATAGCCTCTAATACCAACCTTTATTACCTATTTTATCTCCCTTGTGATTCTTTAAGATTTTCCTCCCCAATGAAATCTCTCTCCAACTATAAACATCCATCACACTCATTCACTAACCTTATTTCCAGTGCTTTCTGTAATTGCTACTTGATAAAAACTAGTGTCCCAACAGGCATCCAAAGACCTCCCAGTCATCAACCCTAACAGGCTTTTCTGGTAGCACTGGAGAATTTGCCCAAGTTGTTTCGAAAAGTCTTATCGCTATTGCATTTATGATCACTGAACTCTCCTCATTGCCCTCCTAATTTTTTAGTTGTTCAAATATTATTCTTTCAACTCAGATTCTGTCTCTAGCCCTCTTCTTTTCTCTTTCTATAATCTCTCCCTTTTATAGACAGACCAACCCCAAAGCTTCAATTTCCATCTTAGTGTACACTACTGAAATACCCACAGCATCATCAGTCCTGTTAGGCTTGACCTCTAGATGAATTTTGAATCTCACATTTCTAACTTCTAAGCACAACTCTCTCCAGTCTACCCTCTCCTCTCCATCAAACTTAAAAAAACATTTTAAGGATTGACTTTGAAAGTGGTCATGCGCACTGGTTTAAGCACAAGAATTTCATGGATTCAAATTGTGCTCTGCCCTTTGAGGTTATGTGATCTTAGGCATGCTACATAAACTTGAAATTTTCTATAAAATAAAAATAACAATACTACCTGCCACAGGATGATTATTAAAAGCACAGTATACAATACATGCAAATTTCTTGACACAGTGAAAGATCATGTTGTCAGTATTCAGTAACATCAGTTACTAAGATTTTCATTGTCACAGTTCTCAAGTAAATTTTACTAATAAGATAAAAACAGCTTGGCACAATTCCTGAAATAAAATGATTCTCAATAAATGTTAAGCATTACTTACTACTCTAGCAAAATGTATCAACCTATAGAGCAAACATAGAAGCAGCTATGTTAAAATGGACAGAATATGAAGCTTACAGTCAAGAGAAATGGATGTAAAAACTAGCTCCAAAATGTAAAGCAACGTGAACAAAGTCACTACTTTCTGTGAATATTATTCATCTGTAAAATAGAAAGCTTTGAAAAATTGAACTCTAAGGATTCTATCATTCAACTGCTCCATGAGTAGCCAATTCAATGTATCCAAATAGTGACTCATCAATTTCCCCTTCAGATATTTCTCTACTGTGTTTTTCTCTTTCCAGTAAAGAAACAACTATCTTTATCTTTCTGGCTTACTTCACTCTGTATAATGGGCTCCAGTTTCATCCATCTCATTAGAACTGATTCAAATGAATTCTTTTTAATGACTGAGTAATATTCCATGGTGTATATGTACCACAGCTTCGGGTGGAGAGGGAGGTGGGAGGGGGGTTGGGATGGGGAATACATGTAAATCCATGGTTGATACCTGTCAATGTATGGCAAAAACCACTACAATATTGTAAAGTAATTAGCCTCCAACTAATAAAAATAAATGGAAAAAAAAAAGAAACAACTATCTTTCTATAACCTAAGCTAGACATCACAAACTGTCCCATGTCTTCTTTCTTGTGTCAGAATATGACATCAACATTTAAGCAAGTGCTAAAGGCAAGAACTATGATGCACTTGCAATACATTTTTTAAAATCAGTCACCGACAAATTTAAATCCTAATAGCAATTCTGAGCTTGTTGAACTACAGCTCAAAATGCTGAGTGCTTCCCGTGAGCTACAGAATAAACTCCAAATTTTATTGCCCAGTTAGCATCTCATCCCAATTTATCCTTTTGCTGTTATTTCCTACAACTTCCCTTCAGGCAAACTCTACCCAGATGAATTGAAATACTCAGCGACCTCTGCACATAGTATTTTCTGTCCTTCACATGTTCACATAATCTACTTGCCCAAGTGTTCTTCCTGATGCTTGAACGTCTAAACCACACTCCAGTGGACACTGCAGGATGTCTATCCATGATCCATTCTCCAGTAGTTCGTGGATTTTCAGTGCAGTGTCTCCAAAACTCTCCCATGCAGATGAATACTCAGGGAAAACCAAGGCCCACTTCCAGCTCCAAGGATGAGCCTTGGTTCACTAACTCCAATATGCATGTTTGGTCATCCTAGCCACAGATGAACATGGATCCTAAGCACTCCTATCAAGGTAGCTCTTATAGTGCTTGCTTGAAATACCAGGACAGTGTTTCTTCTTCTATAGATTGTTATGTTCAGTAGTAAGTCTCAGAATTCACTCTTGCCACCCTCTTACCAAAGAAAAGAGTAGAGCTGACAGCTAACTTCAGAAAGAGAGCAGCTCTGAATGACCTGTGTCAGTTCATTGCTCTCCATGTGAACTCCTTTAGTTATATGAGCCTATAAATTCCCTGTGTTAAGATACTTTGATTACTTACTTGTAAGCAAAAATATTTTAAATTGATATACATACACACACTTCATGGTCGAATTCAAATACAATATATAGATGAAGATAATCTCTCCTTTCGAATCACATCGCTTTTTATAAGCATATTAATGGCATTCACATTCAATCTATTTAATGAATTAGGGTATATAAGATATTTGTCATAGCTACCTTCCTTAGAATGCAAGCCTGTCAGTGCCAGATCCATGTCTAAGTCATCTTGGTATTTTTCACAATGTTTACACATTGTAAAAACAGGATAACTGATGGTTTAGTATTGAATATCTGAACAAATTTTTTAAAAAATCAATGTATATAATTATATCCTAGGATCAACCGTTTTAATAAAATATAAAATGATTGTTTTCTATTTGTGTTCTTTTCACCAGGAGTGTTCTTAATCACACAAAATATTCTAAAACTCTACTAATGTATTCTAGATTTTAAAGATTTAAAAGCATTAAAAATGTACATTAAATGTTAAATTCCTATTAATCTCTTTTGTAGCTTGAATATATGTATTCCATTTCAAATTACTGACATATGTTACACTGCGAGAAGAAAAAAAAGAAAAACTCCAATGGTAGGTTTTATAAATCATATAGAATCACTTTAAAATTAAACACTTTCAAACAATTATATATTAAACATACTGCATCTAAATAAGCAATTCCTAGACTGAACATTATAAATAAACCTTTTTTCAGAAACCCTGTACCACATTTTTTTTAATAAGTCTAAAATATGGTAGCAAGAACATATTAAAATGATACCTGGACAATTTTACCTCTGTTGGCTTTTATTATTCCATTTCTTTTATTCACTATCATTTCATTTTGCATAAGTACAATTTTCTTAGATACATTTGAAAGTGTTCCAGGCACGATTTTCATTATTCAGCAACAGGAGGACTTCAGTTCTAATTGCTTTGACAGCTTTGCTTTAAATCTTTCATATTCTCATTCATGCTAATCAACCAAGCAAGTCTTTGTCAACCCAGAGCACGGCTGTGGAACCTTTTATTGAATCAAATGCTTTACTTTCGTGAGGGGGAGAAAAAAAAGAATTCATTCAATAAGACTTTAATGAAGGTATTTTAAATAAACTCCAACCACAAAACAATAAAATAATACTAAAATGGTGAGAAAATATTTGATATATATACTTATATTCCTTCACTGAACTAATAACCATTTATATTCTTAAACAGACAAGTTATTAAAGTCATCTATGTATAAACATGAAACCTATGCACTACATCACGTGTTTTCTATAAAGGTATTTAGACTAAGTAAAGCATGACTTATTTAGTAAGACATTAGTTTTTCTCTTTAATAAAGTCAGTATCCCAAACATGAAAAGATCATGGTGGTCAGAACTGGTTTTAACAACATACTGCTGATTATATTCAGGACACTCACAGGAGTGATGAAGATGAATGAAATACAAGTACAAATAAATGTTTTTATGTTGAGAACCCTTTACAAGCTAGCAATGATCTTATTTTTTAAAAAGTAAGTTTCTACACATACATAACTGGTAACAAATCATGTATCTCTTTCATTTAAAGTGGCAAGAGTCAGGATTGAAAACATGGGTCCCCACTAATGACTAGGCACTAACTACTAGAAATGTGTGAAACTCCACATTTTCCCCACATCTACAACAGATATGAAGTTACTATGGGAAATCTACTCAAATAAACCAGAATAATAAACTTAAAACACAGATTGAAATTTAATTTTATTCCTTTTAAAAACTGAGCACAGGGAGGTGGGAGGGGAGATCGGGATGGGGAATACATGTACTCCATGGCTGATTCATGTCAATGTATGACAAAACCCACTGCAATGTTGTGAAATGGCTGGCCTCCAACTAATAAAAATAAATGAAAAAAAAATTTTTTTAATTAAAAATAAATAAATAAAAACTGAACACAGTTCAGAAAGTCAGCATAAACACTGATGATTTCAAACTAGCCTATCTATAGAGTTTCAAATTATTTTACACTGAAAAACACAAAGGGATTCATTTTAAGAATAATAAAGACAACTTGAATATGAAAAATGTTTTCCCCTTTATTGGATGTTTCTATTTTTCCTGTATCAATAAATATTTTAAGCAAAGTTTTAAATCATTCCAAGATCAACAGATTCGTAATAATAAAACCTTCAGCTAACGGCAAGTCTAGTTCTGATTTTTAAAACTTAAAGTTTCATGGTTTAGTTCACTGTGAGCTACTTTTTTTTCCACAGAACTGTCATACAGAGGAATAAGTTATATGTTTATTTCTAATTTCAATCTGTTACTTCCCTCTCCCAAAGATGAACATACTTTTTTAAGAATCATTCACTGTAGGCCTTGACTAAAGCAACATTAAACATCTACTAGTCCAACTACTCCAAGTTATTTCCCAGTTGATGCTGGGTTAATAGCACTATTTCCAATATGTACTGGAGTCAACTGTATTCTTTAAAGGACGATGAAAAAGAAGACAATTTCACCAATGTTAGACTCCCACTATTTTTGAAAGGGCTATCAAAGGCTTCTCTTCACTAGAACAAAATGTGCAAATGTTTATTAAGAAAACTATGGTTAGGCTCCATGTCTACGGTGAAGAGTTTAAGAGCACAGATTCTGAGCCCTACATCTTGGTTTGGCACCTGCTCTACAACTTTCTGTGTCAACCTGTGCTATTTGTTTAACATCTCTAATCCTTGACGGCTTCCCTAGTGGCTCAGTGGTAAAGAACCCGTCTTCCAGAGCAGAAGACACAGGTTTGATCCCTGGGTGGGGAAGATCCCCTGGAGGAGGACAAAGAATCAGACATGACTTAGTGACTAAACAACAAAAAATTCTCAACAGCCTGATCTGTATAACAAGCAAATTACTACCAATCCATCAAATTATTGTGAGGACTAAATGAGTTAAGATATGTAACATACATACCAGTGGCTAATAAATCCTAAAAGTGATACCAGTATTGGTTATTACCTGCTATTATAAATAAAAATTACTGGATTTATGAAATAGACACCACAAGAAGCATAAATTTCTTCAAAGATCAAAATACATTTTACATTCTAAAATATGTTTTACTACTCACATCTTTAATTAATGATATGATCTATTTGTAAAACAAACCATCCAGAAAAATGACAGGAAATCAAAATACAGTATTCCTATTCCTATGCCTTATGGAAGGAAAGCCTATGTACAGATGAGTTCAGGTTGGAGGTTCAGCTTGATAGCACAAGAGAAAGTGATAGAAGAAAGAATAGTTTAGCTAAAGCCAGAAGCATAAATGAACTGTGAGATCACAGGAAATACATTTAATTTCTAATCCTCAGGTGTATCCGTTATATAATAAAATTAAAGTAACTATCCAGTGAAACTCAAGTGAGTTGAGAGTTTGGGAAATCAGTTTACAGATTAAAACTTCTCCTGAGGAATTCTGTGCTTGTGACTGCAGGCAGAAAGATCTCTTCCTCTGATTCTCTCTGACCAAAATGCCCTTTGGTCCATGTGTGAGGTGTGCTAAATTGCCTCAGTCATGTCCAACTGTTTGTGACCCCACGGACTGTAGCCCACCAGGCTGCTCTGTCCATGGGGTTCTCCAGGCAAGAACACGGGAGTGGGCTGCATGCCTGTTGCACTGGCAGGTGGATTATTTACCACTAGTGCCACCTGGGAAGCCCTCATGACCACAAGCTAATCTGTGCTAGAAAATCTACATTTTCTATAGAATATGTATTCCTTTGTGCACATTTCCTGCTGTGTCATCAACCCAAGTATACTAGCAATGCAGAAGATTTTCATACTTTTTTCTGATTAAATATTTTCGAAAGACTAGTACTTAATTTTTCAAAGTAAATTCATGGATACTCGAGGTGATCTACAAACTGCTAGAACCTACCAACGTTACTTTTTGTTTGTGTACACATGCTTATTTTGGGGAAAAAGGACCATTGGTTTCCTCACCTCTCAAAATTTGTCTGTAACTTAAAAAGTTACTAAAATTCAAACTTGAAATAGTCTTCGAATAAGTTATCTTGCTCAAATTAATCACATTCTAACCTGTATAAGTTCACAATCATAAGCAGTATTAGTTTTCTTTTAATGAAGTCATAACAGTATACCCAATGAAATGGCATTTCTGTTTTTTAATATAAATGTAAAGATTATTTTAAACATTTGTATGTACAGATGTATTCATTTCATTTCAAACTTGAAATAATTTTGTCATGAAAATATTTTTAGGATTATAAGGCTCTTGCTTGTAAGTACACTGATTTCTTCAAATACTTGTAGTATTGAGGCATGTATTTAATAAAATTATTTTTCAGAATAAATTTTTACCAGCCTGTTAGGTGCTTGCTCATCGCCAACATTACTTGTACACCTATAGGTACTAGATGCATATTTTAATAAGCCAGACATAACTACTGGTTTATAAAAAACATTTTTTATAATGGAATGCTTTGTTTAATAAGCAGTTACTTAACTGAAATAACAAGTTATTTCATCACATACAAGCTATGCAGTCCCTGACAAATTGCCTGACTTTTCTATGCCTCAATTTTACAAACAAAAGTGAAAATTAAAACAACCTATCCCATTGAGTTGTCTCAAGAAAATGAGAGCACTAAAATTGAGCATTTAGTGCTGTGCCTTCCACACAGAAGACAGTCAACAGCTGTTAAGTTTATAAGTTTGCAAACCAAGTTTTGAAAGTAAATAAATAAAATAATAAATAAGTAAATCAATAAACCAAAATACAAGTGGTAGCCCAAAGACAATCAAAAGAAACACTACAGTTTAACTTCAAAAATTATTAAGATCATGAAAATGCATATTTAATCCTGTATGTAGAATACTTTTAAAGGATATCATAGTGTCTCCAAAGAGAAGTAATCTGTGTGTTTTTTCTGAGTTTAATAGTAGCATTGAAGCTGATTGGCAAAAGTCAAATACAGAGACTGGCCAAAGCAGTGTCTCACCATCAAGTTAAGGAAAACTGATCATCTTCTAGTGTAACGTTTTCATAGCATGCTGTTCTAACAGATATATTCACATTTGGACAAATAATCATCAACTGCAAAGGTATTTTATGAACATTATCTGGTCACATCAAAATTGGCTAATATAAAGTCACACTGATTTATCTTCAGTTCAGTTCAGTTGCTCAGTCGTGTCCGACTCTTTGCAACCCCATGAATTGCAGCACGCCAGGCCTCCCAGTCCATCACCAGCTCCCGGAGTTTACTCAAACTCATGTCCATCGAGTCAGTGATGCCATCCAGCCATCTCATCCTCTGTCGTCCCCTTCTCCTGCCCCCATTCCCTCCCAGCATCAGGGTCTTTTCCAGTGAGTTAACGCTTCACATGAGGTGGCCAAAGTATTGGAGTTTCAGCTTCAGTCAGTCCTTCCAATGAACACCCAGGACTGATCTCCTTTAGGATGGACTGGTTGGATCTTAACCAGTCTCAATAACAGGTAAACGTTAACAAAATTACCAATACTAAATTAATCTTCAAACCCCACCTGTTTTTTATTATTTAACTCACATCTTTTTTTATGATCTATTCCTTGAACCAAGTAAAAGATGTGAGACCAAATTTACAACATGATGGTAACTGTTTCTCCAGACAAAATCATAGGTAATAAGTACTGTAGGAAAGGTGATTTTAGGAGAGAAAAAAATGATGTAAAGATCATATCTTTTCATTTAAGTTTAAACATGAGAAAAGCATATTATGGAGAAAGTATTATTTTACACTTTCTAAAAATTTAAAGACACTTTACATATTAAACTAATCCTCTGATCTTCTATTCTTGCACTGTAGGTTAAAATTCTCATCTGTCCTATTAAATTCAGCCCCACATTTCAAAAGAATAGAAAAATAAGAAAGCAAAAAGAAGGTTATAGAATCAAATGTCAAAGAGTGGTACTTATCTCACTTGTTAACTACTTTACTAGTGGTGAAAAGTGAAAGTGAAAGTCATTCAGTCGTGTCCAACTCGAATTCTCCAGGTCAGAATACTGGAATGGGTAGCCTTTCCCTTCTCCAGGGGTTCTTCCCAACCAAGGGATCGAACCCAGGTCTCCCACATTGCGGGCAGAGTCTTTACCAGCTGAGTTACAAGGGAAGCCCCAGAATACTGGATTGGGTGGCCTATCCCTTCTCCAGGGGATCTTCCTGACCCAGGAATCAAAGCAGGGTCTCCTGCATTGCAGGTGGATTCTTTACCAACTGAGCTATCAGGGAAACCCCAAGAGGAGACATAATGAGACACAGGTTCGATCTTTGGGTCTGGAAGATCCTCTGGAGAGGGCATGGCAACCCACTCCAGTATACCTGCCTGTGAGAATCCATGGACAGAGGAGCCTCGTGAGCTACAGTTCATAGGATCGAAAGTAGTCAAATGACTAAAGCAACTTAGCCTGCAGGCACCCACTTATCTCACTTGTTGACTACTTTAGTTGAATATTTTACTTTGAAACATATTTCCCATTTAAAGTCCCCACGCCCTGGGTTTAACTCTTGGGGAGGAGGTAAGAATGCTACTTCCTAGATAACTAGTAGCAGTTGGCTTTCAATGCCAACCACAAAGCTATATAATAGTGGTTCACAGATTATTTCAGGAATTCTGTCAACTCTTTCATCATTTGTCAATGTCACAGGGAAAAACCACTTCTTAAGAAAATACCTATGAATTCATGGATGGTGACAATATGAAAACTCTGATCTTAATTTTTAAAACCTGTAGAATTTTCTTTTATTTTTGTTTTTATTGGATATAATAATGAAAGATGCTAAGTTTTAGCTCAAGGTAAAGAGTTCCAAGGGATGAAGATATAGGAAAGGAAAAATTAGGAGAAATTATATAATTTTGATTGAGATAATTCACATATAAAAATGTAGTAACAGAGTCAAAATAATAATGAAAAATCCATAACATGATCTATAAAATTTTTTTTGCATAAAGATCATACTCTTTTAACAATTTGGACATCTGTAGTCAGTTCCTATATAAATGGGTTATGAAGTTTTTAAAAAATCATTTTTAATTAGATACTGAAGTGCTAAATATGTGCCAATCAGCCCAAATTGTATGGACAATATGAATCCAACCACAAGTGTAGAGCACATAACTAAAGAAAACACTGGTATAGGAATATTTATTTTAAAGGAAATAACATATAATACAAAAGGGAGGCAGAAGTATAATTATTTCTTTTACCCTCCCTAGTTTTACTTTAAAATGTAACTTGAATTATTTAAGTGCTAGTTTGGTTATGTGGCATTCCTTGGTTGGGGTTACCCTATGCATAAAAAATGATGTATTTTGTTTGTTAAATCAGAAAGGAGCACTGCCGTCTCTATTTTGATTTGAAATCTAATTGGGGCCTATGAGATCACAATATTTAAAGGAAGAAAGTAACAAAAGAACAGGATAAACACTTGAAATGTCATCTAGAAAGCAAATAAGATTAATTTTTTATATTTTATCATATTATTTGATATCTGTAGGTTTACTGGCCACCAGACTTTGTTTAAAATCAAACTTATATACAGCCTAGATTTTATGTATGAAAGTAAATATTGGTCCTAAAACTTAATATAAATAATACTCAAGCAGTAATTAATTTAGATAAGCTGATCTCTTTGATTTTTAGAATGTTAGATATTAACAGTTTAATTATTGGAAGATACAAAAAAAGTATATAACTGGCCAAAATGAATAAGTCAGAAACTTGAAATCACAAAGGAGAAACTGAGACTTAGAAAAAAATTATTTTAAATGAAATGTTTCCATAAGCGTATTACTTAGTGATTACAGCAGTCTGAATATCTGAAATTGATTCCACATCATTGTAGTGTCTATCCTATGTGATCACTCTGTATTCTGGGCATTCTAAATCACCAAGGTCACCAAATAATCCAGCTTGCACTTTGGGTCTGGAATGATGAAACTAGATACACTGTAATTATATTCCACTACTTTATCACTTCTTTTTCCTCACTACTTAAACAAACTTTGACTCAGGTGCTTCATTATGACCAGCGATTAAGTCAGACTCCACATTCACAAAACTTCAACTAACTCAAATCCAGAGCAATTATTAACAGTTAATTGTGGGATGAATGTTACAAGTATATGGTGGTCCACATGCATTTGACTTAATGGTGTTTCAGTTAAAATAATCTAGTCACCTACACCTCACATTAAATGGGAAAGAGTAAAGAAGTCATCCATAAGGCTTGAAATTACAATTAATCCAGTGAAATGGGTTAATTGTAATTAAATTCAATAAATATGGCCTTCTACAATAAAACTGCTCTAGCAAGAACGTGATTATCACTATAACCTGATCAGGGAAAGTATGGCAGCAAGTTCAGAGAAGCTCTGAAACAGACTAAAGTAAAATTTCAAGAAACAAATTTGGACTGTCAAGCTTTAGAAGAAAAAGCAGTGGATAGAACAATTTGACAACTCGTTTCTATCTTTCACTCTAAAACATCTTATAGCTTGGGTGCTGAAGTGACCATATAAGAAAAGGGTACACAATTAATAATGTTTAGAGGGACACAACATGAAAATACTCTGTAGCTATCTCACATGTATTAAAGATGTCAGCAAATGGACAACGAACATGGACCTGGAACAGTTCAGGCTGAGTGACTGTGGACAATTCACAACCTCTCTGACAATCAGTTTATTCTCTCATAAAATGAACAATTTTTATTCTATATTAAATTTAGCAAGCAATACAGCTTATTTCAATCTTTTTTTTTCCCTTCCTCCTCTCCCAGAACTCACTATCCCAAATTAGGTATATATGAATATATACACCTATCATGTAATCATATACAACATGTATCAAAAATTTTGCTTTGTGTGTTTAAAACTAATATAAATGATTTTTAACTCACAATAAATGTATTTCTATCAAATGTCAGTTTCTGCCAAATAGCCACTATTTTTTTAAATGGTACAAATGAATGGATTTTTAATGCATTTTGATGTACAAGGGCAATAATTTCTTTTTTTTTTTTTTTTTTTTTAATTTTATTTTATTAGTTGGAGGCCAATTACTTCACAACATTTCAGTGGGTTTTGTCATACATTGACACGAATCAGCCATTGAGTTACACGTATTCCCCATCCCGATCCCCCCTCCCACCTCCCTCTCCACCCGACTCCTCTGGGTCCTCCCAGTGTACCAGGCCCAAGCACTTGTCTCATGCATCCCACCTGGGCTGGTGATCTGTTTCACCATAGATAATATACATGCTGTTCTTTTGAAACATCCCACCCTCACCTTCTCCCACGGAGTTCAAAAGTCTGTTCTGTACTTCTGTGTTTCTTTTTCTGTTTTGCATATAGGGTTATCGTTACCATCTTTCTAAATTCCGTATATATGTGTTAGTATGCTGTAATGTTCTTTATCTTTCTGGCTTACTTCACTCTGTATAATGGGCTCCAGTTTCGTCCATCTCATTAGAACTGATTCAAATGAATTCTTTTTAACGGCTGAGTAATATTCCATGGTGTATATGTACCACAGCTTCCTTATCCATTCATCTGCGGATGGGCATCTAGGCTGCTTCCATGTCCTGGCTATTATAAACAGTGCCCAGAGATAAATCCACGAACCTATGGACACCTTATCTTTGACAAAAGAGGCAAGGATATACAATGGAAAAAAGACAACCTCTTTAACAAGTGGTGCTGGGAAAACTGGTCAACCACTTGTAAAAGAATGAAACTAGAACACTTTCTAACACCATACACAAAAATAAACTCAAAATGGATTAAAGATCTAAATGTAAGACCAGAAACTATAAAACTCCTAGAGGAGAACATAGGCAAAACACTCTCTGACATAAATCTCAGCAGGATCCTCTATGACCCACCTCCCAGAATATTGGAAATAAAAGCAAAACTAAACAAATGGGACCTAATGAAACTTAAAAGCTTTTGCACTACAAAGGAAACTATAAGTAAGGTGAAAAGACAGCCCTCAGATTGGGAGAAAATAATCGCAAATGAAGAAACAGACAAAGGATTAATCTCAAAAATATACAAGCAACTCCTGCAGCTCAATTCCAGAAAAATAAATGACCCAATCAAAAAATGGGCCAAAGAACTAAACAGACATTTCTCCAAAGAAGACATACAGATGGCTAACAAACACACGAAAAGATGCTCAACATCACTCATTATTAGAGAAATGCAAATCAAAACCACAATGAGATACCATTACACGCCAGTCAGGATGGCTGCTATCCAAAAGTCTACAAGCAATAAATGCTGGAGAGGGTGTGGAGAAAAGGGAACCCTCTTACACTGTTGGTGGGAATGCAAACTAGTACAGCCACTATGGAAAACAGTGTGGAGATTTCTTAAAAAACTGGAAATAGAACTGCCATATGACCCAGCAATACCACTTCTGGGCATACACACCGAGGAAACCAGATCTGAAAGAGACACGTGCACCCCAATGTTCATCGCAGCACTGTTTATAATAATTTCTTTCATGTAAAACCTGAGAGTGGAACTGCTTGATCAATGAGTCTGCATATCTTCAATTTTACTAGGCATTACCAAAGTGGCAAGGATTTACATGTTTATGATTTACACTTTCACAAGAAAGACATGCTAACAATACTTTGTGTTCCCACCAAAGGCTAGTAGTACTAAACCTTAATTGTCATCATTATGAGTACTATGCAATAACATTCCATTGCTTTGTTTTTCCCTAATTATTAATACCATTGAGCACATTTTCATGTTTACTTTCCCATGAGTTTCTTCTTTTATAAGCTGCCAGTGTTATATATCTTTTTTTCTATTTTTTTTTCTATTGGGTAGCTGGTCACACTACTATTGAATTGTTGCATTTCTTACATTTTCTGGGTAAATAGCCAGTTATATTTCTTGCAAACATTTTCCTCTTGACTGTGATTTATTTGTTTATTTAACTTAGTGTGAAAGTGTTAGTCATTCAGTCATGTTCAGATATTAATTTTAATTAAAAAATCAACATTTTCTTCCAAAATTTTCAATTACTTCCTTGAGATTTTTTACTTTTAGGGCCTTGATCAAGTCATCCTTCTCACTTAAATAATAAGTAAAAAATAATAATAATAAAAATACTATTTCATAATTTAAGCTTTTCGGCTCTGTGCATATTTTAAGACATTTTTCAATTTCTAGAAGATACAAACATAAGAAATTGTGTAGCCAAAAATATTTTTCTTTCTATTATATACTTAATTAAAATGTATAAAACAAAAATATAAGCCAAAAATATCAACATATTAATTCAGGAAATGAAATGGAAATTAATACCAGGAAATGCAGTGATACAAAAGTAACATGTTTAGAAAAATAATTGCTCATTCCAGGAAGAATATTTAAAGGTCAGTTGCTAAAAAATAAAGAAATCTATTCACATAAATAAAAATTAGTGAATGAATACCAGCTATATATATCTATATATAATATGTATTACATTTATCATGCATGTTAACGTTAATACCAATGTATGTGTGTTTGCATTTGTTTATCTACTTTACTAGAAAACGAGAATACAACAATTGGAATAAATAAACATGATCTCTGTTCTCATGGAATATTCTAAGAAAAGTATTTACTAAATAAATAGTCTCACAAATGATTATAAAATAACAGCTACCTTAAGTGCTGTAAAAGAAAGATACATGGCGCTAGGTGAGATTAAAACAGTATAAAGAAATGATACTTGGGTTGAGAAATGAAGCTTGGAAAGAAACTGACTAAACAAATCCTTAAGGAGGGAGTATTCCAGGCAGAGTAGGAAGCACACACAAAGGTCAGTTGCCTCTCTCTTCCTCCTGGTCCACCAAGCTAAGTAAGCAACAGCACCACCCAGGCAGGGTGCTGGTGGCTTAGTCTCCTGTCTACTCAGAAGCAAGCCCTGTTCATTTTCATACATGCAACACGAGCCCTAGTGTCTGGCATGGAGTGGATGTTCAGTAACTATTAAGTGATTTGAAATAAATTTTCTCAATTTCCGTTACTGCAATAGATGTATTCTTTCATTCTGAAAAAACTGGACAACATATACAACAGAGCTTATACTCCCAAATTAGGGCTTTGCAGAAACATTAAAAATCTATGTACTTATAACCCAAAGTTCTAAACAAAACCAAAATACCTTTTTTAAAAACTCTGTATGATTAAGACATGTAAAATTTCTAATTAAAAAAAGAAAAAGAAATAATATTGGAAACACAAGACCTTTTCCTTTTTTAAAAGGGTGAAAGTTTGGTGAAAAGGGTATGTGTCTATCGTGTCCTGCATTTGCCTGTACTAATATACTTTGCGTGCGGCTATAATCACCAGATAAAGTTAAATATTAATATGTTGGCGAAAATCACACAGGAGCCAACTTCCACATTTAACTAATAAAATTCCTCTACCAATTCTGTAGGAGCTAATTCACATTACAGAAAAATTCATTGTAGCAGAACAGACTGTACTTAATTGTCTGGTGCCAACTAGGTATTGCTCACAACCCAGAGTACGGCAAAGGAAACCCCAGGTGGGTTAGAGTCGTCATGGAAGGTTTCATGGAGTCAGGCCTGTAATGACAGCCGAGATTTGAATAAACAGAAAGGATTAAATGCATATGCTGTGTAATTGAGAGTGTTCTAAGTTACACGACCTTAACAAAGTGGAAGATCTGTATCTGGATTAGTAAAGTGTGGTAAGTTTATAGAGGGCCTCAAAAGCCAGGCAGACAAGTTCATATTCACTGAATAAATAAAACAGAAATAAAATGTAGTTTTGGAAGGAGAAACTGCTATGAGAAAACACCCATTTGGAAGCTGTAAAGAACATGTTTATTGCTCTATGCTATATAAAATACACGATCATCAATAAAACATGACAGCCCACTTGTCAGATCTGTTTGAGTATATACTGAATCACCTTTGCATACGCTGAATACAAATACAAACGCTTTAATGTGCTAAAATGAAAGTATGCATGGCCAACACTGTCAATGAAGTGGACCTGCAGTGGGCAAGCATTCATAATCCAATTTTACATGTGAGTCATCCTTAAACTAATAAGCATAGTAACTTGGCATATTAACCATTGACATAAATTATTTTCTGGTTGCTCATGGGGAAAATGATATTTAATTGTCATGATTAAAAAATGCACATTTCCACTCTACAAATTTACTTATCATAGTAATCTGTTATACTATTAGTGTCTAGACACTAGACACTAATCTAGTGTCTCTTCCACTAGAATTAAAACACTTAAAGATTTAGCCTCTTTCAGTCACTTTTTGAAGTTTTCAACTGCCTAGTATTGTCTGTTGAACACACTGCATTGTTGAGAAATTATTACAGAATGTATAAGCATTTGGAACAAAAGCCATGACAGACTTAGACAGCATACTAAAAAGCAGAGACATTACTTTGCCAACAAAGGTCTATCTAGTCAAAGCTATGGTTTTTCCAATAGTCATGTATGGATGTGAGAGTGGGACTATAAAGAAAGCTAAGCACCAGAGAATTGATGCTTTTGAACTGTGGTGTTGGAGAAGATGCTTGAGAGTCCCTAGGACTGCAAGGAGATCAAAACCAGTCAATTCTAAAAGAAATCAGTCCTGAATATTCATTGGAGTCATGGATGCTGAAGCTGAAGCTCCAATCCTTTGGCCACCTGATGCGAAGAACTGACTCACTGGAAAAGACCCTGATTCTGGGAAAGATTGAAGGCAGGAGGAGAAGGGGACAAGAGAGGATGAGATGGTTGGATGGTATCATCAACTCAATGGACATGAGTTTGAGCAAGATCTGGGAGTTGGTGATGGACAGGGAAGCCTGGCATGCTGCAGTCCATGGGGTTGCAAAGAATCAGACACAACTGAGTGACTGAACTGAACAGGACATATAAGGAACCAATGAATGATGACTTATGTCTACAAGTACAAACAAATGACCAATGCTGAAGTATCCAGCCAAAGGAAAAGCATGTGTCCACAAACTTACCATGTCAACTACAAAGGGCTTGTGAACATATTATCCCTCACCCTCTGTGACGATTAAACTGTATGTGAAATTCTGACTTAGATATGGTGCCCAGTTGTTTGGTCAAACTCTCGTCTGGATATTGCTGTGAAAAGTATTTTTTGACATGGTTAATGTCTATAAATATTTGATGTTAAGCGACTGAACTGAACTGAACTGAAAGCAGATTACCTTTAAATAAAGTGGGTGGGTCCCACTGAATCAGTTGAAGGCCTAAAAGCAAAAACTGACATTTCCTGGAGAAGGAATTTTGCCTCAAACTGTAACATAGAAATCCTGCTTGAGTTTCCAGCCTGCTAGCCTGCCCTACAGATTTCAGATTTGCAAGCCACCATAATCATATATATTATTCCTTAAAGTGAATCTTCTTACAGATAGATGATATGAATATGTATACAATTGGTCTGTTCTTCTGGAGAGCTAATTAACTGATTCACTAACTGATTCACCTCTTCCCTTCAAAAATAAAAAGGCTAAAACACATGCATTACTAGGAAAAAATTTTACTTAAAAAATCCCATTATAAGAAATTACATTAATATATACATGTGTATTTTTGTAAATGTACATAGACAACAATGACTGATCCAAGTTTTGACTTAATGTCAAACAGTAGTACTCTACAAAAGTAATTTTTAATTCAGTGATATTTGTACAAGCACTTAATATGGTTTTGGTGGGGGTGTAAAGTAAATTACCTTCTTCTACTTAAGAGGAAAGGAAAATGTAATCACAGCAGGTCCCCATCTTTTCATGACCACACTTTAAGAGTCAATCATCAATTTTGGTCTCAAAGGAGTCCTAGGGTTGACTGAGTGCTGAACAGTCCCAGGGCTGTGCTTACACAACACAGATGATTCACATGATTCCTAAAATCACCTCTATCTCCTAACAGTGGCATTATAAAATACCTAAACTGTGAGAACACACCATATACAGCCTTGAAAAGTTTTAAGACAACTTTTCTTTTAGATGGATTAAACCATAGTTCTTATAGGAGTGTTTCATCTCTAGTATTACTCAAAAATGACTAGTGATTTTTAATCTCTAAAATTAATGATGATCATATTATTGGGCATAATTGTAAATATTTAATAAAGAAATTACTAGCTTTCCAAACTATGAGTTTACTCAAGATGATTATAGAAAAATTTTGCTTTATTTTTTAACACTTTTAAAACTCTTTGTTTTACACTGTTATTTTGAATCCATATTTTTCTCTGAGTTATATAACTAGATTTCTCAAGAAGTAAAAATCACTAAAATATATACTTTTCTTTTTATGCTTCATAATTGAAACATTCCTGCTGGGAACAGGTAAAAGAAAAAAATCAAAACAAGGAAGAGAAACAGCATGACATACAGGATAGATATTACGTATACTTCAAAAACATGAGAAGTATAATTATAAAGTGAAAATATCCCCCACAAAAAGACCACACAACCATTTCCTACTGTTCATGCACTTGAATTATAGGGAATTTCTGACCAAATGAAAAACTATGATACCTCAACTACTCTCCAATTGTCCCTATAAGGGAAGATATAGACAGGTATACAATTTACCAATCATGTTAAAGTGATCAGTAAATCTATATCCTATCAGTGACAGGACATCTTACATGTAAGCAAAAGTGTTTTTCCACGATGACACTCATGTACCGCCACACGGCACATTCAGAGCAACGGCACGTGTGAGTGGGGCACTGCAAACAAGCAGGCGTACAGAGGCAGTCCAAGAAGTCACTAACGCGGCTATGAAAAGAGAAAAGGAGTCTTCCTTTTCTGACAGGTCCACTGTCACCGAGTACCGTGGATAATATGGGCACTACAATTGAAAACTAAACTGTAAGCTTCAGGAGGACAAAAACCATATGTTTCATCAACCATTATATACACAGGTACTAGCAACATTTGTTTATTCAGTTGAAGAATTCTACTATCCTCACGTGACCTCAGATTTGCAAACATTTCAAGATGGATATCTGGGCTATAGAAATTGAGAGGAGAGCCCAAACTCCAGAAGCCTTAAAATGAACATGGAGTAAATCTTTGGGATTCTTGTTCAACAATATGACAAACCAGTCAGTTCTTTGGCCCCCATTTTCATTATCAGCCTATGCTACTTTCTTTAAACCTCACTGATACCCTAATGCCCCTGGTATGTATGCCATAGTCCCTTCAGTCCTTTCATTTTTTTTTTTTCAAGACTTGTGGCCATTTTAGGATATCTGGTTTCAAGTTAAGAACCAAGTAACCCAGAAAAGTTTTTAGTCCATGAAAAAGCCATAGAGAGAAATATTCAAAGTGAATCTTGACATGACTCAGGACAGTGGTTAGCCCTGGGAGCTGTTCACATAAAATGGACAATATTCAAGCTACTCTTAAGCAGTATTCATTTACTAATCAACTACTAAGGATCTTCACATCACTGATTTAGATGAGCTGTTTGAAAAAGAGAATAAAGCACAAAACTCTGCCCTCATTAACTCTACAATCTAGTGGGCATGAAGCATAAGCAAGCAGTAAATTATGATACTTTAAATGGAAACTTGATAGTGATATACACAGCCTGCTATTAAAACTCAGAACAGGCTTCTTACATGGGGTTGAAGTAGGCATCCTTGAACTTACATTTGCATTGAGCCTTGAAGGACTCACAAGAATAAGTCAAATGATGGAAGGTCAGTCATTTTAAGTGAATGATGCAGCATCTGCAATGGCTATGAAAGGCTGTGATAAGCAAAACCAAAAACAACAAAATACTTTGCACTATTTTGCAAGAGAGGATTTCAGCAAAACTCTAGTACCCTGGAGAGCTCCCTTGTCTCAAAGATGACTAGAGAGACTGAGGACTAGCCTGTTGGAAGTGGGGCTGGAGATCTCCAGAACTTCAAATTTACCAATCTATCCCATATTCAACTAAAACTTTTTGGTACTTAAAATACAATACATCATCAAATCACTTCCTATATTAGATTCTGGGGCTGTGTTTCCTTCATTATCATCCAATGAACCTGATGGTCCTCAGAAATATCCTGGAAGGCAATTCTTTCCTACTCTTCACTAGATAGTTAATATTGTAGTGTCTTTATCCCTTCAAAACTATCCCAAGTTTTGAGCAGGACTTGGACCTGGGACCCACAAAATGTCCCCGTGGGATGCTTCATATTACACTTTCCCTGTCATCAACTTAGACCCTCCCACTGCAGAACCCTTCACCCTTTCAAAAGATTAACTGGTGCTGATGAAGATGTTTCCCAATATCACCATATTTACACCCTGAGGAACACTGTAGGAAATATACCTCAAAGTTAATTTTAGCCATAATGTTGCTGCAAGTTTATATGTTTGCTGTACAAATTTATAATGCTTTTTTAAGACCCAATTTAGTAATCTGTACTTTATTTTTAAAATTACCACTCAAGGAGGTACATTCTAACTTTTAAGAAACTCATTTATTAATGAATACATTCAGTTTTATTGGGTCTGTTTGCACATGAATACAGAGAAGGCAATGGCACCCCACTCCAGTACTCTCGCCTGGAAAATTCCATGGACAGAGGGGCCTGGTAGGCGGCAGTCCATGGGGTCGCTAAGAGTCGGACATGACTGAGCGACTTCACTTTCACTTTTCACTTTCATGCACTGGAGAAAGGAAATGGCAACCCACTCCAGTGTTCTTGCTTGGAGAATCCAAGGGATGGCAGAGCCTGGTGGGCTGCTGTCTTACGGGGTCGCACAGAGTCAGACACGACTTAGCAGCAGCAGCAGCACATGAATATAGTATTAAAAATTGAAAACAAAATCAAATAACTCTGTTTGAGTTATCTTCCCAGTAGGTACCATTTCTTTGAAAATTTAGGAATTCCGGTATACTGACCCGTTGGTTTTATTATCAGTAAGACATTTCAAAACTTTACATGAAATAAGTTACTTTTAGTCTGCATTTCTAATATTGAATTTGACTTTTATATAGAGGTATGTTTATCCTTTTCTTAAGCTTCACATATGATGTCTTTCAAGTTTTTCCTGAATGTTCTAAATAATACTTTATATTAAAGAGTACTCACTAAACACATTTCATATATTCAGACTTAATGCTCTGGTAATTTATATATCTATAAATAACAAAAACAATCAAACAAATAAAAATAGTTGAGAAAGAATTGACTAGAATGTCAAAGCCTATATCTGCATTTGTTTCTGCCATGTTTTTACACTTGCTTGGTTTTATTTGTAAACCTTGCATTGGTTTATGATGTTTCAATTGCTGCTACTGCCAAAATCAAGCAAAAAACAAAAAAAGTCACAAACAAAAGCAATAACAACTCACTAACAGAATCATAGTATTTAACTTTCCAGGAAAAACCTAACTGCAGTGAACAGATACATAAGAAATACGACATGCTAGTCTGAATTTGGTTGATAAGGAAGTTGAATTAAGGCAGTATACCTGGCTTACCAAACACTTCCCGAACTCAGGAATACCTCTAGTTTTTGTTAACAAATGGGGAAAATTAGAGAAGGCATCACACCATCCAGAGTATCTTTCTTCAGCTGTTTGACATTCCAACTATATTACACTCAAATAAGGTTACAAAGCAGAATGAAGAAAAGCCAGGTCATCTTGAAATAAACAATTCACTTAGAATTACAGAAACAAACCAGACAGGGAAAAATCTGTATTCCATTTACGTGGATTACACTGTTAAAGAACCACAGGAGGTACATCCTTTTTGAAACAGACTGACATACATAATAAGCATTTACAAAATGTTTGCTGTCAATGATGATGAATGAGTTAGCTCTATAGTGGGACACAGCCACATAAAAGAAGATAACATGTACCAAAACGAAGCAATCTGGTGATGATCAGAACCTGGAACTAGACTTGCCCTTCAGTCTGTAAAGCACAATACAACCCCAGCTGTAAATACTTCCAAGAAGTCCAACCAACTTATACTGGGGGTGGAGCCATACAGAAGGGGAGAAAGTGAAAGCAGTAACAGATTTTATTTTCTTGGACTCCAAAATCACTGTGGACAATAACTGCAGCCATGAAATTAAAAGACACTTTCTCCTTGGAAGGAAAACTATGACAAACCTAAACAGCATATTAAAAACCTGCCACCATTTTGCTGACAAAAGTCCACATAGTCAAAGCAATGGTTTTTCCAGTAGTCAAGTATGGATATGAGAGTTGGACCATCAAAAAGGCTGAGAGCCAAAGAACTGATGCTTTCCTATTGTGCTGACCCTTGAGAGTTCCTTGGACAGCAAGGAGATCAAACCAGTCAATCCTAAAGAAAATCAATCCTGAACATTCACTGGAAGGACTGATGCTGAAGATAAAGTTCCAGTACTTGGGCCATCTGATGCAAAGAGCCAACTCATTTAAAAAGACCCTGATGCTCAGAAAGACTGAGGGCAAAAGGAGAAGAAGGTAGCAGAGGATGAGATGGTTAGACAGTATCACCAACTCAATGGGCATGAAACTGAGAACCTGGCATGCTGCATCCACAGGTCACAGAGAGATGGACATGACTTAGCGACAGAACAACAACAACAATATGCCATAAGAGGTTGGCATCATGAAGGTCTAAGAGTGAGTACTGGGAATGAAGCATACCTCTCAGAGTTGGAACGTTTTAAAAGTCCAGGAAAGTAGTTACCGGGGACAAGGCAGGGGAGAGTCTGCAGGCAGATGAAAGAGCTTGGGAAATGAAATGGTTTCACAGGCATAAACCCAGTCCTTAAGAAATAAAGAAGGCTCTGTCAAAGAAAGTCTGTGCTCAAATGCTATGAGAAATGGTGGTACTGAGTAAGTTACCAAGATGCAGGGGACAATATTAAGTGAGAAATCAGTTTCAGTTATAAGAAAGAAGCGATACTAAAAATATGCTATAACATTAGAGCTGGACATCAAGGGTGGCTTGATATTAAGTCCTAAGGTCTTGGACTAGATGCCAAGCTTTCCACTACATAGAAGGAATGTTCATAAATCAGGAGCATGACTGAGGGCTCTGATAAACAATTCCAGCAGCAGACAAAGATTCTGACAAAAAGCTACAAAAAAGGCCTTAAGTGAGATACTCAGAAAAACAACCAATCATTTTTTTCTTTTTGTTATTATGCACCTATTTTTAATCATGTTATTGACTGACTAAGCACATCTTGAAATATATAATTTTGTCCATTAGTCTAATAGAAAGCTTCAGAAAAAGCAAATGTAATGCTGACCATGGACTTCTACAGAATCATAATACATAAATACTTCAAAATAGTTCCTTTGCTTTAAACATTTGAACACTGATTAAAGCCATATTTAAGTAAATAAGTTGAAGATTAAAAGTCAAAAGAAACTAAACTGATAGGTAATTTTTTTTCTCATGGGAGACAAGCTGAATTAACAGGCTGCACAAAATATCAGTTTTGCTTGAGCAAGGTACTGAAATCTCTGTGTGTACTTTGCCAAAAGATATGCTATATATTTCCAAATATGGAGAATATCTAATGTTTGACCATTCTCCACATATAGGCACTTATTCTTAAAACTATACTTGGTTACATCTTAAATTTCCACTAATAATTTGGGAGATTCTGACTAGTTGGGGTAAAAGAATTATGGCACTGAGAGCAAAATATATCAGTACTGAAAAGAGAAATAAAAAGATCATCAGCCTTAAAAGTTCTCCATCACTTATTGCAATCACCCAAGCAGCAGCAATAGCATCACTGAGGAGAGGAGCAACAGAGTGAATAATGGACAGATATTGCTGGGCCCAGAGTTAAAACAGGAGTAAGGACTGAATACACACACTCCATGCCTTCTATCTACTGATTTCATAATTTACAAAGTATTGTAATAAAGTATGAATATTTGGTATCAGTAGTTTGGCAGCTCACAGAATAGAACCTCAGTTTCCTCATCTCTAATATATGCACAGAATTTTACAATGTTAGGAGAACTACATGGCATAACAAATGTAAGTGTCTGTCATGGAAGAAGTGTTCAGCACAGGATAGCTATTGCTGCTGTTGTTAACAAACATCTCATCATTTGCAAAATAAAAACAACACCCATATTTTCATATAGTCTAGGGACTCCCTTTATTTTAAAATACTTTTTAAAGGGTCAATCTTTGGAAAAACATAAAATATCCTTAGAATGAAGGGATACAATTATTCAATATTTATGTCTTGGCCATTGTTAATTCTTGATGATACTGAACCAAATACACAAACACACATAAAATTAAATTGCAATGAGTACCATAAAGAAGAAGAACATGGAAGTAAAACAATATATATAAGGGACACTGATACAGCAAAGAAGGCCAAGGAAGCTTTCCTTTGGGAAGGGCTGATTGAGCTTGTATCTGAAAGGCAGGGGTGGGGGAGTCCTGGGGGTTGGGGGCCAGGATGGAAGAAGAAGAAAGGGAGAAGGATATTAAGAGAGATATAGGATTTGAACGCATTATCTTTATCTTGAAAGACGTACAGATGTGATCTAAAATTCTTTCAGCAATAAGAACATTTGAGAGAACATTTCACACTTGTGAAGCTATTATTGCACAGCTAAAATAACTGTAATCTTATACAGAGAAAATGATTATAAATGCCAAGACCAAAAATATCACATAAGAGTCAACAAAACTAAAGATGGTCAACCTTTGTACACTGTGCATATTTTTTGCTTTATAAATGACTACCAATAAGGTCAGCTTTACATCATTATTGTCCAGTTAAATTCTACACTGATGTACTGCTTCCCTAATCAATGAGTTACAAAGTCATTTAAGTTTTTTTAAAAAGAAAAAAACTCAATTAAGATGAAATTCTTCTGATGGAGAGTGCAATATTTTCTAGGTCTAAACAGTTAAAGTGTAGTTATCTCTACCAGTTGAGGAAAGTATATAGATATAAAACAGGCGGAAGACATGGCCTTCAAATTTTACTATAAAATACTCTAAGTTAGTGATTCTCAAACTTTAGGGTGTGTAAGAATCACACGTGTGTGCATGCTTAGTCGCTTCACTCATGTCCGACTCTTTGAGACACTATGGACCACAGCCTGCCAGGCTCCTATGTCCATGGGATTCTCCAGGCAAGAATACTGCAGAGGGTTAGGCTGTCTTCTCCAGGGGATCATCCCAACCAAGGGATTGAACCTGTGTCTCTTGTGTCCCCTGCATTGGCAGGCGGGTTCTTCACAACTAGCACCACCTGGGAAGCCCAAGAATCACACAGGAAACCCCAATGCAGAGCTTCTGATTCAATCATTTAATGGAATTGCATTTTAACAAGTTTACTCATGCTATTGCCCAGGGAACCACATTTTGAGAACTACTACTCTAGGTTAAGAATTTGTCATTAGATAACAGAATGTTTCCTTATAAATGACCTTTAGATTTTATTTAGTATCAGAACACAGCTACAGTGTTCAAGAATTGTAATAAGTTTAATCGAAATTTTAAAATTGTTATTACAGTGTAAATAATTAAAAAACAAAAAGTATATTTTTAAGTTAGTTTAAATATAGAGCCAGGAATTTGGTCAAACAACAAACTTTTATCTGTCAAAGGTCCAAGCAGAATTTCTTTTAATTCTAATATAATACTACATACTCTAGTAAACATTTTCAATCACCGCTTTTTTTTTTTCCACTTTGTTTAGCCATGAAAATAGCTTAAAATGAAATACAGTCATTTAAAGTAAGAACTGATAGCAATATCCTGGTACTGTATCAACTGCAGCTTAGACTGGTCAGCTTTACATTTTTATATTATATTTAGCGTAAGCTACATATTGAAGTATGTTTCCTTTGTTAGTGTCTTTCATCAATCTCCTCATCTTTTCTCTCTGCTTCTCCCACTGCAGACTTCATGTTTTATTGTTAAATGACACTCTCACATAGTGAAGATTATATTGCTGATAAAAGCATATGTCCTTAATATACAGCAAATAGATTTTGTCACTATCCAGTAGGGAAATCATGCAAAAGCTGTCAGTCATACAGTGGGAGAGATTACATTATCAAAGTGATACACCTGTGACATGTTGTCCAAAACCAAACTCAAAACAGACCAATTAACAGATACGGTGGTCTGTACTTTGACTACATTGGAAATCATCCCATTCCTGCATGAATAGAAACTGGTGATTTAAAAGGATTTTCACTTCTGTAGTGACTTATCTATTCACTGCCAACAAAATATATGTCTTTTAATTCAACTAAGCTGAAAGTAATTCTATTCTGTTATTTACTGAAAGTCGTATCTAATATTTGTATTATTTCCTTACTATCACCAGAAAATACTTCTGGAGTGTCATATTGATTAGACAGGCTCAATGTCAATTCAGATCTTAGCTCTTGTGTTCCTAAAATGGAGGAATGCATTCTAAACAGTTTTGTGTTTGTATAAAAACAAATATATATACAAAGAACACGTAACTAAGTTAAAAACGCACACTCTTATAAACAGAGCACAATCTTTTTAGTAATACAACATATTTACCAAAAGATAGTTAAAACATTATTTAAACTGTTACAACTCTAAAATTGTTTCCAAAGGTCCTACATCATAGCTATGTATTCATGGAAAATGATGTAAGGATAGCTTAACTATTATGCAGATGCATTCTAACAACTTTAAAACAAAATATGGTGGAAAATGTTAATGAGTTCTACATTTTATATGAATAAAATATTAAGCATTCAATGACTGCTCATTATTTATACAGTTGTTCTTTTGCATATATCATACTCTTTTCTTTAGACCAAATCTAAGGAGAGCTGGTTAAGGATATAACTCAAACAGCTCACTTCATGTACATTCCACCTTGTTATTAACATAAAATTCAACACTTTAGTGTGAGGTGGTATATTTAAATATTTAGGGTAAGCATTCTCTACTTATGTATTTTTCTAATATATAGAGAGTATATTTTTCACTAAAAAGATAAAATAAAAATTTGTCTTCTTAGGCACAGAAATATTTACAACTAATTCCAAAAACACAGTGTACAGAATGTTGTACATCAAAAACAGGCTCACCTTCGACTTTGCACAACAAATTCAACCACTTTGCAATATCAAAAGCTATTTCAAACAAACTTATCTTTCTCACATCTTTTGCTCTTTTCTACAATTCAAGGAGACTTGCATTTTACATTTTATATTCTTATCCACAAGTCACTAATCCTATTTATCCTTTAAGATCAAAACCAAGGAAGTCTTACCTACCCCAGAAGCCTTTTCAGACAAAATTCAGTATGAAATGTTATTGTCATGCTCTGAACTCCTGCAGTCTTCATTAGACATGCAATCTCTTATTGTCAAGGTTTGTTAACTGTTCAAGCATGAACATCGGACTTTCCCCAACTGGAGTGTAAGCTCCTGAAGGGCAGGAGGCAAAGAAGTCTTACATTCCTCCACAATACCTAGACAGTACCTTGCACATGACAGGCTCTTTATTATGAATACTATGCTGCATAATAAAATGCAATAAGGAGGCCAACATCTATAATATACATATATTTTTCATTTTCAACTTCACGATTTAATGCAAATCAACACCCTATAGTATAAAAATGCATCATTAAAATAAAAAACAGTTGCTGATCCTCTGATGGTGTCAAAAAAAGTATTCATAAGTATGACTATTTAATGACTACAATAATATAGCCCATCAAGTACATTTTAAAATTCCCCATTACTTCTACATTCCAATGATTCAAGAAAGTTAACAACACTCAGAGCCAGGGCGCTCAGTTCATGTTTTAATGTAATATATAAAACTGCACATGTTCCAGTGTTAAAAATGTATTTTAAACCAATACAAATCTTATCAAATCAAAATAAATCCTTAACTCTGCTTTGTCTTCGAAACAAACAGAACTGCTAAGGAAAGCTACTTTCACACTGGAAGAAAACATCAACAGTTGGCATGTTTTGGTCAAAAAGGAGCTCCTTAATTAATACTAAATGAAAACAAATCACTCTGACAGTAAGTTGGTCAGTTCTCTTTCTTCTCCATGAAATTATTGAACTCGTTGTTATAACACAGAATTTCAATGTTTTAAAAACATTGTGCTTGACAGCTGCTTAGAGACATCCAAATTTAAAATAATAAGGACACCATCCCACTATATCAGTTACAACCCAGTAAACGGTTCTATGAAAACATAGATTTTTCATAGAACAAACATAAATTTGCTAAAACGCAGTTGGTATACACTGTTCTAAGGCACCTCTCTAAGCTTCACGTTATGTTTGGAATTTTTGTCTGTTATAAAGCAAACAGGAAAAGAAACCGAAACAAACTAATTGTGTTGTGGACTCGACTAATGGTATTTTAGGTCTTTTCTTAATAGCTAGTTCTGATTCCAATCAGCAATAATCAATACAAACGCACCTAGCTGTCTGCTTCTCTTTCTTCCCCAAGGCTTTTAATAAAACCAGCTTTATGGTAAAATGTGTGCACATTATGTTAACAGCCTTTCTTAGGGGTATAAATGTGTCCGATATCAGTGGGAAGGTATTCAACTGTAAAGATATTAGAAATGAAAGCTGTTGAAACCAAGTAGATGTTTTGTCTCTAAGTATTATTGGTGGCCTGAAGAGGCAAGAGACGTGACAAGCACACACAAACATAAAAGGCAAAGGATCAGTAACTTGTAAAAAGCATGTTTTTTTTCTACCTGTAAAATGGCAAGTGATTTTCTGACTTCCTTCATCTCATATTCAAGGGCCCATGAGAAAGGGGGTGGGGATGGAATAGAAAGCAGAATTGCTTCTAATTCTGAGAAAGAAGAGGGCAGAGATGGGAGAGAGGAATTGAGACGGAGGAGGAGAGGGAGACAGAGAAGCTCAGGAAACACGGAAGGAAACCCCGAGAAATTTCACAACTCTTTGCCATAAATAGCCTTTCTTCTCACTCTGGATCCCTCCTCCTTTACATCAGCAAGACTCAGCCTCCACGCGCAGAGCAGCACCATTCACAAATCCCTCCGTCACCCCATCGCGCAACCCTGCCCCTGACAGCACTGCGTGTACGAGTCCCCGGGACACAAGCCAGAAGGTGGGGGAGGCGGAGCAAGGGGACACCTGCGGTTCCAGCTCGGGACTGATTTTCTCTCCAGGTGAACCAACGCTTTGATTAGTCCAGAGCGCGCGCACACACACACACACACACACACACACACACACACACACACACAAACACACCCCTCCCTGGAGCCCTGGATGCGCCACCACAAAGCAATTTGTTCACACTAAGTCGCTGCTGTTCCTGCCGCCGCTGGGGAGGGTCTCGCCTCCAATCCAGGAAGCCAGCGCCCGAGGACCAGCGGGCGAAGGCAAGGGGCCGTCCAGGTTCGGGCACTGCGGCTCCACCAGGAGCCCCGGGCTCCCCGCCCCCTTCCCCCTCCCCGCCGCCGCCCCCGCCCGGGCACCCGCAGTCCCCGGGGCCAGCGCTCCCCGGGCGCCCCTACCTGCGGGACGAGAGTGGCGAAGGAGGGGAGCGGCCCCGAGCCTGCTCCAACTCTTGCCTCCTCGACCGGCCGCGCTCCTCACCGCCCCGGAGTGGCGGCCGCGGCCGCGGTCATCCGAGCGCTCAGGAGCGCGGAGGAAAAGGCCACGCAGCGCGCGGAGAGTCGCGGGCCCGCGGCGAGCGAGCCCTTCCGCCTCCCTCCCACCCCGCCCGCCAGGCCAGGTCTCCGCGCCGCACACGCCTGGCCCACGGCCGGCGCCCCGGGCCTGGGCGGGGGCTGCCCCGGGGCGGCCCGGGCACGGCGCCGTCACCTGCCGGGCGGTCCTCCCCGCGTCCGCCCGGGGCCGACCCCAGGGTCGCGGCGACGCGAAGCGCGACCCCCCGGGTGCGGGGGCAACCGGGGGGCGTTACTACCTTGAGGGCTCCGCGCCGCTTGTTAGGCTCCTCCCGGGCACTCGGGGATTTGTGTCTTCGGGGCACGGGACTGTCCTTCCCGGTCCCCCTCCTCCGCCCTCCCTCCCCTTCTCGGATGTTGGGCTCCTTCTCTCCACTCCCAGCAGTACAGAGTGGAGCTGCGTTATTTAATAATCCTCCTGCTCCTCCTGCCCGCGCCCGCAGAGCTGCTCTGCCTGAGCCACCGCTTCCCAGTCAGTCATGTTGTGGAGAGAGGGAGAGAGAGGCGGATTGGCAGTCGGTCGGCGACTATTTGTGGTGAGCGAGAGAAGAGCAGAGCGAGAGAAGGGCAGGGGAGGGACGTGGGGAGGCGCTTCCAAGTGTGTGAGTGCGCGGAGTGTGACTGAGGAGCGGACGAGGGAGCCACCTCTCTGGCAGGCCGCGCTGGCAGACTGTGAGGAGGGCGGCGGCGAGCGCTGCCTTTATAAGGTCGGGGGTGGGGGGAGGGGTTAGGCCGGGGCCGGGGTGGGGGTGGGGTGGGGGTGGGGGTGGGGGCGGGGGCGGGGGCTCCGAGGGCGGCGCCCGGCCAACTGCGTCCGCGGGTTACCACGCACGCATACACACGCATTAACGCGCGCACACCCACTGCTGGCCCGTTGCTGAGTTTTCGTTTTAGGGGTAGCCGAATCAGACCGTGCTGACTTGGCTTTCCTCTTAGCCCGTCTTCGTGCATGCAAAGAGTCCGAGTGCACTGGCAGGTCAAAACTGGGGAAGGAAGGAAATCTGAAGCTCTGCGAAGAGGATGCGTTAATACTGAGAATGCACTCAATATTTTCTCTCCAAACCACCGATGTAATCTTATTTCTCTTCCCCTTTTCAAGGAAGAAATTGTGAGGTTCTTCCCCTTTTCCTTCTCACACAGCCTATTCACATTCTGACACGTCTCTTCCTCAAAGACGGCAAGGAAAGAAACCTGATTTCCTTTCTCTAAGCCCATGATACCTCCCAGCAAATATTTACAGTCATCAACTCTTCTGTAGGATAATGAAAGCATTGGGACTGTGACCTGGAGTGGAACTTGTGTTGTTGCACAGATGGTCCTTGACAACACGGGGATTACAAACAGAACCACTTACCATTTTGACATCATTTGACTGATGGCCCTCTGGAGAAATGTAGCCAGTTTAGTGATGGAGAAGACTTCTGATGCATGATGCTGTTGCTTACCTAATTTATTTTCCCTTGATCCTCTCTCCTATTGCACTGCCTCATTTCCTTTTAGATTTGCCCTGGGTCCTGAACTCTCCCATTCATCCCTCTTTATCTCCACTCCTGTATATTTATGTCTTTAGCAGGCAATACAGCAGAGGGAATGCATTTAACTCTGTGTGTGTGTTGGAAACTTTTTTTTAGCCAATTCTGGTGGCTTGTAGGACTATTTCTAGATAGCAAATACATCCCCAGTGTTAGGTTTGTACACCTGACATCACCTTCCTTACCTTCTAACTAGACTCCTGCTCAGATTACATGATTTTGTGATCTGGTGCTCTACTGTATTAGCAAACTGCTTCCAAGATTCGAGCAATCTATGCTTCTTTCAAGAGTGTGTGTGTGTGTACACGCACACATTATAAATAATTTGGTCACACTCTGACTTGTGAAATGTGGATATATTGAGTGTAAAAGCAAATTGTACTTTTTGAATGAGTATTAGTGGTCTATGTGTATTTTGATATGCGGACATCCTCGCTTTGGGGTGACAACCATGGGAAACTTTTTCTCATAAATGTGCCACAAGAAACTTAAGAGTATCTAGAAGGCTACATTTGACAACTCGGTTATTATATCTTCTCTCTTTATTAGTAGTTATGACCGTGGGCAGAGGAGCCTGCCAGGCTACAGTCCATCGGATATCAAAGAGTCTGACATGATTTAATGACTAACCAACAGCAACATGGCCATTACTACACCCTTGGATTTTTGGAGTGTGCTGGCTTATAATATACTCTCCATTTATTTTACCTTTACTGTCAATTTTCTTTTTCCCTAATTCTCCCATGTCTCATATAAAGAGTTTAAAGGTGGCTGAAGCATATAATCAAGAAAGGGCAGCAAAGTTGGGACAAGTAGACAAATACATCAATAACGTAAAAATCCAGGGCATGAGAACTCCTTTGATCAAGCATTGTTAAACAAATATGCTAACAAAGGTCATTGACATTTAATGTGTGTAGGCCCTGTAAAAAACCTATTACCCTTCCTTCAATTACATAGATCAGGAAAATCAGGTTTGGGGAGGGTAGGTAGTTAACCTTTGGTCATATACAAATTGAGTGATGCAGTGGGAACTCTGCCTTACACTGCTGTCCGCACCAGCTCCCATTCAGAACACCTGACTTAAAGTCTTACAGTTTCTTTATAGCTTTCAGTAACTATGAGATTAGCTGATCCACAGTCTCTCATCATTTTCCTTCTGCTTCTCTCCTTTTTTCTAGTGCAATATCAGTTTACAAAAATGTCCCTTTTTTTTTAGGGTTTCCCAGGTGGCACTGCTGGTAAAGAATCCACCTGCCAATGCAGGAGATGCAAGAGAAGCTGGTTCCATCCCTGGATCGTGAAGATCTCCTGGAGTAGGAAATGGCAACCCACTCCAGTTTTCTTGCCTGGAAAATTCCATGGGCAGAGGAGCCTTGTGGGCTATAGCCCATGAGGCAGCAAAGAATCGGACACAGTTGAGCGCAAGGAGCACAAGGATTTAAAAAGCCTTTACTACTTGGATTTGTAGATGAAAAAAGTTAGGAAACTTTCCCCCAAAGTCCTTACAAAAGGAATCCTGCTATCACTGCAAAAGGATATTTTGTAAAAGAGATAGTCCTGATCTAAACTTTGAACCTAGGAAACTAGTATATGGTTTATTTAAGAGCTAAAAATAGGCATTTAAGAAAAAAGGTTTTCTCCTTTAAGGATGATGCTCAATCAAGTATTTGGTGCTTTTATTATTTCAGTTTCCTATTCATTTGTCACCAATAATGACAATTTATAATGACTCTGTATAGTTCAAAATTATGCATTAGGCCAGGTATTTCAAAGGCACTTTTCGTAGCCACAACTGATTGTAATTTTCACACTCTCAACTGGATTCATAATTAGTGAGAACCATGAAAATTTGTCAATTGCTTCTATTTATTAAAGTATTAAATAAAGCCAACGTTTCTTGCTTAATTTTATAACAATTTTTCTTGCCAAATAAATTCATATAGTCAACCAGTAAGACATATGGAAATATGTAACCTAAAATACACTTCTGAAAAGTTGGTTCATTTTAACTATTTCATATTTTGTTGAAAAAAATCTGTACTAGAAACCCTATTTATAAATTATAATGAACAACATATCAGATGTTAAGTATATGAATTATTCTCTTTTATGATTGTTTAATGTTTCGTGTAGGATTTCCCACTTTGCTGCATTTTCATGATACAATTTTTGTTGTGATAGGAAAACAGAAAGTTAATGACTCTTTCCAATTTGTTCATTTTCATCTCTTATGCTTTCTGCTGTTTAGTTCCCAAGTGTATTTAACTGGCAAGTTCAATGAAGATTTGGCATTGCACCATTTGATGAAAGCAGAAAATTTAGGTTGCCAATTACATATGTGCCCCTTATGTGCACTGAATTCCCACTGAAGTGAAGAGCCAAATTAGAAATTTTCAGTAGTGGTACCTATAAAGTAAAATTAGTGCCTAGGGAAGTAAAGGAGATAATTTTTCTTTCCAACCCTATTACTATAATAAAAGTCATACGATGTTTCAGAAAATGAATTAACTTCAAAACATTTGCAAACAATGTGTGTAGACGAAGTCTTAGAAAACAAATTTAAAGTTGCATTTTTTATGTCCGAGTTATTTTATCATTCTTTCACTTCATATTCTGTCATGATTATCCAATCATTATGAAGAAAGTTAATTAATGACCATTTCTCCCCTTTGCTTCAGCCTGATAGAATAAAAGAAATACAATGAAAATTTTTTTGAATATGGAATTAACATTTAGAACTTTTTCCATGTCTTTTTGTGACAACTGTTATAAAATTAAGGTGGCATTATGGGTACCTTAGAGCAATAAGAGCCTTTAGTAGAGATTGAGACTGGAATTTACACTGGATTCAAGACCAAGGACTGGGGAGAAAGTGTGATTCAACTGCAGTTTGGGTTCCAGAGAGCACAGGAAAATCTGTTTTAACATGGCAAACTCTTAATTGGGGCAACCTGTCAGGTAGACACGGAACTAGTAGAAAAAACATTAATATAGAATTTTTTTTTCCCCAGAAATCTGGTAGTGGCTCATATAACTTGGTAAACTGTCTTTTTGCAACAGAAATTCTGCCTGGTGACAGGACAGCAGGTCTATCATTTCCCTTGTTCCGTGGAGGAAACTAACAGGCCAGTCAGGTCAACTGCCCAGGATTTCAGAGAGGAATCCTCGCCAGAAGCTAAGCCCAGATGACTGCATCAGAATACTCACTGCATGAGCTGTCTTTGATCTAGGAACTACACAGACACTCAGGATTCATCCCATGGGGCAGCTGTGGTTGCAAGACTATTAAGGTGAAAGTAAGTCACTGTCCTTGTCACTGGGCTACCATATCCCAGGTTTACAAAGCGATCTAATTCTAAGCCCATTTAATGGGCTGACTGGATGGAAAGCAGAGTATGTGGAGAGGCATCACTTACCAGCAACTGTAGAAATCCTTAATTTCCAGAGGAGACTATCCAATTTAGAGAGCTGAAAAGTTGAGGAGCCAGAAGGCAAGGAGAACTGAGACCAACAATGGTGTTCTCTGAATTTACACCTCTCAATTATTTAAGGAGGATCAACTGAATTAAAAAATGTTTATCAACATGAAACCAAAGGAGTCTTTATAAGCAGATTCACCAATAGAGACTTTTACTGGCATATAATTTCCTTATCTTTGTTTCTATTTCCAAATGTGATCAATAAGATCTTGTGGAAAATAATCTCAGGCTTTCTTACCTTCATATGAGGTAATTTTCATGTTTGAATACTTGTTTTGCTCTGATTGCAATATTAAAAAATATTTAACTCAATTAATGGTTCATTTGTTGATGTCTATGAGTTTCATCTATCAAAGAGATTTTTTTCATTGGACATTTGAGTTGTCCTATCGTGATTGTCCCCAGGCATCTACGTGTTTGTAGGCATTTCATTAAAATAAATAGAACTTGACACATTTTTTTAGAGAAATCATCAGTTAAATTATATCTTAAAATAGTATATTGATAAAAACTGAAACAGTAACATTAAATCTATGGGAATCATATAAACAGATCTAATTATAACAATAGATGAGCTATAACAAAATTAAAATAGTACTCTTTACTATTTAGATATATAGTAAAAAATAGACAATGATAATAAGATAATATAAACCATATTAAACCAGTACTTAAGCAGGTTGGAAACTGGTCTTGCCATCTGTCAGTTTCTATACTGGCAGTTTCACAAATGAGATGTCTTTTTAACAAAACATCACAGCAGGAGGTACAGACATGTGAATTGTAATTAAAATGTGAAAAATGCATTTGATAGCTTTTGTCACTTATATAAAGCTTCTCTTATATTGTCATATTCTACACTTATGAAATTACACAAGATGGAATTAATTTTTAATTTACCAAATCTATACATTGTTGACCATAATTTTAATTTCACTAGTGAATGCATATGCTATCATAAATTGAATTGTGGTTTCCTTATGTCTGGTTCACACAGTAATGAGATTCAATTATTTTTTAATCATCCAAATGTGGAAGATGGAGAGGAATAATTTGTATATTTCCACTCAGTCTAGATCTGCTATGGACTAATGTTATTGCATCATATTTACTTATTATTATATTCTGTAAATAAAAGTAATATGAATTGTTTTCACTTTCTGAGAAAAATAAACCTAAATGAGTACTTAATTCTGTAATGAAGTAGTTGCCTAAATTTTGTATAATAGTTTTTCTGGTTTCATAGCATTTACATAAAATACAAACCAAATTATGCAATGCAGGAAATGTTAACTATAGTTAATGTTATATATTTCTATATATTGAACAAGTGTTCAAGAAAGTGGTAGCATAATTCAAGTTAACGATATATTAACTAAACTTAAAATAACACATTTTCACTCAAATAGATCTTAAATTTTATTTTCATTGTACATACCATCTTGAATGTTTTCTAGAAATTTGAGTTAAAGTTAGCATTTAACTTAGTTAAATTAAGTTAGAGTTAGCATTTAAATTAAAGTTAGCATTTAACATTTGTCATTATGGGACTTATTGTGTGTGTGTGTGTGTGTGTGTGTGTGTGTGTGTGTGTGTGTATCCAAACACATTCAAATCCCTGACTTAAATTTAGAGTGTGATAATACTTTTCTTTATACTGTCATCACTTACAGCTTTCCTTCAAATGTTAATATTTTAACAAACAAAATGGGTATTGAGATAGGAGTTAATAATTAAATCACTATGTAATTATATGTTTCAAATACAGAATATTCCCTATCATTTTAATGCACTTCTTACAGTGAGACATCAAAACTGTTGTGATGAAGTGGTGAGGATTATGTCCATTTTCTTGAACCTCAGCAGACTTTTGTGACAGTCTCCACCACTAGAATAGAGTAAAAGCCATGTTATATAATTTCCCACGCTAGGTCAAAAAACTTCCATTTACTTTATCCTTGTTCCCAGGGCCTATTCCCTGAAGAACCTAATCACCTGTCATACAGAAGCCACACAAACTGCGGAAAGGCCCACGTTGAAGGAACTGATACCTTTAGTGCTCAGCACCATCTGACAGACTCTCCATCCAACCAGCACCAATTTGCCAGCCATGGAAGTGAACCACTTTGGTAATAGATCCTCTAGTTCCAAATCTATCTACTCCAGGCAGCCATGAAGAGCAGAAGCAAGGTGTATTCATTTTTACTGCTGCATAGCAAATTACTGCAAACACATTGGCTTAAAAGAAATAGCAATTTATTAGATCACAGTTTTGTAGGTCAGAATTCTGACAAGGTGTAGCTAGTTCTCTGCTTATTATCATAAGCCTGAAACCAAGGTGTTAGCCAAACTGAGTTCTTATCTAGGGGCTCTGGGGTACAAATACTTAGAGCTCTTTCCATTGTTGGCAGAATTCAGTTTCTTGCAGTTATGCAAGTGAGATCTCTTTCTTTTACACATGACTCCCTCCATCGTCAAGACAGCAACAGCTGCTTGAAACCTCATGCCTTATATCGTTAACTTCTCCTACCAACCAGAGAAAACTCTCCCACTAAACTATAAGCCAATAATGGGCCCATGACTTATTTGCTCGTCATTATATTAAGGCCTAGTAGAAGCAAAATACTGTGTCCTCAAGTGATAGACAGCATGGTGTGTATGACTGAGGATTTATTCTGTTTATCATTTCATGATATTGGAGAAGCTTTGTTGTTCATTATTACTTCAAGAGCCTTTACTTTCCTCCAAACCATTCTCAGTCTTTTAAAAGCTATCTTTCTTCTGAATTGACTTTAAAAATGAAGGTTGCAGGCATCACTGTAACAACTTAATAAGTAATATTCAGTCATATGAAGCAATGTGGTGAACTTTGATGCAACGGTGTAACATAGTATCTTAGTTCCTTCCACCATTATAATAAAACAATAGACTAAGTGGGCTTGTAAACAACAGGGATTTATTTCTCTTCTGGAGACTGGAAAGTCCAGGATCAAGGAACCAGTACAGTTATGTTCTTGTGAGGGCACTCTTCCTGATTCAAAATTGGTACCTTTTTCCTGTGTCCTCTCATGGCAGAAACAGAACAGGATTTCTGTGGGGTCTCCTTTCTTTGAACACCAATCCCCTTCACGAAGGTAGACTCATGACCTAAGCACCTCTCAAAAACCCCACCTCCTAATACTATTGAGCATTAGAATTTCAACATATGAATTTTGGGAGAACACAAATGTTCAGACCATAGCAAAAGTAAAGATGGTGGAAGATACAAGAAACCCCAGAATAAACTCAGCTGTCACTAAGAGCTTTAACTGATGCTGGGAATGAGGGAGGAATGAGATAAAGTACTTTTTATCACCATATTTACCTTTTAGACTCATTAATAAAATATTTATTAATTTTTTCATTTTACTGTTTTTTTCATGTGAAGGTGAAAGTAGCTCAGTTGTGTCCAACTCTTTGCGACCCCCATGGACTATACAGTCCATAGAATTTTCCAGGCCAGAATACTGGAGTGGGTAGCCTCTCCCTTCTCCAGGGAATCTTCCCAACCCAGGGATCAAACCCAGGTCTCCCACATTGCAGGTGGATTCTTTACCAGTTGAGCCACCAGGGAAGCCCAAAAATATTGGAGTGGGTAGCCTATTCCTTCTCTAGGAGATCTTCTCAACCCAGGAATTGAACGGGTCTCCTGCATTGCAGGTGGATTCTTTACCAACTCAACTATCAGGGAAGTTCTTTCTCCATGTATTGTGGCATATTTATGAATAGAAGCTCCAGACAATAAGATATCACTTCTCTGAAATAAAACATGAGATTTTCATCAGCAGATGCTTATGGTACACGGTTGAATCATAGGAAGCAAATACTGCACATTATTCTGAAAATATAGAAATTTAAAAGGGGATAAAAGCAAAACTCATCATGAAATAGTTTCACAAGTAGTCCAGGATGGAGAAGATTCCTAGATAAATAAATCATAATCATTTATCTAGTCATGCATCAGCAAATGATACATTGATTTTCTTCTAGAAAACCAAAATAAAATTAACAGGAGAGTCAGTTTAGGCATGCTGAAGGAGTATTCACTAATGAGGTATATGAGAATAATTTTTCAATCTAGATTAACTGTATTAATTTTTTACCAATCTTGTGTTCTTTAGTATCTATAAAACATTTTCACTTAGAATCATAGGAAAGTAAATGTGAAGTAGTCATTCAGCAGGTTTGTATTGCATATGTTACACAAACTAAATATTAGGGAAACTAAAATTGGGGGGAAATTCTTGCAATTGAGATAGTCATGGAAACAAACAATTAGAATACAATGTACTATGGAACAAAAAGAGTATATAAAAGCAGTTACTCCTTGCTTTCAAGGAAATAGCAGCCCAATAATAGACATTACAACAGATGATCACAATAGTTAACTCAGTCTTCGTTTTACTTTGGCACATTTTGGATCTGAGTGACTTTGTGCTGTGTTGATGTAGCTAAAACTGAAATTGTATTTCCCAGAATTCCCTTACCAATATGGTTCTGCTTCAAGTTTGGTCAAAAGAGAAGTATCCATGAGATTTGAAAGGAAGAAATGCAGTAGGAAACTTACCGTTACCAGGGGATAAGTGGGAGGGATAAATTGGGAAATTGGGATTGACATTATTCTATATAAAATAGGTAAGTAATAAGAACCTGCTATATAGCACAGGGAACTCTATTCAATAGTCTGTAATGATATCTATATGGGAAAAGAATCTTAAGAAAAGAATGGGTATATGTATCAATGTGTGCATAACTGTCACTTTGCTCTACACCTGAAACTAACACAACATTGTCAACCAACTGAACTCCAATAAATTTTTTTTAAGACGAATAAAAGCAACAGCTATGTTACATACTGAAGACCAGTGTAGGGAGCCATGTGTTGTTTCAGCTCATGCTCCTTGTCGATCTGCCAGCACACCTTGTTTGGTTTGGAGCAGCAGCTGTGCCTATAGCTCCCTCAGCTTCTGCTAGATCTTCTTCATCCTCTCAGAGTGTGTGTGTACAAGCTCGAGGAAGGCATCATTGTGAAGGGTCTTTCTGCACATCACTAACTGCATATCCCTTGTAATGGTGAAGTTGGAGGTGGCATGAGGCAGAAGTAGCTAGAGATGGTCTTTTGGGAGTCCACTTCAGTCAGTTTTTCCTAGTTGATGTGGGCAGAGATTGTCTTTTGGAAATCCAGTTTATCCTAAGGGTTCCAGTCTGTCTGAGCTGACCATAAGTCCACACAGCTTTTCTTCCCAACTGCTGATCTCATTAACTTTAAGTCCACCATTAGGGCAGTGGTAAAAAAACTGCCATCGACTTCTCCCCAGCTCCTGCAGCTGCATACATTCTGATCCCTATAATAAATCCTTTATCCCATATCATTTATATTGATTCTGCCTTTCTGTTGAGACACATACTTACATGAATATATTTTATAGAAAAAACAAAACAAAATAAAGGAGTACAGAGGAATGGTGTACATGGTGAGGAAAGAGAAGAGTCAAAGTGACTAAATCGTAAATCATAAATTAATATAATTTAAGTTATGTCCTTCTGTTTGAAACCTTTCTTCACTTTGGCTTCTGGACGCCCTAGTCCTCTGTTTTTATTCAACTCATCTCCATGACCTCTGCATTTGGAGTGTTCCAAGATTCAAAACTTTGCCTTCTCTTTATACTCACTTCTTTGGTGAGCTCATCTAGGTTCAGAGTTTCAACACCATCTGAATGCTTATGACATCCACATTAATATCTGTAGCCCTGAACTCCTAACTCATGTCTGACTTTCCATTTGACATCTCTGCTTGTTTATAGAAGCATCTGAAGCTTAAGAATATACAAAACCTCTGAATTCTTCTGAAAACCTGTTCTGCATGCCATCTTCCCCGTCATGGTCAGTGGCAGCTTCTGTTCTTGCAGCTGTGTTGAAGATCTGTGGGTGATTCCTACAGAAAAAGTTTTTCTTTTTCTCTTATAATGCACATCTAATGTGGCAGCCCATCCTGCTGGTTTTATCCTCACATTACATGAAGTATTCAGCCACTTCTCAAAAACTTTCATGCTATGACTCATTTAGCCACCATCATCCTTCACCTAGGTTATTGTGATAGTTCTGATCTTGACATCTGCTTTTGCCCCTCATGTTCTCAAAAGAGAAGGCAGAACCACCATGTTAAAATCTAAGTCAGATCGCGCCACTGTTCTGCTCAAAACCTATGATGGCATCCCATGTCACTCCACGTAAAAGTTGTTAGAATGGTCTAAAGGCCCTGCGTATCGTATCTCCCCCCAACCCTAACCCTGTACAACCACCACTGTTTGCTGTTGCATTTTTCTCTGTGGATTCTCCTCCTGGATCCATGTGGGATAACTTCTTTACTTTTTTTTCAGATTTTGATCAAATGTCACTTCATTGAAGCCTTCTCTGGCCATTTTATCTAAATTTTTATCTTCCACTTTGCACATAATACTCACATTCACTTCTGAGCCCCCTTGCCAGCTTTATTTTTCCTTAGTTTTCTTTAAAACAATGCACATTATATGTACTTGTTATTTATTGCTTGTTTTCCTGACTAAAATAGAAGATTTTGAGGACAAGGGTCCTTCTGTATCCCCTCTCCCCCACCCCATCCATTGCCCCGTACCTAAAGAGGGCATTGTTTATGAAAGTCAAAGTGTTAGTCACTCAGCTGTGTCTGATTCTTTCCCACCCTGTGGTCTGTAGCCTGCCAGACTCCTCTTTCCACCACATTTTCCAGGCAAAAATACTGGTGCGAGTTGCCATTTCCTTCATCAGGGGATCTTCCCAACCCAGGGATCGAACCTGGGTCTCCCGCATTGCAGGCAGATTCTTTACTATCTGAGCCATCAGAGAAACCCATACATTGTTTATAGTTATTTGTAATAAACATTTGTTAAATGAAGAATAAGTCATAGAATACAAGCACAAAATCATATATTCAATGATAGAAGTACATCCAAGAAGTAAAACAGGGGAAAGAGAGAGCTTCAACCACCTTCACTCACTATTCTGAAAAATGAAAACAAATACTTGCCATTTTATAAAAACTTTAAAAGATTTTATATAGGATTTTTCTAATTAATCTCAGTATTTATGACGTATATGATAATTGAGAAATGTGTCTTCACAGTAATTCTAAAAGCAGATGGCATTCATTCATTTACTCATTCAGTCCACAAATATTAATTGAGTGTCTACTGTGTGCCAGCAGCTAATACAAAGGTGAATAATAAAAAATTCATGAACTTTAATTAATTAAACATTGCCAATATGTTAGGCAGAGTACTAAACCATCCAGGGATATAGAGAAATAAAAGTTATAATCAAAGAACTGATAATATAATAGGAAAGATATAAATAGACAATTACTAGTCTGTGTGTAAAGGGCTACCATAGATGCAAAATAGGATATTTTGTATTATAAAACATAGATATAAATAATCCAAATTTAATAGGTTAGGGAAGGATTCCTATCAAATATTAGTGTGTGGTTTGAGTTCTAAAATATATATCTTGCTTATCTATATAAACTTTATTAGGCAAATAGCGACAAAATAATTATTCCACTCTTTGTGTTGCATAAATATTTGTTAATATTCTAGTAATCAAATAATCTTGCATTTCTGGTACTATTTTAATAAACATTGTATGTATGGAACTATTTTTACATATTTTATTTTCTTGTTAATTTAAAATATAAAATATATAGTATAATATAGGTGCTTCACTGATGACTCAGATGGTAAAAGAATATGCCTGCAATACAGGAGGTCCAGGTTCAAATCCTGGATCAGGAAGACGAGTGGCTACCCACCCCTGTGTTCTTGCCTGATGAATCCCATGGAGAGAGGAGCCTGGGGTCACATAGAGTAAGACACAACTGAGCAACTAACACATACACACACAATTTAAAACAAGTTGAGCACTCAGAAGTCTTAAATGTTTTTCAGGTTTGCATGGACATAATGGAAAATATTTATGCCACTACATATTTCAGAAACTCTGCTTATAAAAAATAACACAGTGAATACATAATCCTCCCTTGAGAAACTTAAAAATAAAAACTTACAGTTCAGCAATTGCTTTTTAATCTTGGGGAACTTGATTGGTGAAAAAACATAATTTTCTCATCAATTTCTTATTTCTTTAACTTTGTATTTGGTTGATAGTGACATATTAACAAAAATTATTAAATTTTTGGACTTGAAATTTTGTTATTGTTGTTGTTCAGTCACTCAGTCGTGTCTGACTGGGCCCCACGGACAGCAGCACAACAGGCGTCCCTGTCCTTCAGTATCTGCCGAAATTCACACAAACTCACGTCCATTGAGTCAGTGATGCCATCCAACCATCTCATCCTCTGTCATCCCTTCTCCTCCTGCCCTCAAACTTTGCCAGCATCAGGGTCTTTTCCAATGCGTCAGCTGTACACATCAGATGGCCAAAGTATTGGAGCATCAGCACCAGTCCTTCCAATGAATATTCAGGGTTGATTGTTTTTAGGATTGAACGGCTTAATCTCCTTGCTGTCCAATGGACTCTCAAGAGTCTTCTCCAGCACCACAATTCAAAACCATCAGTTTTTCGGTGCCCAGCCTTCTTTATGGTCCAACTCTCACATCCATGCATGACTATTGGACAAACCATAGCTTTAACTATATGGACCTTTGTTGGCAAATTGACGTCTCTGCTTTTTAATGCACAGTCTAGGTTTGTCAAAGCTTTTCTTCCAAGAAGCAAGCTTCTTTTAATTTTATGGCTGTAGTCACCATCTGCAATGATTTTGGAGCCCAAGAAAATAAAGTCTGTCACTGTTTCCATTATTTCTCCATCTATTTGCCCTGAAGTGATGGAACCAGATGCCATAATCTTAGCTTTTTGAATGCTGAGTTTTAAGTCAGCTTTCTCACTCTCATTTCTCACCTTCATCAAGAGGTTCTTTAGTTGCTCTTTGCTTTCTGCCATTAGTGTGGTTTCATCTGCATTATCTGAGGTTATTGATATTTCTCCTGGAAATCTTGATTCCAGCTTGTAATTTATCCAGTCCAGCATTTTGCATGATGTACTCTGCGTATAAGTTAAATAAGCAGGGTGACAATATACAGCCTTAATGTACTCCTTTCCCAGTTTGGAACCAGTCCATTGTTCCATGCCTGGTTCTAACTATTATTACTTCTTGACCTGCATACAGGTTTCTCAGAAAACAGGTAAGGTGGCCTGGTATTCCCATCTCTTGAAGAATTTTCCACGGTTTGTTGTGATCCACAATCAAAGGCTTTAGCATAGTCAATGAAGCAGAAGTAAGTGTTTTTCTGTGATTCCCTTGCTTTTCCTAGGATACAAGGAATGTTGCCAACTTGGTCTCTGCTTCTTCTGCCTTTTTAAAATCCAGCTTATACATCTAGAATTCTTGATTAACATACTATTGAAGCCTAGCTTGAAGGATTTTGAACATTCTTTTTATTTATTTATTTTACTATGTTCAAGTAAAATGCCTAAATAAAGAAGATAATGTACTGACTCATTTGAAAAGACCCTGATGCTGGGAAAGATTGAAGGTGGGAGAAGGGGACAGCAGAGGATGAGATGGTTGGATGGCATCACCAACTCTATGGACATCAGTTTGAGTAAGCTCCAGGAGTTGGTGATGGACAGGGAAGCCTGGCGTGCTGCAGTTCATGGGATCACAAAGAGCCAGCAACTTGAATGTACTATTTTGCAGACACATTGTATGTTAGAAAAGTTTTTTAAGTTGTATGTTTGGTGCAAATCCTAGGTCTACTACTTTGTGTAGACACCAATTAGAAGCAGATAATCAGCAAGTTTAAATTGAATCATGATTCTTCCTGAATATAAGTAGTTATGCTAACATACATATTTCACTCAATATTTTTATGTCATAAATTTTTTCAGGCAGTTCTATTTTTATACATTTCCTGCATAAAACAACAGCCTCAAAATAGGTCAGGATGTTATTGACTGTTTAGAGTAAGCAGACACTTGAGAAATATCTTCCCCTTAAGATCCACTTTGAGAAAGATAGGTGTGTGAAGGTTTTCAATATTTAGATGTCAAGTTATAAAATCTCTAAGGATCTATATCTTCCTTATATAGACATATATGAGCATTGATTATAAGCAATGAGCACTTGCTTAAAAGTAATTCATATGAAGTATTTTAAGGATTATGAATTAACTTAAATCTTTTCAAAATACCACAACTTGATAAAATCAGATTATACAACTATATCATTGGATTACCTAAACAAAATACTTTTTTATAATTATAATGTCCAGATTAATGCTATTTATCTGGACATTAATGTATCTGGACATTTATTAATGTACTATTTGCAATCATGTGATTCACCTGCTCTTCTGATTCAGGGCATGAGATGAATTTTTATGTTATCTGTTCAATTTGGTATTTTTCATCTGATGAAGGCACATCTGTGTTCACTGTGTTAATGTTCAGTGTTCTCCTAAGAAAAGTATGCCTGGAGCCTAGATGATTAACTTCTTCTTGAAAAATATTTTTTAAGAAAGCATAAGTGCTGAAGCATATAGAATGTATTACCATTTTAAAAATATTTTCATTAACAAAAATAAATTAAAACTGAGAGTGGTTTTACATCTCCAGGGCAATAACAAGTTATGCCTCAGCAGTCTGCATGAATTTATGTCCCTAAATGTTGTTCCGTTTAATACTCTAAAACCCACAGAATTGTATTAGTACATTTAACTGTTTGGGGAGATAGATCTCACTAAAGGTGTGTGGTTTTTTTTTTCTTACCATAAATTTTTTGAGATATTGTAGATATTTAACTCAGGTGGCTCAGACAGTAAAGAATCTGCCTGCAATGTGTGAGACCTGGCTTTGACCCCTGGGTGGGGAGATCTCTTTGAAAAAGGAAAGGCTACTCACTCCAGTATTCTTGCTGGAGAATTCCATGGACAGAGGAACCTGGTGGGCTACAAAGAACCTGGGGTCGCCAAGTGTTGGACTTGACTAAGCAACTAACACTTCCACTCTCACTATATTAAAAGGGGAAACTGATAGAGACATAAAATTCAGTTGTTACTCTTGCTTAGTCATTAAGTCGCATCCAACTCTTTTATGACCCCATGGACGGTAACCCACCAAGCTCCTCTGTCCATGGGATTTCCCAGGCAAAGATACTGATGTGGGTTACCATTTCCTTCTCCAGGGGATCTTCCCAACCCAGGGGTGGAACCCATGTATCCTGCTTTGGCAGATAGATTCCTTATCACTGAGCCACCAGGGAAATTCTAATGTCCAATGAGAGGCCATAAAATGTAGTGATTAAAATCACTGTCTTTTCAGATTTCACAAAAGTAGCATCAAATCCTTGCTTCACTTTTTATCAGCAGAGAAACTTTGGGTGAATTACTTAATCTCACTAGTCCTCAGTTCCCACATATATTAAATGACAGTAGTTATAGCATTTACCATCGAGCACGGGAATGTTTAGCACAGTACCAAAACAAGTATTCTTTATATGATATCTATTGTTATAAATATGTATCAAAGCTAAATTGCTAAATCAGTGAATATATAAATTTCTCCAACCTGTGGTGCAATGAAATATGTGTAAAAATAACTCCTAGTAGAAATAAGTGGTGAAAAACACAAATTACATTACATAAACTATATTACATTACATAGCTTTATTTCTAACATCTGTTAAGAAGTAATATATTTCTAAGTATTCAACAAATATTTACTGAACACCTAGGATTTGTCTGTCACTATTCTAAGACCCGACTGGAGACAAAAGTGTGTACAAGAAAGGTAGGATTCTTGCTTTTCTAGAATTTACATTCTAGTTAGAAAAATGGTGGGTGGGGGGGGAGGTGGCAGCAGGAAAGCAGAAAGATAACAAATGGATAAACAAATGCCTAAGATAATTTAATGACATGATAAATACTATAAGGATAAGAAAGCAAAATGATGCTCCATGTATGACTGGGTGATGGATTTGGTTTGAGTGAGTTTGGAAAGGACTGTGTTTGAAAGCATATTTAAATTGTGGACTGAATGACAGGGAGGAGCCAGCTACAACTAGCTCAGAGACCCTAAGATGGAAACAAATCTGCTATCTTCCTATCAAGGAAGAAGAGAAACTAGGCCAATGTGTTTGGAGCTTAGTGGTCTAGAGGAAGAATAATGCTCAATTTGTTTTATGCTTCCACATGCTTTCCCTTTGCTGGTTCATTGACTACTTCCTATTTAATTGACATATTCATTCTTGATGTTAAAAACATTTTCTTTAATCCAAAATATTTCCAATATCCCAGAATATGCCCACAATATTCTGAGACATCATTAGCAAAATTAAGAAATCAGTACAATTTATGTGTCAGAGGCAAGAAAGGGATTATCCACGGGTTTTTATAAAGGCTAGAAAATATCATTCCACAGAGATTTAAATAATTTATGTGAAAACAGATAATTCTCTATCTCAGTTATAAGTTTCAATGGACTATTTCCATCTGCAGTAACAGAAGTAGGAAATGGGGAGAAATGAAGAACACAGAATTGTAGTATCCTCACCCCACCTACAAGCAAATCATTTAGCGCTGCTCCACAGTATGAAGCTTTTACTGCCAGGATCCCTGAGCAAATCATTTCCATTACTAGTCTGTTCTAATAACTCCTTTGCTGATTCAGCTACCTGAATGTAAATATCATAGAAATGACTGGGAAATAAAAGCCAACTTGAAACACTGACAGGGGATCTAAAAGAGAAAGCTCCTTACATACGCCTTAATTTTCATAACTCTTTGTTTAAAAAATCTGCTTATCATAAATAAAGTATTTTGACTGCATTTGAAGCCAATAGAGGAAATATAATTCTTTTTTTTTCACATATCACTGTATGTTGCTTAAAGCTCTCTATCTTAAATGACAGTTATTTCATCCATATTCACACAATACATATAGAATAGCTTCTAATTATATATATGTATATCTGTCTATCTGTCTCTATATCTATCTATCTATATTACAGCCACAGTGAATCCCATAGCTTTACAGTTAAAGATCTTGTCTATTCAATAGAAGTCTTAGTGGGTTGTCTTGAAGTACAAATGAGATCAAGCGCTGTTTATTTGTTATACACAGGAGGTGTTTTTCTCTCTGCCTGAGCTTCTGTTCAGTCCTATATTCTCTCTACATACTCAGTCCCCCTTCCAATCCCCAATAGCCTTTTAATACTACTGGCTATTGAATTTAGAAGCTGGCCTACAGGGGAAAAAAAATCCTTTGTGTGTTAAGTATGATGACAATATTAAAGTAAACAAGTTAACATAGTTTTTTGAAATTCATTCCAAATAATATTAGTGATGTTCTTTGAATGTTAGTATATTCAAATCTAAAATGCAAGATTTTCTTAGAAATATGATTATTACAAAATACTTTAAGCTGCATAATCATATATTTCAAAGCTGATCTGAGTAGGTTTAAGAGGCTATACATTGCGGAGAAGCAAGTAGCTGCCTTCAGAAAGGATTTGTAATTAACCAATCATCACAGTATTGAGTTGAAATTCCATCACAGTTAAAGCTAACATATTAAAATACATTTCAAAATATAAAGGCTTAAAGAAGAGATATTCATGAGTAAAACATAGACTGAATTTGTGGCTATTAAAATAAATGAGGAAAGTTGCATTATGCCAGAATAAATTGTATCACTGAGAGTTCAAGTGGGAATTTAAGTGGTTATTTTTATTATTGCAATACATTCTTGCTGTCAGTTCATCCTTTTCCAGTCTGGTATAAATATGTGTACATTTTTAAAAAGCAGTAAATTGCCTTTAATATCAAATTTCCAAATTTCTTTTTGCACTAATGCTAACGACTCAGGATGAACTTAAATGGGACCTGCTTAGCAAACAATAACATCTTGTTTGGGTCCTAGAAAGCATGTGTAAAAGCTGAGGTGGCGGTCACCCTGTGAAGACAGTTTAGTACATGTGTGTATGTGTGGGTGGGTGTCTGTGGAGAAGGAGGTGATCATTTGCATTTGACTCATTTTTTGGCTTTAGCAGAACATAATTGCAGCTATTTGTAAGGATGGTAATATTAATAGTTTCCATAAATACCTGTTTGCGCATTTCTCTCTTTCTAAACGCATAAGCTCCTTGCTGTTTTACATCACTTAAAGTTTGCTTTACAGAATTTATAATCTAGCATAAAACGGAAGACTTCAAAGGAAAACAACCATTTCTTCTAGAGTTTTTTGCCTCCTTTTCCCAGATAGAGACTACATGGAGGTTAGTAGATCTAAAAATTAAGAAACGGTAAGTTGAATATACATTTTAGCTAAAACAAGATGCTTGACAGAGAAAAAAGAGTTAATATGTGTTATTCCATTAAATATTCACAGTAGCCAAGTGTAATAGATACTAAAGAGGTTAAGAAATCTATGGAAGCAGAATTTAGACTCAGAACATGTTGCTTTCTGCTAAACTTGGATTGGGCTCAAGTAATGTTAAAGTTTAGTGAGTTAAAGAGAGCTGAAAAGGAAAACATCTGAGATGAAACTGAGGTTGGTTCATAGGATTGCCAGTTGACAATATTTACAATTGGATCAGGCTTCCCTGGTGGTTCAGCAGTAATGAATCCACCTTCCAATGCAGGAGACCTGGGTTCATTCCCTGGGACGGGAAGATCTCCAGAAGGAAATGGCAACCCACTTCAGTATTCTTGCCTGGGAAATCCCATGGACAGAGGAGCCTGGTGAGTTACAGTCCACTGCGTCTCAAAAGAGCTGGACATGACTTAGAGACTAAACAACAACAATCATTTAACCACGCTGTAGTAAAATAGTATAAAATACAATGGTCAGAAATTTCATTAGGCTAACTATATAAGAAATATGACAGCAACCAAATGTTTATTGTAAAGAAGTTACTAACCCTAGAGCAAAAAATACTGTGTTTCTAGTTGTTGTTGTTGTTTTTTTCTAGTTTAATAAGTGGTGATGGCAAACATATCATGAAACTCTTTTTATTCTTTAATGTTTTAATTTATGAAAGATGTGGGCATGGCAGCATGGCATAAATATTAAGTAGGGAAGTTATCTAAATATGCATTAAAAAAAAAAGACAAAGGACGTCTGCTTTTCTATTCAATGTCACAGTCTTCCTTTAAATTAGACAGGATAAACTTAAAGATAACGTTTTCACTGATCTGAACATCAGGAAACAAGAGTTTTGGTTAGAAAGAACACTAATTGTAGAGCCTCAGTCAATCATGAAAGCTGCTCTTCTTCTATTATCAGTTTTCCAGCTAATTTTGGCTGTCAGAATAAAGTATGGGAAAAGTGACCTTGAATACTGTATCTGACCATCCTTATTTGGAATATTTGCCACATTTGACAAATTTTGCAAAACTGTATGGCTGTGCACATTGAGTGGAAAAGTTAGAGAATTCACAGCAGATAAAAGTGCTTTTCGGATCTCAGTCAGTTCCCTTATCTCTCTTTCAGCCCATCTCTTAGTGCCAGGTTCATTCACTACTATCACATTATGTTTCTTTGGTTTCTTGGTCTCCTTGGATCTCTCTCTCTCTCTCTCAGCCACAACCATCTTATAGCCAGTCAAAATATCAGCCATTTCTCAGGGTATAAATAGATATTTGAGGATATACAAGAATTCTGAGGAACTGATGCTGAAACTCCAATACTCTGGCCACCTGATATGAAGAGCCAATTCAATGGAAAAGACCCTGATGCTGGGAAAGACTGAGGGCAAAAAGAAAAGGGAGTGGTAGAGGATTAGGTGGTTGGATAGCATCACTGACTCAATGGACATGAGTTTTGGCAGACTCCAAGAGATAGTGAAGAACAGGGACGCCTGGTGTGCTGCATTCATGGGGACGTAGAGAGTCAGACACAACTTAGTGACTGAACAACAAGAAGTCTGAGAGGGCAAGGCCCACATAAGAGATCTTAGGAAAATATCTGACTGAGTATTTAACACATAAGAAGCAAAATCAAAATCTCACAGCAGGGAAAATAAAAAAGATCAAAAATAGTGTTAAGAAATGAATTTTACAATTTATATTGATCATCTAAACAAATGATAATAGACAATTTAGAAATTTGTGATGCATGCTCTTGAAACAGAATAAGATGTCTAAGGTAAAATTGTGATGATAAAAGGCCACATTTTAAAGACAATAGCCATAACCTATATACAAAATATATAGCACCTGCCTAGAGAATGCAAATATTCAAGAAAGTTCAAGCGTACCAGATAAAATCATAGTTGGAATCTTCAATATCTTTTATTCATAATTAAATAACTCTAGTGAACTAAAAATAAAAGGACCATGGAAGACTTTAATATAAACAAGAAAAATCTTGACAGACTTACATATTCACATCTCTACAAATAATATAAAAATTTTGCATTTACATAGGACAGTTTTGAAAATCAAATCAATATTAACTTGTCCACAAAGAACATTTTAACAACTTTAAAAGCAAAGATCACATTTTCTGATCATAATCCAATAAATATGGAAATTAATAGGAAAAAATATGGCAAAAAAAGATTTGGAAACTAATATATATTCCTAGCTAATGCTCTAATTAAAAAGAATCAAAGGGGAATTAAAAATTACCTAGAAAATATTAAAAAGTGACTACTTGATATCAAACATTATGAAAGATAACAAAAGCTGTACTCAAAAAAAATTTTTTTTCTTTGCCTTCATTATTAAGGAAAAGGAAGGAAAGAGGGAGGGAGGTAGACATGGAGTGTGGGAGGAGAAAAGAAGGAAGGAAGAATGGGGAGAATACTTGTATGAAATAAGAGAGAAAGCAGTTCTTAAGATTACCCACTTTGGGTCTTTTTTATAATTTTATTCACATATGTACATATGTAATGGATTAGAACCTTAGTTGTATGTATAATCAACAAAATTTGTTTTGTTAAAAAATTCCCAATCTGTGATAAATCAAAATGGGAATGATTTGATTCTTAGTAACAACTGGCTAATTCAGGCAGAATGAATAAGAACATTCTTTATCAAATCAGAGCATGAATCTGCAAAACTATTAGGTGCTGGTAAAAATGATAATAAAATATCCAAAGAATTTAAAAAAAAACAAAAAACAATTAGCTATAAGGTTCTCTAAAACATCACAGTTTCCCCCACTTTGCTACTTTTAACTTCCTTTGTTATTCCCTCTTACTTTTTCCTAAATGGTGTATACACGTAAATACTAAAAAAGAACTAAATCATTAGGATACAGGAACTAACTCCCCACTCCCCCTCCACCTGCCAAAAAAAAAAAAAAAAAAAAAATTAACATTCGCCTGAGCTGAACACACTGCGAATTAAGGATCCTGGCCAAAGGGGCAGGAGAATTTGCCACTAGTTATTGAGGTCTGCCAAGCTCACAGTCCTTAGACGTTATAACCTCTCCCCCACTATTGTGCCCCGTTGGGTGCTATGGTGTAAAGCCACAGGCCACTGTGTTAACCCCACTCTTGCTGGTCATCTATTAGTCCCACATTATGCTCCTAACCTAACCTTCCTTCTATTGAGAACTCTGAGTTATCACCTCTGGGTAAAAATGTAACTTAGATTTGTGAAGAATCATATTTATTTACTATATTCTTTTTTTATAACCATTTTAAAAACTGAAGTATAGTTATCGTTTTGTGTTGCTTTCAGGTGTACATCAAGGTGACTCAGTTGTACATATATTTATATATCTCTCTTCTTTTTCAGATTCTTTTTCATTGTTGTTGTTGATTCACTAAGTCATGTCCAAATCTTTGGTGACCCAATGGACTGTAGCCACTTGGCTTCTCCCTCCATGAAAGTTCCCAGTCAAGAATACTGGAGTGGGTTGCCATTTCATTCTCCAGGAGATTTTCCCGACTCAGGGATCAAAGCCAAGTCTTTTGCATTGGCCAGCAGATTCTTTACCGCTGAGCCACCAGGGAAGCCCCTTTTCCATTATAGATTATTACAAAATATTGAATACAGCTCCCTGCATCATATAGTAGATCCTTGTTGTTTATCTATTTTATATACACTGGTGTATTTATGTTAATCCCAAATGCCTAATTTACCTCCCCCCTCAACCCTTGCTATCAACTTCGGTAACCACATGTTTGTTTACCGTGTCTGTGAGTCTATGAGTCTATTTTTTGTTTTGTAAATATGTTCATTTGTATAATCTTTTAGATTTCAAATTTTAGATATCATAAAGTATTTGTCCTCTGTCTGACTTATTCACTTAATATGATACTCTCTAGGTCCATTCAAGTTGCTGCAAATGGTATTATTTCATTGTTTATGGTTGAGGAATGTCTCATTTTATATATATATATGTATATATGTACACACACACATCACATCTTCTTTATCCATTCATCAGTCAATGGACATTTAAGTTGCTTTCATGTGTTTGCTATTGTAAATAGTGATGCGATGAACATTGGAGTGCAGGTATCTTTTCAAATTAGAGTTTTCCCTGGATATATGACCAGAAATGAGATTGCTGGATCATATGGTAACTATTTTTAACTTTATAAAGAACCTCCATACTGTTCTCCATAGTGGTTGTACCAATTTACATTGCGACCAACAGTGTAGGAAAGTTCCTTTTTTTCATACACTCCCCAGTGTTTATTATTTGCAGACTTTCTAATAACAGCCTTTATGACTGTTGTGAGATGAAAATACCGCACTGTAATTTTGATTTGCATTTCTTTAAAAATTAGCAATATCAAGTATCTTTTCATGTGCCTATTGATCATCTGTACATCTCCTTTGAAGAAATGTCTATTTAGGCCTTCTGTCAATATTTTGATTGGGTTGTTTGTTTTTTGATATTAAGTTGTATGAACTACTTGTACATTTTGGAAATTTATCCCATGTCAGTAGCATCATTTGCAAATATTTTATCCTGTTTATAGGTTGTCTTTTGTTTTATTCATGTTTTCCTTTTTAAACTTTTAAGTTTAAAAGTGCAAAAACTTTTAAACCTAATTAGGTCCCTTTTGTTTACTTTTGCTTTTATTTCCATTACTCTGGGAAACATCCAAAAAAGTGAATTATGTCAAAGGGTATTCTGCCTATGCTTTCCTCTAGGAGTTTTACAATTAGGTTTTAAATCCATTTTGAGTTTCTTTTTGTATATGATTTAGAGAATGTTCTAATTTCATTCTTTTCCATGTAACTGTCCAGGTTTCCCAGCACTGCTTATTGAAGAGACTGTTTTTTTTCTCTAGTATATTCTTGCCTCCTTTGACATAGATTAATTGATCCTATGTGTGTGTTTATTTCTGGGCTTTCTATTCAGTTTCATTGATCTGTATGTCTGTTTTTGTGCCAGTACCATATGGTTTTGATTACTATAGTAAAGCTGTTCTTGGACTCTGTTTAGATGAATACTGGAAATGAGAGGATCTACAACAATATCCTTCTTAAATACAACTGAGAATTCAAAGTCCCTTAGGAAAATTCTGGAAATTATGAGCAAATATAATTCCATTGATGGCACTATAGGAATTATAAAACATTCAGGTAAACCTAGAGAAGTTTATCTGTTATTTTAGATATTAAATGGACTGTTAATTTCCAGAGGAGTTAAGGCATTCAAGCTAGTCTGGAAAATCTGTTATGTTATGTGGACCAAGTGGGAGCTTGATGTATTTTGGTGAGTGAATGAATAAAGATGAATGAATGACTGAAAAAAAAAACAGTTTGAGGAGTTCAATAAATGACACTTCATAAAATGTTTGGGTTTTTCTTCAGTGAGAAATGGTATTTCATCTCTTTGTCATCTGGTTTCTTTATGATCTGACATGCTTACAGCCTTTGTGGTGAATGGGCAGAAAGTCACCTTAACATCTATGCCCCAACTCTGGAGGGAAACCACACCACCTCTCCAGTTCTCTACACTTGCCTGTTTTGAGTTTTCCAGTTGCCACAATCCTGTAAATTTGTCTTCTGCTCTCTGTCAGACTTTGGTAGTTAACAGTGTCCTGCCCCAGCTGAGACACTAACATGCAGCTTCGAAGTATAATTCGAAGTAAATCCTCCAGTCACCAGGATTACACCCACCTTAAAGAGGAATGTCACCTTTCCTGCTCCAGATTCCAAAGAGGAATGAAACAGCCTGCTGCTCTGCCAGGATTCCAGCCTGAGGCAGATCCAGTCAGCCCCTACTCCAAATCCTTTGTATACAACTTGGGACATATTATATCAAGATTTTAGTTGTCGTTTAGTCACTAAGTCATGTCCAACTCTTTTGTGACCCCATGGTCTGCTCATGGGATTTTCCAGGAAAGAATACTGGAGTGGGTTGCCATGTCCTTCTCCAGCAGATCTTCCTGACCTGGGAATCGAACCGAAGACTACTGCCTCACCTCCTGCCTTGCAGGCAGGTTCTTCACTGCTGAATCGTCAACACTGGGGATTCTCAAGGGTAACATTCATGAAAGATTTTGAAATAAAAGGTGTATTTCTACATGGTTATGATATTTTATCAATAATTATTGCAATGATATTTATTCTCTTCCTCCTTCAAGTTTTAGTCCATGAATAACTTTTAAAACTACTGAAAAGATAAAATTAAATGATTCAAGGTACCTAGTAAATATGTATGGAATCATATTTGTGAAAAATTTGGAGATATTAAATAATATGAGTTTTTCCATTATACATGTGTTTAATTTCAGCTTAAATGCCTGTTGTTTGGGAAGAAAATAACATTGCTCATACTAGATCTTTCCATTTTTCTATATAACATATTGATTCATGGTTCATTTGAAGTTCATAATGTGAAGGTCATTACATTAATCATATCTTCCTCACATCTCTTCCAAGTGAAATTAATTTTACCTTTTAGTAGAGATTATATAAAATCAATGTCATTATTGCTTTATTTGTATATTAAATTTCTGAATTTATGAATGAAGCATTGGGTTTTACATAAAATAATTTTATCCTCATCCTTTTCATTTGTTCAGTAGTTTAGGCAAATACTACATTCATGAAAACTGAGGAAACTGTATCCCATTTCAAATTTTAAACAGGGGCAGGTCTAAATTAAGCCAGAGACCATCCCACAATCAGGAGTATGAGCAGTTGCTAAGACTTCAATCTGAGGCTAGTCAGCCTCCAGACCCTTAAACCTTTGTTTTACCATAAAAATGTCCCAGTTTAGAAACTGAAGTCGATTAAAAGTGAAGTAAATACATTCATCACATGTATTTTTAAGGGAACCACTTTTTGTTGTTCAGTTGCTAAACTGTGTCTGACTCTTTGTATGCGTGTAGCCACCGCTCAGTTTTTATTCCTATGCCATATACAGACTTAAGTAATTCTTACATAATAATAAAAATAACTAATTCTTACTGAGTGCTTACTGTTTGACAAGCATCACAGCTACTAATTTATATGCATTGTTTAGTTTAATCAGAGCATAGACCTATAAACTACCATGATGTTATTTCCATTTTATAGCTGAGAAAACAATTTAAATAACTAACTCAAGGTTCACAGCTGGTAAATATAACTGAATACAGATATGATTCCAAAGTTTATTCTCTAAATCATTGCACTATATTTCCTATATGTGAAAAACATTAAATTTTATACTTTTTAATTCATGGATTTTTTTTTTTAGAATCAATTTGATTTATAATGAAGATACACAGGTAAAGGAAAAATGTTGATAATAAAATGAATGTCTTTTTACCCACAACTAATGCAGGTACTTGAAATTTGAGATAAATTTAAAAAGAGCTGAATTATCTGAGCATCATTTTTTCTAAATCACAAATGAAAACATAAATAAATGTGGAGTTCATAATGTACTTAAGAAAACTTGCACAGTGATAAAATGATAACTTTCAGAAAACAAACTTATTTCAGTTTTACCATTCCCAAGCATGTGAGATGGAAAGTATTTTCCTCCTTTTACCATGAAAATGGGGTCCTAGCCCCATGTTGTCAGGGAATCAAATCAAGATCAACAGATTGACAAGACGTGGAACAACTTCAGAAGAGAGTAGGAGTGGGTTGTGATAGAGTTACTCCTTTCTGGAAGTGAAGTCTTGTGACTCTGGGAGTCAACCTTTCACTGCCATTATTCTAGGAATTGTAGCTTAGGCTCAGAAGTAGAGGACAAAGGAAGCATGTTTTGCAATCCTCTTGTATGTTTAAATTTTTATCTCAATTTCCCTATCACCTCCATATTGTTGAAGCATGACTGTTTTCTAAATAATCCATCCAGAGTTAAGAATTTTCTTGAATTAATTCTTAATCTCTCTATAAGAGTATCATTATCAGGTTGTAAAAAGTCTAAATCAAAGAAGAATCTACATAGAAACTGTAAGCAATGCAAAGGGATAGTTTTCTATAAACATTACTTAATGTAATAAATGAAGTTTGAAGCTAAACTGCAAGAGAAAAAGATCATCCAATTTTGTATCTGTAGTATTTGTTTGTGTTGACCTTGAGTTTCCTTTAAACTATAGTTTTAAAAGATATTCTTTACATTTTCAAATATGGTTTTCAACAATGTTTGGTCCTTATTAAAGTCTTCCTCATATTTAAAGAAAATGATGCATTGAGAAAAATGCATAAGAATTTAATGTATCATATATAATATCCAGTTTTTCATATCTATCTTCAATTTTTAATATAATATTTTAAATTGAGTGTTATATTTTAAAGTACAAGCTAAAATAATTTTTCATTATATATATTATTTTTAATGGAGAAGTTTGTGGTTACAAAAATCTATTTATCTTTGGTGTGATGAATTATAAATTATTATCTTCTCATACTTTCTTAGAAAGATACTCTAATTAATTGGTTAGGAAGAAACTCACATTTTTCAAATAAATGCAGCAGATTTTTTAAGCCTTTTGAAAATTATGTTTAATTTATTATGGCCTATAAAGTACTAACATAATTTGATTGGTTTGTGATACTTTTGTGTTCTTAGTAAAAAAATCTCAAAGGATATTGGTTTAAAGTTTTCTACTTTCTTGGATCTTGTAAACCAATATTATAGAAACAAATATATTAAAAATATTTCAGAGAGAAATATTTCTATTGCAGAATCTCATTCCAAATCAGAGTCCTTATTTTATCCCTCTTGATTAATTACTTCGAAGACCATAGGTTGGATCAATCACTACTCCTACAACCCTGAAAATATGGCTGGGTTACAATGTCTAGAGGCTTACTTAGCTCACTCAACGTAACTAGTAGGGCATTATCCATGCTTCAGTAATTTCTTGGCTTAATAGGTCATTTTTCAAGCTACTCTCTTTTTCTCTCCTCCCTCCAAATTATTCTAAATGTTATCCTAAATGTTTTGGGGTCAGCAGTTGATTTTTTCAAAAATTTTATCAAGAGTGCTCCACTAACGTAACAGAAAGTGAAACTGAGGAGGACCCTGCAGGACCCTCCCAGATAAAAAAAAGCCTTCTTGTGTCTTCAATTTCTTGTTTATAGAAAAACAAGTCTCCTAGGTCTTTTTAGTCTCCTAGGTCTTCCCTGAGATCCAAAGAACAGATTCAAGCAGTTACTAGTTAGTGAAGTGATAGGATGCAGAAACAAAGGAAAAGCAGCTAAGGCAGAAACCTTGAACAGTAGTTTGGTGATGAAATAGAGTCTGAGTTCCTTCTCAAGGGATATACATAACAATCTGGTGCATAACTCTGACTTGTTCCACAAAAACTAAGACCCATACCCAGGTGAAGGATGATGACTACATACTGACCATAAATATGTAGATTCCATACTGTTGGGAGGAGAAGGTTGATGCTTAAGACTCTAGAAACATCATCATGTTACCTCAACAACAATCAATCAAAAGAAAGTCCAAGAGCTGCAACCCTTACCCCAAATATTACTTTTAAAAACTCTAACCTAAACACCACTGGGGAGTTTGAGTCCTTGGAGCATGAGCTGCCCATTCTCCTTGCTTGGGCCCTGCACTTTCCTTCATCACCACCCAGGATCAGTATATTGGCTTTTCTGTATGATAGGCAAGCAAATCCAAACTCAATTCAGTAACAAAAGTAGATTAATTCTTTTGAAAAGAACGTTGCAGGGAGTAAGGTTAATTGCTCAGTACCAAAATTTCAAACATCCGGGCAAGTAAATGACAATGGAATGTTGATTGTTAGAATTTATAGTGCAGATTAACAAAAGTCTTAAAAAAAATGCCCAGGCATTTATAATACATATCTAATATTTTAATTTGAGGAGTATAAACATATATTTTTTAAATATATGGCTATTGGAATGTGAAAATGAGTGTATAACTTACCATTCAGTGGAAGATAGGTTTCTCATATTGTACCTGATATATTGATTTACGTTGTTGTTAGTTGCTAACTTGTGTCCACTTTTTTGTGACCCCCATGGACTGTAGCCCACCAGGCTCCTCTATCCATGGGATTTTCCAGGGAAGAATACTGGGGTGGGTTGCCATTTCCTTCTCCAGGGGATCTTCCCAACCTAGGGATCGAACCTGCGTCTCTTGCATTGGCAGGTGGATTCTTTACCACTGAGCAACCAGGGAAGCCTGATATGACTTTAGAAAAGCCTAAATGAACTTCAATTTAAAAGAACTTGTGAATTCAGATGTAATATTTAAATAGTCAGTTACACAAGTTTTCATTGCAGCAAAGTTTTAACATGGCTTCTTTGTGATGATCCAGATGGGACAGAGAATCAGAGGGTATGAAAGAGAGAATCTAATTTGCATGTATCACTAAGAATTCTGATTCACCAAGGCAAGTTGCCAGAATGACATTTGCAAGAATATCTAGCAGGTCTGTTGAGAAAACCATGGCTCTATCCCTTAGTTGGTTCTAAGACAGCGGTTCTCAACTGGAATAATGTTCCCCCAGGGATATTTGGAAATATCTAGCAGTGAAAAATTGATGCTTTTGAACTGTGGTTTTGAAGAAGACTCTTGAGAGTCCCTTGGACTGCAAGGATCCAACCAGTCAATCCTAAAGGAGATCAGTCCTGGGTATTCGTTGGAAGGACTGATGCTGAAGCTGAAACTCCAACTTCTTTGGCCACCTCATGCAAAGTATTGACTCACTGGAAAAGACCTTGATGATGGGAGGGTTTGGGGGCAGGGGGAGAAGGGGGCGACAGAGGATGAGATGGTTGGATGGCATCACTGACTTCATGGACATGAGTTTGAGTAAACTCCAGGAGTTGGCGATGGACAGGGAGGCCTGGTGTGCTGCGATTCATGGGATTGCAAAGAGTCAGCCACGACTGAGCAACTGAACTGAACTGAACTGAACTGAAGAGACAGTTTTGGTTGTCACACTCAAGGCATGATACTAGTATCTCTGGGAGAGGCCAGAGATGCTGCTAAACATCATACATTGTGTAGGAAAACTAGCCACCACTAATGATCATTCTTGCATGCTCTACATACCTCAATGTTACGAGTGGAAGTCATCGTATCCTCTTCTTCATTCACAAAATAGCTTTCAGAAGATTTGCCTTCTCCCTTCTATTAAATCCTCTCTGCTACTGGTACTCTTGCCCTCCATCATAGTCTCTCAAGCTCTAGTCTTATTTCACTTCCTGGTATGATCATGAACTTGACACCAGCTTCTTCCATGTAGCTGAGTCCTGCCATCTTTTCAGTGAGTTCAAATAACCTTCCAACATAGAAGATGTTGATAGCAAGCAGCTAAAGTAGGAGTGACTAGAAAGGGATATGTCACACAATTGCTGGAGCTGAAAGATAAGAATAATACTTGGAAAGGACATTCCAGAGCCTGTATTACTGAAAGGCATGCCAGTTGCAGACAAGAGGAAGAAATGTGGTATCATTGCTGGGATGGTGATGTTGAGGGATATTTTAGCTACTTTTACTTGATTTATCTGTAGCATTTGATGCCATTTATAGAGAATCTCTTTGGGTTTGATCCTTGGGTCAGGAAGGTCCCCCAGAGAAGGGAATGGCTACCCACTCCAGTATCTTTGCCTGGAGAATTCCATGGACACAGGAGCCTGGTGGGCTACAGTCCATGGGGTCACAAACAGTCTACACGACTGAGCAACTAACACTTTCACTTTTATAGAGAATCTACCATGGGTCAGGTACTATTTTATGTGCTTTATAAATGCTAACTCATTCATAGTAAATTATTATTTTATATTAGCAATTAAAAAAAAACACATTGTATCTACCTCTGAGTATTCCAATTCAATTTTAGGCCCCTATATTGTTTCATCCTTAAATGTTTCCAAGGTGTTACTTTCAGTCTTACATCAATTTTTCTGAACAACTTGTATAATTTTATTCATTTCCATAGATTTTAATTTTGATCCCACACAATTTCATGCCAAACCCAAATTTATAACTTATTAGAGGAAGTCTCAAAATGCTTGTCCCTCAAGTATTTCTCAAACAAAATTTGCCATTCCTCCCCTGCATTCTCTAAATTCATTCATTTGCCCAACTGAAAATCCCTGATATTATTCAAGTGAAGCCTTTTTTCTGATATTCTCTACTTAACTGATTACCAAGAGGTTCAGTTAAGTTCAGTTCAGTTGTTCAGTCATGTCCGACTCTTTGCGACCCCATGGACTGCAGCACGCCAGGTTTCCTTGTCCATCACCAACTCCCAGAGTTTGCTCAAACTCATGCCCATCAAGTCGGTGATGCCATCCAACCATCTCATCCTCTGTTGTTCTCTTCTCCTCCTGCCTTCAATCTTTCCTAGCATCAGGGTCTTTTCCAGTGAGTCAGTTCTTTGTATCAAGTGGCCAAAGGATTGGACCTTCAGCTTCAGCATCCATGCCTCCAATGAATATTCAGGACTGATTGCCTTTAGGATTGACTTTAGGGTTTAGTTATTTTCTTTTAATGTATTTTCTCTGAACATTGTCATTTCTATTTAATCTCTCTTTAATGTATTTACTGCTTTCAATTCCAATAACAATTACCTTCATCCAGGCCACCAACACAGCTAGTCCAAATTTCTGCCAGAACCCCTGCTAACTAGTCTCTCACTATCCCCCACTCCAATCAATCCTCCAATCTGCAGCTAATTTAGTTTTCTAAAATGCAAATCCAATCATACTATTCCATGATTAAAACCATTTAAATGCTTCCCATCAAAATAAAGGCTAAAGTCCAAACTTCTCAGGGTGGCATAGAAAACTTACTGTTGGCCTCTGAAGATTACTATAGCTTCATTGTTCATTGCCCTCCCAGTGTTGTGTACTCTCTACCCTCATTCTACCAACTGACAATTCCACCAACTACTTCCAATGTTGACTCATTGGAAAAAGCCTTGATGCTGGGAAAGATTGAAGGCAAAAAGAGAAGGGAGTGGGAGAGGATGAGAAGTTAGATAGCATACTGACTCAATGGACATGAAGTTGAGCAAACTCTGGGAGGTAGTGGAGGATAGAGGAGCCTGGTGTGCTGCAGTCCATGGGGTCACAAAGAGTCAGACATGACTTAGTAACTGAACAACAACAACAACTTAAACAACTTTTCTGACTTCCGGGCCTTTGTACATCATGCTGTTCACTCAGCCTTAAAACCTCTTTACCACCTTTCCCCATCCTCTCATCAGACCAAACTATTCTATACTATACATGTTGACATGCACCATTACCACCTTCTGCCCAGCTCCCAGTTTTGTTTCAGATTATCACATATCATATCCAAAAGCATCCCTCTGACTCTTCTAAGCCTGGCTAGATGTCCCTTCCAAGTAGCATTCAATGTACACTCTTAAATACACTCTTGACATTTCTTGGCTATCTTTTTTATCCTTCTCATTAGACATTATGGTCTTTGAGAACAGGAACTGAGCTTTTTCTTCATCCAATTCTAGCATTTAACTTGTTCTCAGAACACAGTGAATGTTCAGTAAATATGGATTAAGCGGATATCTATATTGATGTCTGTGTGTTCCTGAGATAGAGGTTCAACACAGAGTGGCTGGAACTGTTCTTCTACCAACTTAATGCCTATCTCTGCTATTGTGTTCAGGTACAACTTAATTAGCATATCTAATTACCAATGTTGTTACAATGTTGTTTCTTCTTGGATGTTTTTTGAAGAATTTCTATGAGAAAATGGGAAAAGTAAGTGAAGAAAAGGTAGCTGTTTCAGCCTAGAAATTGCACTATCTCATTTTTTTTCCCATTAATTTAAAATGTAGGTTTATAACTTATTTCTACAGAATTTGTGCCAGCATTCCAAATTAACCAGATTATTTGATCATAGGTCACTTCATGGCAGATAGATGGGGAAACAGTGGAAACAGTGGCTGACTTTATTTTTCTGGGTTCTAAAATCACTGTAGATGGTGATTGCGGTCATGAAATTAAAAGACACTTACTCCTTGGAAGGAAGGTTATGATCAACCTAGACAGCATATTAAAAAGCAGAGACATTACTTTGCCAACAAATGTCCATCTAGTCAAGGCTATGGTTTTTCCAGTGGTCATGTATGGATGTGAGAGTTGGACTATAAAGAAAGCTGAGTGCTGAAGAATTGATGCTTTTGAACTGTGGTGTTGAAGACTCTTGAGAGTCCCTTGGACTGCAAGGAGATCCAACCAGTCCATTCTAAAGGAAATCAGTCCTGGGTGCTCATTGGAAGGACTGATGTTGAAGCTGAAACTGTAATACTTTGGCCACCTCATGCGAAGAGCTGACTCATTGGAAAAGACCCTGATGCTGGGAAAGATTGAGGGCAGGAGGAGAAGGGGATGACAGAGGATGAGATGATTGGATGGCATCATCGACTCAATGGACGTGGGTTTGGGTAGACTCCAGGAGTTGGTTGTGGACAGGGAGGCATGGTGTGCTGCAGTTCATGGGGTAGCAAAGAGTCGGACACGACTGAGCGACTGAACTGAACTGAACTTGAATTTAGATGAGACTTACTCCTGGCTTTGTATCATTTATAATTTGATAGTGTTTGCACATCTTTGTGTGCTGTTGAGTCTTGGGTGTGTTGGACAAGTACTTTGAAATAGGTCCTTTTGATATTATTGGTATAAGAGTGAAAAAGCCACATAAAACCAAAATCAAAACTTTGTGGCATAGAACTAAGACAATAGCCCTCCAAGTTGATTTTATCTATTAAAATATTTGGATAAAATTTCCAAACCAGATTCACGTGGGTTATCTATTTAACAACTTGCCAAAATGAAACTCTAAATCTGTGATACTCTTCAGATAGGTAGAGACACAAGAAAACCTGATAGTCTTGTGTTTCTTCATTTTGGTGAACCAATTTCATCTTCTAATAATGAATGCTATTGAAAATGTTATTTATTTTCCCCCAGTAACACTGCATGATTTTCTAGTCTCTCATAAATTTAATGAATGATATAAGAAACTTATCATTAGGGAGCAGCAAACTGTCATTATAAAGACAAATTTGGATGATTTCCAGAAATGAATTGATAATTGGAAATTCACAGACTTTGATGAAAACTTTCTATTTTTACAGGTGATATTAATGATATGAGGGCAAGAGGGGGAAAATGAAATTGAATATATGATAAGTAAACATTTTATTGTTCTTATGTTTAAAAAGGATTTTAATGAATTCTGGATTATCTCAGAGAAAGTTGAATTCTCTCAAATCTATTAAAGCTATTTACTAGGTGTATAGCTCTCCTATGTAAAAGGCTGTTAGGACCAGGGTTTTAAGAGAATGAAGTCTACTCAGAAAAACACTTGAAAACTTTTCCTGATTGCTTAGGTTAAAATATGTGTTCTTACTCTATATATACTTTGTGCTTCAACAATGTCCTGTATATACCTCTGTCATTGTGCTTCTAAATCACATTAACATGTACATTTTTTGATATTTCTGTTTTGCTCATGAGACTGAGAATTTTTTTGCGGGGGGAAAGGCTGTTTGTTATTCATCTTTATATCTATAGTGACTATTTTTATGCCTTTATCTTTATGTTTATGTGCATCAATGTATGCACAATACATTTTTATTGAAAGAATTAATGAATATTTTTTCATGAAATTGGAAGCAATTTTTTGTTTATTTGCTACACAATAGAAGTTTCAGGCTTAGGGAAAGAAACAAAAGTGTGAAAAAATTTTGATAGTCCTGGGCAATTCATTAAAAATGACTGAAACAATGCTCATGTAAAAGCATGATTATATCTGTCTTTGAATTATTTTCTACTAATTTTATGTGTGTAAATGTTATCTTCTAAAAATACATTAGTAATTATTGCAATAATCTCCTCACTGGTCTCCCTGCTCTGTCTTTGGCAGTTTACGTACAACAAAGCATATAAAGCAATCATGTTAAAGTGTAGGCCAAGCAATGCCACTCTTCTGGTATCACAACACAGCCATGGCTCCCTAATGAAGAGGTCTACCTAGGTATATACCTGGCTATATCTGGGCCTGTCTCCCTTCTCTGACCTCATCAACCTTTTATCTCCTGTCCTCTTAGCTCACTGTGCTCTACTCTGCCACGCTGATGTCTCACTGATGCAGTCCTGCCTCAGGGCATTTGTTTCTGTCTAGGAGGTTCCTTCTCTAGAAATCACGTGTCTGGCATCCTCACCTCCTTTGGGTCTTCATTAAATGCCACCTTTCCAAGGAAGATTTTCTTACACTCTGTATCACCATCAGCCCTTGAGACCCTGCCTTGTACACAGGCAATTTTCATACCCTCTTGCCTCTTTTTCATATGTTTTATTACTAACATGCTATACATTTTACTTATCTTCCTTATTGTTGTCTCATCACAAGGGAAGTGACCTCAAGATTTTTTGTTTGTTCATTTTATTTTTCACTGTTAAAAATCCCAGACCTAGCACATTGCCTGGAATTTGATAGACTTTTAAAAATATTGTTGAATTAATTTAAAAGAGGAATACTCAACAGCAGATACATTTTAGTTTTAACCATTGTGTTTTATGATGGCATTTTTATTTCTATATTTAAACATGTCTTCAAAAAATGTCATATATATTTGATATATACAGGAGATTTCTTTTGTATGTGAAATTTTAACACTAAAGCTAAAATTTCCAAGAGCCTGTCTTTTGCAAGATAGTCTCAATGTATTTAGTTTTCAAGTGTTTTGAAGAACACTTTCTAAACCTTAAACTACTAAGTAGTCTTTTGGGAGAAATATTTTTCTTTTTAACAGAGTTACTCCTAAAAAGTGTCTCTGTGTTAATAGATAGGGACATTTCCTTTATGAAATAGATTTTCAATGTGGACCGCCAGAGGGTTAAAACCATTAATAGTGAAATATCTATCTTTAAAACTACTTCATAGAATATAATATACAGCAAGAACTTTACAAAAAGAACACTAGCATTGTCCATTTTTTTTTTAACTGAAAAACAATATATCATGCTAACCACTAAAATATAAGTCAATGTCAAAGCAATGATGAATGCCTTTGTAAATTTCATCTCTTTCCCAAGACAGTATTTGATTTTCCAGCTTATCATATATTTCACATTTGATATGAGAATCAGCTGTGATCACTATATCCTTAGATTAAAAAACCATGAACTGGAAACCCAGAAACCAAGCCAGATGTCTTCCGAAGACTTGGGAAAGAAAGACTTAACTTCTCTCTAGCCTACTCACCTCTGTGGGCAGTGAGTAAAAACCAAAAGAACAAAGAATGATGGACTTCCTAAAATAGACCAAAAATTTTGGGGTTTTTTGTTTTTAAAGGAATGAATAAGGGAAAATATGTTGGTAGCAAGGATTGGAGTCAGGCTAGCCATCTGTTTTCAGGTTTTTGTTCCTTTTTAAGGTTTGTTTTTTAAGGTTTGTTTTTTATACCGCCTTGATAACGAAAACAAGATGTGCATTCCTTACAAATACCTAATCCTATCCTGTGACCTCGACCTGGTCAACAACCAAACTCTCTACCTCTACCAAATAAATGCAAACCCCTTCAGAACAAATATTCCTTTGAGTCAAGAAGACCTTTAACATTACTGTGCAGGTTTACTTGATGCCTGCACCGCCTACATTAGTCATCAGCTCAGTAGGTTAACCTTTGTCCTGCTCCTTCAGATAATGGCAGTGTTGAAGTAATTTGATCCAACACTTGGATAAACCCCTTAGTTTAGCTCAGACACCTTAGATAGTCAGAATAGTGCTTGAATCACATATAAAGTTGTTGATGCTGTTTTCCAGGCCTAGAGATAATACAGATCAGGAAAATAGAACAATATGTGTAGGTGTTGTACTCTACTGCTCTGAACCCTTTTTAGTGTTGTATATGATAAGATTTTCATACTATATATAAATATATGTCATGGGGAATATTCATTTCACTCCTTAAATAGGAGTGAATTATTTAAATTATCTTATTTTAATTAAGATAATTTTAATTATATTTATTTTTATTATATTTATAAAATTAATAGTTTTATAATAATTATTTTATTATTTAATTATTTAAATAATTTAATTATTATTCTATAATAATTAAAATAATTAATTATATTTATAAAATTATTTTAATTATTATTTAAATTATTACTTTATTTCCTTTGTATCTATTTGTTCCAGAGTCTAAAGCTCATAGGCTGCAATCTACCTGAATTTCAGAAATATTATAGAATCTGAAATTTGATGAACCACCAGAAAATCATATTTGTATAGAGGAAAAAGCTTCAAAATATAAAATCAGCTTCAGTTAAGAAAGTGTCATTTTTTGAATCCTGGTGAAAGTCTTTCTTTATTCTGTTTCTTAACATAGCAGTTATGAATAATCACCATCTATCTTCTACTCTGTCCTGCTACAGTTCAGATTATGACTGGGACTGGTTGTCAGTTTGAATAAAATAAAACCCACAACCATGCCAAGGTGTCTGGAAAAAATTTCTCTTAATTAAAAACCCTGTATGAGAAATAAGCTGGCTAGTTGATGCTTTCAGGAAAACCCTACTTAACACTTTAGTGAATTCTTGGATGTATCTGAAGAAGGTACCAATAGACTAGAGTGGGTTGGTCTTCTGGGATCCTCTTCATTGGAAGAATGAGGATAATAGTTTTGGGGGAAATAAAATGTTGAAAGAAATGGTTTACTCTTCACCTAAGGAACAATTCTAATAAGGTTGCAGGAAGAAATAGTAAAGATTTTTACATATTTGGTTTTTATCTAATTTTTTACTGAGCTCATATATACCCAAGGATCAAAGAAGTAACACAATAAAACATTTTTTGGTGTGCTATCAAAGTATGTATGAAAACGAAAATTGATTCTTTTAAAAAAATATATAAAAGCTGCACCTGCTTCCTCTGCCATCCAAACCCCACATTTCAGATCATTGTCTATCTATTGTTGTTAGATATTTACCTATATTATGATGACTAACAGCAACAGTCAAAATTTTCTTTCGTTTTGAAACATTAATTCTTGAGTGCTAATTTATTGGTGAGAATATATACATCTATATTATTTTCCCACATCTCCTATTTGAACTAATTTGCTTTTCTATTGGTGTCTTCTAGCCTTCTTAATACAAATTCTGGCAAACAAAGACAGTTTAACACTATCCAGATGGCTTTCTAAGCAAGTACTTTAGGGTATGTAAATATGAAGGTCATTCATCTATAACAGACAGTTGACTTTTACATTCTGTTTATGAGAGCCGGCCCAGCTTATTTCAGATTCTTGTTTTAAGAATTAAGAATACTTTTAGAGCACAAAAGGAGCTTTAGTGTCCTTAGAAGACAGCTTTTGTTAGACTATCTTGCTAATAGCATGATATTGAATAATCTCTATGATTCATCTCAACCATTCACTTAAGAACAAGAGACATTGGTTTTATGTCAACATTTGTTTCTGTGAAATGATTATTTTGTAACCTAGTTCCCTCAGAATTTTATCCTTAGTATTCATAAAAGCTACCTGATAGTGATGCCCATTTCCTGACACTCCATAAAAATCTATAAATCATTTCTGGCACCTTTTTGCCCTCAAATTAATGTCTCTTTTCTTCATGTGGATTTAGATCAATAGCAATATAGAGAGAGCAACTCTCCAATCTAAATACTTTCTGTTTGTGATGTACAATTGACCTGTAAATACACTGAGATTTGAGAAGAAAGACATTTGCTAGTTTTCTCCATCAGTAATAAAATCACTCTTTTTCATGTATCACTGCAAACAAACCAGTCATTATAGCATTCCATGGTTGTCATAAAAATATTTTTTCAAGTTTATACTAAGCTAAAATTCATCTTTTAAATTTGGAAAAGCACAGTAATAAAGTAAAATGAAAATTACTAATAAATAACATTGCAAAAGCTAGTTGAACATTGTTTCAGTTTTTGTTTATTGAACTGTGATTTTAAAAAGTAGGCTGTCAGTGATTCCTTGGATATGATACCAAAGGCAATACAAGAAGGAATTAATAAATTGAACTTCATCAAGTTTAAAACATCTGTATATCAAAGAGCACTATCAAGGGGGTGAGAAAACAACCCACAGAAAGAGAAAAAATATTTACCATTCATACATCTGATAAAGGATTAATATCCAGAATGTGTAAATAACACCTACAACCCAACAACAAAAACCAAATGAACCAATTCAAAAAATAGGCAAAGGATTTGAATAGACATTTCTCCAAAGAAGATACACAGATGACCAATAGGTACCTGAAAAGATGCCTACAAATGTTAGTCATCAGGGGAACGCAAATCAAAATCACAATGAGTTTTATAGTTTCTGATCTTGCATTTAGATATTTAATCTATTTTGAATTTATTTTTGTGTATGGTGTTAGAAAGTGTTCTAGTTTCATTCTTTTACAAGTGGTTGACCAGTTTTCCCAGTACCACTGTTAAAGAGATTGTCTTTTCTCCATTGTATATTTTTGCCTCCTTTGTCAAAGATAAGGTGTCCATAGGTATGTGGATTCATCTTTGCACTTTCTATTTTGTTCCATTGATCTATATTGTCTTTGTACCAGTACCATATTGTCTTGATGACTGTAGCTTTGTAGTATAGTCTGAAGTCAGGCAGGTTGATTCCTCTAGTTCCATTCTTCTTTTTCAAGATTGCTTTGGCTATTCAAGCTTTTTTGTGTTTCCATGCAAATTGTGAAATCATTTGTTCTAGTTCTGTGAAAAATACTGTAGGTAGCTTGATAGGGATTGTGTTGAATCTATAAATCGCTTTGGGTAGTATACTCATTTTCAATATATTGATTCTTCCAATCCACAACCGTGGTATGGACACAATCCATCTATTTGTGTCATCTTTTATTTCTTTCATCAGTGTTTTATAGTTTTCTATATATGGATCTTTTGTTTCATTAGGTAAATTTACTCCGAAGTATCCTATTCTTTTCTTGGCAATGGTGAATGGCTTTATTTCCTTAATTTCTCTTTCTGTTTTCTTTGTTAGTGTATAGGAATGCAAGAGAAACTATACAACTCATAGAGGAAAATATAGGCAGAACAGTCTCTGACATAAATTACAGCAAGATCCTTTATGACCCACCACCCAGAGTAATGATATAAAAACAAAAATAAACAAATGGGACCTAATTAAACTTAAAAACTTTTGCACAAGGAAGAAAACTATAAGCAAGGTGAAAAGGCAGCCTTCAGAATAGGAGAAAATAATAGCAAATGAAACAATTCTCAAAGAATTAATCTCCAAAATATAAGAGCAGCTCATGCAGCTCAATACCAGAAAAATAAATGACCCGATCAAAAAATGAACTAAGCAGACATTTCTCCAAAGAAGACATACAGATGGCTAACAAATACATGAAAAGATGCCCAACATCACTCATTATAAGAGAAATGCAAATCAGAACCACAATGAGGCACCGTCTCATGCCAGTCAGAATGGCTGCTATCAAAAAGTCTACAAACAATAAATGCTGGGGAGGGTGTGGAGAAAAGGCAACCCTCTTACACCGTTGGTGGGAATGCAAACTAGTATAGCCACTATGGAGAACAGTGTGGAGATTCCTTAAAAAACAGCAAGTAGAATTGCCATACGCCCTATCAATCCCACTGCTGGGCATACACACCAAGGAAACCAGAATTGAAAGAGACACACGTATCCCAAAGCTCATTGCAGCACTATATACAATAGCTAGGTCATGGAAGCAACCTAGATGTCCATCTGCAGATGAATAGATTAAAAAGTGGTACATACACACAATGGAATATTACTCAGCTATAAATGGAGCACATTTGAGTCAGTTCTAGTGAGGTGGACAAAACTGGAGCCTATTATACACAGTGAAATAAATCAGAAAGTGAAACACCAATACAGTATATTAATACATATTTATGGAATTTAGAAAGATGGTAACAACAACCCTACATGCAAGACAGCAAAAGAGACACAGATGTAAAGAACAGACTTCTGGACTATGTGGGAGAAAGTGAGGGTGGGGCGAGTTGAGAGACTAGCGTTGAAACATGTATATTACCATATGTAATACAGATGACCAGTGCAAGTTTGATACATGAAGCAGGGCACACAAAGCTGGTGCTCTGGGACAACCCAGAGGGATGGGGTGGGGAAGGCAGTGAAAGCACTGTTCGGGATGGGGGGACACATATACACCCGTGGTTGATTCATGTTGATGTATGGCAAAAACCACTACAATATTGTAAAGTAATTAGACTCCAATTAAAATAAATTAGTTAATTTTAAAAAATCACAATGAGATATCAGTTCATACCCATTAAGATGGTTATAATTAAAAGCAAGCAAACAAAAAATAAGTCTTGCTGAGGACATGGGGAAATTGTAACTTCATGCATTGCTGGTGGGGATGCAAAATGGTATAACCATCATGGAAAACAGGATCGAGGTTTCTCCAAAAATCAACTGATGAATGTAATTAAAGACAAAAGGGCATATACATACAATAAAATAGTATTCAGCCATAAAAATGAGTGAAATTCTGACACAATCAACAACATGGATGAGCATAAAAAATATTATGTGTACTGAATAAGCCAAACACAAAAGTATTATTCCACTATATTCGGTTCAGTCATATCCACCTCCTTGCAACTCCATGAACTGCAGCACACCAGGCTTCTCTGTCCATCACCAACTCCCACAGCTTGCCCAAACTTATGTCCATAGAGTCGGTGATAACAGTGATGATGGTTATACAACATTGTTAATGTACTTAGTGTTACTACATAGTACATTTTTAAATAGATAAAATGGTAAATTTTATGTTATGTATATTTTACCACACATTTTTTTAATGGGAGAAATTTGAAAAAAGTAGGCTGAGCAGTACTCTCAGCTAATACTTTTGGCTGCCTGCCTAAGATAGCTTTCATTTTAGAAAGTTTGATGAGCTGAACTGAGTTCAAGGAATTCATCTTCTGTGCAAGTTCACAGTGCCTGTGTGCTCTCCCAATTTTTAGTCCCTATTTGGTTTTGACCCTGGACTAGTGCACAGGTTCTTCCTCTTGCAATTTCACAGCTCTTGTAATGGGAACAATCTCTTAGCTTTGGCTTTCATCTTAGATGTCAGTTCTATCCCATAAACTGCTGATCTTGTGACATGTTTCCTAGTTTTTCACAATATATAGCCTAATGGTGATAAATCCAGTGTTACCACCACATGACATGACCGCAATAGTTCAGTGTTAGGATTCATAGAATTCATGTTCATATAAACGTTGGTTAGGAAGCCACATAAGTATAGAAAGAAAACCATGGACATAAAGCTTAGCAGTTTTTCTTCAGTGGACTCGTGTGATCTATATTAAAATTTGAAACCAACTTAAATATTTACATGAATTTTTAATGAATAATACTCCATTATTCAATAAACACTCAGACCATTTATTAATGCCATTTCCCTGAAATGATCTGTTTAGGTTTTTATTCTTATGTTGAGACTCAAAATCGGAGACTATATCTTATTCAACTTTGTATCTCCTAAGTTTAGCAAAGTACTCAATAAGTTTTAATTGACCTATGCCACCTAATAATAATATTGTATGTTTAGTACATTTTCACATGCATTACTTGTTTTAACTGTTAAAAGAACTTTGAAAGTTAGACATCATTATTATTAATTTAGATGTGAGAAAACTTGATCTTGGGTAGTTTTGACATCTTGAAGATAAAACAACACCTGAGCAGTAGAACCAAACTCTTACCAATAGCTTTTCATTTAAGAGTTGATGCATGTTTGGTGATATTCACATTTGCCTCCCCAAATAGCACTGTTAAGAGAGAACACATTATCCATACTCCTCATGTGTATTTCCACATTGAGGAAACTGAATTTATTCTGCCTCAAAGGAAAGACTATGATTCACTTGACAGGTCAATTTGAGGAAAAAAAATAAAAATTAAGTATGCTCTTCTCTTTTTTCCTCTGGGAGCTAGACGCCTGCATATAGCACACATTCTCCTCAGTACATCTAACCCATAAGTCTCACTCGGGTGCTTAGGGTTGTTTAAATCTGAGGGCTTCCTCAATGGCTCAGCTGTAAATTGTCTGAAGTGCAGGGGAGGCAGGAGACGTGGGTTCAAACCCTGGCTTGGAAAGAACCCCTTCAGGAGGAAATGGTAACCCACTGAAGTATTCTTGCCTGAAAAATCCCATGGACAAAGGATTCTGGTGGGCTGCAGTCCAAAGGATCACAAAGAGTCAGACATGAATGAGTGAGCACAAACGTGAAGTGAGGTTAGGTATCTCATTCAGGTCTTATGCCAAGTACAGTCTCTGACAGAGTAATAAAGTAATATATACAGTAATAAAGCTGATACTATGTTCCCCATCTGCCTTGCTCTTTCTTATCAATTTGTACACATTCCATGCAAGTTATTATTAGACTGCCATAAAGGACCCAACAACCTTTTTGAATAAGTCAGGCCATTTCAGGGGTAGTGAGGAAGAATTCTCAATCATATGTAGCACTCCATCACAGGCATGGACATTAAATCAGTCAGTTCAGTCGCTCAGTCATGTCTGAATCTTTAAACCCCATGGGTGGCAGTATGCCAGTCTTCCCTGTCCATCACCAACTCCTGGAGCTTGCTGAAACTCATGTCCGTAGAGTCAGTGATGCCATCCAACCATCTCATCCTCTTTCGTCCCCTTCTCCGCCTGCCTTCAGTCTTGCCCAGCATCAGGGTCTTTCCCAATGAGTCAGTACTTCACATCAGGTGGCCAAAGGATTCGACTTTCAGTTTCAGCATCAATCCTTCCAATGAATATTTAGGACTGATTTCCTTTAGGATGGACAGGTTGGATCACCTTGAAGTCCAAGGGGCTTCTCCAACACCACAGTTCAAAAGTATCAATTCTTTGGTGCATAGCTTTCTTTATAGTCCAGCTCTCACATCCAAACATGACAACTGGAAAAACAATAGTGATGACTAACTAGATGAATCTTTTTTGGCAAAGTAATCTGTTTTTTAATATGCTGTCTAGGTTGGTCATAGCTTTTTGTCCAAGGAGCAAGTGTCTTTTAATTTCATGGCTACAGTCACCATCTGCAGTGATTTTGGAGCCCCCGTAAGTAAAGTCTCATTGTTTTTGTTGTTTCCCCATCAATTTGCTGTGAAGTGATGGGACCAGATGCCATGATCTTAGTTTTCTGAATGTTGAGTTTTAAGCCAACTTTTTCACTCTCTTCTTTCACTTTCATCAAGAGGCTCTTTAGTTCTTCTTTGCTTTCTGCCATAAGAGTGGTATCATCTGCATATCTGAGGTTATTGCTATTTCTCCCAGCAATCTTGATTCCAGTTTGTGCTTCATCCAGCCCAGCATTTCTCATGATGTACTCTGCATATAAGTTCAATAAGCAGGGTGACAATATACATCCTGGACATATTCCTTTCCCTATTTGGAACCATTTTGTTGTTCTAGTCCAGTTTTAACTATTGCTTCTTGACCTGCATACAGATTTCTCAGGAGGCAGGTAAGGCAGCATTGTATTTCCATCTCTTTAAGACTTTTCCACTGTTTGTTGTGATCCACACAGTCAAAAGTTTGGCATAGTCAATAAAGCAGAAGTAGGTGTTTTTCTGGAACTCTCTTGTTTTTTTGATGACCCAGCAAACCTTGGCAATTTGCTCTCTGGTTCCTTTGGCTTTTCTAAATCCAGCTTGAACATCTGGCAGTTCACAGTTCATGTACTTTTGAAGCCTGGCTTGGAGAATTTTGAGCATTACTTTGCTAGCATGGGAGATGATTGCAATTGTGCAGTAGTTTCAACATTCTTTGGCATTTCCTTTCTTTGGGATTAGAATGAAAACTGACATTTTCCAGTCCTGTGAATGCTGCTGCATTTTCTAAATTTGCTGGCCTTTTGAGTACAGCACTTTCACAGCATCATCTTTTCAGATTTGAAATAGCTCAACTGGAATTCCATCACCTCCACTAACTTTGTTTGTAGTGATGTTTCCTAAGGCCCACTTATTCACACTCAAAGATGTCTGACTCTAGGTGGGTTATCACACACGGTGGTTATCTGGGTCATGAAGATCTTTTTTGTCAATTCTTCTGTGTATTCTTGCAACCTCTACTTAATATCTTCTGCTTCTGGTAGGTCCATACAATTTCTGTCCTTTATTGTGCCCATCATTGCATGAAACGTTCCATTGGTATCTCTAATTTTCTTGAAGAAAACTTTAGTCTTTCCCATTCTATTGTTTTCCTCTATTTCTTTGCACTGATCACTGAGGAAGTAGTTCTTATCTCTCCTTGGTATTCCTGGGAACTCTGCATTCAAATGACTATATCTTTCCTCTTCTCCTTTGCATTATGCTTCTTTTTTTTCCCCTCTACTATTTGTAAGGCCTCCTCCGACAACCATTTTGCCTTCTTGCATTTCTTTTCTCTAGTGGGTGGTCTTGATTACTGCCTCTTGTACAATGTCACAAACCTCTGTCCATAATTCTTCAGGGACTCTGTCAGATCTAATCCCTTGAGTCCCTTGAAGTGATTCCACTGTATAATCGAAAGGGATTTGATTTAGGTCACACCTGAGTGGTCTAGTGGTTTTTCCTACTTTCTTCAATTTAAGTTTGAATTTGGCAATAAGGAGTTCATGATCTGAGCCACAGTCAGCTCCTGGTCTTGTTTTTGCTGACTGTATAGAACTTCTCCATCTTTGGCTGCAAAGAATATAATCAACCTGATTTCGATATTTGCCATCTGGTGACGTCCATGTGTAGAGTCTTCTCTTATGTTGTTGGAAGAGGGTGTTGGCAATGACCAGTGCATTCTCTTGGCAAAACTCCTGTTAGGCTTTGTACTGCTTCATTTTGTGCTCCAAAGCCGAACTTGCCTGTTACTCCAGGTATCTCTTGACTTTCTACTTTTACATTCCAATCCTCTGTGATGAAAAGGAAATATTTTTTGGGTGTTAGTTCTAGGATGTCCTGTAGGTCTTCATAGAACTGTTCAACTTCACCTTCTTCAGCATTACTGGTTGGGCATAGACTTGGATTACTGTGATATTGAATGGCTTGCCTTGGAAACGAAGAGTGGTCATTCTGTTGTTTTTGAGATTGCATCCAAGAACTGCATTTCTGATTCTTTTGTCGACTATGAGGGCTACTCCATTTCTTCTAAGGGATTCTTGCCCACAGAAGTAGATATAATGGTCATCTGAGTTAAATTTGCCCATTCCAGTCCATTTTAGTTCACTGATTCCTAAAATGCTGATATTCCCTCTTGCCATCTCCTGTTTGACCCCTTCCAATTTACCTTGATCCATGGACCTAATGTGAGGCTGTCACGGCTAACGCCATGGCAGGCAGCCTAGATTAGGAGTAGGCCTGGTTTCCCGGGGTAACATAATTATCAGGCTACCTGGAGCCAGTCAATCAACATATGCCTAGCCAGAAGAAAGGGAACCTATCAGGGGAAAGCTGAAAGCCCCACGTAGGGCCAACAAAAATTACCTTACAACTGTGTAACCAATCCGATTGCGCCAACTACCTGCTGCTTATTTTGACCTAATAAATATCCGAGAGAACTGGGGCTCGGGGCCTTTCGTCCTCACACACCTGGTGAGGGCGGGAGGCCCTGGCTCGAGTCAGTAATAAATTCCCCTATTGCGAGTTGCATTGTTTCCAGGAGTCTTCTTTCCCGACCGGGGACTCGGACTACGGGCAGAACACCTAACATTTCAGGTTCCTGTGCAATATTGTTCTTTACAGCATCAGACTTTACTTCCATCACCAGTCACATCAACAACTGGGCATTATTTTCACTTTTGCTCCTCTCTTCATTTTTTCTGGAGTTATTTCTCCACTCTTCTCCAGTAGCATTTTGGGCACCTACAGATCTGGGGAGTTGATCTTTCAGTGTCCTATCTTTTTGCCTTTTCATACTGTTCTTGTGGTTCTCAAGGCAAGAATACTGAAGTGGTTGCCGTTCCCTTCTCCAGTGGACCACATTTTGTCAGGACTCTTCACATGACCCATCCATCCTGGCTGGCCCTACATGGAATGGCTCATAGTTTCTTTGAGTTAGACAGTGCTGTGGTCCATGTGATCAGTTTGATTAGTTTTCTGTGATTGTGGTTTTCACTCTTTCTGCCTTCTGAAGGATAAGGGTAAGAGGTTATGGAAGCTTCCTGATGGGAGAGACTGACTGTGAGGGAAACTGGGTCTTGTTCTGATGGGCAGGGCCATGCTCAGTAAACCTTTAATCCTGTTTTCTGTTGATGGGTGGGGCTGTGTTCCCTCCCGGTTGTTTGGCCTGTGATCAAACTATGGTGGAGACAATGAAGATCATGGTGACCTCCTTCAAAAGGTCCTGTGCATGCACTGCCGCACTCAGTGCCCCCAACCCTGCAGCAGACCACCACCGACCCACGCCTCTGCCAGACACTCCTGGACTGTCACGGATAAGTCTGGGTCAGCCTCTTGTGGGGTCACTGCTCCTTTCTCCTGGGTCCTGGTGCACACAAGGCTTTGTTTGTGCCCTCCAGGCGTCTGTTTTTCCAGTCCTGTGTAAGTTCTCGGGGCTCTATGGTGGGGTTAATGCCAACCTCCTCCAAGAGGGCTTATACCACACCCAGGTCTGCTGTACCCAGAACCCTTGTCCCTGTGTCAGGTCACTGCCGACCCATGCCTCCATAGGAGACACAAACACTCAAAGGCAGGTCTGGCTCAGCCCCTGTGGGGTTTCCTAGTGCATACAAGGTTTTGTTTGAGCCCTCTGAGTGTCTCTGGTGGGTATGGGGTTTAATTCTAAACGCAATTTCACCCCTCCTACCATCTTGCTGGGGTGTCTCCTTTGCCCTTGGACATGGGATATTTTATTTTGGTGGGATACAACATTCTCCTCTCAGTGGTTGTTCAGCAACAAGTTGTAATTTTAGAGTTTTCACAGGAGAAGATGAGTGCACATCCTTCTACTTTGCCATCTTCACTTGCATGCCAAGAACGTTAAATGGATACTCAAAAATAGTGGTAGGTAACCAGGTGATCTTTATTCTTTCTAATAGAACTGAGAGACACAGGACATCTTACAAAAGAAGTTTATAATTTAGGCATTAAGGTAAAGGAGAAGGTAGTGTTCTTCCCGCGATTCAAGCAAAGGATTCCACATTCATAAAAATTACATTAGATCTTAGATGTTCATAATATCTGATTTAAAATTTTTAAACGTAGGAGCTAATGTTTTATTTTTATGTGAAAACACATAGAAAAAAATCTAAATGATGCTCAGTGAATTTTCTCTTTTCTGTAGGAAATTACAACACATTGTCTGATCAGTGTTATGATTAAATTATTCTTTCCTCCAACCATGACATTATTTCATGTAATCTTTTCTTTTTTCATAAAGTTTCTTTCCAAAATACCAGTTGTGCATTGATGGTATAGTGGTGAGCATAGCTGCCTTCCAAAATACCAGTTGTGACATTGTTCAGTCGCTGTTGTGTCCAACTGTTTTTAACCCCATGGACTGCAGCATGCCAAGCTTCCCTGTCCTCCATTGTCTCCCAGAGTTTGCTCAAGTTCATGTCCATTGAGTTGGTGATGCTAGCCAACTATCTCATTCTCTGTTGCCCTCTTCTCCTTTTGCCTTCAATCTTTCCCAGCATCAAGGTCTTTTCTAATAAGTCAACTCTTCGTACCAGGTGGCCAAAATAGCTTTATCAATAAATCAAGCTTATTTTAAAAAATAAATACTAGACATGAAATCAGTTATCTAATTTTATAAGATATTACTGGTTTAATTTACCTGTTTTTTGCTAAAAATATAAAAATGTGGACACTTCAATTTATATAATATAGCAAATTTCTTTTTTTTTTTTTTTTTTTTTTAATATTATTTTATTAGTTGGAGGCCAATCACTTTACAACATTTCAGTGGGTTTTGTCATACATTGACATGAATCAGCCATATAGTTACATGTATTCCCCATCCCGATCCCCCCTCCCACCTCCCTCCCCACCCGACTCCTCAGGGTCCTCCCAGTGCACCAGGCCCGAGCACCTGACTCATGTATCCCACCTGGGCTGGTGGTCCGTTTCACCATAGATAATATACATGCTGTTCTTTCAAAACATCTCACCCTCACGTTCTCCCCCAGAGTTCAAAAGTCTGTTCTGTATTTCTGTGTCTCTTTTTCTGTTTTGCATATAGGGTTATCGCCACCATCTATCTAAATTGTCATCTTAGTTCAAAATTTTCATTGTTTCTGAATTACTCAGTATATTTAATCCTGAACTTGACTGATTTTTCAGCATCAGGTTTTCCATTTGTTTAATATACTTGACTTGTAACTATAAAAGGAGTTAATTTAGAAACCCTACCAGTTGAATGAAACATTGCTGGGGTCTTAAAAATCCTCATTTAAAGCTTACTGCAGGTGACAATATATTTAAGCAAGTGCTTATATGTACAGATAAAAAATCTAATAACATTTTTTTTTCTGTTTTACTGTTATTTTCCAGGTTGGACTCCACAGAGGTTAGGAGTCATTCACATATATATGTAATTTATAAATCAGGGTTTCAAATCTTTTGAATTAATACATTAATTGAATTTCCTTACTGCAAGACTGCACGGAATGATTTATAGACTAATGCTTGCAGTCATTCGCTAAAAAGAGATAATTGTGAGGATCCTCCAAACTTTTTTGGTCAAACATCTGGAGAGACAAATCTTGACAAAAGTTATTTTAGAAAATACTGCTCTGAATCATCAGAGAGTGAGAAATATTGACATGTAAATCAAATTTGCTTATCAATTTAAGTGTTTCAAGAAACACTTAAAAGTTAAATGTTTAATTTTGAATTGTATACACAAGAGGAGAGTGAAAAAGTTGGCTTAAAACTCGACATTCAGAAAACTAAGATCATGGCATCTGGTCCCATCACTTCATGGGAAATAGATAGGGAAACAGTGGAAACAGTGTCAGACTTTATTTTTCTGGTCTCGAAAATCACTGCAGATGGTGATTGCAGTCATGAAATTAAAAGATGCTTCTTCCTTGGAAGGAAAGTTATGACCAACTTAGACAGCATGTTAAAAAGCAGAGACATTACTTTGCCAACAAAGGTCCATCTAGTCAAGGCTATGGTTTTTCCAGTGGTCATACATGGATGTGAGAGTTGGACTGTGAAGAAGGCTGAGCACTGAAGGGTTGATGCTTTTGAACTGTGGTGTTGGAGAAGACTCTTAAGAGTCTCTTGTACTGCAAGGAGATCCAACCAGTCCATCCTAAAGGAGATCAGCCCTGGGTGTTCATTGGAAGGACTGATGCTGAAGCTGAAACTCCAGTACTTTGGCCATCTCATGTGAAGAGTTGACTCATTGGAAAAGACCCTGATGCTCGGAGGGGTTGGGGGCAGGAGGAGAAGGGGATGACAGAGGATGAGATGGCCGGATGGCATCACCAACTCGATGGATATGAGTTTGGATAAACTCCGAGAGTTGGTGATGGATAGGGAGGCCTGGCATGCTGTAATTCACGAGGTCGCAAAGAGTCTGACATGACTGAGCAACTGAACTGAACTGAATAATGCTAGTAAATTATCATGATATATGTTATTTATAGTTTGCAGAGTTTGATAAATTCTTAAAGAATCTCAGTTATATGTTACCTTTCTCATTCCAGTTTTCATACACCAAATCAAAGTTAGAGTTATAATGGCTTTTAAAAAAAGAATAAATAATGTAGTAAGAAAAAATCATTAAGGAACCAACTGATAAGAAAAGTAGTATGTTGACCAAAGAATATACCCTACATTTAACATAATGTAAAAGCAACTTATCCTTGAAACTATTTTGCTTGATCTAACTTGATTAGTTCAGACAGATATCTATGCCACTTTGTAAAGTATCTCTTACAAAATGTAAAGACCAACACAGTAGAAATATAACTATCATTTAAATATTTTGCACATTTCTCTCAATATGGTTTTTAACTATCTTAAGGTAGAGAAACATATTTTTTTAAAGATGTTAAACTGGCTTTTTGAGCAGATCGCTTGCCCATAAATCTATTAGCAGATTAGGGAGCAAATAATTATACATCTTATTAATTATGTGATAAATTTTTCTCCTAAAATAATTGTAGGCAAATAATTATGGAAAAAGCAAAGTTAAATTATTTTGTAGTTTATTTTGATTTAACTGTCTGATAAATATGCTTTATTTTTCTGAAAATGGAGAAGATATTTTCAAATAACTTTATACTTGTTCTCTGAGTAATGGCCTAAAAATTCTAAATGTTACAATGTCTATTAATTGAAAAAATCTGGGGTAGAAAATTTATTTGCTTCCAGTTCTTACATACATGAAATTAAAAAATTATACACATCTTAGGCTAGTGCTATATTCCATGTACTCTCATGGAATTAGAAGACAAATAGGAAAAAAGGCACTTTATGACTATCAAAATGCTTGTACTAAAATAATATACTAGATATATATTTTTATAATATAAATTAAAATGCTGTAAAAAAAATAAATAAAAACACAAAATTCCCCTTAGGGAATTCCACACTTCAAAGTAATTAAATATATTTTTAAAGTATAAGGACAAAAACCCAACAGCTCTTCAGTAGAAAAGTGAAAAGTGAAAGTGTTAAATCACTCAGTCAGGTCTGAGTCTTTGAGACGCTATGAACTATAGCCTGTGAGGTTCCTCTGTCCGTGGAATTCTCCAGGCAAGAATACTAAAGAGGCTTGCCATTCCCTTCTCCAGGGGATTTTCCCAACCAAGGATCAATCCAGGGTCTCCTGCATTGCAGGAGAATTCTTTACCATCTGAGTCACCAGGGAAGCTCCTCTAAGAAAGGATAATAATTCAGAGCATATTCTTTGAGGCAAGGACTTTAGTTGCCAACCCTGGCTCCGCTACCATTGATCTGTGTGACCTTAGGCAAGTTACTAACCTATTTGAACTCCAGTTATTTCATTTAATACATTTTGTATAAAAATAGTTATACCCTTTCTTCAGATATCACTGTAAGGATTCAATGAGACTACAAGAGTAAATATCAGTCATACCATTTAATTTGTAATTACTATTTGTCAGTCATTATTTAAGATACAATGAATATAAACTACTTAGCAGATTGGCATACCTATAATAAAAGAAAATTTATTGAAAGAATATGATTTTATATACAATTAGAATTATACTCTTTCAATAGTGAACATGTTGAATATAACAAATATTATTTATTGCTATCATTTAAAATACAACTATTCAGTTCAATAATTCCAAGTCTGGCTATCTACCCAAGAGAGAGAAAATTAAAAACAGGGACTCAAGCAGACATTTGTACACTATTGTTCATAGCAGCATTATTCACAACAGTTACAAGGTGGAAACCATCCAAATGCGCATCTGCTGATGAATGGATAAACAAAGTCTGATGTATCCCTCTGCTCAATCTTGCTTCCATAGATGTTGGAATCTAGCACTCCCTGCTACATTCTGACACTCTAATCTTCATGCATTCATTGAGAATAAGAGAATACCTAAACAGTCCTAGGTCACTAGCATAAGATCCTTGTTGACTCTGGATGCTGGGGAACTACAGTGTACTGACTGATGAGACCCCTGTTGAAGAAGAACATACAGGACCCGGTACTAAATGGAGTTTTGGGTCCTGTCCACAGTGGTCCACTCAGCTCATGAACCCACCCTGTAATTCCCCCATTTTGCAATATTATACTTGAAATGGATATATTTGGTAATCAGCACAACCTCTATATCATTTTCCCTGCCTGAGTCCTGTAGTAACGTGAAAAGTCAAGGGCAGCCTCTGAAACTGCTTTCCCAGTCAAGACTGTAGATCAAAACTGGTATCATTTTGCAGGAGTCTTCCCAGAGGTGAGTTCCCCTAAAGAAGGCAGGGCTAATGGTCCTAACCTATTTCCATTTAAATCCTCAGCCTGGCACCTACAAAATCGAGATGCTTCCTGGATGCAAGCAGTCAAACTCAATCAAGCAGTAGCCCTCGTTGCAGTTGTTATGCTTGATATGTTGCCTTTGCCAGTGCAGATAAACACAGCCACAGGTCCATGGTATAAAGTTTTTGATCTGGAAAATGTGTTCCTTTTTTACCCCTTTCAGAAAAGATGGACAGAAACAGTTATCGTTCACTTGGAAGTGACGATAGTGTACATTTGCAGTATTGCCCCAGGGTTATGTTAACACTTTCTCCCTCTGTCAAAGAAATCTGGACTGGTTGCTCATCCTGAAGAACATCCTGCTGGCACATTACACTCATAACCTCATGCTAATAGAACCAAATAAACAAGAAATGACAGCTATGTTAGAGGCTTTAGGAGACAAATAAGCTCCAGTGGACAAGAAGTAAGCAAAGTTTCAGGGGTCTGCTGCATCTTTAAAATTGCTAAAAGTCCTATTGTCTGAGGAATGCTAGACCAACTTCTTCAAAGGGAAAAAAAAATGACCCTTGCATCTTCCACTCCAAAGAAAGAAGCATGATACCTGACAAGCCTCTTTCAGTTCTAGAGACAGAATATGCCCCAGCTGGGATATTACTCTGGCCCTTACACTGCATGATGTAAAAAGCTGCCAACCATGATTAGAGTGCAGAACAGCACAGGAGTTCACCCCAGACCCAGGCTGGAATGAAGGGACTGGTACTGCTTAGGACACAGGATCTGTAGACCCTGTGATATCGTAGCTATCTGGAGTGAGGAAAGATGATGTGTGGGGTTTATGACAAGCCACATAGGCTGCTTACGGTGGCCCTCTTTGGTTCCGAAGCCACCTCAGAGGAGAATAGCTGTTCTTTGGAAAAAGAGTTCCTGGTGTGTTTCTGGTTTCTGATAAAGATGAACTGGATCTGTCAAGCCCACCAATTCCACAAAAGATAGTTGACTGTGATCATGAGAAGACATGGCTGTGATTATAATGTAGTAATAGGGAGAAATATGTTTATCTCCTAGAGGGTCCCTTTGGATAACTCTTGGTTAAAAAGATAGTTTTAGGCTTCCCTGGTGGCTCAGTGGTAAAGAATCTGCCTCTCAATGCAGGACACATGGGTTCCATCCCTGATCCGGGAAGATCCCACTGCAGAGCAATTAAGCCCTGTCACAACTATCGGGCCTGAGCACTAGGGCCCAGGAGCCATGTGCTACAACAACTGAAGCCTGCATGCCCAGAGCCTATGCTCTGCGAGAAGAAGCCACCACAATGAGAAGCCCCTGCCCTCACTCACCACAACTAGAGAATAGTCTTCACAGCAACCAAGACCCAGCACAGCCAAAAATAAATAAATAAAAGTATTAAAAGAAAAACTTCTTCAATTCTAGCAGTTCAAGAACCATCATGACCTGTCCATAAGATAGTAGAAGATAAGGTAACTTGTCAATTAGTGAACTGCTTAATTCATAGTAAAGCATTCTTTGGATTCTTTAGAATTTACATATAATAAACACTCTACTTTAAAACAATGCATGATGTAGAAAGTAGAAGACAACCTAACTTGTCAATAAATGAACTGCTTAATTCATAGTAAAGCATTCTTTGGATTCTTTAGAATTTACATATAATAAACACTCTACTTTAAAAACAATGCTATCATCCTCTTGCATTCTGATAGTTGGTGACAAAGCACAAACAAAATAAGGTTTTACTATGTTCTGTCAAAATTATAGTTAATATTTCTATTGTTATAATTAGTTACTCCTTATATTCCAAGCACTAGTTTAGGTATTGCATGTGCAACAGCTCTAATCTCAAAATAACATAGCAAGAGATGCTGTTAACTCTGGTTAACATGGGTGAATACTGAGCCTCAAAGAGATAAAGCACTTATACATAATCACCCAGCTTGCAAATGGCAGAGCAAGTTGGAACATAGTTCTATAAATTATAAAATTCATTGAAATGTTCATTTCTTTTTAAAATAAAAATTTTCCTACCTAAAAATAACTGAAATAGTGCCATAAAAGCACAAAATTTACTTAGATTATCCAGATCAGCAGTTATGGTATAACAGTAGAAGTAGCAAAATCAGAACCAGATTATACAAAACTAGAAAAAAACAAAAGATAGTGAAAAAGCTACAGCTTAAGTAGAAAAATCCTCTAAGAACTCTGGCTTTGTGGATATCATATGATAGACAGAGAAGAATCTTGGGTCCAAGAAAGCTATTTGTAGTTATGTGTGCATTTTGTTTTATATTTTGTAACATTAAAAAAACTAAGATCATGGCAACTGGTCCAATCACTTCACGGCAAATAAAAGGGGAAAAAGTGTAAGCAGTGACAGATTTTATCTTCTTACTTCCAAAAATCACTGTGGATGGCGACTATAGCCACGAAATTAAAATCACTTGCTTCTTGAAAGGAAAGCTATGACAAACCTAGACAGCATGTTAGAAACCAGAGACATCACTTAGCCAACAAACATCTATGTAGTCAAAGCTGTGATTTTTCCAGTAGTCGTGTACAGATGTGACAGCTGGACCATAATAAAGACTGAACCCAGAAGAATTGTTGCTTTCAAACTGTGGTGCTGGAGAAGACTCTTGAGAGTGCTGTGGCCTGCAAGGAGATCAAACCAGTCAATCCTAAAGGAAATCAACTCTGAATATTCACTCTAAGGACTGATGCTAAAGCTGAAGTTCCAATACATTGGCCACCTGATGCAAAGAGCTTACTCAGTAGGAAAGACCCCAATGTTCAGAAAGACTGAAGTCAAAAGGAGAAGGGCAGCAGAGGATGAGATGATTAGATAGCATCACTGACTTAACGGACATGAATTTGAGCAAACTCCAGGAGACAGTGGAGGACATACAACGCTGATGTGCTGCAGTCACAAAGAGTCAGGCCCAACTTAGCAACTGAACAACAAACAGATACATGGATAGACTATGCCTGAGCGGTGATCCAAAGGATTCCCCAGTAAGTAAGAGACTGAAAAATAGAGAAACAGAAGGAAGGGTTGATGAAACAAGATCTCTAAGAAGAAGGAAAGGATGGGATGCAGTATATCTTTGATTCAGAGTTAAACTTCATCACTGCAGTAGTTTTCATAGTGAGGGATCTAAACAAGCAGTATTAGCATTACTTGGGAATATTAGCTCTGCAAATTAGCAGGACCTATCCAAGACCTACTGAGAATCATAAACGAAGTAGGGGAATCCAGAAATCTAGGGTTTAACAAGCCTTCCAGGTGATTCTAGTAGACGCTGCATTGTAACAACGGAATAGAAAAAAGGTTAGGTCAGACCTAAGTGGATTTGCAGATTTGGTAATGGAAAGTTGATGTTTTCCTTTTATTATACTTCTTGACTCTCAGGCAGCTTCCATGTTAAGGATTTTCTCTTTCTCAGTCTTCCGTTGATTCTTGTTTGAGAACAAAGACTGAGAAGGGGACGGGAGCCAGTTGTCATGGTCACTAAAGCATTCAGTAACAGGTTACACAGGCACCAGGTAAATGGACAGAGCAGAGTAAATCCCAGACGCCAAAGCAGGTGTGAACACCATTTTTCCTTTAAAGTGATGCTGTTTTAGAGAGAAGAGAGAAGGTCCCTTGATTGACTGGAATTCTGAGAAATTTTATTTAAAGAGAATAAACATTACATCTCTTCTTTAGCATTATATTACATCTCTCTTTAACAAACATTACATCTCTCTTTAAATTTAAATAAAAACATTACATAAACATCCTGTTACGTTTTGCTCAAATTAAAGTTAAAACCAGTTGGACAAGTTTTTCCATGATTACCCCCAAAATAAGGACTTTTATGTTCAGATTTCAAGTTGGCAAAATAAAGGGACTGTGTTTTACCTTATTTTTAAATTGTAGTGTAGGTAAATCTGTGATATCACTTCATATATTTAAGCAAGTAACTTCTTATTAAATTAGAGGGTAATAAAAGGAACACAATGTTCAGGTTTATGCCCATTTTCACCATGGTATTTTTAGCAAAACTATTAACATGAATTAAAGTTTATTGTATATTATTATATACCTAATGAACACAAAAATCTTGTAGACAGTGAAAATAAATTTATTATTTTATTCTGTGACAGAAAGATACGCATTAAAATGTAGTGGAGAATAGAAACTGCCTGACTCAATGGAAGACATTTAAGTTAGGTTAAATGATTAAATATTTTTTAACTTAAAAGGTTAAATACTCTGGGATTCCTTTATCTTTTTGCAATTATATAAAGCATAAATACTATGATATGCTTAACAAATTTGCTTATAACTAAAAAGCTTCATTTGTGTACTATGATATTGCATGTATATAAATAAATTTTCAGCATGGAGAACTATCTGATTTAGTTTACATATTTACACATCTATTTTATACATGTATGATGTGCATATCAATTTAAATGGTTATACATCTTTAAATATTTGTAATGCAGGTTAACAAATATGCATTTCTACACAGAGCTAAGGAACAGTGTTAAAAGCAGGTAAATTCTAGAAAAACGCTATCGAACATATTACAGGAAGGAAGAATGAATGCCAGGTTATAAAATTTAAGGGATTGACGCTGCTTTAGAAAAACCTAGCATATTAAAACCAGAACCTTAAAAAGGATGCTTCTGTATCAGATTGGAGTATTTGTCTCTTGTAGAGGGTTAAAATAAATTTATTATTTCATTTTGTGACAGAAAGATAGGCATTAAAATGTAGTGGAGAATAGAAACTGCCTGACACAATGGAGCACATTTAACTTAGGTTAAATGGTTATATATTTTTAATTTAAAAGGTTAAATACTCTGGGATTCCTTTATCTTGTTGTAATTATATAAAACATAAATACTATGATATGCTTAACAAATTTGCTTGTAACTAAAAAGCATCCACTCCAGTGTTTTTGCCTGCAGACTTCCATGGACAGAGGAGCCTGGTGGGCTGCATTCCATGGGGTCGCAAAGATTCGAACACGGCTGAGCAACTAGCACTTTCACCTGTCCTATTATTTGAAACCGTAAGAGTAGGAGAGAAGGCAACATTTCATATACAACTTGACCACCATTTATTTTCTAAACCCTTCCTTCCCTTCAAATTAATTTGCTGCATTTGATTTTTTTTTTATCAACTTGGATGGATTGATAATGCATTTATAATTGCATTTGTGATGTAATGGGTTGGGGAAATTCTGATAACAGAAAAATTACACTATCTAAAAGAGACAATAAAATTACATGCTGTTAATACCCTGCTGCAATCTTCTATCAAGCCCCTTTGAGCTACACATGCAACTCCTATTACCACTAATTGCAGTTTCACTTCACAAGAACATCAAAAGAAAAGACACAGACCTTCTTTGTGCTGTGGATTTTGTAATTCTTTTATATTATATTGAGATCCAAAACTACTCTCACAGTTTGGATACTGGATGCTTTTTTCCCAATATTTACCCATTTTCAGTTTTCCCCTTCATTCTTTGAAACTCCTAGGAGGGTTCAGATAGATGTATTAAAATGAAAAGAACTAATTATACTTTTCAACATATTATTCTTGATTCTAAAATGAAAAGAAAAATTCTTGGGAGATTATATGTCTTTTTTATCTTTAGGATTAGTATAGTTAGTATAGTTTAAAAAAAAAAACTAGCTGGAATTTGAGATTTATGAAGGAATTTATTTAACACCATAAACATTTTCAGAAATGAGTTCAAGATTTGTAGTTATAGGGATGTAGCCTTTTCTAGTAAAAAAAAAAATTCTTATTTAATATGAGCAATATAATGGTTCCTATGCAGAGTGGACTGAAATGAAAGCATCTAGACTCTGCTGGAGCTCTGCCCTAACCAAACCTTTCAAGACCAAGGAGATATCCCAGTACACAGAGGAGGCAGAGATCCAGACCACCCCTTCTGTGCTCCTCTGCCATGATAAGTGTCAGAGATAGCACCACCATCCTTTCTACTGCACAGTCTAGGAACCTGAGATGGCTCCCCACCATCACTTCCTCCGTCCTGTGAAAAAGTGAAAGTGTTAGTTGCTCAGCCACGTCCAGCTCTTTGCGACTCTGTGGACTGTAGCCTGCTAGGCTCCTCTGTCCCTGCAATTCTCCAAGCAAGAATAGTGGAACAGGCAGCATTCCCTTCTCCAGGGGATCTTCCCAACCCAGGGATCAAACCTAGGTCTCCAGCATTGCTGGAAGATTCTTTACCACTTAAGCCACCAGGAAAGCCCCTTTTTCCTCTCTATCACAAACTCTGGATAGTTTTCTCCTGTAATGAACTCATGAGTTCAACAAATTTTCTTATCGCTATCATCCAAGGTCATCCAACTTCTTTGGCCTCATTTCTAGATTATCTCAGAGACCTTTAACCAGGATCTCTGCATATACTCTGTTCCTTTCCTCTCTTCTCTCCATATGAAAAAAGATTTTGCTAAAAATACAACTGTCATTATACTTCTTTCCTGGTTGAAATAGTTCAGAGGCTTCTCATGGCTCACCAGATAAAGTCAAAACTGCTACAAGGTTCTGGCCCAACCTACCTTTCTTGCCACACTTTGCACTTGGCCTTCTTTGTTTCTTTATTTGACATGTTATGTTGGACCACAGCTTTGCACACACTCCCTGCTCTTTGTAAAACTCCGTTTCCCCCTTCCTACACAAGCACACACTCTCTCTCTCCTTTAGGATCTCATTCATCAGATTTGCAGTTCAAGTAAGACTTCCTCAAATATCTCTGATTTTGCCTATCAGGTAAATAAAATACATTTTCACTGCACTCTGTACTTCCCCTCAGGAGCCCTTCTTCCTTCCTCTCTTCTTTCAACAAACATTTAATGAATAATTAAATTATAGGATAAGCAGGCATGATTCTAGGCATTCGAGAATAACAGTCAATTAGTCAGATAAGATCCCTGCTCTCAAGAGCTTCTATTCTAGTGGGATACAGGCAATAAATAAATTTTTAAAAAAATGCAAGTCAACAAACAAATACTTGCTATGAGGACATTCTAATAGGGTGGTGTGTGAGAGACTGCTGAAGGGAGGAGGCCACACCTTTAGAGGAGATGCAGAAGGGTTTTCTAGGGAGACATTTTGCTGGTAAGTCAGTTACATTTCTCGTTTGATTACTAGATTAGTTTCTATATTTCCCACTCAGCTGAAAACTCCACAATAGCAACAACTATAGCAATTTTGCTCAGAAATTCTATATCTTAGAAGATCCTCTAGAAATATTTTGAATAAATAAGTAAATATAAATATTACAGTTTTAAACTCAAACCTATTTGAATTCAAATCTTTGTTCTCAACTTCAAATTGGGCACATTATTAAAACTCCTAACCTTCAATTTCTTCATCTACTGGTAGGGAAAATAACACCTATTTATCAGATAAAATTTTATACATAGACCCAGCAATCCCACTTCTGGGCATACACACCGAGGAAACCAGATCTGAAAGAGACACGTGCACCCCAATGTTCATCGCAGAACTGTCTATAATAGCCAGGATATGGAAGCAACCTAGATGCCCATCAGCAGACGAATGGATAAGGAAGCTGTGGTACATATACACCGTGGAATATTACTCAGCCATTAAAAAGAATTCATTTGAATCAGTTCTAATGAGATGGATGAAACTGGAGCCCATTATACCGAGTGAAGTAAGCCAGAAAGATAAAGACAAATACAGTATACTAACACATATATATGGAATTTAGAAAGATGGTAACGATAACCCTATATGCAAAATAGAAAAAGAGACACAGATGTACAGAACAGACTTTTGGACTCTGTGGGAGAAGGTGAGGGTAGGATGTTTCGAGAGAACAGCATCGAAACATGTATATTATCAAGGGTGAAACAGATCACCAGCCCAGGTTGATGCATGAGACAAGTGCTCAGGCCTGGTGCACTGGGAAGACCCAGAGGGATGGGATGGAAAGGGAGGTGGAAGGGGGGATCGGGAACGGGAACACATGTAAATCCATGTCTGATTCATGTCAATGTATGACAAAAACCACTACAACATTGTAAAGTAATTAGCCTCCAATTAATAAAAATAAATGGAAAAAAATAAATGAAAAAGCAATGAGAAAATAAAAATCTTATACATATATCAATAGTCAACTTGTGGTTTTAACTGCCACAAATCCAAAGGTATGGATCCTTCATGTGGTATTTCTCCTTTTAGGCCTAAATCAAGAATATGATTATTAGAAATTTACTGAAAAGTTCTGGCATTTCTTTTCTCCTTTGTTAATTAAAATAATGATACCTATGTCTCATGGTTCTTTTGAAAAATAAATGAGGCATTAACCTAGGAAAGACCTTAGTTCAGTTTATGGAGTGTTACATTTTCATTTATATTAATTACTATAAAAACTTTTCAGACTACGCAAGAGGAAAGACACCATACAAGTTCACAGAACTGAATTATATTCAGACAAGAGTTTTTTAAAAATGATTTTGCTGTGAAGGGAAGAAATTGATTTATATTCTTACAGTGTATATATATATATATATATATATATATGCATATATAAGTGTACGTGTAGTATATATATACTTAATACACATATATTTGTATGTCTGTATTATTCCTGGGCAATATCATATGTAGTTAACATTTACATAAATTACTGTTTACAAAATACCTCTGTGAATATTCTCTTGTTAAACTCAGCAACAAACCTGTGAGGTCGGTAGTACAAGTTATAAAGAAAGATCACGTGGAAAGAGCTGACAGGGGGTGGCCAGGCTCTCCGGTTAGGCACCTTATCCTGCTACTAACAGGACGCGCTGGCCTGATATGTCGGCAGGGGTTGGTAGAGAGGGCTCCAACTCGGAGCTGCTGAAGAGGCAGAGGAAAGCAGAGGTAACCTCACTGCTAAGCCGGAGTGTGGCATTGGCAACGCGATCATTTGGTGGTGGAAGATAGGTTATTTCACCCTTACATTCTTGTAGTCTTTTACAGTTCACTGCCTAAGCCTGCTTGGAACTCTACATGTATTTAATCCTTCCAGCAGAGAACAATCACTGTGAGTTTCCCCACTGACACACTTTTATTTGCTGAAAGTTCATTCTTTAGAGGTTGAGTACATGAAAATTTAAAGAGACAGTGTTAAAACTAACATAAATCACCTATTCTACCCATGGACAAATAAAGTGCCCCACCTTAAAGAATATTCTCTTTAATAACTGAACACTTCAAAGGAAATAAAATCAAGAAAAAGGCTAACCTTGCATTTTCCCTTATCAAAATGTTCATTCAAGTAGTATTTGCAGAAAAATAGCTGAGTGTCTATGACCCAAGTGATGCTACATTCATCATGTTCTCCTCAGATCTGAAAAAGAAGGGTTGTCATGAGAGTAAAATTGTCTGGTTGACCTCGTTTTGAGTTTCTGTGATAATATCAATAAAACTCAATTAATCTCTAGTTTTAAGCACTTTTAAAAAATACCATTTAATACTGAATGCTTATATATCTGAAAAAATGTTGGATAATGAAGAACAAATTGTATTTGTAAATAGAAGGAATTGGACTAATGCATTTTTCTACTTTTTCTCTAATATTTCAATGATTTTATGATACCTGATCATGTGATTAAATTTTACAACTTTTATGGTTTTGATATCTCAGTTTATATAAAGCATTAGAAATGACAATCATATTGTAATATTTTCTACAAGTTGACATCAGAGGGGAACTTTGGACAATTTTCCCTTGGTTTAGGCTGAATCTAAAAGTCCATGATGAGAATATGGCAAAGGTGAATGGATTTTACAGGTGTAACTAAGGTCCCAAATTAATTTTGAGTTAATTAAAAGGGAGATTATTGTAGGTGGGCATGGGTTAATCAGTCAAAAACCTTAAAGAAAAGCTATTGTGACAGCCTTGAAGAAGCAATTTGCCATGTTATGAAAGGTCCTGCTGACAGCCTTTAGTAGATGAGAGGAGGTCCCCTAGAGACCAAAGCAAGAACCTCAGTCCTACAACTGCCAGCAACTGAATTCTGCCAGCAGTCACTTGGAAAAGCTTGGAAGTGGTCCGTGAATTCTTAAAAAGAATGCAGCCTACTCACACTTTGTCACCTGATGAAACCCATAGCAGGAGATCTATGTAAGCAGTGCCTGGACTCTGACCCACGGGAACTATCAGAAAATAAACATAGGTTGTTTTCATCTAAAAAAAAGAGATCAATGAACTGGGATTCTTCCATGAGTTACGTCCACATTAAAATCCTATATTTATTTACCTGATATTTACTAAGTAGTCATTGTGTTTCAGGCAGTGTACTAGGAATAGACAGGGTGGTAGATACTGAAGACTCCTTTTCTGGGTATAAGTGAAACTAGAGAACAATAAGCATTTCCTTTCTGACTCAGACGAACACAATACAAACATAGTAGTGTGATGTAATAAGAAACATATATTTGGCTACTGCCCCTGATTCCTGGCTCAGAGTTCCTAAAACCCTTGGAATCTCCTGTTTGACACATGTGCTGAGAGCATCTTTGTTTTAATATTTGGTCATTGGCCCCAATTTGAATCCTGATACAGAGCTCCTAAATCTGTTGGAATCTCCTGGATGATAGGAGGAAGTTTTGTTCTAATGAGGAAATGCTTGATGGGCCTGTGGATGAAAGCTGGGCACCAGAAAGAATAAGCCATGATTAGAAGTTTGGAAATTTCAGCCTCATTCCCATATCTTCCTTGGGGAAGGGAAGAAGGACTGGAAATTGAGTTAATCCTCCATCACACCTGCATGATAAAGTCTCTATAGCCCTAAAGGACAAGGTTTGGAGAGCTTACAGGTTGGAGAGCACATCCATGTGCCAGAGGATTCACATTCCAACCCTGTGGGGACAAAAACTCCCACACTCAGCACCACTCTGGACCTTACCCTCTGTACCTCTTCATCTGGCTATTCATCTGCATTCTTTATAGTAGCCTTTGCAACAAACCAGTAAATACAAGTGAATGTGTCCCTGAGTTTTATGAGTCATTTAGGGAGCAAATTATCAAACCACAAGAGCAGATCTTGAGAACACCCAATTGAAACCAAGTTCAAGAGTGTGTGGGTAATCTGGAGATTTACTACTTGCAGTTGTCTGAAATGGGGGATTCTGGTGGACATGAGCCCTTTAATATGAGGCATCTGCACTAACCTGAGGTAGTGTCAGAATGAATTAAATTGTGGGACACCCAGTTGGTGTTCACAAAGAACTGGAGAATTGTTTGAGGTGAAAAACCCTTTAATTAGCCCCTGTCTAATCTCTGCTCATCTATTCCTACTTCATACCAGGCACATCTGACTTCTCTGCCCTGGCATCATGAATGCCTACCTTTGGGACTTTTACTTTGCTTCAATTATGAACAACAGGAAATATTTTTATTAAGGGGCAGAGCTTGTGTCCTGGATCACAACACAGACTTTTTACTCTCTTTTCAATTTCTTAGAGGTTTGCTGCTGCTGCTGCTGCTGCTAAGTCGCCTCAGTCGTGTCCGACTCTGTGCGACCCCATAGACGGCAGCCCACTAGGCTCCCCCGTCCCTGGGATTCTCCAGGCAAGAACACTGGAGTGGGTTGCCATTTTTTACATGTTACAAAATGCTCACAGGAATCTAGGATACCTACTTTCTTTATCCTAATGTAATTTACTTCCCTGACTTAAAGGGTTGCTTTTTGCACCAATGTCTCAAGATTTCCCTGTGAAATTCAATCTCTTTCCTTGGACAGAAAATCTTACCAGTCGAATCCCTCTGAAGCTGACTTCCTGTCCTGGGGCCCCCTTGTTAACCTGTCCTTTTGCCTCTTATGCTGCCTCCTTGTTAAAGTTTATTAATATGAGTCATTCATTCCTCAGTCCTTTGTGGCTTGTCATTAGAAATTGCTTTCAGCATTTATAGGAGATGGGAACCAGACATATCTTAGTTACATCAGACATTTCTGGTTATGAAACTAATTTTGAAACAAATTCAGCATTGTATTTGAGTCTGGTCATTTTCTCTAATAAGATGGGGTTTTTGAGATACTAAAGTTTTTTGTTTTTTTTTTCTTCCCTATATTTCCACTTTCTTCCTTTTGCCCTAACCACCCCAAACATGGGACCCCTATATTTCTTTGCCTTAGTGGGCCTTTGAAGCAGACTAGGAAAAGAAAAATAAAGAGAGAGAATCATGTACTTCCCTTTTAACTATTTCCTCTGAAAGCTTAAGGCCATACTGGAATTCCCGCACACAGTATTAGGAAGATAAAAAGGCTTTGTCTACATTAGGAAGAGATTTTTCAGGGTTGAAATGAGGAGAGCTAGAAGGCAAAACCTGTTAATCTTATGAGCAGAGGGAACGCCTCTGCAGAGCCACCAGGAAACTGGTCTGGTCTCAGTGAGGACTGTGAGCAAAGGCATTCGGTAGATGGGACCAAAAGCAGCCACACAAACTGCCTGTGCTCGGAGAGCAGCCTAGAGGCACAGGATTCACCCCCGCCCCCCTCAGCCCCCCGCCATCTCCACCCAGTCTTGACCAAGCTCTTTCACCTGCCTTGAATGTCCTCCCTTCTATTAGACAGTGCATATCCTTCTCCTCTTCAAGCCCCTCCTAATCCACTAAGTCTTTCTCTTAAACTCATGGCCTTGTGTGCGATCCTCCATTGAACACTCCCCAATTTTATCAGTGTCACTCATTCAGCACTTAATCCTACTGCTTTCTAGCCTGCCATCTGATGCCTGGTATTATTTCACTTTTCATCCATTCATTTATTAATCTGAACTAAATTGCAAATACTTTGCAATACTAAATACTTTGAGTTAAGAACAAGGTTTTAAAATCTTTTTTACAGTAGTACCCACAAGCAATTTATGGATATAATGTACAATAAAAGAATATTAGAGATGTTCTAAGAAGGGAAATCATACTATTCTAGCTCCTAAATCAATCTTACAGTATCTATAAAATAGGTCAAGATATAATTATATTAGGGTTTCAGACATAACAATACGATATTACAGAATCTTATCTAGTGGCATGAGGTGGAGCAGAGGGGAATCTGGGGACAGTGAAAACATTCTGTTTAATATATGGCAGATACATGGTATTATGCATTTCTCAAAATCCATAAAATTTTACAACACAAAGACTGAACCTTAATGTAAACTATGGACTTTACTTGAGGATAGTATATATTGATATTGTTTTTAACAAATGTACCACACTAATACAAGAATACAAGATATTAATGACGGGGAAACTGGTTTGTGTATGTGTGTGTGTAGGTGCGTGGATGCATGGAACTCTCTGTACTCTCTGCTCAATTTTTCTGTAAAGTTAAAACTACGCCATAAAATAAAAGTCTATTAAGATAAAAAATACACTACAGAAATCACTCTTCTCTGGAGGAACACTATTCCAAGACTGTATAAAATCCAATCACATAATTTTTTAAAAGCAGCAAAATCTGAACATTGTGTATCCTGATTTTTTTCCATTTTTTGATGGCCCCTTTTCTCTCTGTGTTGAAATGGATCTTTTTATTAAAACAGCAAGATAGCAGCAGTTGTTCACCCATGGCCGACCAGATGTGGACTACAGTGGGATCATCGTATCTTATTTCTACTTAAAAACCATGCCTATTACCTGCTAATTGCCATGTATTGATTTACTTAAGCATCCATGGTTGCTGTATGAGAAAGATAACACTTGGCTCTAGGGGGCCTGGAAATTCTTTACACTGTCAGTGACCTTGACAGAAAAGGGTAATTAATCTGAACCTCTGGATGGAATTAAGAGACTTAAACCTTTCATTCTTTATGAAAAGCTTCATCTTTAGTGATGTGAGCACACAGTTCTATTTACTGAGAAAACATCTTATATTAACTTATCTCCTTCTCTTTTATGATCAGCTACTAGATTGCAGGTTTTCTATATCTAAAGAAGAGAAGGGGAGACAAAAAGGACTTGTTTATACAGCAAAGAATTTGAATTTCCTCTCGGGCTGTGTCCACTGATCCACTGAGTAGCCCCATGGCAATGAACAGCCCATTTTATTTTCCTGCCTAGCTTTTTCATTTGCACAATGAAATAATATAAGTTAGTACTTTTATGAGACTACAATGAAACAATAAATCTTAATTTTTAAAATTGTGTTATAGATCCAGGGTGGTTTTTTGTTTGTTTTGTTTTCGCAGGTACAGAGCCTGAAGGTTAAAATATATCTAGGATATAGATATAACCCTCATTTTTAGTCCTCATTTGTCTCTTGATTTCTTGCAAGAGTTATCAGACAATGTAATGTCAGTATGAAAAAAAATTTCACACTAATGACAAATCAAATAACGTACCAATACTTTTAAAAAGGTAGAAATGTTTTGAGATGCAACTGTTCTTTAATGTGTTCTAGTGACTATTGATGCTAAGCAGGAAAATGCAAAAATAATTTTTCTTTTGATAAGTATTATGTATATACTTTTAGTTTGATTGATGTTGTAATTTGTTAAATGACGGTTATTTTTCAGTATAGAATTACTGATTGAATTGCTTCTAATCAGGCAAAGGAGGCATATGGGACATTGCAATGTGATACCTAGCAGGAAACGTCTTGACTTCCAGATCTTCTCAGGCAATTTACTTTAGTCAAACTCAAGTGCATTCCTACTCATTTTCCTTACTGATCAGCAAGCTACCAAGCTAAATGAAGATTCCATAGCTGTAAGAATTCTGAAATAAGCCATCTTCCTCTCTATTGTGTATTTTACTTTGTAGAGCTGACACTTCTGTTTCTTGATCAAGTGCCACTTCTAGAACTGCTCTCATATTTTTTTCTCTTTTTATTTCCCTCAGGACTTCCACAAGAGTGCATTTTTGCACATGTATGTGTACATGTATAATTTTTCTCTTCCATAGTAACAGTAAATAGCTACCAATGGATAGTGGGACTAATTTCCTGTGGAACAGCCTAACATATTCTGTACCTGTAGAAAACACCCTGACATTAATGTGGAATTGACTGGCTGAACAGTGAGCATCAGAGAATAAGGTTATGGGAAATGGGAGCATAAGCAGCAGGCTAACAGCAGACTCAGTTTTTAAATTCAGCACGTTGTTAGCAGGGTAGAGCTGGGTCCCTTTAAACGTTCCATACATGAGTGATGCCTGCCAGACATCAGTGAGCCCTTTCTTTTCCATCTGTGATTCTTCTGAGTGAGGGGAGTAACAGTGGAAGGAAGGGGTGGAGGTATGCCGGAGGAGGCAATCACTGCGACAGAAGTAAAGATGCAAGATGCGAGGCGGCCCTCAAAGGAGACCTCTGCTCTCTGTCTCTGTCTTCCATGTTTCTGCTTGCATAGCCTTTGATTAGCTGCCTCTGTAGAGATTGCTAATGTAATAAAGAAGAGTAAATGCCTGGGTGGAGACGCACAAGTGGGATAAGCAGCATCCTGCTTCTCCCCAGTACCTAGAGTTTTTATATCATTCAAAGATAATAATTATCAAATTTCCTTTATTAGATCATGTTACAGGAGTCTAATCATTCATTTTAACAGAAGTTTAAAATGAGTGCGAAAATCATAAATTCATGGGATCTTTTTTAGTTCTGCATCACCCTATACTGGCATCATAGAAATGTATAGAAATACATAAAATATATAAAAATGTATAGAAATACATACACATTAGAACTACATACACATGTATTACCAAAAGTTTTGCAAAATTCTTTTGTTCTTGGTCAATATATAGCTCAGTTGGGTGAGATTAGAGGATATGAGATTATCCCTTAGAATAGTTGATCTAGGCCAGAGTAAAGTACCCCAAATATGTCAGCAGGCAACTCCTACTAAATGGTTTTTTGATCCCTATAGTATAGTTGTCAATATATATAGGAATTATAACAGCCGCATTTATTGATAAAAGAATGAAATTATAATATTCTACAGTATCATACACAAAAATAAACTCAAAATTGATGAAACACCTAAGTGTAAAACCAGATACTATAAAACTCTTAGAGGAAAACATAGGCACAACATACTTTGACAAAAATCATGGCAATATCTTTTTCAATCCACCTCCTAGAGTAATGGCAACCCACTCCAGTATTCTTGCTTGGAAAATCCCATGGATGGAGGAGCCTGGCAGGCTACAGTTCATGGGGTAGCAAAGAATCAGAGACGTGATTAACACTTTCACTTTCCTAGATTAATGAAAATAAAAGCAAAAATAAATGGAGCCTAGTCAAACTTATAAGCTTTTTCTCAACGAAGGAAACCAAAATCAAAACAGAAAGACAGCCCTCAGAATGGAAGAAAATATTTGCAACTGAAACAACTGACAAAGGATTAGTCTCCAAAATATACAAACAGCTTATGTAGCTCAATATAAAAAAAAAAAACCCAATCAAAAAAATGAGCAGACCATATAAATAGATATTTCTTCAAGGAAGACATACAGGTGGCCAAAAAAGCAAATGAAAAGATGCTAACATCACTAATTATCAGAAAAATATAAATCAAAACTACAATGAGGTATCACTTCACACTGACCAAAATGGCCATCTGAAAAAGTCAAAAAGTCTACAAGAAATACTGGAAAGGATGTGGAGAAAAGACAACCCTCCTGCACTGCTGATGAGACTGTAAATCAGTACAGCCTCTGTGGAGAAATCTGGAGGAGGTAATGCAACCCATTCCAGGATCCTTGCCTGAAAAATTCAATGGACAGAGGAACCTGGCAGGCTACAGTCCATGGGGTCACAAGAGTCGAACATGGCTGAGTGACTAAGCACTTTGGAGAACAATGTGGAAGTCCCTTAAAAAACTAAGAATTGATCTACCATAGGAACCATCAATCCCACTCCTGGGCATATATCTGCAGAAAGTCACAATTCAAAAAGTACATGTACCCTAGTGTTCAATGCAGCACTGTTTATAATAGCCAGACAAGGAAGCAACCTGAATGTCTATCTACAGAGGAATGGATATAAAGAAAATGTGGTACATATATACAATGAAATATTCTTCAGCCATAAAAAAGAACGAAACTATAGCATTTGCAGCAACATGAATGGACCTAGAAATTAGCATCCTGAGTGAAGTAAGTCAGACAGCAAAAGACAAATATCATATGATACCGTTCATAAGTGGAATCTGATTTTTTAAAAAATGATATAAATGAATTTATTTATAAAACAGAAACATACCCACAGATTTTGAAAACAAAATCATGATTACCAAAGGGAAAATATGGGTGGGGGGATAAATTAGGAGTTTGGTATTAACATACATGCATTACAATTAATAAAATAGATAACCAACAAAGATCCACTGTATAGCCCAGGGAACTCTGCTCAGTATTCTGCAATAACCTATAGGAAAAGAATCTGAAAAAGAATGAATATATGTATATGTATAACAATCATTTTGCTCTTCACCTGAAACACATTATAAATCAACTATATTCCAAGAATATATACATATTGGAAATGTAAGTCTTTTTAAAAAATGTGAAAAATAAGATGAAAGGAGGGAAATATGGACATAGGTGTCTGCTTATTTGAGAAGTTCCCAGAAATTGGCCTTTACCAATTTGATTCATCATAGTCAGGGTTTGATCTGCATAACAAAAGAGAATTTCTCATCTTCCCTCATTTGTAGAAATAGGCTCATATTAGCCAACACACAGAAATTGATACATAAAAGGATATCAAAATGTTACTTTGCAACCATTAATTTGACCAGAATACTTAAACTGGCCCACCACAGTAGTGAGATTGGCATTAGAACAAAAATCAGTTATCTTAAGTGAAGTTTATTAACAGTAAATGTAACCTGAGTTCTTTCACCTACTAGAGGGATGCACTTGCTCTTCATACTTGAGTCTGCTCAGCAAAGATTCATTCCATCCACAGCAGGGAATGAATGCTCTGCCAGTGTTTACATCTGAGACTTTCCTTTTCTCGTGCTTCCGTGGCTCAGTACCTCCTCTGTTCACAGTCTTTTCCAAATAGGTTCAAACAGTTCCATCTCCATGTGGTAGACTGAAGATTCAAATAGTATTGCCTCTGAAGTGATTCTCAGATCTCCTTTGTTCTTGACATTAACACACAATTGATGGACAGTATTTTGATTTTCTAATGCAGATGGCTAATCATAGCAGTTTTATTTCTATTTGATGAATTGTACTTTCCTGAGGGCAATCTTGTTTATAAATATTGGGAGTGTCTCACCATGACCCCAATTATCCTAATTGCAGTATGAGTTGGCTGAAAGTTATTTTATATAATTTGCAAATGTGAACATAAATGTAAGAAAAAGCATAAACACATACTTATGCTGTTAAAAAATCACACTCAACGCCTAGAAGGCAGGTTAGTACTGAGAGAGAAGTATGGGCTTTGGCATCTGATGGAAATTTTTATCATACCTCCAGTACTTATTAACTCTGTGACCTGTGCCAGGCTATTAAAACTCTCCATTTCCTCATTCTAAACCAGGTGGTAGTGGTAATAATAGTTGCTTCATAGAATCGTTGTTAGGATTCAATGAAACTCATGTTTTCTAACAAAAATAAGTGCCGAATAGATAGTAGTTCTTGCTAATTATGAATACACTGGTAACGATCAACCAAAAGTTTGCTGTCTTAAAAAAAAAAAAAGTACTTTTATGGCTCTAGTCAGAAATTCTGGTTCTTTATTTCCATTCACCATTCTCAACAGTGTCTTAATCCCAAGATGTTTTTCAAAGATGTGATAATATATCAATAATAAATAGATAAGGATCTAAAATGATTTCATTCTTTCTCATAAGAAAAAGGGTTTATCCAGAAGTAACAAGTGTTCTAGAGGAGTATAACTATGTCACATTCTCTAAACTTTTAGACCCAAATTATAACTTATTATTTTACTATCTATACTGGTTGAGATTATCACCAGAGGAAGATGAAGAGTACACATTACCAACATTACTCCCCACACTTTGCATGAACCTTTTCTTGTCCTCCCACCAACAAATAAGAAGAATCACCAACTAAGTACTTTCTTGTCAAGCAAAGTGGCCTCTAAACTCACGTGTCTAGGTTACAAGAATTCTATAGGAAACCCTAAGACCAAACCAGTCGGTAAAATATAGACAAAGAGAGTTTTGTGTTCTTCTTCTCCTGATTCTAGATTCTGAATTACTTCCCAGAAGGAAGAATTGCTCTATAACAGGGTGAACTTAAGTGGTATCAAACAATGTACCTCATCTCCCACACCACACCAGTCATCAAACTCCAGAAGGTACTGAATTGCTAGGAAACTGGACTTCAGAGACCTAAAGTTTCCATGATTCATTTCAAGAAAATGGCACTGAAAATGTATTAACAGGGCTAGGTTAAAATTCTGAATAAACAAATAAATGACTCCAGGAGGTAGTGAAGGACAGGGAAGCCTGACATGCTGCAGTCCATGGGGTCTCAAAGAGTTCAACACAGTTGAGCAACAATGGACAATTTTTAGATACATTTCTTCACCTACCTGGAATGTAACACATATTTAATGTCATTTTCTTAAGAATACCTCCTATTAACCTTACAGACTATTTTATCCATGTTTACAGGGCCCATAATTCCTGTCATTTTTCTTCCATGGCATACATTATAATATTCATGATATGGCTAGTATCTTAGTTGTACTAAGATGCTAATGTGCACTCGTCTGTTAAAATTCAAGTTCTTCAACTGAAACTAAAATGGGAAAGTATTGGTAAGATATCAGTATTTTCCGAGAATAAAGAGAAGGGCTAATCAAGTAATTTTCAGAATAGATGGATATAGGATAGTTATGGAGATCACAACTGGAGCTTTCCTATCTTTTTGTAGGCATTAGTATGAGTGATTTAGCTTCAAATACCTTCTAAACAGGGCTTCTCAGGTGGCACTGGTGGTAAAGAACCTGCCTGTCAATGAGGCAGATATAAACAAATATGGGTTTGATCCCTGGGTCCAAAAGATTCCTGTAGAAGAGCATAGCAATCCACTCCAGTATTCTTGCCTGGAGAATCCCTTGGACAGAGAACCCTGGCAGGCTACAGTCCACAGGGTCGCAAATGAATGAAGTAACTTAGCATGCACTCATGCACCTTCTAAACATCCCCAGAAAGGATATCATTGGTCCATTGCCTCCTCTACCCCTCTTTAGAAAATGATAATGTCTGACCAGAATGTAAACAATTATGATTGGTTTATCCTAGGGTAAACTCATGTAGATAAAAGGTTGAAAATGTACTGTCAAACCAATGCAATTGCTTCACTATTAGTGAAGTCCACAAGAATAGCAATTGTGTGTGTGTGTGTGTGTGTATATGATCTCACCAGTAGAGCAGATACCTGTTATATAAAGCATGATCAACAAGTGCCTGTGAAATGAATTAAAGAAACACTTATGTAGGAACCATGGGTATCATTATTCACAAGCAAGATAGAGACTCCTCTATATATTCTTCCTTCCAAAAATAGCTTCTCCTTGGATGCCTGAAAGTCTACTATTAATAAGGTATTCATTAGGTTATGCATTGCCTTCCTCCATTTGCTTCTTAAAATTCACATTCACTTTTAGATGTATTTTAACCAATCCCCTGACATCTACTGTCAATTTATTCATCAGAACTTTTTTCTCTGAAACTGAATATTTATTTGAGGCACCAGAGTCTCATAAGAGGATGAGAAAATGCTAAAAATTGAGGTTAGAGAGAATAGAAAAAACAAAGAAACAAAAACAGTATAGAATTCTGCCCAAAAGCTAATTGGTATAAATATCATATATTTATGGATTTGTATGGTCACAATTAAAGATAAATTCTTAGATAATAAAAAATTTTCCTCTAGACCTGAAACAGAATTATTCTGGACTTAATGATATTCCAATTAATTTTCCCTGGCATAATTATTCCTAAAAATATATAATTAATATTTACATATCAGGGAACGTATATTTTCCAAAATTACAGTCTAGCTTTGGCTGTTCTTGATTCTCAGCAGCTGTGCCTTCTACCGTGCCTTGTCAAGTCCATGGCCTACTTCTCTTTGGCAGTACTGTCTTGAAAGTGTTCGCTCCTCCAATCAGACTCTGAAAGTTATAGAACTTCATAGCTCATAAAACAAGAAAACAACTTAGTCATAACATTATGGACAAGGAACTTTGTCCATGTCCATTTCTACCATGTCCTAGTTAAAGTGTAAGAGGCAGAGAAAAACGGAGGCTCAGATTTTCATCTTCCTTATCCAGGGCTCTTTGCTTCCCTCATGACCAAGATGCCATCTTATCTAGGTGGAAAGATTACACATAAATTTCATTTTCTGGGTGAGTGTTCTTGTTCACTGATATGGAAAACTGAATGATTGATTTTTATTAAGAGAAAGTTTATGGTAGCTTTGCCAGAGATGACCACAGTGAAGTTTTGGATGTTGGGTTTTTTTTTTTTTTTTTTTATTGCTTCTAGTGACTCTGTCAACCAAGATAAAAGCTCACATATATTGTCAGAAGAAGAAAAACTGGACTTAATTTATTTCATTACTGTCTTTAGATGTCATCATTTCCTGGGAAGAAAGCTACATTAGATGCTGGAGAAACTTTTTGCTACTTCAGATTCAGTCTCTGAGCTGTTAAGATAACTTCAGAAACATGTGTTCAAATTTTTTAATTTTCCTTAACATTCCCCAATCCATTGGTAAACAATGAAAAAAAATGCCTTAGAACTATTAAAGTGAATCAGAATATTTATAATACTTGAATCAAGCAGATCTTTTTTAACTTGTGAAGATACTTTCCCTTTACTCAGTGTTCTTACATTCACTCTGGGTCCCAAGCCACAGTCTCCTCTCCAATCTCCTTCTTAACTATTGACAATTATTAGAAAAGGCAGAGAAACCAGAGATCAAATTGCCAACATCTGTTGGATCATAGAAAAAGCAAGATAATTCCACAAAAACATCTACTTCTGATCACTGACTATGCTAAAGCCTTTGACTGTGTGGATCACAACAAACTCTGGAAAATTCTTAAAAGAGATGGTATACCAGACCACCTGACCTGCCTCTTGAGAAATCTGTATGCAGGTCAGGAAGCAACAGTAGAACCAGACATGGAACAATGGACTGATTCAAAATTGGGAAAGGAGTACCTCAAGGCTATATATTGTCACCCTGCTTATTTAACGTATACAGAGTACATCATGCAAAATGCTGGGCTGGATGAAGCACAAGTCAGAATCAAGATTGCCAGGAGAAAGACCAATAACCCCCAATACGCAGATGATACCACCTTTATGGCAGATGCTGAAGCTGAAGCTCCAATACTGTGGCCACCTGATGGGAAGAGCTGACTCATTAGAAAAGACCCTGATGCTGGGAAAGATTGCAGGCAGGAGGAGAAGGGGGTGACGGAGGACAAGATGGTTGGATTGCATCACCAAATCACTGGACATGAGTTTGAGCAAGCTCCAAGAGATGGTGAAGGACAGGGAAGCCTTGCTGCTACAGTCCATGGAGTCCCAGAGTTGGACACGACTGAGTGACTGAACAACACAACAAATGTGAAGTAGGTGGTGCCAGTAGTAATGACCTCACTTGCTACTACAAGAATGTAACAGACCTGGGTTTGACTCCTGGGTTGGGAAGATCCCCTGGAGAAAGGCATGGCAACTCACTCCAGTATTCTTGCCTGGAGAATCCCATGGCCAGAGGACATGGTATGACAGGCTACAGTCCATAGACAGGCTACAGTCCATAGGGTCTCAAAGAGTCAGACAGGACTGAAGTGACTTAGTATTCACACAAGCACATGAGAAGTAACCTAGATTTCCTATAAGGATATTGATGTATCCTTTTTTATAATTTATTTTCATTGGAGTATAGTTGCTTCTGCTTTATTGACTATGCCAAAACTTTTCACTGTGGATCACAACAAACTGGAAAATTCTTAAAGAGATGGGAATACCAGACCACCTGAACTATCTCTTGAGAAACCTGTATGCAGGTCAGGAAGCAACAGTTAGATCTGGACATGGAACAACAGACTGGCTCCAAATAGGGAAAGGAGTATGTCAAGGCTGTATGTCATCACACTGCTTATTTAACTTATATGCAGAGTACATCATGAGAAATGCTGGGCTGGATGAAGCATAAGCTGGAATCAAGATTACCAGGAAAAATATCAGTAACCTCAGATGTGCAGATGACACCACTCTTATGGCAGAAAGCAAAGAAGAACTAAAGAGTCTCTTGATGAAAGTGAAAGAGGAGAGTGAAAAAGTTGGCTTAAAGCTCAGCATTCAGAAAACTAAGATCATGGCATCAGGTCCCATCACTTCATGGCAAATAGATGGGGAAACAGTGGAACAGTCACAGACTTTATTCTTTTGGGCTTCAACAAAATCATTGCAGATGGTGACTGCAGCCATGAAATTAAAAGATGCATGCTGCTTGGAAGAAAAGCTATGACTAACCTATACAACATATTAAAAAGCAGAGACTTTGCCAACAAGGGTCTGTCTAGTCAAAGCTATGGTTTTTCCAGTGGTCATGTATGGATGTGAGAGTTGGACTGTAAAGAAAGCTGAGTGCCAAAGAATTGATGCTTTGAACTGTGGTGTTGGAGAAGATTCTTGAGAGTCCCTTGGACTGCAAGGAGATCCAACCAGTCTATCCTGAAGGAAATCAGTCCTGAATATTCACTGAAAGTGCTGATGCTGAAGCTGAAACTCCAATACTTCTGCTGCCTGATGTGAAGAGCTGACTCATTTTAAAAGACCCTGATGCTAGGAAAGATTGAAGGTAGATGGAGAAGGGGCTGGCAGAGGATGAAATGGTTGGATGGCATCACTGATTCAATGGACATAGTTTGAGTAAACCCTGGGAGTTGGTGATGGACAGGGAAGCCTGGCGTGCTGCAGTCCATGGGGTTGCAAAGAGTCAGACATGACTGAGTGACTGAACTGAACTAAATAGTTGCTTTACAATGTTGTTTGTTGCCATTAATACATACTTATGTTTAATTCTTTAAAGATACTTGTATGGCCTATAGGCTTGTACTCAGATGCACTCTAATCTCACTAGAGTCCACCAATTGTTTTCACAGGATATAATAAAATTCCTATGCAGGCAGGCAGAAGCTTTAACCACAGCAGAGCCTTCAGAAATGTCTTTTACAATCACTCCTGTATGCCTTTCACCCTATTGATAAGTGTACTCCAGAACTCATTCTGCTAATGGAAAATTTACATAAACCATGCTCATTATAAAATAAGTGTGACTGCACCAAATCATCGAATTGTTTTCTCCCTCTCCTGCTCCTACCCTGGAGGATATCTTAACATCCTAAGGATTTCAGGTCCATCAGCCTCAAGGGATGTATGATATCACAGGTGTAAATTGCCTGACTTGAAAAATAAAATCTAATTCATTAACTATGCTGAAGGAGACCTTAACAGCTGGGAAATGTGACATATGGCTACTATCAGAGGCACATATTCTTTTTCCTGCCGAGGTAGAGAAAATCCTATTCTTTACCCCTTGAAACCTGAAAGTTCAGCTAGTCCTTTTCTGACCCTTAAAAACAGATGCAGGCACAGGTGCAGGTACTCTAAATCTGGAGTATAGATTTCTAGTATTCATAAAATGTTTCTTAATCCTTTCAGATGGAAAAGCTTCATACTCTGTATATGCATACGCAGGTAATTGATGGCATGGAACAATTAAATTGAAAAGACTTTTGAGTGACTTTTTCTGTGTGCAAGGTTACACTCTAGAATCTGTGAGAAAACAACAATAAATGATCCATGTGCATAATTCATATTTACTACAAAAACAGGATAAATGGGATACCACTTTATCTTGAATCTTAAGTTGATACTCAAATTGAGATTATCCCGTAGAATTGCCATTTTAAAAAATAAGCTTGGCTAGTAAAAAAACTATGATTGTCTTTGAAAAGAAGAATGTTAAAGTGTTTCATTTAAGACAGTTTACATTTAATAGCCTCATTTATTCCTTATTTCCATTGTGATGGAAATCACACTGGCAGGCTTTGTGATTCACACCTGGGCTAGATGCAAAGACAGGGAGAGGTTCTCCTACAGAAGTGTCACAGTATTTCTGTAAACATTTAGCAGGTTCCCTCTTAAGACAAAAGACAGATTTTTCTTCAAACCCTGGAAGCGTTTCCTATAAACACCAAATCTTAAGCATCCGTTTAGGCAAAATCCATACAATTTTGATAACGTAACATGTTGAGGAATGCTCAGGATTCATTAGATTTGTGGTTTTGTCTCTTTTTTTTTCTTCTTAATAATGGTACTTTTGTTATTTCTCTTACTGCTCCCTTATCCTATCCCCATTTTAATCAGTAATTATTTACCATTTTTTAATAATTCTCTGAGCAGTCACAGAAATACAGATAATTTCTGTGAATATGCATTGTTCCAGTGGCCCCCAACAAAAATAAAACTAGCTTACTCAATTTTCCTGCATGATTTCTATACTCCTAATTTCAAGAAAATAAATAATGCTACTTTGGGGGGGGGGACTGTATAACCAACATTCTTGGTGTGTTTTTCTTATTTTTTTTAAAATAAAGAGGTTATTTTTATTATGGATTATTTGTTACTAGTTCCCTCTTGCACAAAATCAATGACTATGTATCTTTACTACATGTAAGAATGCTGGCTCTGTAATTAAAGTCCTCAGTGGTCATGGACTTGATTTTAATGGAGGACATTTCTTTTTTAGTTTATAAAACTTCCCATTATAAGATCCAGCCTATTAACTTTCTGACACCACATGACTTAGACCTTTGTGGTATTCACAATGCTGATGATGATTTTGGAAAAAGAAAGGGCAACAGGGAGAGGAAGAAAAAACTGTAATGAATGTAAGTATTTAAGTCTTGGCTTTGTGACTGAATATCAAATTATTCAACTATTTTTAACCTCTTAATTCATTAACAGTGGTAATAATAACTCTCATGTTTTCTGAGAGGACTATTTTACAATATAAGTGAGATAATATGTAAAAATAATTTTTTAAATTGTTAAAGGATACACAGAAGTAAAATGGATTCATGATTTCATATTTTCATAAGAGACAAAGTACATATAGTTTGACTAAACATGCACATGTTCAGGAAAAGTTGGGTCTTAAATTACTGAAGTGTGGTCAAACAGGTCGGACTCTGTTATGCTGCATAATAAACTCATATCACAGAGAATGAAAACAAAAGTTTTATTTTTCTCTCAAGGTACATGTCTTTTGAGAATTGTCTGGGAGCCCCAGCACAGTCAACTTAGCCACCTTCTGGAACACTATATTATCAGGTCAAAAGGAAAGAGGACAACAGAGAACCTTCTATGCTCTGACTTAAAATTGGCATACACAATTCCTATTCACATTTCTTGGCCAAAACTAGTCATATGATTCATTCAACTGGTATCATCACAGGACATACACTCCTGTGAAGAGCCTGGAAACTAGACAGCAGGAAATATTTACCTCTAGTAACTATCTTAGGGTCTTTCCTTGTGGGTCAGCAGTAAAGAATCTGCCTGCAATGCAGGAGGGTTTGATCCCTGGATCAGGAAGACCCTCTGGAGAAGGAAATGGCAACCCACTTCAGAATTCTGACCTTGTAAATCCCATGGACAGAGGAGCCTGGTGGACTACAATCCATGGGGTCGCAAGGGTTGGACATGACTTATAATAATGGGATGATTAACACAGGATGATAGAAATCTGTTAATGAATTCTTACTCTCTGCTCTTAGGAATCTGGGAATTTTGTCTTTTCTAGAAGGGGATATTTTTAAGCAAGTTAGTTTCCCCTTCACAGTTTAGTTTAGTTCATTTCAGTTGCTCAGTCGTGTCCGACTCTTTGCAGCCCCACGGACTGCTGCACACCAGGCTTCCCTGTTCATCACCAACTCCCAGAGCCTACTCAAACTCATGTTCATTGTATTGGTGATGCCATCAAACCATCTCATCCTCTGTCATCCCCTTCTCCTCCCACCTTCAATCTTTTTCAGCATCAGGATCTTTACAAATGAGTTGGTTCTTTGCATCAGGTGGCCAAAGTATTGGAGTTTCAGCTTCAGCATCAGTTCTTCCAATGAATATTCAGGACTAATTTCTTTTAGGATGGACTGATTTGATCTCCTTTCAGTCCAAGGGACTCTCAAGAATCTTCTCCAACACCACAGTTCATAAGCATCAATTCTTTGGCACTCAGCTTTCTTTATAGTCCAACTCTCACATCCATACATGACCACTGGAAAAACCATAGCTTTGACTAGACATACCCTTGTTGGCAAAGTAACATCTCTGCTTTTTAATATGTTGTCTAGGTTAGTCATAGCTTTTCTTCCAAGGAGCATGCATCTTTTAATTTCATGGCTGCAGTCACCATCTGCAGTGATTTTGTTGAAGCCCAAAAGAATAAAGTCTGTGACTGTTCTACTGTTTCCCCATCTATTTGCCATGAAGTGATGGGACCAGATGCCATGATCTTAGTTTTCTGAATGTTGAGCTTTAGGTCAACTTTTTAGTCTCTTCTTTTACTTTCATTTAGAGGCTCTTTAGTCCTTTGCTTTCTGCCATAAGGGTGGTGTCATCTGTGTATCTGAGGTTATTGGTATTTCTCCCGGTAATCTTGATTCCAGCTTATGCTTTATTCTTCCCGGCATTTCTCATGATGTACTCTGCATATAAGTTAAATAAGCAGGGTGACAATATACAGCCTTGACATATTCCTTTCCCTATTTGAAACCAGTCTGTTGTTCCATGTCCAGGGCTAACTGCATGCAGTTTGACCTGCATGCAGATGTCTCAGAAAGCAAGTCAGGTGGTCTGGTATTACTATCTCTTTAAAAATTTTCCAGTTTGTTGTGATCCATACAGTTAAAATCTTCCCTGGTGGCTCAGTCAGTAAAAGCATCTGCCTAGAATGTGGGAGACCCGGGTTCGATCCCTGGGTTGGGAAGATGCCCTGGAGAAGGAAATGGCAGCCCACTCCAGTATTCTTACCTGGAAAATCCCATGGACAGAGGAGCCTGGCAGGCTACAGTCCACAGGGTCACAAAGAGGCAGACACGACTGAATGACTTCACTATACAGTCAAAGGCTTTAGCAAGTCACAGCTCAGGTCACAATTAGTTTGCCCCTTTATGAAACAGGATGTTGAAATAGATGTGTTTAATTTTCACCATTATTTAAAAAGTTGAACAGCACTATTCCACGGATTTGTGAAGGAGTCCAAGGGTATTATTCTGACTGAGAGCTTGGAGGTTACCATTTCAGGGAGTCAATTAAAATACTGACTTAATAGAATACGAAGGTAAAATGGAACAAAGTTACTGTTTTCATTTCTTTGCTATTGTTCCAGCTATTGTTTAGCCAGATGGTTCACATAAAGTGTTGTGTGTGTGTGCGTGTGTGTGTGTGTGTGTGTGTGTGTTTTCCTTTTTTGGTGTGGGGTTTAAATAGATTTTTTTATTTTACTGTTTTATTTAAAAATATTGTACACTTGGAAGTTTCTTCAAAAACATAAGCATGTAATAGCAATTTGTTTCATAATAAACATCCTCTTTCGTACATTATAAAATTTTGTGACTTTTCAAAGTTGAACATAAACAATCTAGCACAAATAATATTTGTAGAAAGTTGTTCAAAATGAAGAATGATTATTTTTTATCCCAAGCAATATGTAATATGACAAGAGTCTCCTTACGTCTTTGGAAGCAATGGCAGTTGATTGGTATACAGGATGATAGTCTCCAGTTCTCTAATAGCCTATCAGATAACAATTTAAGAGAACACACAGTTTTACAGGACTAGGCCAAGCGAAGGCAAAAGTCCACAAGTTAAACATGATATGTAATATTTTTAGGTAAGTTGGGAGTGTAGGGTGGGACAAATATTATGACTCAGTTAACATACATGACAGACACAACAGAAAATGTTTAAAACAAAATCTCTCTGCTCCTAAATAGCAAACCAGGCAAGGATAACAAGTGTTCACCTCTAGCTTCTTTTTTCAAAGTCTAGCTTCTCCTCTCACATTAGTTTTGCTAGTTCAATATGTAAGTTTGCATTTAACAAAATGTGAAGATGTTAAATGTTTACATTTAAAAAAATTTTTATTGAAGTATAGTTAATTTACAAAGTTGTATTAGTTTCAGTTATACAGTAAAGTGATTCAGATAGTTATCTATTCTTTTTTCAGGTTCTTTCCCATTATGGGTTATTATAAGATATTGAGTAGAGTCCCCTATACAGTAGGTCCTGTTGTTTATCTATTTCATATATAGTACTGTGTATCTGTTAATCCCAAACTCCTAATTCATCACTACTTCCCTCCCCTTTGGTAGCTAAGAATTTGTTTTCTATGTCTGTGAGTCTATTTCTGCTTTGTAAATAAGTTCATTTGTATGTTTTTTTTAGATTCCACATGTAAGTGATATCAAGTGATATTTTTTCTCTATATGATATACTTCACTCAGCATGATAATCTCTAGGTCCATCCATGTCACTGCAAATGGCATTGTTTCATTCTTTTTATGGCTGAGTAATAAACAATATGTTACTGGTACAAAAACAGGTATATAAATCAATGGAGCAGGATAGGAATCTCAGAAATAAGCCCACTTATCACTAGTTAATCTATAACAAAAGAGGAAAGAATATACAATTGAGAAAAGACAGTCTCTTCTGCCAGTGGTGCTGGGAAAATTGGACAGCTACGTGTAAAAGAATGAAATTAGAACACTCCCTAACACCATACACAAAAATAAACTCAAAATGGATTAAAAACCTAAATGTAAGACCAGACACTATAAAACTCCTAGTTGAAAACATAGGCAGAACCCTTTCACATAAATCAAAGTGTTTAAAAATTAATAGGATTGCTTTTAATCAAGATAAATCTATGTTTAATTATTTATATACAAATATAAAATTTCTTAAATGTTTAAGTTTAGCATAAGGCCAAAAAGTTTGTAAAGAAGAGCTCTCATTTTTACAATAAATTATTTATTTTATTGTTATTAGTATTGAGTACTGCATCACTCTTTCAGGTTTATAGATCCCTAGGAGCTCTCTGCCAACCTGATGTTTTATTTAAAGTGCTTTTGTTTATTTTATGGTGAATAATTTAAAAATTAATATAAACATACTCTATCATATCAGAAGACACCTAATGACAAAGTTCATTAGGTGTCTATCTTCTTGAGAAGTTAAATTTAAGTTATCACAACATAGAAATGATTAGCTTTTATGACTAATGAGATAGGCAGAGGTAAAGTCAAAGGATGCTTCCTTGGGAAAGAAAAAAAAATGTGATAGCCAAAGGGGATAAAAGAACATGCTGTTTCTCATTCCAAACTCCAACAAATATACTCACTACTTCACCTGGGAGAAGAGTTAATGTGAAGATAGAGAAAGGCTAGTAACGTTATTACTCAGTATAGTTTCCTTCAAATGACCAAAAAAAAAAAAAAAAAAAGGGAAAAATAACACATATAGGGAAAAAGCATTAACCACCACCACATCCAAACTTCATATTAAAAATAAAAAAGTAAACACCAATTTGAACAATTTTTTGTGCACGAAAATATCTTACCAAGAGCTATGAATACAAGTAAGGGATTATACCACCTGAGTGAAGCATAGAAATAAGAAAAGATGTACTGATGAAGGTAGGAAAGGTAGTTTAGCCCCACCATGCCTCCTCCAAGCCCAGGCAGCCCAGTGCAGAAGTAGACACTCTTCCAATGGGAGAAGCAAGTGAAATGGGCACCCAACTTCACCATACAGCCAGGCCTGGTCTAAGCTAGCCAGGGACTAGCAGAGGTGGACTGTTTTAGAAAACAGTACGAGGTTTCCTCAGAAAATAAAAATAAAATGATGATAGAATCCAGCAATCCTACTTCTGAGTATATAAAGTAAATAAAATGACTACCTTGAAGAGGTATGTGAACCCCATGTTCACTGTAACACTACTTAATGTAGCCAAGATATGGAAGGAACTTTAATGACATTCAACAGAAGATGGATAAAAAATGTGGGGTATATATCTAATGGATATTATTCAGTCATAAACAAGAAGGAAACTCTGCCTTTTATGACAAAATGAATGGACCTTGAAGGCAATGTACTAAGTGAAAAAAGTCAGAGAGAGACAAGGAAAAATATTCTATGATGTCACAGATGTGTAAAATCTAAAAAATCCAGACTCATAGAAAGAGAAACCAGAGGAGGGAGGTGTGTGGATGAAGAGGTGTTGGTCAAAAATTACAAACTTCTAATTCTAAGATAAATAAATTCTAGGGACTTAATGTACACTTTGGGGACTTTAGTTAAAGATATTGTACTACATACTTGAAAGTTGCTAAAAGAGTATATCTAAAATGTTATCACTATAAAAAATTGTGGTTATGTGAGGTGATAGAAGAGGTTTAACATATTAAAATAATAATTCTGAAATGTACATGTGTATGCAATCATCACACTGCATACCTTAAACTTAATGTATATGTTCTCCGTCCATTGTTCAGCTCAGTTGCTCATCGTGTCTGATTCTTTGTAACCCCACAGACTGCAGCACGCCAGGCTTCTCTACCCATCACCAACTGCTGGAGCTCACTCAAACTCATGTCCATCGAGTCAGTGATGACGTCCAACCATGCCATCCTCTGTCGTCGCCTTCTCCTCCGGCCTTCAATCTTTCCCAGCATCAGGGTCTTTTTCAATCAGTCAACTATTCTTTTCAGGTGGCCAAAGTATTGGAGTTTCAGCTTCAGCACCCATCCTTCCAATGAATGTTCAGGGCTGATTTCCTATAAGATGGACTGGTTGGATCTCCTTGCAGTCCAAGGCACTCTCAAGAGTCTTCTCCAACACCACAGTTCAAAAGCATCAATTTTTTGGCCCTCAACCTTCTTTATGGTCCAAATCTCACATCCATACGTGACTACTGGAAAAACCATGGCTTTCACTAGAAGGACCTTTGTTGGCAAAGTAATGTCTCTACTTTTTAATGTGCTGTCTAGATTGGTCATTGTTTTTCTTCCAAGGAGCAAGTGTCTTTTAATCCCATTGCTGCAGTCACCATCTACAGTCATTATGGAGTCCCCCAAAATAAAGTTTCTCACTGTTTCCACTATTTCCCCATCTATTTACCATGAAATGATGGGACTAGATGCCATGATCTTAGTTTTCTTAATGTTGAGCTTTAAGCCAACATTTTAACTCTCCTCTTTCACTTTCATCAAGAGGCTCTTTGGTTCCTCTTCACTTTCTGCCATAGGGGTGGTGTCCTCTGCATATCTGAGGTTATTGATATTTCTCCCGGCAATCTTGATTCCAGCTTATGCTTCATCCAGCCCAGCACTTCACATGATGTACTCTGCATTTAAGTTAAACAAGCAGAGTAACAATATGCAACCTTGATATTCTCCTTTCCCTATTTGGAACTAGGCTGTTGCTCCATGTCCAGTTCTAACTGTTGCTTCTTGAACTGCAAACAGATTTCTCAGGAGGCAGGTCAGGTGGTCTGGTATTCACATCTCTTTCAGAATTTTCCAGACTTTGTTGTATCCACATAGTCAAAGGATTTGGCATAGGCAATAAAGCAGAAACAAATGCTTTTCTGGAACTCTCTTGCTTTTTCAATGATCCACTGGATGTTGGCAATTTGACCTCTGGTTCCTCTGGCTTTTTAAAATCCAGCTTGAACATGTGGAAGCTCACGGTTCTGTTCAGCTCAGTTTAGGCACTCAGTCATGTCCGACTCTTTGCAACCCCATGAAGCACAGCACGCTAGGCCTCCCTGTCCATCACCAACTGTCGGAGTCTACAAAAACCCATGTCCATTGAGTCGGTGATGCCCTCCAACCATCTCGTCCTCTGTCATCCACTTCTCCTCCTCCCCTCAATCTTTCCCAACATCAGGGTCTTTTCAAATGAGTCAGCTCTTTGTATTAGGTGGCCAAGTATTGAAGTTTCAACTTCAACATCAGTCCCTCCAATGAACACCCAGGACTGATTTCCTTTAGCATGGACTGGTTGGATGTCCTTGCAGTCCAAGGGTCTCTCAAGAGTTTCTTCAACATCACAGTTCAAAAGCATCAATTTTTTGGTGCTCAGCTTTTTTTATAGTCCAACCTCACATCCATACATGACTACTGGAAAAACCATAATTTTGACTAGACAGACCTTTGTTGAAAAAGTCATGTCTCTGCTTTTTAATATGCTGTGTGGGTTGGTCATAATTTTCCTTCCAAGGAGTTGGCATCTTTTAATTTCATGGCTGCGATCACCATCTGCAGTGATTTTGGAGCCCCCCCCCCCCCAAAATAAAGTCTGTCACAGTTTCCCCGTCTATTTGCTGTGAAGTGATGGTACTGGATGTCATGATCTTAGTTTTCTGAATGTTGAGCTTTAAGCCAACTTTTTCACTCTCCTCTTTAACTTTCATCAAGAGGCTCTTTCGTTCTTCACTTTCTGCCATAAGGGTGGTGTCATCTGCATATCTGAGTTATTGATATTTGTCCCAGCAATCTTGATTCCAGCTTGTGCTTCTTCCAGCCCAGAGTATCTCATGATGTACTCTACATATAAATTAAATTAGCAGGGTGACAATATACAGCCTTGACACACTTCTTTCCCTACTTGGAATGAGTCTGTTGTTCCATGTCCAGCTCTAACTGTTGCTTCCTGACCTGCATATTGTTTTCTCAAGAGGCAGGTCAGCCGGTCTGGTATTCTCACCTCTTCCAGAATTTTCCAGTTTATTGTGATCCACACAGGCAAAGGCTTTGGCATAGTCAATAAAAGCAGAAATAGATGTTTTTCTGAAACTTTCTTGCTTTTTCAATGATCCAGGGATGTTGACAATTTGATCTCTGGTTTTTCTGCCTTTTCTAAATCCAGCTTGGACATCTGAAAGTTCATGGTTCATGTATTGCTGAAGCCTGACTTGGAGAATTTTGAGCATTACTTTATTAGCATGTGAGATGAGTGCAATTGTGTGGTAGTTAGAGCATTCTTTGGCGTTGCCTTTCATTGGGATTGGAGTGAAAACTGACTTTTCCAGTTCTGTGGCCACTGCTCACTTTTCCAAATTTGATGATATATTGAGTGCAGCATTTTCACAGCATCATCTTTTAGATTTGAAATAGCTTAACTGGAATTTCTTCATGTCCACTAGGTTTGTTCTTAGGCCAATTTGACTTTCTATTCCAGGATGTATGGCTCTAGGTAGGTGATCACATATGGTGGTTTTCTGGGTCATGAAAATCTTTTTTGTATAGTTCTTCTGTGTATTCTTGCCACCTCTTCTTAATATTCTGCTTCTGTTAGGTCCATACCATTTCTGTCCTTTATTGAGCCCAGCTTTGCATGAAATGTTCCCTTGGTATCTCTAATTTTCTTGAAGTGATCTATAGTCTTTCCCATTCCATTATTTTCTTTTATTTCTTTGCACTTTCTTATCTCTCCTTGCTATACTTTGAAACTCTGCATTCAAATGGGTATATCTTTCCTTTTCTCCTTTTCCTTTCATTTCTCTTTTTCTCACAGCTATATGTAATGCCTTCTCAGACAACCTTCTGTCTTTTTGCATTTCTTTTTCTTGGGGATGGTATTGATCACTGCCTCCTCTACAGTGTCATGAATCTCTGTCCATAGTTCTTCAGGCACTCTGCCTTTCAAAAGCAATCCCCTGAATCTATTTGTCACTTCCACTGTATAATCGAAAGGAATTTTATTTAGGTCATACCTGAATGGTCTAGTGGTTTTCCCTTTCTTCAATTTAAGTCTGAATTCATGATCTGAGCCACAGTCAGCACCTGCTCTTGTTTTTGCTGACTGTATAGAGCTTCTCCATCTTTGGCTGCAAAGAATGTGATCAATCTGATTTCAGTATTGACCATGTGGTGATGTCCATGTGTAGAGTCTTCTCTTGTCTTGTTGGAAGAGGGTGTTTGCCATGACCAGTGCATTCTCTTGGCAAAACTCTGTTAGCCTTTGCCTTGCTTCATTTTGTACGCCAAAGTCAAATTTACCTGTTACTCCAGGTATTTCTTGACTTCCTACCTTTGCATTCCAATCCTCTATAATGAAATGGACATTGTTTTTGGTTGTTAGTTCTAGAAGGTGTTGTAGGTCTTCATAGAACCATTCAACTTCAGCTTCTTTAGCATTACTGGTTAGGGCATAGACTTGGATTACTATGATATTGAATGGTTCCTTGAAAACGAACAGAGATTATTTTGTCGTTTTTGAGATTGACCCTAAAACTGTATTTCAGAGTCATTGTTGATGGTGACAGCTACTCCATTTCTTCTAAGGGACTCTTGCCCACAGAAGTAGGTAACATGGTCATCTGAGTTAAATTCACCCATTCTGGCCCATTTTAGTTCACTGACTCCTAAAATGTCTATGTTCACTCTTGCCATCTCCTGTTTGACCACTTCCAATTTACCTTGATTCATGGACCTAACATGTCAGGTTCCTGTGCAATATTATTCTTTACAGCATCAGACTTTACTTCCATCACCAGTCACATCCACAACCGGCCATTGTTTTCCCTTTGTTTTCATCTCTTCATTCTTTCTGGAGTTATTTCTCCACTCTTCTCCAGTAGCATTTTGGGCACTTACAGATCTGGGGAGTTGATCTTTCAGTGTCCTATCTTTTTGCCTTCTCAAACTGTTCATGGGGTTTTCATGAACAGTATATGACTGGAATGCAAAAGTAGGAAGTCAAGAAACACCTGGAGTAACAGGCAAATTTGGCCTTGGAGTATGGAATGAAGCAGGGCAAAGGATAATAGAGTTTTGCCAAGAGAATGCACTGGTCATAGCAAACACCCTCTTCTTTTTTTTTTTTTTTTTTAATGGTATGTAAATTTTTTTTTTTTTTTTAAATATTATTTTATTAGTTGGAGGCCAATCACTTTACAACATTTCAGTGGGTTTTGTCATACATTGACATGAATCAGCCATATAGTTACACGTATTCCCCATCCCGATCGCCCCTCCCACCTCCCTCCCCACCCGACTCCTCAGGGTCCTCCCAGTGCACCAGGCCCGAGCACCTGACTCATGCATCCCACCTGGGCTGGTGGTCCGTTTCACCATAGATAGTATACATGCTGTTCTTTCAAAACATCCCACCCTCACGTTCTCCCCCAGAGTTCAAAAGTCTGTTCTGTACTTCTGTGTCTCTTTTTCTGTTTTGCATATAGGGTTATCGCCACCATCTATCTAAATTCCGTATATATGTGTTAGTATACTGTAATGTTCTTTATCTTTCTGGCTTACTTCACTCTGTATAATGGGCTCCAGTTTCATCCATCTCATTAGAACTGATTCAAATGAATTCTTTTTAACGGCTGAGTAATATTCCATGGTGTATATATACCACAGCTTCCTTATCCATTCATCTGTTGATGGGCATCTGGGTTGCTTCCATGTCCTGGCTATTATAAACAGTGCTGCGATGAACATTGGGGTGCACGTGTCTCTTTCAGATCTGGATTCCTCAGTGTGTATGCCTAGAAGTGGTATTGCTGGGTCATATGGCAGTTCTATTTCCAGTTTTTTAAGAAATCTCCACACTGTTTTCCATAGTGGCTGTACTAGTTTGCATTCCCACCAACAGTGTAAGAGGGTTCCCTTTTCTCCACACCCTCTCCAGCATTTATTGCTTGTAGACTTTTGGATAGCAGCCATCCTGACTGGCGTGTAATGGTACCTCATTGTGGTTTTGATTTGCATTTCTCTGATGATGAGTGATGTTGAGCATCTTTTCATGCAAACACCCTCTTCTAACAACACAAGAGAAAATTCTACACATGGACATCACCACATGGTCAACACCAAAATCAGATTGATTATATTCTTTGCAGCCAATGATGGACAAGCTCTATACAGTCAGCAAAAACAAGACCAGGAGCTGACTGTGGCTCAGATCATGAACTCCTTATTGCCAAATTCAGACTTAAATTGAAGAGTGTAGGGAAAACCACTAGACCATTCAGTTATGACCTAAATCAAATCCCTAATGGTTATACAGTGGAAGTGAGAAATAGATTTAAGGGACCAGATCTGATAGACAGAGTATCTGATGAACTATGGTCGGAGGTTTGTGACATTATACAGGAGACAGGGAGCAAGACCATCCCCAAGAAAAAGAAATGCAAAAAAGCAAAATGGCCTTACAAATAGTTGTGGAAAAAAAAGAGAAGCAAAAAGCAAAGGAGAAAAGGAAAGATATTCCCATTTGAATGCAGATTTCCAAAGAATAGCAAGGGGAGACAAGAAAGCCTTCCTCAGAGATCAATGCAAAGAAATAGAGGAAAACAACAGAATGGGAAGACTAGAGATCTCTTCAAGAAAATTAGAGATACCAAGGGAACACTTCATGCAAAGATGGGCTCGATAAAGGACAGAAGTCATATGGACCTAACAGAAGCAGAAGATATTAAGAAAAGTTGGCAAGAATACACAGAACTGTACAAAAAATATCTTCACAACCCAGATAATCACAATGGTGTGATCACTCACCTACAGCCAGACATCCTGGAATGCGAAGTCAAGTGGGTCTTAGAAAGCATCACTATGAACAAAGCTAATGGAGGTGATGGAATTCCAGTTGAGCTATTTCAAATCCTGAAAGATGATGCTGTGAAAATGCTGCACTCAATATGCCAGCAAATCTGGAAAAGTCAGCAGTGGCCACAGACTGGAAAAGGTTAGTATTCATTCCAGTCCGTAAGGAAGGCGATGCAAAGAATGCTCAAACTACCGCACAATTGCACTCATCTCACATGCTAGTAAAGTGATGATGCTCAAAATTCTCCAAGCCAGGTTTCAACAGTACATGAACTTCAGATGTTCATGCTGGTTTTACAAAGGGTAGAGAAACCAAAGTTTAAATTGCTAACATCCACTGGATTATTGAAAAAGCAAGAGACTTCCAGAGAAACATCTATTTATGCTTTTTTGTCTAACACTGTTTATTGTCTATGTGTAAATCACAATAAACTGGAAAATTCTGAAAGAGATGGGAAATCCAGACCACCTGACCTACCTCTTGAGAAACCTATATACAGGTCAGGAAGCAGCAGTTAGAACTGGACATGGAACAACAGACTCATTCCAAATAGGGAAAGGAGTACATCAAAGCTGTATATTGTCACCCTGTTTATTTAGCTTATATGCAGAGTACATCATGAGAAACGCTGGGCTGGAGGAAGCACAAGGTGGAATCAAGATTGCCAGGAGAAATATCAATAACTTCAGATATGCAGTTGACACCACCCTATGGCAGAAAGTGAAGAAGAGCTAAAGAGCCTCGTGATGAAAGTGAAAGAGGAGAGTGAAAAAGTTGGCTTAAAGCTCAACATTCAGAGAACAAAGATCATGGCATCTGGTCCCATCACTTCATGGCAAATAGATGGAGAAACAGTGGAAATAGTGGCAGAGTTTATTTTTCTCGGCTCCAAAATCATTGCACATGGTGATAGCAGCCATGAAATTAAGACGCTTACTCCTTGGAAGAAAAGTTATGACAAACTTTGACAGCATATTAAAAAGCAGAGACATTATTTTGCCAACAAAGGTACATCTAGTTAAGGCTTGGTTTTTCCAGTAGTCATATATGGATATGAGAGTTGGACTTTAACGAAAGATGAGCACTAAAGAATTGATGCTTTTGAACTGTGGTGTTGGAGAAGACTCTTGAGAGGCCCTTGGACTGCAAGGAGATCCAACCAGTCCATCCTAGGGAAGATCAGTCTGGGTGTTCATTGGAAGGACTGATGTTGAAGCTGAAACTCCAACACTTTGGCCACCTAATGAGATGAGCTGACTCATTTGAAAAGACCCTGATGCTGGGAAATATTGAAGGCAGGAGGAGAAGGTGACAACAGAGGATGAGATGGTTGGATGGCATCACTGACTCAATGGACATGAATTGAGTAAACTCTGGGAGTTGGTGATGGACTGGGAGGCCTGGCATGACTGTAATTCATGGGGTTCAAAGAGTCAGAGACAACAGAGTGACTGAACTGAACTGCTGGGGTTTTCAAGACAAGAATACTGAAGTGGTTTGTCATTGCTTTCTCCAGTGGACCATATTTTGTCAGAAGTGTCCACAATGACCTGTCTGTCTTGGCTGGCCCTACAGGGCATGGCTCATAGTTTCTTCAAGTTAGACAATACTGTGTTCCATGTGATCAGTTTGATTAGTTTTCTGTGATTGTTGTTTTCTTTCTGTCTGCCCCCTGAGATAAAATAAGAAGCTTATGGAAGTTTCCTGATGGGAGAGACTGACTGTGGGGTAACTGGGTCTTGTGCTGATGGTCGGGGCCATTCTCAGTAACTCTTTAATCATGTTTTCTGCTGATGGGCGAGGCTGTGTTCCCTCCCTGTTTTTTGACCTGAGACCAAACTATGGTGGAGGTAATGAAGATAATGGTGACCTCCTTCATCAGATCCTGGGCATCACTGCAGCACTCAATGCCCCTAACCTTCCTGCAGACCACTGCTGGTCCACGCTTCCGCCGGAGACTCCTGGACACTCATAGGCAATTCTGGGTCAGTCTGCTGGGTCACTGCTCCTTTTTTTCCTTGGTCCTGGTGTGCACAAGGCTTTGTTTGTGCCCTCCAAGCGTCTGTTTCTCCAGTCCTGTGTAAGTTCTGGGGGCACAATGGTGGGGTTAATGGCAACCTCCTCCAAGAGGGCTTATGCCACCTCCAGGTCTATTGCACCCAGAAGCCCTGCCCTTGCGGCCAGCCACTGTTGTCCACAGGAGACACTCAAACACTCAAAGGCAGGTCTGACTCAGTCTCTCTGGCTCAGTCTGGATATATGCCCATTATTTTCAATAAAGTTGGAGGGAAAAAATTTCCTGCACTTACATATTACATTCTGATGAGGAAAATTTTTTCCAGTGGCTAAAATATTTGTGTGTGTTGTTCAGGACTTTACCTTCCCAGTGTAAAGGTACTAGGAATTCTAAGTTGGTAATCAAAATGTTGCTTTCTGAATATTATGTGAAAAACCCAAAGAGAGATAATGCTAAGATTCATTTCATTTAAGCCATGGGTAAAGTCTAAGAAATTATGTATTCTCTAGAACAAGTGTACTCCCTAATGATTAGTTTAATGATGTCCTTTATGCTTAAGATTTCACAATCTTGGTCATTGCTGGATGAAAAAGTATGGCCAAATCCTTGCACATCCCTCTGTTTGGGACCCAGGTGAACCATTTCAATGTTAAGATCCTTTATTTTTTCTTTTATAGCATTATAACAATTGTAATTATTTATTTGTGTTACAAATAGTTTAGCATCCAGCCCTTCCACTTAACTCTATGGACCATGAGGATGAAGATTGTCTTTTTTGAATTGTATACTCAGCACCTGGTTCAGTTCTTGACACTCAGTAAGTTTATATTTAATTATTCTCAAAATAGTAATTGAGTGAATTCACCTCTCATCCAGGTCTTAAGGAGAAAATATGTAGTAGGCAGTGCTAACAGGCCTCCTTATGTCAATCTCAAATTTCTAAAGAAAGATGAAAAAATATTTTTCATAGGTAAGTCAGATTTCATTTGTATATTTGAGGCAATATGTAAATTAGCCACAATAGCTTCCCTAGAACTCGAATAGAAATAGCACATATTACCTGAATTATAGCTTTTACTTGTATCAAATATATGTCTTGTACACTCCTGATTTCAGTTACCGGAAAATTTCTTTTATTCCTAGGAAGTTGGAATAATATGTTCTCTTCTATGCTGTCAGAAGTGGCTGATTTTGACAATGGAATGTAAAGAATCTATTTTTATTCTTCCAGAGCTTATTTCTAACCCCTGGCAATATAGCTAGCTTTAAAAAAAAATGTTATGCCTTGGTAATAGTGTTTGCAAGGAGCACATCTAAACTGTTTAACAGAACAAAAATCTAAAGATGTTATTAATAATTAATAGGTCATGATAAATGAGAAAGCATATAAATCATTCCCTTTTATCTGTTAAGTTAGTGCTTCTCTGGACATTAGATATCATTTTGTTAACCTACTTTTTATATCTATGTGAGCACAATAAAACCATAATTCTTTATAATATTTTTTGTGATTCAAAATTCCATCAGTTTACTATTATTAGTCTTTCACTAGTGCAAATTAGTAAAATTTTACTGTAATTTTACTACTAATTAAGGGCAAAATAATAATGATAATTTTATTTCTGTATTTATTATATCATGGAATTATTAAAGACAATAATAACTATGATTAGATTACTGAGAAACTGCTATATTAAATATAGGCTTCATAAAAATCAATAGATCAAATATACATATAGTTTAGAATTAAATTATTTAAATTGGATTTTAATTAATAAAATGATATTTTTCATACCATTTGCTATTAGCCAACATTTTATTTTAATGTACATATATACATAAGCACATATATATAATATACAGACTAAATACTAATTAAAATATCAATTGGTTATATGTCCCATTAAAAATTCTCTAGTAGGACTTTTGTATCTTTCTATGTCAGATAATCCAAACAGACATTTTCAATTTTTCATGACTATATTAAATAAATGAGGTTCACACTAATTTGTTCCATGTAGTCAATTAGCCTAGTTAAATTTCTCATGGATAATAACATGAAATTTATTGGAATGTTCTAAAAGATGCATATGGAGTTGCACATAAGGAAGAACATTCTTAAGTTTTTGCCCTACTACTTGATAATGCTAATGACAGATATAATAGTTTAGCAGTCAGGGCTTTGTGGCAAAAAACAACAAGACTATATATTATAATCTAGTTGAAATTGTAAAATTGCTAGTTTCCTCTAATTAAAAAATTGTAAGCTTGCCTCAGCTATGAGGAGGTAAATGCTGCTCAAGTCAAGAATAGCAATCCATGAAAGTATAATAAATTTTCTAGATGCAAATAAATTATCCTTATGAGAAAACCTTCTTTTCATTGTTTCTATTTATTATTTCACTTTGTAATGAATACTATAGTCAATTTGTTTGCAATGTAATGAATAGTTTTATAATACCAGTGAAAAGGATATAGGCACAGTTTTTAAAAACATAGTTTTACATAAAATCTTTTATTGTCTAGAAATAAGAAACAATTTTTCAGCTCTAGAATTTATCACAAATCTCTAGAAACTTAGCATTTTCCACCTTTCAAAACACATATGCAAGTCTGCAACTTGTTGGGTGTTATAGTATTAAATGTTTGCAGTGTTTGCAAGGTATCACTGTCTTCTGCTAAAACATTAATGCTAAGTAAATACACATAAGAGTAAAAGCACTGAGTCATTGAATTATGTTTGTAAATATGCCTCTCACAGGGGAGATATGGTCAAGAAAACTGCTGAGATTGAATATGTCCTTATAAAATGAATACTATGATTGGGTTAGCTTGAGCTGTGTCTTAGTCCTTTTGGACTGCTCTGTTCAATTCAGTTCAGTTGCTCAGTCGTGTCTGAATCTCTGCGGCCCCATGAATAGCAGAACGCCAGGCCTCCCTGTCCATCACCAACTCCCAGAGTTTACTCAAACTCATTTCCATCAAGTCAGTGATGCCATCCAGCCATCTCATCCTCTGTTGTTCCCTTCTCTTCCTGCCCCCAATCCCTTCCAGCATCAGGGTCTTTTCCAATGAGTGACCTCTTCCCATGAGGTGGCCAAAGTGTTGGAGTTTCAGCTTCAGCATCAGGCCACCCAATGAACACCCAGACTGATCTCCCCTAGGATGGACTGGTTGGATCTCCTTGCAGTCCAAGGGACTCTCAAGAGTCTTCTCCAACACCACAGTTCAAAAGCATCAATTCTTCAGTGCTCAGCTTTCTTCACAGTCCAACTCTCACATCCATACATGACCACTGAAAACAGCATAGCCTTGACTAGACGACCTTCGTTGACAAAGTAATGTCTCTGCTTTTTAATATGCTGTGTGGGTTGGTCATACCTTTCTTTCCAAGGAGTAAGCATCCTTTAATTTCATGGCTGCAATCACCATCCGCAGTGATTTTGGAGCCTCCCCAAAAATAAAGTCTGACACTGTTTCCACTGTTTCCCCATCTATTTTAAATGAGGTGATGGGACCAGATGCCATGATCTTAGTTTTCTGAATGTTGAGCTTTAAGCCAACTTTTTCACTCTCCGCTTTCACTTTCAAGAGGCTCTTCAGTTCCTCTTCACTTTCTGCCATAAGGGCGGTGCCATCTGCATCTCTGAGGTTATTAATATTTTTCCGGCAATCTTGATTCCAGCTTGTGCTTCTTCCAGCCCAGCATTTCTCATGATGTACTCTGCATATAAGTTAAATAAGCAGGGTGACAATGTACAGCCTTGCTGTACTCCTTTTCCTATTTGGAACCAGTCTGTTGTTCCATGTATAGTTCTAACTGTTGCTTCCTGACCTCCATACAGGTTTCTCAAGAGTCAGTTCAGATAGTCTGGTTTTCCCATCTCTTTTAGAATTTTCCACAGTTTATTGTGATCCACACAGGCAAAGACTTTGGCATAGTCAATAAAGCAGAAATGGATGTTTTCTGGAACTCTCTTACTTTTTCAATGATCCAGCAGATGTTAGCAATTTGATCTCTGGTTTCCTTGCCTATTGTAAAACCAGCTTGAACATCTGAAAGTTCATGGTTCACGTATTGCTGAAGCCTGGCTTGGAGAATTTTGAGCATTACTTTGCTAGCCTGTAAGATGAGTGCAATTGTGTGGTAGTTTGAACATTCTTTGGCATTGCCTTTCTTTGGGATTGGAATGAAAACTGACCTTTTCCAGTCCTGTGGCCACTGCTGAGTTTTCCAAATTTGCTGACATATTGAGTGCAGCACTTTCACCGCATTATCTTTCAGGATTTGAAATAGCTCAACTGGAATTGCATCACATCCGCTAGCTTTGTTCGTAGTGATTCTTTCTAAGGCCCACTTGACTTCACATTCCAGGATGTATGGCTCTAGGTGAGTGATCACACCATTGTGGTTATCTGGGTTGTGAAGATATTTTTTGTACAGTTCTTCTGTGTATTCTGCCAGCTCTTCTTTATATCTTCTGCTTCTGTTAGTTCCATACCATTTCTGTCCTTTATCGAACCCATCTTTGCATCAAATGTTCCCTTGCTATCTTTAATTTTCTTGAAGAGATCTCTAGTCTTTTCCATTCCATTGTTTTCCTTTACTTCTTTGCATTGATCTCTGAGGAAGGCTTTCTTGTCTCTCCTTGCTATTCGTTGGAAATCTGTGTTCAAATGGGAATATCTTTCCTTTTCTCCTTTGCTTTTTGTTTCTCTTTTTTTTCCACAACTATTTGTAAGGGCTTCTCAGACAGCCATTTTGCTTTTTTGCATTTCTTTTTCTTGGGGATGGTCTTGCTCCCTGTCTCCTGTATAATGCCACAAACCTCTGACCATAGTTCATCAGGCACGCTGTCTATCAGATCTGGTCCTTTAAATCTATTTCTCACTTCCACTGTATAATCATTAGGGATTTGATTTAGGTCATACCTGAATGGTCTAGTGGTTTTCCCTACTTTCTTCAATTTAAGTCTGAATTTGGCAATAAGGAGTTCATGATCTGAGCCACAGTCAGCTCCTGGTCTTGTTTTTGCTGACTGTATAGAGCTTGTCCATCATTGGCTGCAAAGAATATAATCAATCTGATTTTGGTGTTGACCATGTGGTGATGTCCATGTGTAGAGTCTTCTTTTGTGTTGTTAGAAGAGGGTGTTTGCCATGATCAGTGCATTCTCTTGGCAAAACTCTATTATCCTTTGCCCTGCTTCATTCCGTACTCCAAGGCCAAATTTGCCTGTTACTCCAGGTGTTTCTTGACTTCCTACTTTTGCATTCCATTCCCCTATAATGAAAAGGACATCATTTTTGGGTGTTAGTTCTAAAAGTCTTGTAGGTCTTCATAGAACCATTCAATTTCAGCTTCTTAACCATTACTGGTCGGGGTATAGGCTTGGATTACCATGATATTGAATGGTTTACCTTGGAAATGAACAGAAATCATTCTATCATTTTTCAGATTGCATCCAAGTACTGTATTTCGGACTCTTTTGTTCACCATGATGGCTACCCCATTTCTTCTAAGGGATTCCTGCCCACAGTAGTAGAAATAATGGTCATCTGAGTTACATTCATCCATTCCAGTCCATTTTAGTTAGCTGATTCCTAGAATGTTGACATTCACTCTTGCCATCTCCTGTTTGATCACTTTCAATTTGTCTTGATTCATGGACCTAAAATTCCAGGTTCCTATGCAATATTGCTCTTTACAGCATCAGACCTTGCTTCTATCACCAGTCACATCCACAACTGGGTATTGTTTTTGCTTTGGCTCCATCCCTTCATTCTTTCTGGAGTTATATCTCCACTCTTTTCCAGTAGCATGTTGGGAACCTACCCACCTGGGGAGTTCCTCTTTCAGTATCCTATCATTTTGCCTTTTCATAACTGTTCATGGGGTTCTCAAGGCAAGCATACTGAAGTGGTTTGCCATTCCCTTCTCCAGTGGACCGCGTTCTGTCAGACCTCTCCACCATGACCCGACCGTCTTGGGTGGCCCCTCACGGCATGGCTTAGTTTCATTGATTTAGACGAGGCTGTGGTCCTGTGATCAGATTGGCTAGTTTTCTGTGATTATGGTTTCAGCGTGTCTGCCCTCTGATGCCCTCTCGCAACACCTACCATCTTACTTGGGTTTCTCTCACCTTGGACATAGCGTATCTCTTCTGGCTGCTCCAGCAAAGCGCGGCCGCTGCTCCTTACCTTGGACGAGGGGTATCTCCTCACGGCCGCGCCTCCTGACCTTGACCGTGGAGTAGCTCCTCTCGGCCCTCCTGTGCCCCCGCAGCCGCTGCTCCTTGGACGTGGGGATGCTCCTCTCGGCACCCCAAAATACCTTATACTGTGTGTCTAATTAACAGAAAACCATTTATTTCCCACAGTTTTGAAGACTGGAAATCCAAGATCAGGGTGTCAGCATGGTCAAGTTCTGTAAGAGCTCTCTTGCTGGTTAGCAGACTGTTGTCTTCTTGTGTTCTCAAGTGGCGTAGAGAGACAGAGAGAGAGAGAGAGAGAGAGAAAACAAGCCCTCTGGTGTATCTTCTCATAAGGGCACTAGTCCCGTCATGGGTGCCACGGCATCATGACCTGATTTAACCCTAATTACCTCCTCAAACACCTCATCTCCAAAAACCATCACAGGTAGCTTCAACATTAAATTTTGACAGGCATAAACATCCATCCCATAATAGTGATATAGTCCAAGAAAATTGTTTTAGCAAAAGACATGTGTCATTTACAGAAAGAGAGAGGGATTGAGAAATGAATCTTTGTGTTTTATAATGAAGGATGATTCTATTTGCAAGCAATTAATACCTCTCATCAATAACAATGCAATGGCAGGTGATGCTAGATATATATGTTTCCTGCCTGATAGAAAAGGTACTCAGTTCAGTTCAGTTCAGTTCAGTCACTCAGTCATGTCCGACTCTTTGCCACCCCATGAATCGCAGAATGCCAGGCCTCCCTGTCCATCACCAACTCCCAGAGTTTACCCAAACTCATGTTCATTGAGTTGGCGATGCCATCCAACCATCTCATCCTCTGTCGTCCCCTTTTCCTCCTGCCCCCAATCTCTCCCAGCATCAGGTACTGAGATTGGCTAAATAGGAAATTCACAAACTTGTATCAGCTGCACCATGTAAAGGGAAGTCATTAGTATTTTAAAATAAATTTTTTTTTTACATTTTTAAAACAATATTTCTAAATTAATTATCTACTCCATGGATTACTAGCAGCAACATTCCTTAACAAGATCTTAAGGCCTTTTTTTATCCTAGCCTTTAAAGTGATGGAAATAAATATACCAATATTTTTTAATAGAATTTTGAACTAGAATAACTTTATTATCTAGCAGGAAGCTAAGATTTTCATATACACGTGAAGATGTTAATTATGCTTTCCAAGAGTCTTTTCTTGTTAAAGAAGTAGGGAAAATAGAGCAGTGAAAAATAGCCCATGGAAGAAAAGAGATCAATTGGTAATAAAGAGGAAAATAGGCAAATGCCAAAAGGAAGAACTTTCCTATAAATTATAATTTTTTTTTGTCTGAGAACTAAATAAAATCAACTTGTGTCTTTGGATTCTTTGCTTTAATTTCTAAGAAAATATTAGAATTCTGAATAGGCATCTGGTCAAATGTATTTGGCAAGATTATTATAAATCGTATTATTACTTAATGAAATTTAGTGTTCATTTAATTTAGTGTTTCAACATGTAATTTTCTTATAAATCAAAAAGTAGCAAAGTTATGCAGTTTTATTAAACGTGCTTGTCTTATGTTTGACCCATGTTTTGTTTTTCTCAGGTTCAGAATAAATTCTGTTCACATTGGAGACAATACATGGTAATCTATAGCTTTACTTTCCAACATTATTATATTCTGGTTAGTAAAATGGTAGACTTTATGTGACTGGAGATCAACTAAATGAAATTCAACAAATTTAAAACAAGGATCGAATTCTGGTAATTATATTGTAGAAGACATAGTAATTATTAGTAATAGCAAGACTGTAATGTAACTTTTCAGTTTTCGTTTAAAAGTATAGAAAAATTAGGAATATTGGACAGCTTCCCTAAAGGATTAGTATGGTCATACTTCCAGAATCGAGTACTATATTTTAAGATAAAATATATAGAATTAGACAAAGAAGAGCGGCATTCCAGCTGTGATTTTTATGTCTCACCTGCCCCAAGCATCAGTGATTCAAACAATGGGCATTCTTGGCTCTGTAATATATTTGTTGGAAAAAGCTGAAGCAATTAGCAGAGGCAATTTCAAATGAGAATACTCAAGAGAATTATGTCAGTGAGGCTATTGAATAAAACATATCTTTGGTTATATTTTCTGTATAATATTAGCACAGTTAAAAGAACTTGCTCAGTTTTGCCTGGAGTGAGCTATCTTTAGTCCCTCAATTAATCTCTATTCCAATAGTTAATTATTATTAGTTAATATTTCCATAACAATATATGCTTTTTAACATAAGTGCTTTATAACTAGTTTTTTCTAAGAAATTTCTCTTGTCTGTGGTTGATGAGGCAAAAGTTAATTCAGATAAGATTCACAAGAAAACAACAAATTATATGGATCCTGTGTCTCATGTGGAAACCACCTGCAGTTAGCTTTGACACAAGTCAAGAGATTGCAGTTCATGCTGAATGAAGGGAAAGGTAACTCATTTATGGAAGGCCACCTCTGCAGTGAGCCAAAAATCCAACACAAGCCTCTGTCCTTATTACCCATGGTCTTGTGTCCCCCAAATACCATTATAAAGATTTAGAATCCAATTGGCAATAAAACCATAATGTGAACACATACAATTGAATGTAGCATCAAAACTACCAGCTATCACTAATCTTTCTTAATGTGCGGCAACCAGGACACAAAGAGAAGTGAGATCTGATCCCCAGAGGTCCACTGACACCAAAGCCTTAGCTCCAGGATTGAATAATGCCCTGTTGAGGATTGACTTTCTGTTACCTGAGTCAGGTTAGATTGTTAAAAGCCACAGACTGCGTCTCTGGTGGGATTTCTAATACAAAATTGAAACACCAATAATCAACATACATACATGCCAATGGCTGTTTAAAAGTCAAGCTCATTCAATTAAAAAAAAAAAAGTATCACAACTTAGAAATGTGACTTAAAAATCTCGAGGGCAATTCCTTCCCACACTCACAACTATTTGCTCTCCCCTACCAACTTCTCTCTTTTATCTTTACTTCTCAGAAGCTTCCGGGGCGCTAAGTGTTTCCTGAATCACATGCTCTCCCAAAAGACCTGCTCTGGCTCTCTTTTTTCTCTCACTTTACATCAGTAGGAAAGATTGCCTATATACATAGGATAAATCTTTAATCTCTTTCCTTTGCTTTTCACTTTAATGAGAAACACTGGGAGACTAGGAATTACATAGTGATATTCTAGCTGTTATTTTCTCACTGAAAAATATAATTTTGGAAATCGTTTAATTTTTCTTTGTTTTCATACAAAATGCCCCATTTCTGGGTGAGAAATGCGCTCTATTTAGGAAGCAAAATGTGCTGAGTAGAGCAGAAAGTAAGGTATCTGGGCTTGGCATATACTAATATCACTCCCTGTTCTAGTCACTAAAAATTGAAAACATTTAAAGATTCCCACTCTCATAATTTTCTGCTGGATTATTATAAAAGATACTAATACAATTCATACTAAATGGGAAGAAAGGAAGGAAAGAAAGATGGAAAATAAGCTAATATAAAATATTCAAGCCCACAATCATCATAAAAAGCTGAATTCAGCAAAGGGCTGTTGACCCATGAGACATGAATCTGCTTCCAAAGACATCTTTCATGTTCCACACCTTAAATTCTCAGCTGCCATTACCACTTGGCCTATTGTTTTACCCATCTTTACACCTTTTATCTAAAATACAAAGAAAAGTTTCCAGTTTGACAGAGGACTGCCAGACACACATAGAAAGTAGTTAAGGGCAGTGAAGTTCTTTGAGTTCAAGGCCTTCTGACAGAATCTCCAGGATCAGTCCTTCTCTGCTTCAGAACCCTGAGGCAGGTGTTTGCATATAAGCTTCTGTTGCTCCTAAACACACCCAGTACTGACCACTGTTCTGAACTGCTTCCTTAATTCTCTTTAGTACCAATCAGACACAATACCCAGAACCACCAAGGAAAATTCTTGTGTATGTGCACAATTCTCTCAAATCCTAGTGTCCTCTTCCTTTTTACTATTATAAGGTTGAGTTCTACCACTACGTTTCTACTTTGGTCTCTATTTCTAAGTTTTCACTAATTTCACTCATGGTGCCTCCCTCTCTTTGAGGGTCTAATGATTGAGAACTCCTGTTTCCTGCTTCTCACCAGGTCTGGAGAGTGAGGTGTTACCAAGTCCCCTACCTGGGACCTTGACAAATGGATAGACTTTCTAAATGGAAATACCTGCCACTGAAATTCTGCTGCCCGAGACTCTTGTTATTATTAATTATTATAGTATACATAGAGTATATTATAGTATATTTCAGAATCACTATTTCAGGTGAGTTGTCTCATAAATAAGATAGCTCTCTGATTCCCTCATCTGATTTGACACAGTATAGACTGTAAAGTTCTTGAAATAGAGAATATAACATTCATTCATTCTTTTTTACACTCCAGAGCCTGGCATAGTTAATACTGTAACTAGAGGCATGAATGAATTAATTCCCCTGCACGGCAGGCTGAATCATGATTCTCCAAAGTTGCCCCTGTTTTAATCCCTAGAACTTGTGGATATATGATTTTACATAGAAAAGGAGGAGTTTGCAGATGTCGTTGAGGCTATGGACCTTAAAATAAGGAGAATAATTTAGATTATCCAGGTGGGCCCAGTCTAGCCACGTGATCCCTTAAAATCAGCAATATTCTCTGACTGGAGTAGACAGATACAGTGAAATGAGGAAGGCAGAATAGGAGCAGCAACAGGTAAAGTCAGAGACTTCAAATGTGAGAAGGATTTGATGTAGATGGCTGTTTGCATGAACGAGATAGGGGCTTCTAGGAGCAACCTCCAGGAATTGAATTTGCCCAACAACATGAATGAATCCGGAAGTGGATTCCTCTTCAGAGTGTGCAATAAGAAATGCTACTCTTGTGAACTTCTTGATTTTAGCCCAAGAAGAGCCATGTGAGAACTTTGATCTATGGAAGTTGTGAAATAATTAATCTGTGACTTTAAACTTGGGGTTATTTTTTTATTTCATCCATAGAAAACTAATACACCTCTACATTTGTAGGTTTCTCTAGTGTAGTTCCCTGGTGTGGATCATGTCTCACATCTCTTCTCCATATGTTCTTGAACACCATGCCTAGGAGGAATTGCTATTAGAGCAATTAAAGATTTCCCCAATGCAGACAAATTTAATATGAAATGTTTCTTTCCTTTAAACATACTCATAGCAGATGAAACTCAGATTCTCTAAATACACCAAATTCTTATAGCATTCACTCCTTGATGCTTTAATTCCAGCTGTTGTCAAAGTTTTAAGCATACAAAAACCACCTACAGGGCTTGTTAATATACAAATTGCTGGGCCCCAATCCCAGTGTTTCTGATTCAGTAGGTCTGGAACCAGAGATGTTCATTTCTAAAATAAGAGCCCAGGTGATGCTGTGCTGCTAGTTAGATGAATATCCTTTGAGGACCACCATTCACTAAAATCAAGTGATTTCTTCTGTTCATAAGATATTAATTTATTTTATTCACGATCCTTTTTGAACCTATTTGTATACATAGGAAATATTCATCTCATCTAGGTATGAATGTCTTATTCTCTTCCATAGGCGAGTAGAAAAAGTCAAATCAGCAAATTTTTCTGATGACAAAGTAGATTATTGAGGTCCCTGGTTAAAGTAGGGACCAGGGATTTGGCGGGTTAAAGTAGGTTAAGAAACCCATCTGCCACTGCAGGGGACACTGGTCCTGTCCCTGGTCAGGGAAGACCCCACATGCCTTTGAGCAGCTAATCCCCAGTGACACAACTGTTCAGCCTGTGCTCTAGAGCCCTGGAACCACGATTACCAAGCCCATGGACTATAACTACTGAAGCCTGTATGCCTGGAGTTGTTGCTTCAGAGCAAGAGAAGCCACCATGAGAAACCCACACACCACAACTAGAGAGTGATCTCTGCTTGTCGCAACTAGGGAAAGTCTGTGGACAGCAGCAAAAACCTGCGCAGCCAAAAAATGGGTTACTGAAATCCCAAGATTACTTATGCCAATGTTTCTGAAGAGAGAGGCTACTGGTATGCAAGTCAGGATAATTCTCCACTGTGTCAAATTTCACTGAAGTCCAGTGTACTACTTCTGGTTCCTGTCCATCTATTGCCTGCAGCATTCCCTGGTCATTGTGATAACCAACGTTTCCACACATTTCCAAATGTCCCTGTAGAGGATGAACAGCACTAGCTGAGAACTATAAACCTATGTTATTAAAGTTGACATGCTATTTTTCCCTAATACTAGTAAGGATTTTCAAATTTTATTGTTTTATTCATAAGTACTGGTTATTCTAGATATTTTAATTAATAGAATATATTACTATGTTAATTCCCTGAGGCCACAACCAAGAAAAACATGTGGCTGGTACCATGAATCGGCTCACACAAAAAAACACATTCCTTTCATTTTTAAGGATGCAGAGGCCGGAAAGTACAAGCCACCACTTACCAGAGTTCCTGAAGTTTCTCTTTGTGATTTAAATTCCACCAATCATTGGATCCTTTTGACCTGGAATCAGAAAAAGGACATCTATGAAAAGGAACTAAGCAGGAAGTATCTATTTTAGTTATACACATTATAGTAATAGTGCTATATTTTGAAGTCAGTAACTGCAGCAATAGCTTCCAAATTTACTAGTCAACTTCCTGACTCCACAGATTCTCACCATTTCCAAGCTAGTAGACTCCTGAACTATCCAGTTCTACTGTATAGCTTTATGACACTTCTCTGGAAGCTATATGACTTTAGGACTCAAACCTCAAAGTTCAGCCTTAAATCAGTTTCTTTAGCATTCTCCCAAATTCCGTAAGCCATATCATAGTCAGGAATAAATCCTCATATATTCAAACTAGCTAGCAAGGGGGTCTTCTCTCTATCATAAAATATAGATAAAATCTCTATTCAATACAGAATACAATTAGAAGTAAATAATAATCAGAAGAAAATGGGTTTTTGTTTGCTTGCTTTAAAATCTAGAATAAAAGTAATTCAAAAGTAATTCTTCCCAGATGAATGAATGAAACAAAAAAAGTTATAATAGGTACATAATACTTTTGCTGGATGGATACCTAGTGGCAGTTCAAAAAGACAAAAACAAAAGATATCTGACTATTGATGGGGTTAGAATTACAGATAAACAAATTAGTTTTCATCCTGGTAATTTCTCTTTATTCTCTCTCTACTTCGAGCTGTCAAAGTGGAACATATTCTGTCATTTTATGATCTATTTGGCTTTTCTCCAAATTTTCATTAAAAATGCAGTTCTAATGAGGATTTAAAGACTACCAGGTAGAACTGACCACTTTTTATCAGTGTCCCATATGGAAGAAAAGAGTTACATTTGTCTGGATTAATAAAAGACGCTGAACTAAATCACTATCACTAAACTAAATCACTAAAGTTTGGTGCAAAGGCAACTATGAGAGCTTATCCAGACCCACTTGCCTCAGCTTAAAACAGACACACATCCACAGCCACAAACCCTGGCCTCAGGGGAGGCAGAGACATTCTGGTGAGGTTATTGAACATTCTAAATATTGTAAAACTGATTTATCAGCCAATCTATCTAGTGTTTAATGGCCAGGGTTATGCCATCGTGGTGTCTGGTTTTTCTTCCTTAAGCAAAACCCAAAATTTAATGCTGGCTTTTCACATAGGGAGCCAGCACCAGGGAAGCATTATATTATTTATTTACTTAATGTTTAACTTAGTTACTTTTTCAATTTTTCATTTGATGTTCTTCCTATTTTACTAATATTCTAAATTCATTATTTAAAATATACACATCAAAAAAAGTAAAATAAAATATACACATCTATCCATGTCTAGCTATTCCTTTGTTTCCACATTACACACTCAAACACATTGCACATAGGTACACCACAGTTAGCTCACAGAAAGTCTCTCTGTGTATAAGAGATCACAAAAGATGTGGAGCCTGAAAATGTACATTATTGCAATACAAACTGAATTGAATATTAAATATAATTTCTTAAAATCTCTATAGGTATTTCCAAAACTCATGCCTTCGCCTCCCACCATTCTGTTTGACTTTCTTGTTGACTCTTTTGCTGTTGTTCTGCTGTTGTTCTGGTTCTCCTTCCATCTTTCTCTCTTTCTAGATCACTCTTCTGTTTCTTTCCTCCTTTTTTCTTCAGTGTTCCTTCCCTTTCTTCTCTGCCTCACTCAGAGCCCTTGCCCCCTAAACCAAACACTAACCATAAATCTTTACTTTTCTTACTTACGCCATTCACTTTGGTTCCTATTCTTAAACTCAGCAGACTCTTCATATTTTAAGAGTGTATCTAAAGAATTCCAAGATCTCCATCTTCTATTCTTTGAAAATTGGGATTGGGAGGTTGGAGGCTGTGGATGGTGTAGAAAGATTCAAGGAACATGTCATATTTTCCAGTTACAAAAAGATGTATCTTTCAGTTACTGGTGTTGGAATAAAATAAATATTTTTAATTGCATGGTGAGATGAAAGTGAAAGTGAAAGTTGCTCAGCCGTGTCCGTCTCTTTGCGACCCCATGCACTATAGAGTCCATGGAATTCTCCAGGCCAGAATATTGGAGTGGGTAGCCATTCCCTTCTCCAGGGGATCTTCCCAATCCAGGGATCAAATTCAGGTCTCCTACATTGCAAGCAGATTCTTTACCAGCTGAGTCACCAGGGAATAAATATTTCAAATTAGAGAAGTAGGGGGAAGATATATAACTATAAACTTTATATTGCAAAGGCATCAAATTAATTTTAGCTGATATTGGTTGACTGATTTCTTCCATCATATATCTTTCCATTAGCAGCTCCAATTAAATTTTGATAACTATCTATGTATATGTTTTGAATATATGTTTTTATATCAAGTAAATTCTAAAAGGATATTAAAATCTTAATTTATTATTTTAATACTCTAATGCTTTTTACTTGCTTTATAAACTTTAGTTTTTTCTTTTTTCTAGCTTCTTGCTTCACTGTATCTATTGCAGTCCTGTAATTTCTCATGACTTACATTATTGCCAAAATCATTTTCTGTTTCCTAATCACACAGCCTGACAGCACTGTCACTCTTCCTCACTTCAATACTCCATTCCAGCTGCATTTGGAATCCTCACAGGCAATAAACATGAACTTAATAGACATGCTCCTCAAGACTGGTAATGAGAAGGAAAAATGAAACTATCTCATTCAGGAGCTGAAATTATTAACTGTGAATTTCCTCATTTGTCTCATTTAATGTGGTAATTCATGTGCTAGCACATTTAAAACTATACAGTGTTATGCAAATATTGGTTATTATTTACAATAATAATAAAAATAGAATACTTTCTCTTCCCTACCTCTGTAGTCTTCAGAAGCTAATTCAAAACATAAATGTTATGAACTGTGATTTCATTCACTAAAGTTTGGTCAGAAAAGAGCCTAATAAAAGCCTAGTTTTGACAGTAAAATATAGTAGAAAATGCATCTATGGATGACAGCCATTTACAGGGATTTTTGAGATCCAGGAAGATACTTCCTAGATGAAGATGTAAACATAAACAAATCATAAGATGGCTACTCAATGAGCAAAGTTGCTTCAGGTTTACATTAAAGAACTAGTTGCCATAATTCATTTAGATGAAGTCATAACAGAATTTACAGTAGCAGACACATTTGACTTTTATTGTATTTTCAGTGAAAAAAACTATTTTGTCTGTTAAGTGAAGCAGGGAAAAAGTAAGTGGGTATGGAAAGCAAGCAAATATTTATCTGAAAACCTGCAAAGTTGCCCCCAAACCTAGAGATATCTAGTAGGGTCATTGGCAAGGGGTTGGTAGGAAGGGCAGAAGGTTGGTGAGAGGAAGTTTGCCAAGAAACTCACAAAAGGGAGAAGAAGTGTCAAAGTGTCAAAGCATCGTTTTCCATCTCCTGGGATTCACCAAAAGTCAAGATAGCGCACTGGCAAAGTATGGTGAAACCAAACAAATAATCAACCAGAAGTCTTTTCCCAAAATAGAGCAACTAATATCTATAAGATAGCTTAAAGTGTTTCAAAAAGACCATAATATGTCTGATCATTCCTTAATTTATTCATTCTCTAGGCAGGGCTTTCTCTTCATTTCTGGTACACACATGAGTAGAGCCGAATACAAAGGCTGTGGGGAAGAGCAGCAATAAGAACAAGGGCAATAACATAACATGGCTGAAAGGTAACCATCTGGCCAGTATTTACCTAAAAGATCTTTGTGACTCTGAATAGGCAGTTTATTGATAGTTGGTTTTTTTCCCTCCCTTAGTGCTTTTCCTGTTTTGTCAATATGTTACTTCAGTTTCAGTCTGAATTTTAGGTACATGTTATATCCTGAAATCTACTGTTTGACTCACCTCAGTCCTTAAATCTCCTTTAGAATGTTATGGAAGCTATTTAATATGATTATTCCTGATCTAAACACCTACAGCATACAAACATTTTGTGATCTACTCACGTACAGCTATGCCCTGGTCTTTTAAATATAAATTGACTTCAGTTACATAAAAATTATAACATAAAAAGATTAAGGCAATAGAAATAAACATAGCTAGATCAGGGAAGAGAATCAAGAAAGGGGAGGCTCATAGATACATGCAGGAAGTAACAAATTAACAAGGATTTTCATAATGGCATAATTAATGAACTGCAATTTTACATTAGTCTTCAGCAAAAGAAATAAGGAGAAGGAGTAAGGGTAATTATGCATTAATGAAGACTATGATAATAGAGTAGCAATATTAGAGAGCTGTAATGGAATTCAACTTTGTAAAGGAAAATTCCAGAAAGACAGTTGATAAAGCAACATATTGATATGAGCTAGACAATTGTTCTTAGAAAATTGCACTTTCTAACTTAACTACAGGATTAAAATTTCAATTTTACTTATAAAAGTACAAGGAAAAAGAGAACGTTATCATGATATAAATATATTAGTCATTTCTATGTATAATTTAATTTTTGTTATTCTTTTCAAGGCTTTTAAGTTTACTTTTTTTAAAATAAGTATTTATTCCAAAACAATTATGACAAAGAGTTAGAAAGCTAGAGGCTCAAAGGAATTAAATAATTTTACAAATGTGCAGTCATCTGTTAAATAGCACTAGAGCCACAGAGAGCACCTGGAGTGTTTCTCTTGATGCTAACTTGCTCTCCTACATCACCACCTAACCTCAGCTCTGGGGGTCAACCTGAACAATATCTTTCTATTTACACTTTCTTTCTAACTGTATTTAAGATGAATTTATTCCAACATTGCCAGACTTTCTACTTTTTGCCATGCTGAAAAATTCACTTTTAAATACAATTTATTTGTTATTAGAAATGAAGTCAATAAAGATGATTTACTCTAGTACTGCCTTTGGGTATTTCTCCTTTTCTATTTCTAGAAGTAAATAAATCATCACTTTTTGAAGGAGGTAAATTGTAACTAGAAGGAAGTCAGTGATATGTGACTGGTTCTTTCAGTAATACAGTGACCACTCTTCACATATATTCCTGCTTGTACTAATGTAGTTTCTCTCTTTATAGGTAAGGATCATAATATGAAGTTTGTTGGCTTTTGGGAGTTTGCTTTGGCAAAATAAAAATATAGAAGAATAAATTTAGAAAAATGTGATACATATAGCTAAGCAAATGAGGCCATTTGTTGTTTAATTATTAATTCAGTTCAGTTCAGTTGCTCAATTGTGTCCAACTCTTTGTGACCCCACAGACTGCAGTATGCCAGGCTTCCTTGTCCATCAACATCTCTGGGAGCTTGCTCAATTAATTATCAAAAGCTTTCAAAATAAAATTGCATTTTAAAATGAGCTAATGATACAACTTCTTTGTACAATTGTTTCCTTGATTAAGATTTCATACTAAGTAATAAATGAGGAAATTCAAGAATACAATGTATTGTTGAAACATACAGGAATTAGAATTTGAAGTGAGTCTTTAGTAAGTGATTATTTTTTTATCATACAGGCTCCTTGAGGTAAATGGTTTATATATTAAACTAGAAAAGTAATGAAAAAGAAAAGCTATTGTTTTACTCATGCAATACATTTATATCAAAAAGAAATAAAATTTAATAATATGGACTTTTCTCTTAGGTACTTACAATAAAAGACCTTGACTATCAAAATGTCATTATCATTGAAAGGCAGACTTCAGTCAAAAGAAACAATAATATTTGAGCAAGTTATTTCTTAGCCTCTGTGACTACTTCTGTAAGCATTTTAATTTTTGGATTAGTTTTTCTCCAAAGACTTTAAGACAACATGTATAATAGCAAACAGACCTTAAGCATTATAAAATTTAAAATATTGAAACAAAAAACGGAAAGGGGGAAGAAGGAAAGTGATAAAAATAAAAAAGCAACCAGTATGAGACATAGTAGTCTACTATACATAGAACCCTACTAACCTGGTAAAGACCAGCAAATAAAGCAATAAAAGTGTCTACTTCCTGAGTGAGTATGCTTTATGTGAATACTGCTTTCAGGTTCTTCTCAGGCAAAAGGGTGGGTGAGAAACTCAAATTATACACTGTCCTATGCTCAGTAGCTTCAGTCATGTCCGACTCTTTGAGGCCTTTGTACTGTAGCCTGCCAGGTCCCTCTGTCCACGGGATTCTCCAGGCAAGAATACTAGAGTGGGTTGCCATTCCCTCCTGCAGGGGACCTTCCCGTCCCAGGAATCAAACCCCTAGTTCCTGCATTGCAGGCAGACTCTACCACTAAGCCTCTGGGGAAGCCCCACATTATACACTATGGGAGAATTATTGCTGAAAGCCTTTAACTCTCTTTGAAAATGAATTGGTCAATACAATCCTCCTTTGTTTATTAGGAAGAAGGGAAGAGGTCAGGCCTTTGAGCAGAAACAAAAGCAGGTGGTAAAGAGTCAACAATTCCCTCTCCACCCTCCCCCCTCTTAAAGAAGATTTAGGAAAGGTGAGGAACAAATGAGTTCTCTTGATTTCAAATAGTTTCTATACTAGGAGAAACTGGTGTAAAGACTCTTTATAAATGTTACAGGTGTTTGCATTCAAATATGATCACACAGATGCTGCCTGCGTTGGGTTGCAAGTCACCCTCAGAAGTAATGTGTCACAGATTTTCCCTAAATCCCCAAGCAGAACATCATCTGTGGCTAAGCTTTTACATTTTTCTTCCTGGATTTGAAGATCTCTCAGCTCATGCCCATGATTATCACTTTGTTACTTGAATCAATTTAAAGTAAAGCTGGAAAAAATAAACATCATCAGAAACTGCTTTACTGTGAATAAGGCTTGTCATACTGTGGACAAAGAGATAACCAGTTCTATCAGGCCTATTTCCACTGGCTTAATCGCCTTAGAATTTGGGACCTCCAAGTCCACTCAAAACAGTTCTGCCAAGTGCAGCCTAAGGGAAGACCTATATCTGCCTTAATCCAGACAGTTTTTATGCTAAGTATTTCTTCAGCATAAACACAGTGTGCAAGAGACTATTAATGTCCACTTTTTGCTGATCCCAAAATGGAAAGCTGACTACTCTCTGACCGCCCTGCATCTTCCTCTGGATTTTTCTCGTGTGTTTTATTTCTGGGGCAACAGCTCCAAGAAAATGTAAATTTCAAAACATATAAAATCTTCATCAGTACACTCTAAGTTCCATGTTGAAATATTTAGGTAGGCTTTATTAATATTACCTGGAAAATCCAATGGATGGAGAAGCCTGATAGACTACAGTCCATGGGGTCGTGAAGAGTCGGACACGACTGAGTGACTTCACTTTCACTTTCACTTTCATTAATATTTCCCAAGTTAATAGAATTCTTGAATACTGTGTCCTGTACTGGGTACTTTTTTCCTCTGACACTTTTTGGGCTCCCTATGTGTGCATTCATGTTAATTCTAATAGCAACTAGGTTGAGTACCTACTATTAGCTATATATTTATATTTTTTCATGAGATGAGGGTTATTTTATTTACTTCAGGTCACAGAGCTAAGAAATGAGGAAACCAAGTTAAGACCACATTGTCTGACTGTAAGGCTAGGCTGTTTCCTATAATTAGGTTGCCATCCAGAAATTTGGGCTACGGTTTCCATAAGCACTGATTATAAAGAACTTAATAACTGGATAGAGTTTGGGAAAGTGAATTTGTTAAGGAAATATGGTTAGGTGGTGTTCATGAATTTAAATTCAAATCAGTTGTCAGGACTGCATGTATCCAAGGAAACCATTTCACAAACAAAATTGTATGCACTTGATATCTTACAGCGTCTACTAGAAAAAAAGGTACTTAGTACAGCTTAATAGATGTATTATAAATGGCATGACCTTAATATTTTAATTGTATAACTAGCATACATGGTGCTATTCCTTTCAGTTCCATCCCCTACCTCAAGAAGACACGTTATCTGTCCATATTCACCACTTACGACACAACCGAGGAATTCCTCTCTGTTCCCTCGCATCTTCATTACATATAGGTCCACTCCGTGCAAACTTATCTGTATCTAACTCCCTGAAGTAACTGTAAAACCTAAAATTTCTTTCCTAATGTAAAACTTGCTGAAAACAGATCATAAGGCATTGGATTAACAGATCCATTTCCTGGTTCAGAGCAGATACTCTGAGGAGTGGCTCTGGGGTCAGAGGTGCCCTGGGCAACCAAACTGCTAGGCAAGGGGAGATGAACTCAATTCAGTACTTAAAGGTATCTTTTTTATCCTAGTCAATCAGATAATTGTGTTCAGGAAAAGTTATTTGGGTACGCTATGCAAATTATTTCAGCAATGTTTAAAAAGAAAAGAAAAAATATGGCAAAGGAGAAGACGTAATAAAACCACCTCAGTAAAAGACTGAGATGTTACAGTATGTGACAACTGACCAAAATAATATAAATTGGTTAGTGACAGAGGCAACTTAAAATCATTTTCTCAGAATGACAAAATGATATTTGCAATTTTAAGGCAAATATTTTTGTATATTTTTATATGGATATATAATTGCTATTGCTTTTTCTATAAAATAGACTTGCAGTTGATCATGTTTGAGGTATATTTATAAACTCTAAAATTATTAATCTAAGATTAGGTTTTCAAACTGTTCATTCCTGAGAGTCCTAGGGTCCTGAGGAAAGGAACAATTACAAGAGGGCAATGTGGGGTTGGACATCGAACTCTGCAGTCATATGTCTCAACAGTGTCCCACATAGAAATGTATCCAAGAGAGGTTATAAACCATAGTCTTTCTGTTAGTATTTTAATCTAATTATGCAGGTTGCTTTTCCATTAAAATGTTACTCAAATATTCTTAAACACTTAGTGAATTGTAATCCTCTTACAGATTTAAAGACCTTTTGAGTTGTTCGGTTAGTGGAATATTTAATAAAATATTTAATAACTTTGTAATATTTAGTGATATCAAACTGAGAATTATATTTCTGAAAATATTACATAGTTCATGAATTATGTTTCTAAACTTGCATAGTCAACATTTTCTAAGTCTTGTAGTTTAATAGATCACTTTAATTCTGCATCAAGCTATATGTTGCATATGACAATGACAATTGAACATTATGGTTAACAGCCCAGACTCTGTAGAGTCAGTTACTTAGGGGACTTCAGTTGTGATGATTGATTTTATGCATCAACTTGATGGGCCAAGCAGTACTCAAGTTAAACATTATTTCTGGGTGTGCCTGTGAAAGTATTTTTGGATAAGATTGGTAGGTGAATCAGTGGACTCAGTAAATTGCCCTCTCCAATGTGGGTGGGCATCATCTAATCTGTTGAGGGCTTGAATAGAACAAAAAGTAAAGGAAGGAGAAAAATTACCCCTTACTTTTCTGCTTCACTGCATGACTTGGAACATCTCATCTCATCTTCTTTTGCCCTTGGACAGGGATTTGTACCATTGGCTCTCCTGGTTCTCAAGCCTTTGGACTTGGACTGAGTTACATACCACCTTTCTTAGGTCTCCAGCTTGAAGACAACAGATTGTGAGACTTCTCAGCTTCCATAATTGTGTGAGCCAATTCCTCATAATAAATCTCCATATATTTATGTTTCCTATTGGTTCTGTTTCCCTAGAGAACCTTGACTATTACCTTGGTCAAGTTATTTAACCTCTCTGTGTCTTAGTTTACTCATCTATAAAATGATATTAGAAAAACACCTTCCATATAGAGTTATTGAAAGATTTCAATAAGAGAATATATGTAAATCATTCTTAGAAATTAATGGATGACTCAGAACAGTGTCTTGCAAGTATAATAACAGTCACTTTGAGAGTGTTTGCTATGTGAAAGGAAGGTAAGTGTTAGCTGTTTATGATTATGTATCTATTTATTAAAAAAACTTAGGACACTGTGATCATTTCCTTGTCAATAATCATTGACCGCAGCGTATTAAACAGTGCTAGAGCAATCATGCACACAGGAGATTACAAGTAGCAATGCAATAATGTCTTCTTGTGATAAGGAATGCTTAGCTGAAGGTTTGTAGTTAGCCATTAAATAACTTTGCATGTGCTTTGGTTCTAATTTACTTTATCTTTTAAGAAAATTAAATATGTGGGAAATTACTCTTCAAAATAAAAGTCCACCTTTGTGTGAAATTGGAGGAAATTTTTAGATGATAGTTCAGTTGTCTTGCATTGAGTCGAACAGATGATCTTGACTTATAGCAGAAGCATTTTACTTCCTATTAGGGTAAGTAACATGGCATTTGTTAGACATTTATTTCAACCTTAGAATCACATTATTACCTCATTAATATTCATGGTCCCTTTGAGAAAGTCAATATTATCAACTTTTACAATGGGGAAATCATATGGCAAAAAGTCTTAGTAATTTATCCATTATTTTGCATTGTTTTGAATCAAAGAGGAAGGCAGACACTTTAACTTCAGCAAACTGGTTATACTATTATCACCTTACAAGTAGTACAAACTAATAATTATATTTTTTCTTGGAAACTAATATAGATATATGTGTAGGTCATCAATAAGAAACCTCTAAATTGTTTTCCTTTTTTTATTGCAGGACATTTGGCTATGACTGACGATGCTACATTCTACCTACCCACCTGCCTATCTCTATATCTGTTTATCTATTTTTCTATCCTGCTATTACTAATATTTTCATTTTTTCACTTAAAATGGAAAATCTAAATATGTTAAAAATTTGATTTTAATTTATACTTGTCTGCAATATTTTATATTTTTTCTTTGCCTTTTCCAAAAACAAACAATATTTTTGGTCTATTTTTATTTGCTTAGTTTCATATTCAAGTCAACTTCAAATCATTCCATGGAGTAATTTTCTAAATCATTACAAATATGTTAAAATTTCTGTCTTAATATATCTTGTATAAAACTTCCTTCTATCATGAAATAAGGGGTTTTCATCTTTCCCTTTATAAACTGTATTTTTCCTTTCATATACAGAGATACATTCTTAGGTAAATTTTTTGTTTGCATACTCATCAGCAGAAGCTTCATTCAGTTGGATGGATGCTAAGATGGGGATTATTTCTGAGGAGTCTCTAATTAAGGTTACCAGGAAGACTTAGAATGTCTGTGGGTGCATATAAAGCCAAGGACAAAGATATAAATGCATTATCATGAACACCCTGAAGGACCAATGAGATGTGGACAATTAGGCCAATGTATTTTTATACCTCTTTTGCTATTCTACCCTTTCCCCCACCCTTCAGAAGCTAAAAATGATTGAGTAAAGGATAAAGCAAAGCACAATGTTCTACTTAATTTAAACAGGATTTTCCCAGGATAATGAAATTACAGCTTTCTCATTATGTCACATGAACCATTAAGACACTTGAATTTGTGTTAAGAATTCCAGATCACTCATCAAGGATGTTTCTAAAGCACAATCTCTGTTATTTATTGCTGTGTTACTAGAGAATAGGAACTCTGGCTGCTTTGCTCAGATATTATAGACTCATGTCATTGCCATTCAAAGAGGTTTTTTGTGATGGTGATGACACATTCTCTTCTTTATGTGTCTCATGCTTGTACTATCAGTTAAGTGCCTTCCTCCCCTTCAAAGAAATATATGGTGCTGAAAACTATTACTAAAATACCTAAACACACCTAACCAATCCTCTTAACACAAAAGAGTGTCTTTAAATGAAAACTAAGTAGTTAATAGTAAATAAAGATAGAAAACAGAAAACTGCTGCTTTATTGGCTGTGTGTATTCATGTGCATAACTACATATGAATGAGAGCAGGAGACACCGTTGTCTTCTTTTTGATAAAACAAGAACAAATGTCCTTAGATTTTCTGCCTCTTGCAAGCACTTTTTTCCTGGTTCACCAAATGGAGGGAAAGGTAACAGTGTAACATACCCTGTGTATGGGTTACTTTGATTGTCTAAATGTTATGTAATTCATAAGTTTCTAGTTTTAAATTGAATATAAATTTATTATGTAATTATTATTTATTATAGTGTTTAATTCAGGCACATATCCTGATAAATACTTATTAATTTTGTACTTCTAGGATTTTATATTTTAATATATATTCAAATGATTCCTTGCTGTTTTGCACATTTAACTGGAATCTGGGCATGAAATAAAAATGCTTGCTAAATTGTTGGGGAAAAGCCTTAGAAATTATAGTCATGTAAACATTTTAATAAAAATATTAAAAATTATCTTAAACAATATGTTCTAGAATCAACTAGAATTGTATATTTGATTATTTAGTTAAAGAAAGTCAATCAACATAAATCTCATGAAGATAACATTTTAGACTTTCATGCTGACATATATATATAGTTTACTTATTGACAGGAAAAACCTGATAAAGTCAAATTAGAAAATGTAAATGATATTCAATGAAAGATGAGCTCTCAAGACTTTGGGACTAGAGTGGCAATGAGATATTTGGTTTTAAAATTTTGTTTTCAGATTTCTTTATCATAAGGTTTTGTCATAATAATCCCAATTGATTTTTAACCAAGGGGAAAAGTAATGGATAAAAGGTAGTCTTTTAACAAGTGGTGTTGGAGCAACTAGACATACACATCCCCGCCCCCCCCCAAAAAAAAGGATCTCTTTGGAATGCACTCGACTATCAGTTAAGTATTTGCATCTGCTTAGTAAAAATTGTTAACAAAAAAACCTCTCTGTGGCCATATGTCCTACACATTATACTGAAGATTTTAAAGAATCTACTTGCAATGTAGAAGATATGAGTTCAATCTCTGGGTCGGGAAGATCCACAGGAGAAGGGAATGGCTACCCATTCCAGTATTCTTGCTTGGAGAATTCCACGGACAGAGAAGCTTGGTGGGCTACAATCCATGGGGTCACAAAGAGTCAGACATGATTGAGTGACTAACAGTTTCATTTTTCACATATGGGTGTGTGTGTGCTCAGTCACGTCCGACTTTTGTGGTCCCATGGACTGTAGCCCAACAGGTTCCTCTGTCCATAGGATTTCCCAGGCAAGAATACTCAAGTGGGTTGCCAAGTCCTACTCCAGGGGATCCTCTTGACCCAGGGATCAAACTGCATCTCTTATAGGCAAATTCTTACCACTAGCACCACACAGGACACAAATATACACACATGCATACATATATACATATATATATACACGTATATATATATATATATATATATATATATATACATACTCCTGTGGTTTCTTGCCAGAGCCAGCATCATGGGCATATGACCTATGCAGTCTCTTTTGGTTTAATACTTATCTGTCTCTATCTTAAAATTCTTAGTTTTTGAACAAGGAACTTCATATTTTCATTTCTCACTGGGCACCACAAATTAATGTAGCTGACAGTATATGTTTGCCCTATTATCCCAAAACAATGGAACATGTGTATGTGTGTGTGTATGTTGTTTTTAGAACAAGTAAATGGCTTTTTAAATCAATTACCAAAGAAAACATAGCAAATAATTAGATTATGCTAGCAGTGAATGTTTCAGTTTTTGTGTTTATTTTGGATTGGTTTATTACAATTTCAGATCTTCTTTTAAAAAGCAGAAATAGGAAAAACTGAGTTTAGATAGATAATGGAAGAGGGTAGATTCATTTTCAAAAGTAAAAACAGTAAAGTTCTGGAGTTATACTACTTATGTCCAAAGACAGGATAAATCATTTATAATCTGTGTGACTTTGGGTAAATCCTCTGTGTCTCAATTTTCCTATCAATGAATAGAGATAATAGTAATACTTGCTTTGTGAGGTTATTTAAGAAAAAATGAGAGGTAAAACACTTAGTGCAATGTATGCCAAAGAGTAAGGGCTTACTACTGAGATATTTTTATTCCCAAATGCCTAAATTCACTAGTACAGTGCTTTGTAGGTGCCAAAATAAATATTAATTGAATTGTCAAATTAAAAAAAAATCTTAAAAGACATGCAATAAAAACTTTTTACTGACAATTAAATAATGCATTTCTACTATGTTTTATTTGATACATTAGTCTTTTAATAGTGACTCAGCAAATAGGGAGGCTGAGATGATGAGATAGCATCACTGACTCAATAGACAAGAATTTGAGCAAACTCCTAGAGATGGTGAAGGACACAGGAGGTTTGACGTGCTACAGTCCAAGGGTTTGCAAAGAGTTGGATATAACTTAGTGATGGAACACAATAGGGATCTTAGAATATTGACATTTTTATTATATATAAAGCTCTTGGATTTTCTTAAAAGAAAGTATACATAAATTCTTAGACATCAGACAATATTATTTATCCCTTTCAAGTAATTTTCCTCCACTTTTAAAGCATAAAAAATTAAGAGGATATTTAAAAAACCAACAATCTTGACCAAAGTGTTATTTTTAGATACCATATTTATAATATCAATCCAGATGTACAATTAAAATTTAAATGTGTTTGTGTGTGACCTGTGTCTATTCCATATAAAAGCAACTTAAAACTGTGCGCTAGGAAATATCAAGAAGTTTCCTCAGGATCCACTTGATATAGGGTGCTGTTGAACTGGTGATCAGTGGACATCTCTGTGTGGGTATGTGATTTGCTATAAAGGCTTTGAAAGCAGAAAGCCTCCAAAGCTAATGAGAATAGTAATCATAATCCCAATCATAAGCCTAGTAACACAGGGGTGATTAAATGTCACTCTCTGGGGAAGAAATAGATTGATTCTGTTTCATACGTGGTGGGGGGAACCGACATCTTCCTCAACTATGGCATTAAATATATGGCTGAAGTTGGATTTCAAGCAGAGACTAGTAAATTGAAGAGAGATAATTAACTGCTTCTGTGAGGTATAAGCACTTACCACATGTGGTCGTGGTTATATTGACTAAGCATCTAATTTGGTATTAATACATTTTAGTTTCTGTAAGTGATCTTCCTTTTGTTGCCAACCTTCTAGCAACCACCTAATTAGATTCTATCATCATACCTCCCATCATTACTGCTAACAATGCCCTTCTATCAGCCTCAAGGTATAGTCTCCATCTTTTAAATAACAGACCTCCATGAACCTGCAAACTTCTGTTGGCCAGGAGTAAGTTCACCTATAGCTGCAGACCTCCACAATGCTTTCTCTGCCTTCAGCCAGCTCTATTTCTGTAACTCTAATAAGCTGAGTTAAAAAAAAAAAAATTGGCAAAGATACAATACTTTCTCTTCCATGTGTATGCAAAGTACTCTGGAAGTCAGTATTAAATAATGTATCTATCATAAACCAATTCTAACCTATATTTTTCTCATTTGACCATTTTTAGAAAGGAAAGTATTAAAGTAATTTTACTAATTCATGTTATCTCTTTAAAGATTTTATCACACTGTAACTATAACACATATATTGTACTGTTTAATCATTTACACAAAGTAATTCCCATAGAGGCAATTGAATACCCACTTCTGTAAAGCAGGTTTAGTTTGCATCAAGGCAGATTTGAGATAGGACAGAAATAGATATGTGTCCACAGTATTCACCCTCTTCTGAAAGGAACAATACCTCAAAAATAACATGAATAGTAAAAAGCTTTCCTGTTAACTAAAGACAATAGTCTCTTTTTTTAGCTCTTTTGGGTGAAGGTATTAATTAACTTGAGTTATCCACTTTGGATTGTTATTGGTTCATACAACCTGAGAGGTTAAAAACAAAATGTGAACAATAATAATTTAAAAACAAATTTATTGGTTAGAATGATAAATGCATTTGTTTAATTGGGGCAGTATCAGTGTTTATGTTTTAGTTCTCTTTCTTTATTTCACAGTGAATCATGTAATGGAAAACCCCAGGATGTTGATACCTTAAGGACTCACCACAAGTTTCTGTTTTCTTCCCACTTCCTTATTGATAAAGGAGAAGTCAGTTGCTGCACATTTGAAAATGTCTATGTGAACTAGAGTAGTACAAATTTTAAATAATTTATATTACAGTATCAGTTTAAGCATGTTGTAGAAATATGAAGCATATTTTTTTGTTGTTCTGTTCTTTTGCTTCAGTAACAAAGTAAACAGACTTTTAAAAGAAAGATGATTGGTTGGTCCAGCTGCATAGTGTAAATTACAAAAATCTAGGAGAATTGAGTTCTGGTTCGATACCTCTTCCGTTTAGGCCTTGGTGCCTCATGCATGCCATTGTATTAGCATATTAATTTTCCATGATACAGTTCAGATTTTAAATAAAATGAATGTCACCTAAGGTATTAGCTGTAAATTTAGCACACTAAGATACTATAATCCAGTTTAGCAAAAGGAGAAAGAAAAAAAGACAGAAAAAGTAGGAAGAAATGAGGACAGAGACAGAAAAAACAATGGTACCAGAGAAGCATTGTTTTGGACTTGATATTTGTTAGCTGTAGAGGAAACAGTGCATATGTACGCAGTGTGCAATCTGTTTCTTTGTGAGGCGCTTAACCTACCTGATTATTCTGTGTTCTTACAGTTTCTCTCTCTCTTTTATACTCAGCATTCCAGTTTCTGTATGTCTAACAGATTCAATGTTTTAAGGCTGTGTAGAGTCTCTGATTTTATCAAAAAGAGAGAGAGAGTAAAATATTATGGGCTTCAGACATCAGTTTTTCTTAAGAAATCATAATTAATCATTATTACTTACAATTGTGAAGAATACACCTGCCAATGTAAGAGACTCAGGTTAGATCCCTGCGTCAGGAAGATCCCCTGGGGAAGAAAATGGCAACCCACTCCAGTATTCTTGCCTGGGAAATCTGATGGCCAGACCAGAGGAGCCTGGTAGGCTACAGTCCATGGCTTTGCAAAAGAGTCAGACATGACTTACTGTCTAAACAGCAACAACGACTTGTAATTATATGTGTAGATGTTAATGAAAGCTATACATATATATGTAAAATTTAAAACCATCAACATTTTTAATTGCTTGAGAATTTTAGCCCTGGCAAATGTTTACTATCATTAATAGTAACCCCAGCGGCCTTACAACTGGAGTTGCCATTGGTATTGGGCTCTACTGGAGGTCTTTATTTGGAAAAAGCCCTCGTTATGAATGGAAATAGCCTTATATTCTCAGAGTGCATTTGCTTCCTTTGCTGGCATGTTCCAGACAAACTCTTCTTCTACAACAATCACTTTTAAGTATCTTTTGCTAGAAAAACTTAAAACAGCAGAATCGAAGCTTATGTTATCATTAGTATTTTTCTGTATTTAAGTTTCAACTAACTTATTTTTTAAATTAAATACAAAGTGTCCTGAACAGACCTCTCAAAAAAAGAAAAAAATCACAGTAGTTTTTGGTGCACATAAACTAAAGTTTAGACTAGCCTGTAAAGGTTATTAATCATCTTGATCTAGTGCATTAGAATTTTGTAAAAGTTAATGTAGAATTTGAGCCTTCATTTCTGAGTTCTTGGATAGGTTTTGGTGCAAGTCAGGCTGTAGAGTGGCTTATACGAAATCGTTAAAATTTATGCTGCTGCAGATAGAAGTGAGCACATGAGCCTCTGATTTCTGCTTTTCAATATTTCTTTTCCATTTTAAAAGCATAACCTTTTGATGCAACATATCTGCAATTATATAATTACATGATGCATATGCATAATGTTGAAATTACAGATGCTCCACTGTGCTCACATAGCTGACAGTGTAAAAATGCTACCATTCTATCTGTTCATTGCAAGCAACCAGAAGATTAAAATATTCCTGAGTGTTCTTAAGCCATTAACCAAAATGGTCAACAGACTGATTTTTATCACTGCTCCTCTCAGAAACATTTAAATAACTGTCCAATTAAATTCAATAGTCTGCATACATGTTTATTATAGCAACTTTAGGCTAAAACACAGATTATTGGTTGTTTAAATTTCTGCTAATTCTACAAATAAATGAACACATAAACATTAGTTGACTGCTTCTTTGTCAATTCTAAGTCCCAAATCAAATACTAAAAGCAAAAGGGCCAGATCAAAATATGACCCAAACAAAATGAGCAGTAAAATCACCAACCAAATTTCACAGGGCAGAAACAGATACTTAATTAAACTGATATTCTGTTTCAGCAGCAATAGTACCCCAGTATCTTTTAGTTTTCATTGAGGCATCAAACTTTTAAGAGAAAATCTTAATGTGCTGTTTTGTTTTTTCAACTAGACTCAGTTCAAATATGGTAATATGTTATAGAGCCTTAAATAAGGCGTCTTAAAAATTTCCTTTTTGTAGATTAGAAGAAACAAAGAAGGATACGTGTATGTGCCCTCTGCTGGCAAAGCAAAGATCAGAATCTCTTTCTAGAGACAATAGAAACAAAATCCTGGAAGCAGAACACCACATTATATTCAAAGCCACTTTACAGAGGGAGCAAAACATATTTGAATTAATTAAGTAAATGTCTTGGAAGAACTACAAGCAATTGTGGTATTTCAGTTTATAGCAAGGTTAGGTGAAGTTATTGGAAAATAACATAATAATTTTTACTCTTCAAAATTTTATTAATATATTAATTTGTTGAAAACAATGAAGCTTATGTACCTAATTTGGCTAATTCCATAAAAGTTCTAGGAGACAAAATAAAGCTAAATTACTTTCTAAGATTAATTTAAGCTTTGTAAGCTTCTGAAACTAATTATAGTCAGTTTGTCTCTCAATCTTAAAACTAGATAAATTTGGTATTTGTAGAATCAATAGAATATTGATTTTTTAAAAATTGAATTGAATTGATCTAACATTTCCTTCTTTTTAAAGTCTTGAAAATAATGTAAAAAATAAATTTGTATAAGTTCATCAGTTTGAAGAAGAAAATTTTTTTTACAAAATATAAAGATACAGAAAATAAAATTAATCTGTCTCAGGAATTTTGTAAACATTGACAGACAAATATCCCCCCCAAACTGAAAACACTTGCAAAGAATATAAATTAGTAATGGGGAAGGGATCAATGCATTAGTGTCAACTCAGGAGAACGTGACAAATAGTGTCTTAGAAGAGTTGATTTGGGGCCTGGAGTTGTCTTCTCATCAAGTGTCTGGATGATAAACTACAGAACATATTTTTAAAATCTGAAAGTGACATTAAGGAGTTGAAGATAGATTCAGTCCCAATTTGGAAAATCTGGTGCTTTGGAGGTAAACAGTACCTCAGGAGTTGATCCATTCAAGGTTCTTTATTTTTGCTAATGAAGAAATTGAGGCCCAGTAAGATTATGTAAGATCATAAAGATTGGAAGAAAAGATAGCTTAGTAGAGAAATAATCAGATACAGAACATAGTTCAATAAAGACAATAGTGGAACTGTGCACTAGGAAGGAAAACAAAATATTCCATAAATCTGGCAGAAAAATGGCTTATGATCATAGTTCATAACAAGATGACCATGAAGCATTAGTCTGAGAGTACAGTATAACACTTTTTTAAAAAAAAATCCCAACCCATCAATATTAACAGACTGGAGGGAATTCAGAATGGAGGGAAATGTATAGCAAAAAAATATATCAATTCCTTATGCTGTTACCAAATAGTTAAAAACTTTGATCAGTTAATCTATTTGGATCCTCAGTTTCTAAATATATAAAATGAACAGGCCAGTTACGGGATCATTCCCTATCATTAGCTTTTTAGAAACTATGCCGTATTGGCTGGCATGCCTACTGAAAGTGGGTTTCCTGAGGGGCACACACAGTAATACATTATTTTTAATTAAAAATTATATGACTTTATAAATTTGAAGAATAGTCACAAAACTAATTAATTAGTTAGAAAGAAACAGGATTTTTAGAGAATTCCCCTGGTGGCTCATCTGGTAAAGAATCTGCCTGCAATATAGGAGACCTGGGTTTGATCCCTGGGTTAGGAAGATCTCCTGGAGAAGGAAAAGGCTACCCACTCCAGTATTCTGGTCTGGAGAATTCCATGGACTGTATGTATATTCCATGGGGTCACAAAGAGTCAGACATGACTGAGCGACTTTTTCACTTTTAGGGTTAAGGGAGAAGAAACAGAAAAGGAGAAATGTGGAGTAGTCATGTCATCACAAGGTTGTATATCTAGGATATCAAATACTATAATTCTTTCATTTTAAATATAAAGAAATAGGGAAGAAAGTTAAATGATATGATTATAGTTAAAAGTTAACAAATGACAGAGAAGTATAGTCTGAGTCTAAGTCATATATTGCCCCTAACAGAATAACAAGCTGTACTTCTTTACTGTGGTTAGAATGATAGGGTTGAAGAATAAGGAATTTAATTCCAAAGCATTCTCTCTATCTATAAGTTAAAAACCTATAAGTTAATGTCTAGCATCTAACAGTCCAGATAATAGTTGGAAATTGACAATCTATTTCTTAAATTTTAATTTTTTTTCATTTTTACTTCACCTGCATATTTTCATGATGACATTGGGGTATTTATTACTGGCAATTAAATTGTGAACATTAAATAAAATTTTCTACTTCACCTGCATATTTTCATGATGACATTGGGGTATTTATTACTGGCAATTAAATTGTGAACATTAAATAAAATTTTCTAACAGCATATTAGATTCTATTTTATACAAGTATACTGAGTTTACCTATATCCACACTAGTAGTGAATCAGAATGCAGTGGACAGTAACAAACATCAGTGAATTCACATCAGTGAATTTTTTTATTGGTCTAATATCTTTAACAGACAGCAAGTTTATTCAGGTTTCATGTTTATATTTCATCAAAAAAATGCTATCTACCAAAGAGTAGTGTTGGAGGGACAGTCAATGATTTGAATACACATGGAAATATATATATAATAAACACAATCTTCTGAACAAAGGAGCATGCCTTTCTTGATAAGTAAAATATCATAAAGGACCATTTGCCAGATGGAAGGGTAATACTGCAAGATGTAAACGTGTCATAAGACGAGGAAATACAGCAAGAGATACGACACAGTTGGATCAGAAAAAAGACCATGCAGATGGAGGCCAAGTTCTGACAAATATAACTAAATATGGTCAAGCTGTGTACCATATAAAGGAAATGGGAGTTTATGGAGTATTAGCTTTAGATGGCAAAAAGCACAAAAAAGAAAATTACAGATATAACCATTGGTATTCACATTCTTTGTGAAGACGTTGGAGAGGCTGAAAGCCAAATTTGAAACAATGTGTACAATCTACTAACAGCCGAGAGTGCCTAACTGAGGCATAATCAGATTTTCACACTTGCAGGTTATCCACTCCATTTGCAATGAACCATAAAGGGTGGTAAAATCTAAGTAACACGGAGATAAAGGGAAGTAATGGCTGCTACGTGGGAATGAGAAACAAAAACAGTCTTTCACTTAATATTATATACAGAGCTGAAATTTCTAATATAGCTAGACTTCCTCTTGGGACAGTCATTTCTTTAGGAGGGATATGGAGAAAGGCATGCTCTGGAGTAGAATATTTTTTCAAAAAGAGGAAGCTGACAAGTCTTACTGCCAGTGTAAATGTTGCTAGTGGCCAATTTTAGAGGACCTTTTCTGCTTTGCTGTGTTAAGACAATGTGACTGCTTTTTAATCTCTCTTCAAATATCCAAGAACCACTCTGGGGAGCCACAGCTGGCCATACACATCAGAATATTATAGGCAGTTCCATGGTTTATTAAGTTAAAGGATTCTGGGTTTATTCCTCCCCCCCCCCCCCTTTTTTTTGTCTAGGTTATTTTGGCTTTCTATAAAATTCAATGGTACAGTGTAGTTAGTTATCATAATATTCATTGCTAGTGATTTTTATATTTCTTTAAAAATAAATTATAATGTTCAAATAAGATAAGCATCTATAATCAGAAGTGATTGTTTTATCTTTAAAAATTAATTTTATCAAGCTTCTCTGGTGGTTCAGTGGTAAAGAATCTGCCTGCCAATGCAGGAGACATGGGTTCAATCCCTGATCGGGAAGATCCCACGTGCTGTGGAGCAACTAAGTCCAAGCACCACAGCTATTGAGCCTGTGCTCTAGAGCCCAGGAGCCGCAACTACTGAAACCCACACACCTTAGAGCCCTTGCTCCGCAAGAGAAACCACTTCAATGAGAAACCCAACACCCGCAACTAGAGGGTAGCCCTTGCTCTCTGGAACTAGAGAAAAGCCTGTGCAGCACCAAAGACCCAGTGCAGTAAATTTACAAATTTACACGTTATTTACAAAGCTGATTCTATCAAACAGCCATTCATAATTGGAAAAAAACCATGGTCTTGTGTCTAAAGATAGCTAGGCAATCTATCTTTACCATATAATTTTCCTTGAAAGATACATACTGGAGATACAGGAAAACTTTAGAACTGAAGTTCTGTAAATTTTGATCACCAGCACTAGTTATTTCAAGGATCTCCAATTTGTTCCTGCGTTATTCCCTACCGTATTTCATTGACAGTTTCCATACAGCAACTTGATCACACTCTCCCCCTGGTTAAGCCCCGATTTGTCTTTGTTTTAGGAAGTCAACATACATATTTTGGAAGGTTCCCAAGTTGGCCCATAACAAATTTTATGTAGAATAATACTGTACCAGAGCCCAGGGAGCACAGCCCTTAACGCAGAGCCATTGCTGTGCATCATTACTCTGCATCCTGTTACCAGGCAACGGGTCCTGCTCAGCCATTGGTCGGTGCCTCAGTTGGCCCTGCCCACAAGCAGCCAACTGTCGCTGAGTGACCGTTAGTAGTACTGCTGTCACTGGTCCGGGCTGCAGTGTGACGAACTCTCAGTGAGGAAGGATTAGTGAAGCGATTCAGCCAACGGTCGTCAGGTGGAGAATGAGGTAAGAGAGGCCTTAGGCCCGCAGGTGAGCTGGGGAGCCCAGGGAACAAGCTGGGGCTGTGTCCCTCAGCTCCAGAGCCCTTGCCTTATCCCAGGCCTTGAGGCAGCGGTAGAAGCAGGGGTTGTCCTGGGTTGCAGTCTGGCCCCCCAACGCTTGCGAAGCGTGAGGAGCCTGAGGGTCAGTTGGGCGGGCGCCTGGGTCCCTCAGCGATGACAGCTGGGCAGGTCTAGGGACCTGGTCCTGAGGAGCCGCCAGCTAAGATCTGACTCCTCTTAGCACGGTCCGCACGGACCGCACGGGCTGGTGCCTCAGAGTGGAAAGTTGTGCCTTGGGACCTTGCCCTTTCTTGTCAGAACAGAGGGTAACATTTGGTAGAGATTTACAGTAACTTCGTTACTTGACCACGACCCCACCTCAAGAACAAAGGATCTGACACCAAAACGTTTGTAACAACTCACCATGCCCTCCCTCACCTTTCCCAGCAAAGGGCTGTGCTGCAGGCTTTCGGGGACTCGGATTTTTGAGGCACCTCCTTGCAGGGCCCTGTAATCAACCTTTCTCTGTTTCAAACTCCAGCGTTATTGTTTGGCCTCACTGGGCATAGGGCACAAGGACTTGAGTTTTCCATAACAACACCTCGTTGTAAAAGCATTAGAACTAGGACTATAGTAACTTTTTAATACATTATAAGTCATTATATTAAATCTTTCTCACAGAATCAACAAATTATATAAACTCATGTGAGCTGGGGATAACTCCCCATTTAACATGGAAGAAATGAAAGCCTGACCCACAGAAGTAATTTGCTCAGATTCACTCCGCTGTGTCACTCCATAATAAGTGCTTGGGCTGCGCTGTGCTTAGTTGCTCAGTCCCATCTGACTCTTTGTGACCCCATGGACTGTAGCCCGCCAGGCTCTTCTGTCCATGGGCATTCTCCAGGCAGGAATACTGGGAAAGGTTGCCACACCCTCCTCCAGCGGATTTTCCCAACCCAGGGATCGAACCCAGGTCTCCTGAATTTCGGGTGGATTCTTTACCGTGTGAGTCATCAGGGAAGCCCAAGAATATTGGAGTGAGTAGCCTATTCTTTTCTACAGGGGATCTTCCCAACCCAGGTAACAAACTAGGGTCTCCTGCATTGCAGGTGGATTCTTTAGCAGTTGAGCTACCAGGGCAACCCATAATAAGTGCTTGGTATACTTCATTATGGGGCTTCCCTTGTAGCTCAGTTGTTAAAAATCTGCCAGCAATGCAGGAGACCTGGGTTCGATTCCTTGGTCGGGAAGATCGCCTGGGGAAGGAAATGGCAATCCACTCTAGTATTCTTTCCTGGAGAATCCCCATGGACAGCAGAGCCTGACAGGCTACAGTCCATGGGGTCTCAAGAGTCGGACACAACTTAGCGACTAAACCACCACCACCATACTTCATTACTCATTATCTCAACACAGTTTAGTGCACATATATTGGATTTTCAACACTGTGATAGCACTGTGGAGTTTGTGGCAGACACAGGAAGAGATAGTTCTGGTCTTTATGGAGCTTACAGTCACAGAAAAAGTACTAGTATTACAAAATATCTGTGCCAAAAATATAAAGCACACCTGTGATATATACTACAAGAGAATTTCATAGTGTGGTAAGAATCAACAGTAGGGTGACTTGAGTTATTTAGGATGATTTCCCAGCAGAAATAAACTTGAGCTAAGGGCTGGATTTTGAGGAGGAATTACTATATTAAAAAAAAAGGAGAGAAGTTTGTAAGTAGGAAGGTCCCATGGCGGTGACCTACCTTGTGTGTGGCCTCCATCGTCCCTTTGACATCTCTCCTCTGCTCGCCCTCCCCATTCAGCATCAGTCGTGCTATCCTCTGAGCAGGTAGAGCTTTCGCTTAACACTCTAGCCCTCATCCACACGATATCTCCTCAGTCTCGCGGTATCTTCTCAGCTAGCTCCTTAACATTCCCAGTGAAGCCTCTCCTGACCATCTTAGTTTCCATAACACTAAAGTCTGCTCCACCATGTCCTCCAGTATTATGTGGCTTGATTAATCTTTCTTTTTCTCCTCATATTGCTTTTTTCACACAGTTTGTAATTTATATGTAATATGTATTGTGTAGTGATTGATTCTTCAGCTAGAACACAGGATCTGTTGAATGCAAGTGATCTTTGTCTAAAGTATACCAAATACCACAGACAGATACATAGTAACTGTTCAAAAAATACATACTGGTGGAACTGACTTACTGATTGCTGAAGGAAGGCTTGTGTCTGGAGCATGAAGATTAGAGAGGTCGGGGCCAGACCTGGCAATCTGGTGATGTTTTGTAACTGAGGGGGAGAGAGAGAGAGAGGCGAAAAGAAGAGAGGGGCCATTTAAGAGATTTTTAAGAAGGGGAACAGGGGAATGTGAGTAGATTTAAATTTTGAAAAAGTACCCCTGGTATTAGCTGCTGTAGTAATCCAGGCAGAAGCTTAGGTTAGGGTGACAGAGGGCAAGACGGGAAGCAAAGAATGGAGTCAACAGAAATTTAGGAGGTAAAATGTTGGTTACATGAAGAAAGTTTGTGTAGTCAAGAATGCATCCTTTTTCATGATTCCTCCCATGTTCTTTCTATTAGAGAGAGAGAAAAGAGCATAGATTTTATTTTTAGTAGGATCTCAGCATAAATTCTGATTTCAAAACATACTAAGTAGCTCTGGACAAGTAAACCCCCCTGAAACCCTCAAATTACTGTCTATGCACAAAGTGACATGCTTCCTGGCAGACTTTCTGTAAATATTAAATTAGAAAATGTATGTCAAGCACCTGGTAGTCAACAAATAGAAGTTGTTCTCAATAGCATCTTTCTCTGTAGAATAACTTTCTTTAGGAAAAAAAGGCTGTTTTATAAGATTTGATCTGCATTTTGGCTTTTCTTCAAATTGTCACTTCTGAATGTTGCAATATTAAATGTCTTGTTGCTACTACTATAAAACAGAGCATCTACTATAATTGTCACCTTCAGAAATGCACTATATATGACAAATGTAGTAGTAATGGCCTCTAATTGTCACTTCCCTCCTTGACACTGACTTGGCCGTATGATTGATTCTGGCCAATGCAATAGCAACTATGACTTAAGTGGAAGCTTATAAAGCACTCCCACTTTGGGACTTCCATCTTTGCTGCTCCTTCATTCACTGTGACTGTCCTCTGTCAAGAAGTCCACTCTAGCCTCCTGGAGGATGAGTGACCACATAGAACTGAGATGAGTTATCTCAGCTATAGCCCCCAAGCTCAAGCAGAGTGCAAGTGATCATTTTTATGAGGTCATCCTAGACCAAACAGCCCCAGTTGAGATATACTACCTGACCACAGAGATCACCCAAACTGATTCAGACCAGTGGAATTGCCCCGTAGATCTTGTGGCTTGTGAGAAAGACTAAAAGTTTCTTGATTTAGGCTACTAAGATTTTGAGTAATTTATCATGCAGCAAAATAATTTGATTGACATATCAATGTATCTCCAGTCCCTAGCAAGATGCCTAGAATATAGTGGATGATCAGTAAATACTCCAAGAAGTCTGAATCTTTATTTAATGATCTTAAAACAATATATGATTGGATCAACTGCTAAAAGTTAATGTTTTGAATAAAAAACAACTTTTCTTCAGTAATTACTATAGTAGTTACTATAACATGAGTTATCTGATATGAATTTTTCTGCCTTGGTAACAGTGTTACAAATATTATTTTCTTAAACTTTTGTGTGATTTATAAGCCATAAGGATCAAATATCATTTTGTATCTGTATTAACTGTGAAATTTTAGTTTGCATGAATTAATAACTAGTTATGAATGTCAGGAAAATATTTTACACACATATCTAAGTATATACTTAAAAGTACATTTATATATAAAAGTACATATATATTTGTGTGTGTGTGCATATGTGTGTATGTATATATATGGACATGAATTTGAGCAAACTCCAGGAAATAGTGAATGACAGAAAAGCCTGGCGTGACACAGTCCATGAGGTCGCACGTAGTTGGACACAACTTAGCGACTGAACAGTGACGCATATATGGATGCAAGTGGGTAAATTTTACACTGAGAGGATTAAATAAAATTAAATGGCTTGGAGAGCAGTCACAGTTGAGAGAAAGAGCTGGTTAAGACCAGCTGTGGAGAAATTTGAATAAAACTTGAAGACGTATATATCACTTAGAATAAACACCACAGTCCTTACAATGCTTATGGTGACATGAGGCCCTACCTATACTGCTACATGTTACTCTGATTTCATTTTTAATTTCCTCCTTGTTCTCACCCCTACAGCTCTGATGGTCTTTTTGTTCTTCAAACTTGCCAAACATGTTTACCTCAGGGCCTTCGCACTTACTAATTCCAATGCCTGGATGCTTTTTCCAAATAGTTACATGGTTAGCTCACTCACTTTCTTCAGATTTTTGCTTAATAACCACTTTATCAACAAAAACTTCCTTGGTTGACCTATTTAATGTCTCAACATCTTTCAAGATGTCTCTGATTTATCCTACTTCTCTGATTTCAATTTTCTCCTTAACATTCATCACTGTATCAAGTACTATATGTGTTTTACTTATTTATTTTCTTTATTATCTACCTCCACACACAAGCATATAGCCAAATAAGGATAGAGATTTTATCTAAAGGTTTACTACTTTATTCTCAGTACTTAGAACAGTGACTGACATATAATAAAAGCCTGCTAATAATAAATAAATGAAAGACAAGTGTTCTTATTCCTAGGTGTTTCAGTGTCTGTGGATTACCTGACATTTTATAGAACTTTGGTGTAACTGTAGATATAATTGCAGTGTTATTGGGAGAAGGTCCATGACCTTTAGAAGATTAGCAGATTACTTAGAGCAGGAAACCAAAATGCTACTAAGAATTGATCTAAAGAATTTAAAATATTTTTTGAAATGGAGAGGTTAGTCCTGAAACTTTTTAAGGGGAGAACTAAGAGAATGGTACTATAGGAAGATTAAGCAGACAGAATGATGGATTCAAGTAAGAATAGATTAAAGCAAAGAGACCAGTCAGGAGATTATTGTAGTAAGTAAAACAAGAATTAATGAGGTCTTGAACTGAAAACATGGTTTTGGGGAATGAAAAGAAATGCTCAGTCTCATTATGTGCAAATACCAGCAGTAATGGCTACTATGTTACAGTGATATACATTGCTGGAATGAAAATCAAGTATCATAGTAAGAAAAATATATTCCTTTTTAAAACTAAACAAAACTTCAAATAGTGAGATGCTATGGGCTGAGACAACCTCACTACATCCAACAGAGAAATCTTTCACCACAATGCCCCAACCAATTTCAACTTTAATCCTCAAGTCATCTTTTCTCTCTGCCTACTAAGGCCATTGTGAGTGTTTTTGATTGTGAGAAAGATGGTGGGCATTATTTGATCAGTCTCATTACAGGGACTAGAGTAAGAAAAAACACATCACTTACCAGTTTTACTCTTTTGATTTAATTAGCCATGAATATATTTAAATATTTTCACTTTCAGTTAGATAATTAAAGTAACATTATTTGGAAAGTATCTTAATGGAAATTATTTGAAATGTTTCACTGAATATTGTTCCCTGCAGCAGAGAGAAATAAACACGTAATCTCGAGAAATGACTTCTCACACTAAGTTAATTCTAAGTCCTATGTTCTTTGTGCATTTTGTGTCCTCATCGATAATTTATCTGTGTAATTTTGGTAGAAAATAATACTTTAAATTAACCATTGGCTAAATTCTCATGGAAAAACTCTTTAGGAATATTGATGCTGTCTTTATAAACCTCCAGTACCATGCTAGATACTCAAATTTGAAAACACAATGGTAAAGAATTATTTTCATTTTCTCAAATTGTTCCAAAGGGGCCAGAATACATGAGCTAATATAGTGAATAATCAGAAATTGAATAATATAAATGTTAGCTGCTATTTTTTGAGGAATTGTTAGTACTGCAATGCAATTCAGCAACTGCGGAGATGCTCTTCACTCTTGAAATTTTTTGCACATGCTGTGAATTTGATGCCCTTACATGTTCCCAACAGGCCCAAAGCAAACGTCCCTTCTCTTTCTTGAACAAATCCTAGATTCTGATCTTGACCTTTAATTTACCAATCTTTATAGTACTATATTTCTTCAGTTTCTGCAATTGGATATGCAACTGGTCCAGTGTGTATATCCCTTATACCGTGTTAATGGATTTTCTTCCAAAGGAGGTCCCCATTGCAAAACACATATACTTCGCTTCCTGAATGCCTCTTACTCCGGCCCTTCTTCTCTCCTCTCACAGTACTTCTCTGTCTCAATAGGCTCTTTGCATCCAGGTCCAAACTGTCTTCTCAGCCCTCAGGATTCAAATTTACCTTCCATGTTGCTGAAGATATGATCATACTCCTGACTTTCTAATTTCCCATTACTGACACAGGTTGTGCTTTTTCATTCTTTTCACCATGCTGCTCTCTCTACCTGCTAAATGTTCTCATTCCTTGTTTTGGTTTCACAGAATCCCTTCTTTTGCCTAAAACGACTCCTCCTTCATGTATTTTTACTGAACATTCTTTCATCATATAGTAATGGTATGCAATTCCTTGGTTATCTTTTATCTCCAGTGTCTAACAAGGTGATTGGTGCATAATTTGTTTTTACAGTAATAATACTTTCAATCAAATGATGATTCTAATGATGGAAATTTCAGGTTACATAAGTGAAAAAGGAAAGAAATGCCATTTAAACTGTGCCACATAAGTTTAAGGTGGGTTTAATCACTGCTATTCAACCACTGCACTTAGAAAACTTAATCTGCCTTTGGGGCTTCCCCCATGGCTCAGTGGTAAAGAATCTGCCTGTAATGCAGGAGCCTCAGGAGACGTGCGTTTGATCCCTAGGTCAGGAAGATCCCCTGGAGTAGGGCATGGCAACCCACTGCAGTATTCTAGCTTGGAGAAGTCCGTGGACAGAAAGCCTGGTGGGCTACAGTCCACAGATTCACAAAGAATCGGACACACTTAGCACACACACTTGCAATCTGCCTTTGGCTGTCATTCTCTGGATTCTGGTTCCCATAATAAGGCCATGTGGGCATCTAGAAATGAGAGAAGAGAAAGGGAAAAGTTTTCAGGAAAGAAGCAAGGAAACTGCAACTTGGCTTCTAATGACTTCTGGAACTGTAGACAGCTGGGCAGGAAAAGTGCTGGCTCGCAAAGGATATACACAAATGCCAACCATTTAAATCCTTGCTGTGACTATGCAGTTAAAAAAAAATAAAACAGCAGAAACATAGCTTCTCAAAAAAGAAGAGGTACTTGGCTCCCTCTGTAAGAAAGGAAATTTCAGTAGCCATGACAGATGCATTCATCCAGCTATTGCTTTCTGAAACACAAATACTGGATCATCCCAGGAATTCTTGGCTGTCTGTCAAGAGAGTCATCAAATCTCACTGTCTACTCAAGCTTCCCATTTGGAAATGAACCTTCATGCTAAGATGAGCCACCTTGTGTATATACATCAAGACACATTGGATTCAAATAGTAGCCCTGATTCAAAACTAGGATTCCTGTGTCTTAAACCTAGAAGCACATACTGGGTCCAACTGCGAGAGTTACAGAAAATGTTTTAAGTTTCTGGAATGAATCCCTGATACCTAAGAACTAATATTGGACTGCATTTCACTTAAAGGGTCAAGTTTCATTAAGCAAATGAAATGATAATTGTTATATAATTTGAAATAATGACATTTAAACATTAATGTATATATGTATTATAGATGCTCTTTAACATTTAAACATAGTCTCAGTAATTTTACATAAAACCAAACTAGAAATGTACAGTAAATCTATTTTTCAAAAGCAAATTCCATATTACTAGCTCCTTTTTGGTTATTATTTTTGTCTAAAGTGATATACCTTTAATATGATTTCTATGTCTTATAGTGGAGAAACAATGAAGTCATTTCATTATAGTACTATTGAAAAAATGTTGCTGCATGAATTCCTTATTGTCAAATTGTTACTTAAATTGAAGAAAAGTAGGGAAAACCACTAAACCGTTTCAGTTCATTTCAGTTCAGTCGCTCAGTCATGTCCGACTCTTTGTGACCCCATGAATTGCAGCACGCCAGGCCTCCCTGTCCATCACCAACTCCCGGAGTTGACTCAAACTCATGCCCATTGAGTCGGTGATGCCATCCAGCCATCTCATCCTCTGTCGTCCCCTTCTCCTCCTGTCCCCAATCCCTCCCAGCATCAGGGTCTTTTCCAATGAGTCAGCTCTTCGCATGAGGTAGCCAAAGTACTGGAGTTTCAGCTTTAGCATCAGTCCTTCCAATGAACACCCAGGACTGATCTCCTTTAGGATGGACTGGTTGGATCTCCTTGCATTCCAAGGGACTCTCAAGAGTCTTCTCCAACACCACAGTTCAAAAGAATCAATTTTTCGGTGCTCAGCTTTCTTCACAGTCCAACTCTCACATCTATACATGACCACTGGAAAAACCATAGCTTTGGCTAGATGGACCTTTGTTGGCAAAGTAATGTCTCTGCTTTTTAATATGCTGTCTAGGTTGGTCATAACTTTCCTTCCAAGGAGTAAGCATCTTTTAATTTCATGGCTGCAATCACCATCTGCAGGGATTTAGGAGCCCCCAAAAATAAAGTCTGACACTGTTTCCACTGTCTCCCCATCTATTTCCCATGAGGTGATGGGACCACATGCCATGATCTTAGTTTTCTGAATGTTAAGCTTTAAGCCAACTTTTTCACTCTCCTCTTTCACTTTCATGAAGAGACTTCTTAGTTCCTCTTTACTCTGCCATAAGGGTGGTGTCATCTGCATATCTGAGATTATTGATATTTCTCCCAGCAATCTTGATTCCAGCTTGTGCTTGTTCCAGCCCAACGTTTCTCATGATGTACTCTGTATATAAGTTAAATAAGCAGGGTGACAATATACAGCCTTGACGTACTCCTTTTCCTATTTGAAACCAGTCTGTTGTTCCATGTCTAGTTCTAACTGTTGCTTCCTGACCTGCATACAGGTTTCTCAAGAAGCAGGTCAGGTGGTCTGGTATTCCCATCTCTTTCAGAATTTTCCACAGTTTATTGTGATCCACACAGTTGAAGCTTTGGCGTAGTCAATAAAGCAGAAATAGCTGTTTTTCTGGAACTCTCTTGCTTTTTCGATGATCCAGCGGATATCCAACATACTAAACCGTTTAGGTATGACCTAAATCAAATCCCTTATGATTATACAGTGGAAGAGAGAAATAGATTCAAGGGAGTAGACCTGATAGAATGCCTGAAGAACTATGGATGGAGGTTCGTGACATTGTACAGGAGACAGGAATCAAGACCATCACCAAGAAAACGAAATGCAAAAAAGCAAAATGGAAGTCTGAGGCAGCCTTACAAATAGCTGGGAAAAGAAGAGAAGTGAAAGGCAAAGGAGAAAAGGAAAGATATTCCCATTTGAATGCAGAGTTCCAAAGAATAGCAAGGAGAGACAAGAAAGCCTTCCTCAGTGATCAGTGCAAAGAAATAGAGGAAAACAATAGGATGGGAAAGACTAGAGATCTCTTCAAGAAAATTAGAGATATCAAGGGAACATTTCATGCAAAGATGGGCTCAATAAAGGACAGAAATGGTATGGACCTAACAGAAGCAGAAAATATAAAGAAGAGGCGGCAAGAATACACAGAAGAACTAGACAAAAAAAGATCTTCATGACCCAGATAACCACGATGGTGTGATCACTCACCTAGAGCCAGACATTCTGGAATGTGAAGTCAAGTGGGCCTTAGGAAGCATCACTATGAACAAAGCTAGTGGAGGTGATGGAATTCCAGCTGAGCTATTTCAAATCCTGAAAGATGATGCTGTGAAAGTGTGGCACTCAATATGCCAGCAAATTTGGAAAATGCAGCAGCGGATACACGACTGGAAAATGTTATTTTCATTCCAATCCCAAAGAAAAGTAATGCCCAAGAATGCTCAATCTACCGCACAATTGCACTCATCTCAAACGCTGGTAAAGAAATGCTCAAAATTCTCCAAGCCAGGCTTCAACAACACGTGAACCATAAACTTCCAGATGTTCAAGCTGGATTTGGAAAAGGCAGAGGAACCAGAGATCAAATTGCCAGTATCCATTGGATCATCATAAAAGCAAGAGAGAAAAACAAGCAGGAAAAACATCTACCTCAGCTTTATTGACTGTGCCAAAGCCTTTGTGTGGATCACAATAAACTGTGGAAAATTCTGAAAGAGATGAAAATACCAGACCACCTGACCTGCCTCTTGAGAAATCTGTATGCAGGTCAGGAAGCAACAGTTAGAACTGTACATGGAACAACAGACAGGTTCCAGATCGGGAAAGGAGCATATCAGGGCTATATATTGCCACCGTGCTTATTTAACTTATATGCAGAATACGTCATGAGAAATATTGGGCTGGAATCAAGATTGCTGGGAGAAATAGCAATAACCTCAGATACGCAGATGACACCACTCTTGTGGCTGAAAGTGAAGAAGAATTAAGAAGTCTCTTGATGAAAGTGAAAGAGGAGAGTGAAAAAATTGGCTTAAAACTCAACATTCAGAAAACTAAGATCATGGCATCTGGTCCCATCACTTCATGGCAAATAGATGGGGAAACAATGGAAACAGTGACAGACTTTATCCTTTTGGGCTCCTAAATCACTGCAGATGGTGACTGCAGTCACGAAATTAAAAGACACTTGCTCTTTGCGATAAAAGTTATGACCAACCTCCACAGCATATTAAAAAGCAGAGGAATTACTTTGCCAACAAAGGTCCATCTAGTCAAAGCAATGGTTTCTCCAGTAGTCACATATGGATGTGAGAATTGGACTGTAAGGAAAGTTGAGCGCCGAAGTATTGATGCTTTTGAACTGTGGTTCTGGAGAAGACTCGAGAGTCCCTTGGACTGCAAGGAGATCCAACCAGTCCATCCTAAAGGAAATCAGTCCTGAATATTCATTGGAAGGACTGATGCTGTAGCTGAAACTCTAATACTTTGGTCACCTGATGTGAAGAGCTGACTCGTTTGAAAAGACCCTGCTGTTGGGAAAGACTGAAGGGAGTAGAAGGGAAGAAAGAGGATGAGATGGTTGGGTGGCATCACTGATACAATGGACTTGAGTTTGGGTGGACTCCGGGAGCTGGTGATGACAGGAAGGTCTGGTGTCCTGCAGTCCATGGGTTTGCAAAGATTCGGACATGACTGACTGACTGAACTGAACTGACTTATTCTTCTCCCTGTTGAAAGCTTATTTAACAGTTTTAAGCTTATTAAAAGAAAACAAAATCCTCCTTTCTCAAAACATCTTACAGGTACTGATTAGAAGTAAACTATACTCATAAAGGGAAGAACGGACTGGTAAAAGCTGGTGGAAGCACTTCACCTTTTGTGTACTCATTTCAACTCTGGTGAGTCTTTTAGTAACTAAAAGCAATTTCATTTGACCTTCTCGATGCCCTTTCTGAGATTGGGTATTGGCAGCTTAAGGTACCTCGTAGAGGAACTGGCCATCTTTCAAAAGCACCAACATAATTGGCACTCCTTCCAATAACCTTTTCAGAGTCACAAGGGTAAGTGAAAACAGAGCAAACCAAACATTCATAATGGTCTTTCTTGGGCAAGGTCAAAGCCTTTTTTTGTTTGATTTTTGTTGTTTTGTTTTATTGTGTGGTTGTTTTTCTTAAGAGGGCACTACACTCGTAATTCTGTCAGTCTACAACCTTTTTTAAATATGGAGATAAAACAAAGTAAATCTGTCATTACATTTATTTCCTGTACTAGTAATAATCACTGTAAGAGACACAGAGAAAAATATTTAGTGATCAAAATTTGAACACAAAAATGCTCATTCATTAAGTCTCTTCATGGTCAAAACACTACAAATGATATAGCTAAGTGCTGAATGCAAGAAAAATCAGGGGCATTCTTCTCCTAACTAGTATGAGTATCATAGGGCCGACTGTGTCATTCGGTTCCTTCATGATCTGCTAATTACTGGGATACATGACAGTAAATTAATTGGGGATATTTTCGTTTAATCCTTGGCATGGGGAGAGTTGAATTGCTCCTGGTTCTGGCCCAGTGTGTTTCACCATCTGGAAGGCCACAAACCGCCGGAAGTGGCCCCTTTCCTCCCAAATAAAAAGCGAAGGATAAATGCTTTTGAATACTACCTTATGCCTGTTTAAACATCAGTTTCCGACTATACACAGTAGCTTATTCTACCCCTCCCCCTTACTCTTTTCATTTCCCTCCCTCCAACTCTCCTGACAAAGGAGAAAGAAAGAAGGAAATCTCACATGTTCTACACTCCTATTATGATCCCCAGTGTGGTGCCATTAAACAGTACCCTTTCTGAGTGGGTCTAATTGGCCAATATATGGTGCTTTCTATTGATGCTTTTTAGTCACTCAAGAGTTCGATGTACTTACATGTATATAATTCATCATACGAAGGTCATTTTCTTCACCCTTATTGTTCTGCAATTTAAATAGTTATTCTATGTGAATCTCCATGTAATTAACTGGTTTGGTAGCAATTTCAAGGACTTCAGATAGACAAAGGGAAAACTGAAAAATGCCACATTTGTGAATTGGTTTGCATTCAGAAGCATTACTTGTCGTTTCCCTAGACCACCAGATGTCAGCCTAAATTGAAGAATGGAAAAGAAAACCGTGTATCAGAGTGTTAGTGTCTAGTGTGCCAGATGGAGTTTTACACAACCCTGCAGGAATAGTTAGCCAACAGTAGTTAAAATTCAGTGTTAGAAATAGCACAAGTGACACTGCATGCACTGTAGCATTTTTTGATTATGGAACTTAATTGTACCATAGATCATTGATAGCTTAATTTATAAGGATTGATTTTGTTAATTCAAGCAGTTCAAAAGTCACTGTTAAAGCTTCAGTCCATTTAATTGTATCTGACTTAAGCTTTACTCATGCTCTCAGAAGACAAATGGCTGCATAGAGGTAATACATTTTTATTTTTTCTGCTGTTTATCCATTCATTTCTGTGTGTATACTTTCCCGTGATTTACATTTCGATGAGTTGCTCTCAGTTGAACTAAAAAAGTGCAGATGTTAAACTCTTTTGAAAATATGTCACTTTTGATTTCATGACCATGGGAGAACCAACAACCATTAAATGTTAAAAATTTTCCTCTCAATATTACTATCCATTTCAGACTGGAAGATCTCAGGTGTTACTTCTTTGGACCAAATTGTCGTGAGCTAATCTAACAGAAGTGGTCTGCTATATTTATCATTGATACATGCAACATTAAACGTGGAGGGAAATTCCATGAACACATGCATTAGTAAAAGTGGTCAGGAATACCTTTAATTTTAATTATTTTTGACTTTAACATAGGAACATGAGTAATATGACTTCCCAGGTGGCACAGTGGTAAAGAATCTGCCTGCCAGTGCAGGAGATGCAAGAGACATGGGTTTGATCCCTGGTTTGGGAAGATCCACTGAAGTTGGAAATGGCAACCCACTCCAGGATTCTTTGCTTGAGAAAGTCCATGGACAGAGGAGCCTGGTGGGCTACAGTCCCTAGGGTTGCAAAGAGTCAGATAACTGAGCATACACACACACACACATACACACACACCACACATGAGCAATATATTAAATTGAAAAACAGAGGAATTAATTTAAATGATTAAGCCAATTCATGTGTATGTATGTGTGTGAGAGAGAGAAAGAGGTATGTATATTTTACCCTGATAGTTTATTTAGGATTCAGTCTTGCTCAAGCTGGCTCTCATCATTGATGTATCAATGAAATGAGGTTTATCTCCCTCTGTCTCTTCACCTTCTCCTTGAATTTTTAACCCCGATGTTATTTGAACTCCAGTAGCCAGGTTCTTATCTTTTTTCATCCCACTGAGCTGTGAAATCCAAATTCCCTTTGAAGCCAATGATAATGATAATGATAATAAAACCTCACATTTGCTTATCATTCTGAAAATAAAAGAGCTTAAAATATTCTACAGACACAATCTTATTAACCTCATAATAAAGTCCTTTTGGACTTAGTGAATGCAAATTTCAAAAAAAGGTTAAAGGTTTCCTCCATTATTGATGACAGAATCAAATAGAACTCCTTATTTTATCTCAAAAGTGGCTTTGATATCCAAACTTAATTTTTAAATCAGATTAGCAAGAAAGAGGGACAAAATAAAAAGCTGGCCCTTTGTTTAGTTTTTCTTAGTCCTTGATAAGACAACCTTCTATAATGATTTTCTATAATAGAAAATAACATCTGAAAACTTAGGTTTGATTATATCCTACTATTATGTTTGTATATTTTGAATCTCAAATATCTAATTTTTATGTCTATGCTTTAGCAGTATTATTATAACCAAGAGGCATATTAATTTCTTGCACATTACAAACAGCCTAAGGTACAGATTTTGTATTATCCCCTCTGCACAAAAATCTTCATATGATAGAGATATTGCTGTCTGAAAGATGATAGGATATTCTTACTTCTTTCCCAACATAACCACCATATACATTAAGAAAAATTTAAGAATAGATTTGATTTGCTAATTGTAATTCCAGAAATAAATTGCAAAGAAAATCAAAGACAAACTGCAACACAAGTCTATCCCATTTATTCAAGTCAATAGGTGTGGAAGTGATGTAATGGGTCCTGTAACCATGGGTATGATTAGAGATTGAATCTGAATATATGCTTTCAGGCACAAGGATGTAATGATACATATACCACATATAGTGGCTTTAGTTTTGTTTTTGTTTTTCCTATCCAAAGTGGCAAAAGAAAATTTTTGGATTTTGCCTTGCCAATGCTTCCCAAAGTCTCAACTCAAAAAAAAAAGAAAAAAAAGAAAAAGTTTCTTAAAGTCTCAAAACTGTAGGTAATAGTTGAACCATGTTGAATTTCACCAAATATTTGTTTATTGTTTAGATGACAAGTAGCTTTGAGAATTTCCCTGAGGATCTGTTCACTCTCATCCTCCACACAGCTTGATGCAAATGAAATCTGGGATTGCTGAGTCTCCTATCCTTTCCTACTCAATTCAGTGACAGCCCAAGTCCACCACAGCACCTTTGTCCACAATGCTTGGCAAACAGCAGAGACTCAAATGTGTACTAAAAAAAAAAAAAAAAAAAAGAATTGTACAATATCATTTAACCATGTTCATTTAACTAAGTTCAGTCGCTCAGTCGTGTCTGACTCTTTGCAACCCCATGGACTGCAGCACGCCAGGCTTCCCTGTCCATCACCAACTCCTGGAGCTTGCTCAAACTCATGTCCATAGAGTCAGTGATGCCATCCAACCATCTCATCCTTTTCCGTCCCCTTCTCCTCCTGCCTTCAATTTTTCCCAGCATCAGGGTCTTTTCCAATGAGTCAGTTCTTCGCATCAGGTGGCCAAAGTATTGGAGCTTCAGCTTCAGCATCAATCCTTCCAATGAATGTTCAGGATTGATTTCCTTTAGGATTGACTGGTTTCATCTCCTTGCAGTCCAAGAGCTCTCAAGAGTCTTCTTCAACACCACAGTTCAAAAGCATCATGTTACTCTTACAAATACTTTTATTTGTGTTTTACTTTTACATGTTACTCTTACAAGTATTTTTAAAAGTTACTCTAACAAGTCACATGTTAACCATGTTACTCTTCAATATTTCCAAGCCCCTACATTGTTGCTGAATGATTTTTAAACTCTTGGCACGTTAAAGAGCCAATCTTGTGTGGCATGTTTTAGCTGTTGCTAGACATATGCATAGCTTTCTGTGTATTAAACTCTTCATTTTTAAAGTTATGTTATTTTAAAGTTCTTCTATATATTTTAAAAAGATAAATATGCAGACTCAGAAAATGCTAAGTAGTGTAGTGATTTCTTCTTTATATTGATAAAAATTAACTGGATAACTTTTTTGGGAAAAAATTCCATGCTGAGAAGTAAAAGATTTTTTCTTTGCATTCAATTAACTGTTGCTATTTCAGGCTTATGAAAAAGGAAATTTATTTTTACAAAGAAATTTATTTAAATTAGATAAGCAATCTGCAGATCAGTGAGAGAGAACCTATTGTTTTTGAAGAGCGTGTTTCTTCAGGTTTCTCCCATTAATAGGGTAAAAGAGCATTGAAATTGCATAAATAATGCTAATTAATATTTAATGAGTGATTGACCAAATGCCAGATGTGGACCTACTGTGACCAAAACCAAGGAAATAACTTTCAGTGATTTTCACAGTCAATATCTTTGGTGAATCATTTTTCAAATAGGTTGTTAAGATATCCCTGGTTTTCATAATCAGGCATTTATCTTCTGCTTCTATATTTAGTTAGGAAGTAAGATTCTTTAGACTTATAATCAATGAGCCAAAAACTGTGTCTCATGGAAATACAACACTGTGCACTTCAAAACTGCTGAAAGCACAGAGATAAACCCTACTATGCCACTATGCCATCCCTGGGTCAGGAAGATCCCCCGGAGGATGCGATGGCAACCCACTCCAGGATTCTTGCCTGGGAAATCCCATAGACAGAGGAGCATGACGAGCTATGTCTATGAGGTCTCAAAGAATCAGATATGACTTAGGGACTAAACAACAACTCTTATTATTACTAGGTTTATGAGCTAAGTTGCTTTAGTCATGTCTGACTCTTTGCGACTCATTGGACTGTAGCCCTCCAGGCTCCTCTGTCCATGGGATTCTCCAGGCAAGAATACTGGAGTGGGTTGCCATGTCCTCCTCCAGGGGATATTCCCAACCCAGTGATTGAACCCACATCTCTTATGTCTCCTGCATTGGTAGGCAGATTCTTTATCATTAGATATTGCAAAGAGATTGCAATTGAATTTTCACTCTTAATATTGAAATTGGGTTATTCTCCTTCATACTTCTGTTATCCTAGAAAAACTTTTTAAGTCTCTCTACACTCTTATATTCTCCATCTCTCCCAAACATTTTCATCTTACTCATTACATATTCTTAACTAGTAGGGGAGTGTTGCAGGATGGATTGGCTGGGAAGCAGACTCTGAGATGCAATTTTGGTCTATAAAGTTTATTAGAGAGTGGTTTCCTGATTAATGACTATGGGAAGAAAAGGGAGGATAACGGGATTGAGCAGAGGGAGAGGTTGGGTGGCAACACAACCAGGACAAAGACTTCAGCTCAGTCAGTCAGCTGGTCTGCACAGAGGCTTAGATGGCCTGTCAATGGTCTTGAGGTTAAGTGAGGGGCCAAGGCCTTTATACAACTACACAGAAAAACCCTTAGCTCTGGGCTGCTCTGGCCAAGTAGATTGTCTTCACCTGAGCCAATTCCAGGGCTCAAAGAGACAACATTACCAGCGGCCAGGGGAGAAGGAATAAAATACAAATAAAATTCTGCTATTTATCAAGTATCTGCTGTGTACTAGATCTTGAGCAAGGTGTCTCAGATCCTCACACAAACCTAGATGCTAGATAGTCCAGTTTTACACAGCAGAGCCCAAGGGTTAAAGGGGTTATGTCATTTGACCAAGGCTATAGAACTAAGTAAGATTCAAATCCAGGATGACCTGGCTACAGGTCCATGTTTTCTCAGTTGCTGAGAAATTTTGAAACTTTCTCATCAATCCTAATAAAAAGAAATGATCAATATGTTTCAGCAAAATCCTATGGTATAGGTTTTGTATTATTTCCAAAATCCTGTGTAGAATATAAACTAAATGAAGAAACAAAAAGGGAAAGAACAAAAAGATTCTCATAGTACCATTAGTATGTTGGGCTCAGGTGTTTTCAATGACTAAGTAAGAAGGTATTGTTGATTAGCCAGAATGTTATTGTCCTACTTATTATTTGAATTTGTTATAAAATGTGTGCTCAGGTTAGTAAATTATAACCTGTTCATTCTATTATCTGATTCCAATCCCATAATATTTCATCAGTGATTATCCATATTATTTTGTTGACCTTGAGAGAGATATCTGAACTCATGGGCCAATCTCATATTTGTAACCACCAAAAAAGAAAACATGTTTGTACATGTGGACCAGGCAAGCAGCATCCTTCTCCTAATGATGCCTGAATCAGATCTATGCTTAGTTCTATTATATCTTAAATTTATAGATGTCAGAAATACTTTATTTTTAACATATCTATTAATGGTTATCATAGAAATAAATTAATTTTGTGTGACTAATTTATAGCTATAAATGTTACATATATTTGTTGTGAATCATGGAGAGATTTTATGCAAACTGATTGCTAAAGAATAAATCCATATAGTATGTAAATATAAGATATGTTTACATTCTAGGTAATTAATGGTGGAATTTCTATGATTAGAGGATATATCCTTTTAAACTATTTTAATATTCTTCTCCAAAGAGGCATTTTTAATAGTTACTTGGTGCTTCTTGTGCAAACTTTTTTTGATTCTTATGGGTTCATCACCACCTCCACTTCAGTACAACTATCCAATATTTTTCCATCCACTCTTCAAAGAACTACTTGGTCACTTTTTTTCTATGTCTCTGGACTTAGTGTCTTTGTGACTTTATCTTGCTCTGTTCTGCAACTCATAAAAATTAGTTAACAAATGTAACACTAGAATAGCTTTCTACCACAATTGCAGCTCTGGTGTTTTCATCAAAAGTTGTTATTGAACAGTTTAGAGAGCAGATATTTACCAGTCAAATCAAGGACTGTCCCATGTAGGTTCTAGCATCACAAAAGCGTGACTCTCCGATTACCCGAGGTCTGGTCTCAAATATGCTTCCCTTCTAGGCAGGTCTTCTGTAACAGACCCTGTACTCACGGGCCTCTCCCTTGTGCAGAAGCAAGGACAAAGGCACTTTGTCTTCCTCTTGAACAGGATTCAAGGTGACAGCCTTGGCTTCTTTGCTTGTGGGTTCCCCAAGCTGTTCCGCGTGACGGGAGGAAGCAGAGTGTGTCTGTTTTCCTCCCACCTGGCACAGCACCGTGAGTCAAGTGGGAGCAAAGTGTTGCGGGCCTCCTCCCACTGCTGAAGTCCAGCTTGCAGCCCTTAACAGGAGTCTTTAAAGAAGCAAGCTTTCCTTTAGTTATATCTGTGCAGTTTACTTGGTGCTATTTCCTGGTAAGTGCATCATACGTAAAGGCACATTATTATGTCTCAGAGGGAAGGACACATTTAGGAAATATCAATACATACAAATTAATATGGTTGCACAGGTTAGAAGAGAAAATAATGCTATTTTCCTTGTTTTACATATGCAAATTTTCTATATAGCATGTCTTTCTTGTAGAACCAACAAATACTGGTGGAGCTCTTATACAAGTAAACAAGTGATGATGCGACTGATACCCCAAGCTTCCCATTGGGAGAGTGTGTTTTATCAGTGACCTGTAGTCTCTAGGAATTATTGCTTTGTTTGTGTGCCACTGTGTTTCCTTGTTTATTTCTGCTCCATTAGGCTTTATATTCTCTATCCTTCCAATTTTATTTGGCAAAAATTGCCAAATTCTGTGTTTGCCCCTTTGTCATTTTCTGAATTTATGTTTGTTTCATATTCAGTCTTCATTGTTCATCATCTGGTGCAGTTTTTTTAACATTTCTTTTAATTCTGAGTACATACTATTTAATGTTTCTCTCCTAGGCTTAAGGTTTTATATTCTTTCAACATGTCTAAATTTTAAAGATTCTATTCTGTGTTTAGTCAGCTCCATCTTTTATTTCCCTGTTTTTTCATTCTTGCTTTTGGGTTTCCATTCCTAGACTGTGATCCTGCTGGGCGGCCGCCTGTTACAAAACACAGTGCAGGTATCTCCTGGGAACAGCCTGTCAAAATTGTCTACTTGGCGATCGTTTACAATGCTTGGCAGGTGGTGTGTGACTGATCACTGCTTGAGCAGAAATGTATTAAACTGATATGTGGCCACATTAGCATCACCTAAACAACTGATTCTAGATGATAAAGTAGCCATGGAGCAGAAAAATGAAATTATGTGAGCAAAAAGCAAAATTAGCAGTGAAATCACATAAAATAATGGTCAAATGTCAAAAAATAGATCAAAATATTCATGTTTTATTTTCTGAGACTTACATTTTCTTGTGCTATGAAATAATTTGGTGTTCACATGTGAAATAGCATATCATATAGACATACATGTTCTGTGATTTTTTTTTTAACGTTTCCTTATTAGTGTCTTTGTATTTTTCTTTCTTTCTTTTTTTTTTTTTTTTTGTATTTTGGTTTCTTATTCACTCCCAATCTAGGTCAGTATAACAGACCTAAATATTTGACACCAAAAGCATTTAGTAGAGAAGGAAACATACAGCATTATGATAATGGAGTGGGAAGTGATTTAAAAAAATGGCCAGGAACGTTACCTGGGATCTTAATGAATCCTGGCATTCCATTTAAAGAAAACAGGCCCCAACAGTATAATGATAGGGTATTCTACATCTGGGTCCTCAATAAAGTCAGAAACTCTTTAATATATGTTGGATAAAGAGGAGCAAGAAATTGAATTTTGGAAAAATAGCAAAGGAACTAGATGAAAAAGAAAATCCTTTATTGAAAAATTTATTCTCCTGTTAAACCAATAATTGTATTTAATCACAACAATGTTTGATTAAAAGACAACCAAATGAAAAATAACAGGTATTGGTGAGGATATGGAGAAATTGGAACACTCAAATTTTGCTGGGGAATGTAAAATTGTGCAGTCACTGTGATAAACAGTTTGGCAGCTTCTCAAAAATATTAAAAATAGAATTAGCATATCACCCAGCAATTTTATTACTAGGTATATGCCCTGGAAAACAGAAAACAATCACCCAAGGAAATACTTGTAAATGAATATGCACAGCAGCATTGTTTACAATAGCTAGATGTAGAAGCAGTCTGAAATGTTCATCAACAGATAAATGTATATGTACAATGTGGTGTATACATGCAAAGGAACACATTTAGTAATAAAAAGGAATAAAGTACCGATACATGTTACAGCATGGATGAACCTAGAAAATATTATTCTAAGTGAAATAAGTTGTATGCAAAAAATCACATTTCTTTGCATGATACCATTTATATGAAATATTCAAAATAGATAAATCCATGGATTCAGAAAGCAAATTGGTGGTTGCTAGGGGCTGAGGAGAGCAGAAAATGAGAAGTGATTTCTTAGTGAGCATGGAGGGTTTTTTGAGATGACGAAAATGTTTTGAAATGGTGTACAGATTGGAGTTACACAAGATTGTCAGTGTAGTAAATGCTATTGAATTGATCACTTTAAACTAGCTAAGTTTATGTTATGTGAATCTTACCTTCATCTAAAAAAAAGAATCAAATAATTATTATTTTTTTAATTCAAGAGAAAGGTAAAATTTTTTCTCACAATGCCAGGAAATACATATTGTCCCAAAAGCTTAATAATCATTTTGCATTTGAAAAAATAGGTGAAATTATAGTTTTACATCTTATCTTGAAACCTTATTCATCATTAACTTATTTAACAAATATTTATAGAGTGCCTAGTATAGTCTAGTTATATTTTACTTTCACTTGGTTCATCTTTCTGGGTAAATTTTATTTTTTAATGCAATGTTACATTTGCTTTATGAATAAAAAGAAATAATTACATGTCTATTTTCATGTAGTCTATTTTCATATAGTCTTAGACTTCAAGCGTAATTGTCAAAGAACAATTTACTTAGAAGATGAATGAAGTAAGAACTAGAATCCAGCCCAATATTTCTGTCATCCTCACTCCCTCCCTCTCTTTTTCTCTTTCTTACTTCCATTTTATTTCAAAATTACTAAGTCCAATTATGAGAATATACCTTAAGTGATAGGTACAGAAGTTTAAAATATTTTTGATATGTTATATGATATAGTTGAAAATAGTTGTGTGTATATTTTTTAAATGTTCCTTTTTTCTATCCTTAGAAGACCAATGGTTTTCTAATTCACTTTGGAGCAGAATTCTGTTTTTAAATCTAATCTCATGTAGAACCTCAATGTAGAAAACAGATAGAAATGGAGTTGATCTATTTTAAGCTGCCTCTGCCTTGCCCTTCTGCAAGTGGCCTCTGACCTTGGAACACAGTTTGAAAACCACTACTTCAACCAGTTCAATATATTTAATGACATTTCTTGTTCCCTTATTTCTATATAATTTGTTGGGCCTGTTACTACAAGAAAGGAACAAATTGCTCATTTTCAGTGATACATGGACTCAGGGATTCCTCCAGAATACATTTAGTAAATTACTTCTAGTGAGGTAAATTGTACTTTTAACCTGAAAGAGATCATGAAATTCAGAAGAAAAAGCAACCTACGTCTCATTCCATTCTTTCTGCTCATTCTGTACAGTTTGGGTTTTTAAAGGTTTTTTTTTTTTTTATTGTTATTATTTGTTAATTTTTTGTTTTTTTGTTTCTTATTCCCATCAGACTAGGTCGGGGATCACGTATTGGTCCTTCTCTCTAATTTTTCATTATTAACCTTTCAAATCATCTGCCAGCTACATCTTCATCTAAGCACAGATGATTTTAAAACTCATTCTTGGGGAATGATCTGACAAATCATAGTTAATTACAGCAGGAAAAGGCAGAAACTGTATTCATTGATCTAATTATAGCTACCAGGAAGAAGACATTCTAGGAAGATCTCCATAGGGGCTGTAAGTAAGTGAAAGTTGCTCAGCCCTGTCCAACTCTTTGCAACTCTATGGACTATAAAATTCATGGAATTGTCTAGGCCAGAATACTGGAGTGGGTAGCCTTTCCCTTCTCCAGGGGATCTTCCCAACCTAGGGATCAAACCCAGATCTCTCACGCTACAGGCAAATTCTTTACCAGCTGAGCCACAGGGGAAGACCATAGGGGCTGGAGGAAGACAAAAACTGAGGCCAGGGTAGCCACTTATATGTTAATACATTAGGTGTCCTATCAAACAACTATGTGCTAATTAGGAATTCAGAAGCTGAACAATGCTTATTCTGATGGGGTCCCAAGACATCAATCTCCTGCAAGGAGCAGAGACTGCTACTGTTTCCAAAACTTTGTAGAGGCCAAAATAACAACTGATGTTACTTGCTGCCCCACTATGCTATGGTTCAGTCACAAATAAAATTATTCAATGTAGGATGTGCAATTTTGGAGAGGTCTAAATCCTTCTGCCTCCCCACTCTATTTCTTCTCACTCCCACTAGCAACACACTACTGTGGCCAATACTTCTGAAAAGCTCATATCTGTGTTATCCTCCATGATGGGTATCCCCCTCTTCTGCTGCCCAACTTCTTTCTTGCCAATACTCATAGCAGCCCTATCCTCTTATCATTTTGGTGCATTCATTTGGCAAAATGACAACTCTAAATCAACATAATCCCAACTTTCTTCTCCCATTCAGGAAATACTGAATGCTCACAACTACATAAACTAATATTATAGCAAATTCATGGTGTCCAATCTTGATAAAGCAGACTATCATTGTTGACTGCCAGTGATTCTATGAGTAATTCTGTAAATATTTCAGTTCAGTTCAGTTCAGTTGCTCGGTCGTGTCTGACTCTTTGTGACCCCATGGACTGCAGCATGCCAGGTCTCCCTTTCCATCACCAACTCCTGGAGTTTACTCAAACTCATGCCCGTTGAGTTGGTGATGCCATCCAACCATCTCATCCTCTGTTGTCCCCTTCTCCCCCTGCCTGCAATCTTTCCCAGCAGCAGGGTCTTTTCAAATGAGTCAGTTCTTCGCATCAGGTAGCCAAAGTTTTGGAGTTTCAGCTACAGCATCAAGTCTTCCAGTGAATATTCAGGACTGATTTCCTTTAGGATGGACTGGTTGGATCTCCTTGCAGTCCAAGGGACTCTCAAGAGTCTTCTCTAACACCACAGTTCAAAAGAATCAATTCTTTGGTGCTCAGCTTTCTTTGCAGTCCAACTCTCACATCCATACATGACTACTGGAAAAACCATAGCCTTGACTAGACAGATATTTGTTGGCAAAGTAATGCCTCTGCTTTTTAATATGCTGTCTAGGTTGTTTACTCCTCTTCCAAGGAGTAAACATCTTTTAATTTTATGGTTGCAGTCACCATCTGCAGTGATTTTGGAGCCCCCCCAGAACAAAGTCTGCCAATGTTTCCACGGTTTCCCCATCTATTTGCCATGAAGGGATGGGACCAGATGCCATGATCTCAGTTTTCTGAATGTTGAGTTTTAAGCCAGCTTTTTCATTCTCCTCTCTCACTTTTATCAAGAGGCTCTTTAGTTCTTCTTCGCTTTCTTTAGTTCACCCTTCACCATAAGGGTGGTGTCATCTACATCTGTAAATATTTGTCAAGTCTCTATTATATACCAGGAGTTATTCTATGCTCTGATCAGGTAGCTGTCAGGAAAACATAAGCAAGTCCCTTCCCTCATGACACATTCTAGTTGAAGAGATTGAATATAAATAAGTGAACCAAAAATAAAAGGAGGTTTCATCTAGTGTTGAGTGCAATAAAAGTGGTCACCAGGATTATATGATAGAGATGGAAGTATATGAAGAGTGCCCCTGTTGGTCATGTTCAAGGAGGGCCTCTGTCTTAGACAAGATAGCATTTAACTGAGCCAGAAAAGCAAAGAACACAGAGAAGACATCTCTAGAACAAACAACTAAGTTTGTAATAGGAGCAGAAGTTTCAAACCAAGAAAATGAGGCCAATGAGCTTGGAGTAGAATATATAACAGTGAGCTGAGTGAGCAGGACTGATCACACAGGGTTTGTGATCAATGAGAATATTATTCTGAGTACAAGGAAAAGCTTTTTAAAGGGTTTAAATAAAAATTTCACTGTCAGAGGAAGAGTTTACCAATAAGCAAAAGGTGAATGCTAGAATGAACCAAGTGGTCCTGAATTAAATAGGAATCAGCAAGAACTAATTGCAAATATATATCTGCAAATAGGTAGATAAATAAACATAATTTTATGTGTGTGAGTAAAGGTTCAGTGTACTTACATATGTTATCTAGCTCCAAGCACTTAGACGGTCTAGAAGCATTGACTCTTTTCAAAGAGTGAACTAAGTGTTAGGATCTTGGTTTTGAATATATTCTCCAAGAAGAGAACCAGAACTTCTTGGAGAAACTGTGATTCCTGTGCTGTGCTGAGAAAAATGCAAGAGAAGCCTAGAGCATCTCATTGTGCCAGCATCAAATTGTGCGTTTGTGTGTTTTACAAACATGTTAAAAGAAGGAAAAAAAAAGTTTGGGTCAGATTGAAAAGACATAAGATTCAGTCTGAAAGAGTTTCTGATGACCATATCTGGACCTATTAGAGCAGCAATGTAATCAACTATGGTACTGGATTAAAATCTGTAAGAATATTAGCTAGTATGCAGGCAATCTGGTTTTGAGGTTTTTTATGGTTGACCTGTGTTTGATGCTGATTTTCACTCTTGGAAGTTTCTGTGAGGACTTGCATAATGTACTTTTTTTTTTTTTTTTTTAAACATGAGTGGTATATGACTTAATGAGCTCTTGTTGCATCACCTCCCCACATCTATCCTTTTACTTCTGTGGTTCCTTGTCTTAGGCAGTCACACTTCTGCAGAAGGTTCCTTTCCAGATGACTCTGACTCAGGGAAAATATTAATCCTGAGCTCCCCTGCATGTCTACAGATATAGTCTCTGGTTTTGTTTCCAATAGAGTCACTTCTGTTAACTCTAAGATCAGAAATGCCAGCTGTCTGTAACAGTTCATTTAAAACTTTTCCAGATGTGGATAACACTGACTTGGTAACTCCCTGAAACTCTGAGCAGTACAAGTCAATCTCTCTGAGCAGTCCTCCTGACTACCATCTCGATTTTCTCATGATGAAAAATGAATAGTCTGATCCTCTCTTTCGTTGAGAGAAAAGGGAAAGGGGGAAGAAAATGCTGCAATATTTCACCAGCTTTCCTCAGAGAAACTCTATCTCTCCCATTCATTCAACTTCAGGCATTTAGAACTCAAAGAGGGAATAGCATAGGAAGAGGTATTGGCTAAGCGTGCAAAATGGATTTTTGATCACCTGCTTTATGTTTTGCATAGATGCCCAGCACATCATTATTAAATGTGAAAATATTTGCAACCTGTGCGTTAGTCCATAAACTATCAACAAATTCTCAAGCTTTTGGGTTCCTAGTATCTTTAAGACTCCCAAAGTCCTATTTACTTCTTTTTTTTTTTTTAACATTTTTATTTATTTATTTGGCTGCACACAAGATCATCAAACTGTTGTGGCCTGTGAGATCTTTAGTTGTGGCATGTGGGATCTAGTTCCCCAACCAAGCATCAAACCCAGGCTCCCTGAATTGGGAGTGCAAAGTCTTAGCCACTGAACCACCAGGGAAGTCCCTGTTTCTTATTTTGACCTAAGAATAAACTTGTCTAATAAGAACTCATTTCTGGTCTCCAAAATTCAGAATTGAATAACTTTCCAAAAAATTCTGTGGACTTCAGTAGAAGACCTTACCTTATTAGAAAAGTGAAATCCAAGAGAAATTACTTCAATTTTGCAAATTCATTTACTTCTATCCATCCCTTCCTTTCATGGAGTGTCCAAATTAATGATTTAAATAAATCCATACCTAGACACATAGTGAATATTCAGAACACTTCTGGAAAAAGAGAAACACCTATAAGCATCCAGAGAGGAAGAGAAAACCAAAACACACTGCTGCTGCTAAGTCACTTCAGTCGTGTCCGACTCTGTGCGACCCCATCCCTGGGATTCTCCAGGCAAGAACACTGGAGTGGGTTGCCATGTCCTTCTCCAATGCATAAAAGTGAAAAGTGAAAGTGAAGTCGCTCAGTCGTGTCTGATGCTCGCGACCCCATGGACTGCAGCCTATCAGGCTCCTCTGTCCATGGTATTTTCCAGGCAAGAGTACTGGAGTGGGGTGCCATTGCCTTCTCTGAACCAAAACATAGGGGACCACTAATAAAAAATGATGGGTCAAAATAGCTTGAATTTCTCCATGCTCACATAGAAAGCTAACAGGGTCATCGATAGTGTGCTAAAATAGCTGAAGGAAATTGCTTTAAACTGAGAATTTTAAATCAAACCACACTTCAATCAAGGATAGAATAAAGATATTTAGTCATGTAGAGTAGCAAAGAATTACGTCGCTTGTACACTTTCTGTGAAAGCTGGAGAAGTTGAGTCTTTCAAATGAGAGGCAAAAACTAGACACAGGAAAACACTGAATAGATTCTTTTTGGAAAGACATGAAAAGGATCCCCACAATGAGAGCACAAAGGGTCCTGTGTGACAGCTGTGTGTCAGGCCAAGAGGGCAATGAGACTGGACTGGAGGAAAAAGTGAAGCTGACATGATGACTCATAAATCTGATCATTTAGGAGAAGACATTTAAACATTTGGCAAATGGTTTGGGATTGAATTAGTGAAGAGTACAGAGAAAACTAAGCAAACAAAGAAGATGATTAACTCCAGAGAAAACTCATTTGTGACTAACATTTGCATAATTATCATAATGTAAACAAAAACATTAATCTAATCAACCAAATGACATAGCTATATTGGGAGGGTTAGTGGTGGGATGGTTGTGTATTTGTGGGGCTCATCTTCCACAGTAGCAAGTGATCGAATGAGTCCAAAAACTGAAATTTCAAGAAATAAGACTACCAACATCACTGCCTATGAAAAGGAGAAATGTGTGAAAGACATCCGGGGGATTGCTTTGTTACCAACCTTATGCACTTTATTTCTTTTTAAAATTTCTGTACATGTAAAAATGTTAATTAAAATGAGAAGTAAACACAGTAAAAGCAAAACATTCCAAAGGCATTTCCTTACCTTAAGTACATCTGTCATATTGGTTAACTTTTCCAGGTTCCAGGGGCTGTGTTCAGGAGAGAGGGGCATCATTTGGCTGACCACAAGTTCTCAGAGAGCATTAAATGTAACTCTCACTGTTGATGAGGGAAAAGATGCAGAGTTGAAGTGACCCACTCAGACTTATCTAATAACAGACAGGGCTGAAGCCAAATGCAAGCTCCTTGCTGCAGAGGTCTCATACTCAATTTGAAATAGAACGCCACTTTTTGTCTGATTTTGTATAGGTAAACTGGAGATCCATGAATTACGGAAACTGGGGATCAAAATTTCAGAAAGAAGTCATGAAATTTTTGGTTTTATTTGGATGATAACCCTAAAACTTATTTTTAATAGTTAAACATATAAACTTCTCATTTATAGTGCTAATTTGGAATTTTAAATATTTCATTAGATTAAGAATTGTATCTTCAATTAATGTCTCTCAACTGGAATCAGTTTCCCAAGGGTTCTGGAACTTTTTCTTCTTTTAAAGAAACAATGGTCAAAAACAGTGGTATAGATCAGTGTGTCAGCACATTAATCATTCAGATAATTAAACAACATTTCCTCTTACACTCAGAGAAATAGAAATAAGCATTGTGTGGCCAAAATCCTTCCTGTTGAAAGAGTGGTGAAGCTAGCATGGTTTTCCTATTTCCATATCATTTTTTTGCAATCACACCAGTACACTGTTTTCCATTTTGTTTGTATATTTGTTCCACACATAAGGTTTCTGAGCCAAGGGAGGAAAAGAAGTTAAAAACAATGTCATGGGTGATTAAATCATAGTACAAAGTGTGTTGGAATGGTAAAATTGCTATTGTCAGTCATCACTGCACAGTTTTCTGCACATCAGTTCTATTAGGTGAATAACCATATAATACAAGAGGAAAGCATTCAAATTCAAGTTGTTTATTTGACAATCACTCAAAGTTGTCACAAGGAGGGATGAAGAGATAATATCAGCATATCTTCCAAATAATTGGGTCAGTCCTAATGCTATTGGGAACTTTTCAGTTGCAAATATCTATTGAAGAACTTTTTGGTTTATTAACATGTTCAGCCCCACAACATTTTGTCTCAAAGATGAATTTAACAAATACCATGTTCTGATTCCCATTTTATGATCTTGTTCTCAGTAATACACACACACACACACACACACACACACACACACACACACATATATGGGTATATTCTAACTCCTATTTTGGCTGCATGGGGACTTCTGTTGTGGTGGGCTGATTACTCTGGGTGGTCTGGCAGGCAGGCTAGCCCCTGTCACAAACCCTGCCTTATGTGGGAGCTGCCAGTTGCTGGTTGTAGGTCACAAGGTAGCTGGCTGCAAAACCCCAGGGGGCCACAGAGCTGGGGCTGGCTCACTGGTGGGCTGCGTCAGTCCTGGGGTTGGTGCTCACCCACTGGTGGGTGAAAGTGGATCCTGGGGCTGGTGCGGGCCCACCAGTGGGCAGAGCTGCATCCTTGGGTCTGCTGCAGGCTTCAGAAGTCCCAAAGCTGGCACGGGACCACTGGTTATAGGGCCAGTTCCTGCTGCACTGGCTGCAGGAGTTGGGGTGTCCTGAAGCTTGCGTTGACCTTTGGTGGGTGGGACCTGTGCTCACCAGACCAAAGGCTGGTTCAGCTCGCTGGTGGGTGGGCGGGGTCCTGCCACCACAGGCTATGGGGCTGTGGCTGTCCTGGGGCTGGTGTATGCCCTCTGGTTGGTGCAGCTGGTTTCAGAGTCTAGAGCAGGCTTACTAGTGGCTGGGGCCAGGCCCCAGGGGACTCTGGAGGTGGTGCCTGTCCACTGGCGGGCAGAGCTGGGTGATGGACTGGGCCCTGTGTTGGGCAGCATCTTGTTCAGCGGAGGCTGTGGGCTTGGTTTTTTTTTTTGAGAAGCCTGTCTGCTGGTCGGGGCCGGGGGAGGCTGTGTGCCTGCCCAGTTATTTGCTTTGCTTAGCCTGAAGTATCCCTGCCCTGGTGCCTGCAGGCTGGTGGGCAGGGGTGTGGCTGGGTCCTGAGATTAATAAGCTGTAGGGAGGACTCCAAAACAGTGCTTGCCAGCACTAGCGTCTACCGGTGGTAGAAGCAGCTCCCCAAAATGGCTGCCGCCAGCGTCTACATTGCAAGGGTGATTTGCAGTCACCTCCTGCCTCTCTGGGGGACTCTCCAAGATAAGCAGGTAGGTCTGACCCAGGGTCCTAACAAATTGCTGCTCCTGCCCTGGGTCCTGGAGCATGTAAGATTTTTGTGTGTGCCCTTTAAGCGTGGAATCTCTTATTTCCCACCGCCCTCTATGTCTCCCAAAAGTAAGCCAGGTGGCCTTCAAAGCCAAATGTTGTGGGGACCTATCTTCCTGGTGCAGAAAACCCAGGCTGGGGAGCTTGATGTGGGACTCAAACCCCTTGCTGCTTGGGAGAATCTCTGCAGTTCTAATTGTTTTATTTGTGGGTCACCCACCCAGAGGTATTGGTCTGACTATACCATGACTCAGCCTCTCTTCATCATCTCCTTGTGGTTCCTTCTTTATATCCTAAATTTTCTGGTAGGTTCTTGTGTTTTTCATAGATAGTTATCCTATAAATAGTCTTCATTTTGGTATACCTTTGTGAGAACAGGTGAGCTCATGGTCTTTCTGCTCTGCCATCTTGGGAACTCTCTCCAATTATTAATTTTAATATCAAAATGTGAATTTTTTTCTATTGTTATCAGGCTTATACAACTATTTTTAATGCTTTATTTTAATCATGAGATCAACCAGTTGTATAAATTTAAACAAGGGTTTTTGAAAAACCTGGTTTCTTAAATAACATCAACCTTAAAATAATCTTCCTGTGGAGAAACCAAATAGAACCAATTCACAATATTTCAATGAGAGTTATGCATTAGTGTAGCAATACACAGAGTGGATTTTGGAGTCAGACATGGTTCATGTTTTCCTCTGACACCCAGTTCAGATTAGTGAGTAGTCTAACTTTCCAGAGCCTCTCACTAACTTCTTATGTAAAATCGGGATAATAATGTCTTGTGTGCTCAGTCATTCAGTTGTGTCCGACTCTTTGCAACCCTATGGACTATTGCCCACCAGGCTCCTCTCTCTATGGCATTGTTCTGAAAAGAATACTGGAGTGTGTTTTCATTTTCTACTCCAGGGGATCTTCCCAACCCAGGGACTGAACCTGCGTCTCTTACACCTGCATTGGCAGATGGATTCTTTACCACTGAGCTACTGGGGAAATTCTAGTAATGTCTTGCTGGTAAGCTAATTTTGAGTGTTAAATTGTTATTGTATGTAAGATGCCTTGTAATATTATTTTAAGATACCACTTTTGTAAGATTTTAAAGTAGAGTACTAAAATACTTGGAACCTGTACTATAGTGGAATCCAGTGACGTTTCCTGCTATCACTAAACCATATGGATCAATATGTCTCTGTAACTATGGAGTATAAATACAATTCCTATGAAAGTGAGAATTATTCAGGTGATGGTCTGATCCTCACAATTTTACTTAGCAAATGACACTCAGGTACTTAGTCAATTTTTAAATTGCTCTTTGAGAGATGAAAAATAAACTCATACATCATCCACATAATAATGTCAACTGAAACTATACTTCAAAATGATGATCTTTGAAGGAAAATATAAATTAGATTCAACAATTCTTGACTCACTTTTACTCAAGAATTGAATCTCATGGTTCTTAATGGTATCTTTAAAGTGAATCAGAAAAAGCTTGGTAATAATAATGATAAGTTACCATATATGCTTCATGAGCAAAGAATAACCTTTATTTAAGAAAAAACATATGCTGTTTAAGAATGTGAGAACTTATGAGCAAGGATGTCAAATACAATAGATAGGTCCAACAACGTGGAGGTTGACAGCATGCTGCTATTGGCATATGTGAGCAAATGATTGGTACATTCTTCTGAAAGATGCAGGCACCATACTGTGGGAAGATCAAAATGCAGATAGAAATTTCTCACTAAGTTTGTTAGGTTGAAGGCAATTGTGTGTGTTGTCAGCACTTTTTAAAATGCTCTTGGCTAGAGAAGGCAAATTCCTTGGTAGCACAGTATCTATTAAGCTATCTATTAAGCTGTCTATTAAGAATGATCTCTGCATTCTATGTTTTGTTCAATTCACAACTAGTGTTTTCCAACATAGATGAAAACTTATATAAAACTTTATTACAGACATGAATAACTTATATTGACCTTAATATTATTTCTTCCAAGGGAATTTACCCCACTGGATCATTTATAGATAAGATATAGGTGATATACATGTACATTTAGTGTTATCAAACTCTTAAAATTATATATAGCAATATATAAGATAAATATTAATGTTATATATTAATTTATTATACATTAATGTATTATTGTATATAGTAAAAACATATGTATATGATTGCATAATAACTTTATAATTATATACAATATACAGGTATTAGTTTCCTAGGGCTGCCATAACGAAATTCTAGATTGAGAGACTTAAGCAACTGAAAATTTGTTTCATCTGGATTCATGGAGTCTAAGGTCAAGATGTTCACAGGTTTGTATTCACAGGTCAAGGCCTCTCCTGAAGGCTTGCACATGGTCATCTTCTTACTGTGTCCTCACATGGTATTTCCTCAGTATAGGTGCTTTCTTATTATAAGGACACCAGTTAGTGGATTAAAGAAAATGAAAGTGTTAGTCTCTCAGTCATATTGACTCTTTGTGATGCCATGGACTGTAGCCCACCAGGCTCTTTTGTCATGGAGTTTTCCAGGCAAGAATACTGGAGTGGGTAGCCATTCCCTTTTCCAGGGAATCTTCCTGACCCAAGGATCAAACCCAGGTCTCCTGTATTGCATGCAAATTATTTATCTCCTGAGCCACCAGGGAAACCAGTGGTTAACCCCCCTAAAAATGTCATTTTAACTTTATTACTTCTTAAACACTTGTCTCCAAGTACAAATACATTTTGAGATCCTGAGGATCACAACTTCAATATATGAATTTTGAGGGAGACACAGTTCAGTCCATAACAATGTATTTTATATTAATTGTGTGTATAACCACAGCATTAATAGAGTTTTATTATAGTTGCTAAGTTTTGCATAATTAAGCTCAGGGCTCCATTTTCATTTACAGAATAGCTTAATGTGAAATGACTTGAGACTCATTTTAGGTCTCAGCTGCTACAATAGTGGAGAAAGATGCCTATAGTCCTGCCAAGTGATCCTTGAGTGACACTTCCAGGAAAACTGGAAGTATTGAGGGGTAGGCATTGGCAATCTCAATGTCATAAACCTGCCGCCGCTGATAAGTCCTGTTAGGCAAAACTTCTGAACATCCTTCCCCATGGTATTTGTGTCGGTGTCTGGAGCAGAGCATTCCCTTCTGGGTGTGACATTCTGAAAGAGGCATTGACAAGTCATAGTCAGAATGTAGAAATTGTTTTCTATATGATTTTACATGGAAGAACTAAACTAATGTGAAAATAAAATATATTTTACCTTAGTATTGGGAACAACATATGTGCCTTAAAATAGAATGGGCTTCTCATTATGTGATTAACCTCCTGGCCAGTAAAGTATTCAGAGGCAGGAAAATCCCCAGACCACCCTCCATGAAATACTCATCTCTTTCAATTTCTACTATTAATTGTAACTTGTGCATGTATTGATAATTACTAATTTGTTTCCTCCAAGAAAAAAGAAACCTTCAGACAAGTACGTTTGAGAGCATCAGGGCTTCTGGAAGATCAAAGACTGTGGTATATAATGGGACAGTTATCATCTTATCCTCCTTCAGTTTTTCAATATTTTGAGAAGTTTTAATTTGTAAAGTTAATTTAAAAATTTAAAACTCAACAAGAAAGCTCCTTTTAGTGATTTTTTTTGATGTGGAGCAATTATGTTCTTCTCAACATAAAAGCAAATATATGCTGAGGCATTATTTTTCTTTTTCAGAGAATTAACTGTGCAGTCCACTGTATGGCTTAAGAGCTATGACAGCTTATTATAATATACAAATGGATTTTTTGGAATAATTTAAAAAATCTTGACACCCTCTTGTTGTGTATCTTCTGTTTGTTGTCTCTTAACTCATGACAAATCAAATAACTAGACAATATTAGCTGAAGACATTTTTATTCCCAGTGATTTAGTAAGGACTCTGCTTAGGCAGCTGCTCACCAAAAGAGAAGCAGGCGTAACAGAGCAGAAGATGAGGCATGGGGATTGAAGCAGTGACTGAATTACATTCCCAGGGAGTTGTGCACCTTGTATAGGATCCTGAGCTCAGAAGTTAGGTTTAGTTTAAGGGAAGCCAGATGGAGGCGGAAGGGGAATGAATTTGACCTTGCGTTCCTGCCCTGGGAGCCATATTGCTGTACCTAGCAAGTCACAGCGATAAGCATAAAGATAAGTGGATATCTGAATTTCAGAAAATTATTTCCTATTATATCTTCCTCTATGCTCTCATTTTAAGTAGCCAGGTATCTCTGCCAAAAACAGAATGACTGCTTTCCTAGTGGTTAATAGTACATGTGCATTTTGAAATAGGTGAGGGATCCAGAGTACAAAATTATTTTCTCTCAGTGTTTTTTTTTTCAGAATTTCAGCTTTTCATATGTGTATGTATATGTATATGACAAAAAAAAGAAAACAACTGTGTCTTCACCTTACTGCTTTTTTCTCTCTTTGCCAAATCACTGATCTGAGTCACTTAACTAGACAACTGAGTCAGTCTCAAGCTAGTTCTGTTATCATCTTACTCTTCCTAATTGCATTCACTATCTATGGGGTTCCATTGTTTTAACATGCTTATTTTTTCATCAACGCTCCTTTGCTCTTTTAAGTGATCTACCACTATGATTTGTTTTTTATCTATTATTATGTGGAAAACTTTTGACACCAAAAGTGTGGATTTTCCAGACCAAACAATTCTGCATTTCTCAGCTAGGTGCCAACACTGATTATGCCAGTTATCTACCCAGAATTAAAGTCGACCCGCAGGTTAAGGGATCAGTCTTGCAAGACTGTCTTCCACCTTTAAATACCAGTCACAAGTAGTGGGTCACCAATACTCTTCTCTGGCTTGGCTACAAATTGGGGTTTCTACAGCTATCTTCTCAGTTTTAATAATTTGCTATAATGGCTCACAGAGTTCAGAAAAAAAGTCTACTTAATATTATCAGTTTATTATAAAGGACACAAATGAATATCCAGATGAAGAGGTACATAGGATGAAATCTGGAAGCATTCCAAGTTGTAGGAGCTTCTGTTTCCATGAAGTTTGGGGTACATCATCCTCCTGGCACTCAAATGCATTCACCAACCCAGAAGTTCTCCAAATTCCTTTGTTTAAGGTTTTTATGGAGGTTCTGTTATCTAGGCATGATTGATCAAATCATTGGTTGACAGTGATTAACCAGTCCCTTTCCTGTACCTGTAGGTCCACTGGGTAAGATTGTAAGCTTCAGCCCTCCAGTATGTGGCAGTTTTCTCTGGAAAGCTATCTAGGGGTTTCAATAACTAGTCATGTAATTAGCATATATACTCGGATATAGTTGAAAGGGACTTATTATGAATTGCAAAAAACAATCTGCTCAGCCTTATCATTCAAGAAATTGTGAGGGTTTTAGAAGCCCTATGCCAGAAACTGGGGACAAAGACCAAACATATATATTTCTTTTACATCACGACATCATAAATGGATTTAATCACTCTGTATAATAATAAACAGATATTTTCTGAACTTCTGTTTGAGTAAATCATCACTAAATCAAGCATGCAGGAATCCATGTGGACAAAGTCTGAAATCTGTGATTTACCTGTACCATAGACTAGATATTTGAAAAGATTCAGGAGGGCAACAGACATAGGAATACATTATTTTAGCACTATTTGAATGTTTATGTTCTACATTAACTTACTCAAGATATTCTTAATAAAATATTTCCTGTAAGAAGTATTTCAAGTGAGGTTATTATAAAATATTATAAGTTATAATAATAACCATAAAATATTTCAAGTGAGATTTTCTGAGAATCTCATAATCTTTGTTTAAAGTGAAATCTCTTTGAGATTAGAAGTAAATAAATGCTAGATAATGAATTGAAGTGTACATCTCTGGGCAACATGATACTGATGCCAAAGAAGTTTTTATCATTTTTAAACTTTGAGATTATTTCAATTATTTTACCTTTAAGTGAAATTCCAGACACCATAGTGAATATTTCAAGACTACCACTCATGTGCTAATTAGTATTCTCAATGCTATAGGTATATTAATTTAATACCTGAACCAATCTTATGAGGTAAATAGTATTACTATGCTTTACAGAAGATGAAACTGAGCCCCAGAGAGGTTAAGTAACTAACCTAAGGTCACACAGCAAATGGCAGAGCCAGATTTTGAGCCAAGAAATCTTACTTATAACCACTATGCATTATAGTTCCATCATAAAACCTTTTATTTAATTGCTCTGCTCTGCTTTTAATTTAGGATTTTTTCTAATGTGCTAGAACAGGGGGACATATTTTTAATCCAGCATTTAAAAATTCTTACTTTAGATAAGTCAAGAAATTTTAGTGAAGCATTTTACCACTACTGAACTAAACAAATCTGAGCAATATAAAATGATTTTCTTAAGGTTCATGCAATTTTGATGCATTAGAACAGTTCATGAAGTTCAATAGCTTTAATTTCTATATGTTATATGTGATTTGTCATTTTGACACCATGGTTAATATAATCTAAAGAAGGCTGGAATACTACTACAGTAAAACTGATTTTAAAAAGCCAATTATCCAGCCTAAAACTGTATTTAACTATTTATACACTTGAAACTAACATAATATTATATGGAGACTATATCTTAATTTTTAAAAATTTACTTATGTGAGAAATTATTTTTCATTTTGGCATTTTTTCATATCCTTTTATAGTTAAACATTTTTGTACACCCTTGCAAGGTTTGTGTCTGTGACATAAATAAAGAAAGGTGACAAATTAATACAGAATTTGAAATTCAGCAAATAATTTTATTACATTTTTTTCTTCACATGCCCTCATTTTCTGTTTTCCCCAAACACTGATGTATTACCTCAGGCTAAAAATACATTTCATTTCAGAAGTATTCAATCCAGTGTGTAAGGCTTGCTTTGTACTTATTTTTCCTTTCAGATTTTTAGTCTGTCAAAAGATGAGTATACAAGTTTATTCTGGCATAAGGGCATCTTTTGTCCTATCCATTTTCATAAGCTTACACTCATTCTGTTCACTGCTTTTCATTTTCTTTGTTAAAACTTGAATACAACAATAAGCAGTGGTTGAGAGCGGCCATTTGTCTCCTCCCCTTCTCTGGGCGTTCCCCTTTACTCTTCATGATCGTCTTTCCAGCATCACAGTGCTAGCCCATCACTTAGTAAGTATTTCCTAGGTGCTAATCATGGCTTCCAAGGTGGCACAGTGGTAGAAAATCTGCCTGCCAATACAGGAGACACAAGAGATGTGGGTTTGATGCTGGGGCCAGGAAGATCACTTGGAGTAAGAAATGACAAGCCACTCCAGTACTTTTACCTGGAAAATTCCATGGACAAAGGAGCCTGGCAGACTACAGCCCAGGGGGGTGCAAAGAATCAGACAGGGCTGAGTACACAGACACACAGCCACTGTATTTAATGTTTTACAAGCATTGTCATAATTAATCTCTATAAAAATCTTAATAATACGTGGGAACTATTTTTATGTCTATTTGCAGATAAAGAAAATGAAACAGAAAAGAGTCCAATGCTCATGACTGCGTTTGAACTCAGTAATTTCTGCCTATAAAACCGGCCCCCCTAAAAGACAGCCTCTCCCATGAAGTAGGTGTGACCTCTGGGATTGACTGACCTTTGACCATTTTGGGACCTAAATCTGTGCTTCATTCTGGTCAGAAAATTTGATTTAAGGTAAATAAATAATAAGATTAGAAATTTTAGTTAGCAATATGCAAATAGTCAAGGCTTCCCTAGTGGCTCAGTGGTAAAGAATTCGCCTGCAAGGCAAGAGCCACAGAAGACACGGGTTCGATTCCTGGGTTGGGACGATCCCCTGGAGAAGGAAATGGCAACCCACTCCGGTATTCTTGCCAGGAGAATCCCATGGACAGAGGAGCCTGGCAGGTTACAGCCCATGGGGTGGCAAGAGTCAGACACGACTTAGCGACTAAATCACCACTAAGCTGTAGTTTACAAATGATTTTTATAGCCGTTTATTCAGAGTTAACATAGTTTCATAGATTTAATTGTTACATAGGCAGATTATGGGGAATATCAGTTATATGAGGGAGATTGTTTTCATAAACATTAAAAATTACACTATTTCACACTCTTGCATTTATAAATCGTGTAATATGGCATCATTCTGTATGAAATAATTTTAGCTACTTTCTTAGGCAGTGTGAAACATTTGTACACACCTAAAACTTGTGTGTATGGACATTTTACTCAGATATTTATTTTCAAGTTAAGTGTTCAGTAAACAAATACTAAATAAAAATCTACTATACGTGGCCACTGGGTTAGTCCTTGTGGATATTGTAAACACTTTTGATTCTTGGATTTTTTAATAGTAGTTGTGACTGAATGAAGATACCAAATATGAGTGTTTCTTTGAATGAAAAGCAACACGTATAGGGTTTCAGAAACCTTTTTCTGTTTTAAAATCTCAGCCGCTTGCAAAATAGGTTTGATTATTTAGAGAGGTCATAAATTACCCTTTATTCAAAATGTCTGTAGTTTTAATCACGCTATTTTAGTTGCAATAGATTGTAAATTTGCAATAAAATAACAAGAGGGGAGGTTGTAACAGATGTTCTGTCAGCACACGTGATTTCATCTGAGATAATCAAGCATTCATCATGCTTAATCTTCATCAATTGAAACATACAGATTTTCAATAATGTGAGCTCTGTACATTCAAAGGGCTTCTGATACTTAGGAAGAAATTTTTTTTACTGGGACTTTTTTTGTATAATGACTAATTAAACCCAAGAGTTGCTTCATCTCCTATTACAAATCAAATTGTTTTATTTAGTTGTGTTTTTTTTTTACTTGATTATAAAGGTGGCTAGGTACAGACTTTTTTTTTTGGTAATTCATTCCATACGTTTATTTGCACAAGACAAACATTTCACCTAAATAAGTAAAGTGTTTCTTTGCACAAGATAAATATTTCACGTAAGTAAAATCTATGCTTAAACTAATTGCAATTTGTAAATAATGATGTTAAATAATTTCTTTTAAATATAATACTCTGATGGCATTTTATTTGGTTTAGATAACTATAGAATCTTGTTGAACAGAATATTAGTGGTAACATTTTCAAAAAGAAAATATAATTAGGCCTTCCTCAGGTCTATATGTCTTCCTCAGGACAGCCAGGGCTTCCTGGCTGTCTCGGACAGAAAAGAACCTGCTTGCAATGTGGGAAACCCAGGTTCCATCCCTTGGTTACGAAGAGCCCCTGGAGAAGGGAACGGCTGCCCACTCCAGTATTCTGGCCTGGGAAATCCCATGGACAGAGCAGCCTGGCGGGCTACAGTCCACGGGGTTGCAAAAAGTCAGACACGACTGAGTGACTAACACTTTAACTTTCAGGGTAATTACTACTTTCCTTTCAGGTCTATATACAATGAAAATAAATTTCACTGAAAATATAGTATTTCCTAGAAAGTTTTTTAGAGTATTCTTGGACTTTACAAAATATGGGGCAAAAAATAAAATAGGAAAAAGTTGGAAAATACTTTTCAGAATGTCTTTGCATTTATTCTGAAAAAAATTCTCACTTTAATCTGGATGATGTTATAAAATATTTCAGAAGGGAAAATCAGAATTACGTGCCTCTGATATCTGTTCTGAGATTTTACAAAGAACTTCCTCTCCCAAACTCTACCTCTATGATTATTTAGTTATATATTTGTTAATCAAATTCTCTTTTTCTAAAACAGATGCAGACTGAAGTCAATGAAATTTTACTTTAGATGGAAATTTATTTCCTTTTATCTTTTAAGAAGAAATTTGGGGAGAGAGAAAAAGGCATATTATGATAAATTATTTTATGATTAATAGTTATACAGAACATACTTTATAGTAAGAGCAATCTGAATTAAATGCAGATACATTTTAAAGCCACTACTCTAAATAAAAAAAAAAAATTCTGTAGCATTTTCTTTGCTTTTAGAGCTCAGAAAACATATAAAAATTTTAAATATATTTGCTAACTTCCTACACTTATCAGCAGCAACGCCAGTGTAGATACTTGGCAGTTCTTGGTATTACCAGAACATAAGCTTAATTTGTTGAAAATGTGACCAATTTACCCATTCATGCCTTTTGTTTTAAAGTGCAGACCTGCCTCATGGGACTTCAAAGAATATGCTGAATAAACAAACTGACAATCGTTTTATACTAGGAAATAATTTTAGAATGGACAGGGAGGCCTGGCGTGCTGTGATTCATGGGGTCGCAAAGAGTCGGACATGACTGAGCAACTGAACTGACTCTTAGAATGCCACTGAAAGAAAATTTGTAGGAATGCTAACTTTTTCTCTTGTTAGACCCATTGCCAAGTTTTAAGAACAAAAAGGAAGAATATGAGAACACTATCATACAGAATTTTTGGAATGAGAAAATAATTCCTTTTCCCTTTACTTCCTAATTTGTGAAGCTGGTATATTACTCAGAAAATCATTTCAGTTCAGTTCAGTTGCTCAGTCATGTCCCGACTCTGTGACACCACGAACTGCAGCACACCAGGACTCCCTGTCTATCACCAAATCCTGGAGTCTACTCAAACGCAGGTCCATTGAGTCAGTGATGCCATCCAACTATCTCATTCTCTGTCATCCCGTTCTCCTCCTGCCTTCAGTCTTACCCAGCATCAGGGTCTTTTCCAATGAGTCAGTTCTTTGCATCAGGTGGCCGAAGTATTGGAGTTTCAGCTTCAGCATCAGTCCTTCCAATGAATATTCAGGACTGATTTCCTTTAGGATGACTGGTTGGATCTCCTTGCAGTCCAAGGGACTCACTCTCAAGAGTCATCTCCAACACCACAGTTCGAAAGCATCAATTCTTTGGTGCTCTCTTTCTTTACACTCCAACTATGCCATCCATACATGACTCAGAAAATAGCACTCCACAAAGTTCAAAGGACAGGGTCAAGTTTTTTTTTTCAAGACAAAGTCATGGTTTTCTAAATGGATGCTGGAACAAGTAGATACAAATAGGTTGCAGGCTTTCTCTGTGGGTTTTCCCCTTTGAAACTGCATGAAACACTGATCGTCTTAAATTGGTGTTGCCTCCTTAAATAGTTGATTAGTCAAACCTTGAGTTATTTTACATAGACAGCTCTGGGCATATATTGGATGGGAACTCATATCTCCAGGATAACCCCAGAACCAAGGATTTTCATCAGTCTACAAACTCAAAGAATAGAAGCCTTGCCATCAGATCCCTTTCAGGTCAGTTCAGTTCAGCCACTCAATCGTTTCCTAGTCTTTGCGACCCCGTGGTCTGCAGCACACCCTTTAGGGATTAAGAATTCCTTCAATAAGGAAAATGTGGCTTCCAGCAGCATGAGTGGCTTATATGTACTGATTTGAGACTAGCCAATCAGCTTCAAAGTTTGAGATTCCCCTAACCCCTAAGTACTATCCTGGAGTCTGGAGCAGAAAGGCAGCTTTGGGCTCTGTCTCCTTGCTGGTAGACCTCAAAATAAAGCTCTTTTCTTTTATTCAAATGTTAATGCCAAAGTATCTGTGTCTACATGTGAGGGTCACTAAGCTCTTGCTGGGTAACAGTGCCATCTGGGCCCAGAGGTAAGTTGAGGAAAATGTACTGTTATCTTACAACTCAGATGGCTTTCAGTCCCCCATGCTACATCGCTCTGGGTCTGACCACAGTCTCTCTCTCAGTACTAACCGGTTTGGCTCTCTAGTTATTTTTTCTGCTCCCCCTCATCACTCTCCCCCTCTCAAGGGCACCCTCCTCCTCCTACTCATCTTCCTTTTCCTCATTCTTATTTCTCTTTTGATCTTTCTTCTTTCTTTTGTCTCCATACATTTTCCGTCAGATAGTTGCCAGAAAGAAGCAAGAGGAAAGAAAATATTTAGGAGCTTTCTCTCTGTAGCTGGTGTTGTGTTTGATTTTATAGTTCTGGGAAAAAATGATGTTACAATTTTTAAACTGCAGTGATATAAGGGTAATGAGTAGCTTGTGTGATGTGTACTTCAAGAAGAGAACTGCAATTCAAATTCTGCATAATTACTTACTGGTAAGAGAAGTCATTCTTCCTGAGGTAGTAGCTATTCTGCCTTCTTGAGAATAGTTTCCTCACAAGGTCACTTGCCAAAATCATTTTTCCATTGGTGTGAAGAATACAGTTGGCGCAACTGCCTCAGTGTGTTAAGTATGCAGCTAGGGCAAGTAAGTAGCTATTTGTTACAGCCCAGAATGAGACTATTTTAAGAAAATTCCATGCTTTCATCACAGGTCTAAAACCTGTCTAACAAAGATAACAGCCTTAGCTAAATGTAGATGTCACATATTAAAATCTCTAATTAAAAACAAAAATCAGGACTAGTTTTGGTATTGCTCACAAACGTAAATATTCAAATTATTTTTGTCCCATCAAATTAAGTAAAATGAATTTTACTAGAAAAATTTCTAAATTAGTAAAATTTAAAGAATAAATTTAAGACATTTAGTCCTTTTCAGTTCTCAGTATGTTCTGTATATTTACTGACCTCAGTGATCTTCCACTACTTGCAGTGCCAAGAACTTTATTGATGGGCAATGGTGCCCAACCTCATGGAACTCTAAGATTCTCTACAGGCGTCTCTGTCTGCCCATTTTTCAGAATACACTACAAAATCAGTTTTCAGATACCAATACTGCTCCAGTAATATTTAAAATATATTTCTTAAGTATAAAAGCAGAGGTTCTTTTGTGAATCCCAAGAATTCCCTTAGGGTATTTTGTAGTGGTTGTTGGTTATGATGATGCTGTTGTTGCTTTGTCAAATATGCCACATGGGATGAGAGAAGCCAAAAGTATTATAGAGAAATTCAGTAATGGTCTTTGTTCATTGCATGGGATAGAATTCAGTTTGCTGTTAATATGGAGCTCTGTGAAAAGTTAAAACCCATGAATGACCTATCAGTTTGCTGACCATTTAAAGGAAATAGAATTAGTGTTTATGAAATAGAATCATGATTAAAACCTTAATGACGAGCTTCAGAAAGAACAATGAAAGTAACATTAAAAAGACAATTAATCCCTGGAGAGTCTTTTAAATTTCATCTACAGAATAATTTCCACACTGTTTAACTGCCTCCTCAGCAGGATTAAAGAGATCTAAACAACAAATCTATTAATACAATGGTGGGATATGGAATCAGGTGCAGTAGGGGGTTAAAACAGGGCTTGAGACTGTGGAAGGCATCGCTGTAGAATATTCTTTGTTAAGCACAAGGTGACTGTGACAAATAATGAAAATTAGTGCATATATCTAAAAAATTAGCATGAGAAAAGCACATGTTCTTGACACATATTGGATGTTTAAGTAGCAAATATGTTTGTCAAAGTTTAATATTTTTCCTATCATATTATTCATCTAGCTCTCTCAAATGATTTTTGGAAATGGTTAGGTAGTACAAAGGTATTTTTCTACATATGTGTACTGGCAAATTGTCATCCTTAATTCACAGTTTTCATATAGATGAAGAAATAGATATGTGGTCCTCTTTATACAGATTATGCACAATTAAATGCTTTGGTGATGGTGACAGCAAAAATCAATGAAGGGCAGTTAAATTACCAAAACAATTTTTAACACTATCTGTAATCTTAGAAACTCTCTGTAATTGTCTTTTTCCTGGTAAGAAGATTCTAGGCAGTCAGTTTCTTCTCTGCTGGCTAAGTAAGCAAAGTAGAGTAGTTTTTATAAGAATGCCCAACCCTCGGCTTGTGTCCTGTAGTATTTTCATTCTTGAGTGGACTTGATACAGGATTTGTTCGAATTTAAAAGATAGGAAATTCAAGTATTTTAATCCAAACTTTCGGATGTAGATTTAAATATACTGAAAAAACACTGACTCCTAGATTGTGGTCTTAAAGCATTTTAATTGTAATCTTCATTGGGCTTGCTATAAGTATTTATTTGAATATAATAGGAAATCATGTTACAAACCAGAATCTGCTATGGATTGATAGTTTTTTTAAATATGCAAATAACATTTAAAAGTATTCTAAATATTACTACATCTGACACTTGTTTTCTGGGAAGTGTTATGATCAAAATCTGGATTTTGATATTTCATGGAGAAACCCATGAATAAAAATAATTTAAAAATCCTAAATTTGGACTTTTCCAGAGTTTGGGATTGTTTAATTAGCATGTCAGCCCAGAGAAATGAACACTGCTTTGTTATTGTTTTTTTCCCAAGCACAAACCCAGTATAGGTGATTGAAGATTCTTACTGATCTGTGAGATCAGCGAGAATGTGCCTTATAACATTCCTCGGCTCATTGATGAAGCACCGGGTTTGAAACCACTGGGGCAGCAAATGTCTCCGCCTCTAACAGGGAAGATCAACCAGAGTAAACGTGCAATCTAGGAAGGGTGGGCTATCATTTCTCCTCTGAAGTGTCCCACACGTGCTTGCAAAGGTAGAGGATAGGCAAACAATTTTGAGAAGGGAGTACTTTATTGCATTAAAAAATTTCCCTTGAAAGCAAAAATTATTACTCAACTAGTTTCTAATGTGAAAAAATTGACAGTAATAAACTGTAGCAGTTATAAAAAATAGTGCCAAGTTGTCAACCCATTTTCTTCAGACTGGATGAAAAGTACATGATAAAAATCTTAGATTTTATGTGTATAATATACATAATTTATATATATTAGATAAAAAAGTATTTAGAAGTATTTAGACATATATTAGATAAATGAAAACCTGAATTTACATATGACCAAATGTATGTGTAATGTAAATATTTATATGTAAATAATGTTTATTTACAAATGAACTTCTATCAATTAAAAGTTCATTCAATTCAGTGAGTTTATATTTTGAAACAGATGAACAACATAAAAAAAATCCCCTTTAAGAGCATTAATTAAATTAGTCAAGTGAAAATCAGTTTGGCTTATTTTTAGCATTTCTTGATGCCCAAATGGAGAAGGAAATGGCAACCCACTCCAGTATTCCCATGAACAGAGGAGCCTGGTGGGCTACAGTCTATGGGGTCACAAAGAGCTGGACACAGCCAAGAGACTGAGCACAGTGCCCTAATGATGCTAGACCATTCTTCCAAAATGAGCAGTTTGGTAAGAAAGAACAATTTAGGCTCACTTGGCTTTGAATATGAAGTTTCTTTATTCCTGGAGTGAGCCAAAAACAAGTAATGGAAGTTTGGCCAGAGGTGTAGAAAATAGAGGGAGGTTGGTTATTCAGTTCAGTCTCTCAGTCATGTCTGACTCTTTGTGACCCCCATGGGCTGTAGCATGCCATCACCAACTCCTGGATCTTGCTCAAACTCATGTCCATTGAGTCAGTGATGCCATCCAACCATCTCATCCTCTGTCGTCCCCTTCTCCCGCCTTCAATCTTTCCCAGCATCAGGGTCTTTTCAGTGAGTCAGTTCTTTGCATCAGGTGGCCAAGTAGTGGAGTTTCAGCTTCAGCATCAGGACTTCCAATGAATATTCAGGACTGGTTTCCTTCAGAATTGACTGGGTTGATCTTCTTGTAGTCCAAGGGACTCTCAAGACATCTTCTCCAACACCACACTTCAAAAGCATCAATTCTATGCTCAGCTTTCTTTATAGTCCAACTCTCACATCCATACATGACTACTGGAAAAACCATAGCTTTGACTAGATGGACCTTTGTTGGCAAAATTGGTTAGTAAAGATGCATTTTCCATTCCTGTGGAGCTACTCATGATTTTGGTGAGAGTAAATCTCAGCGTGACTCTGAATAATGTATTTCAAATGCAGTATCTGTCTGTACTGATTTACTTGATATTTATTTTTACATTACTTTAATATATGATTTATCCTGCCTGTCACGAAGTGGGTATTTATTAAATAATTGATGAATGAATGGATATGAAATTGTCATCAGTAATTAGGGTCTGAGTACACTTTGGGTTTTTGCTAGGCAGGAAGGTCTGGTGAGAGAGAAGAGCTCTGGAATTCAATCTGCAAAATAATATCCATTAAAGTCTGCTGTGTGCATAGGGAAAATCAAGAAAATCCCAGTTTATTTTTTTAATATATGAAAAATTTGATCATGACAGTTACAAATACATTGCTAAGCTGTCCTGCATGATATTGGGTGGCTTTTAAAAACAAACACAAACAAGTTCACAGAAACTTAGAAGTGGCTACAATACCTTTTGGTAACTGGTGGCAATTTGTCATTTAAATGTGCGTTTCTACAAATATGTGTAAAAATATAGGGTAAAATTACTAATTAAAACTCAAACACTAAAGTGTCATTTAATGCTGAATATTCTAAATTATCTAATTAAAAAATCAAAAATTAAATCATGTGTGGCAATGACAAATATTGTCAAATGACTCACTTCCTACTATTCTTGCTGTTACAGAAAAGGCAGTCCATTGAAATCACTGGTATCTGTTGAAAAGTATAATTGGAAAACAAAAATTCTGTTTAATCTAGGAGTATTTGAAGTCATACACATTTCAGATTGTGATGTTATTTTAGGCAAAGACTAAAGAAATTATCAAAATTCTCCAAATACTTTTGAAAATAACACATTTATACATAAGAGGAGAAACTGTCAGTCATTCAGCCTTCACTTTTCAGCAACTGGCTTCCACTCTTCCTGGTATACTGAGTGAGGCTTGGCTGTGAGGGCACAGCAATTTTGGCTCAACATGAGACATTCTGCTGGGCAATACACACTTCACACTTACCTGCAGGGCTGTCCAAGTTTCATTAGGCTGCAGGTTGAAATATTCTACAGATTGGCATATAGAATGTGTTGTGTGTTCCTTCCTTTTTATCGATTTGCAGTCCTCTGGTGTGTGGATATATCCAAATTTGCCTAACTATTCATCTATTGCCAAACATGTGGGTGAAACCTAGTTTTTGGCTATTACATACAAAATTACTGTGAACATTTGTATATACCTCTTTGCTTGGATGTGTGCATTCAAGTTTTAGAAAATTTGAAGAAAAATTAAGTTTCTGCTCTGAGGAAATAATATTTTCACATTTAAGATTGGCAGTATTTTTAAGCACTGTTGGTTTTGATTAGTATGTCTGGGAGCAATGGATACTCCTTTACATGAGGAAACTGGATAACAATCTTCTCAAGGGCCTTTTGATAGAACTTGTAGCAAAGTAGAAATATATGCTTATCTTTTGTTCTTGAAATTCTCACAATTTCCTGAACTGTTATGAAACTTACCCACTTACGTGCCTCTGTTTCTCACCAGTGTAAAGAGTATAATACATGATATATATCTCATAAGGTTAGTACATTATTCACAGGATTATAATAAGCATTAAATAAATTAATTCATGAGAAATGTTTTCCATACCAAAAACTTTTACTTCTTTCTTAGAATGTCTTACAGGAATTTCTTCTTCAGAAATATCTTGTTAAATATATAAGGGATGTATGTTTAAGGGTGTTCACTACAATAATATTGTTATAATGAAACATTGGAGATAATCCAAATGAACTTCAAAGGGATTATTAAATCAATTACGGTACATCTGTAGGAGGTAGGATACAGAAAGGATGCAAGTGGGTGCTCGAGAAGAATGGCTGATTCTAAATCCTACCTTAGTCCTTCCGAGCTGTGAAACTTGGTTAATACCCACCTTTTAAAAAGTTTGTAAGGAATCAATGAGATGTTACATATTAGTTGCACAGAAGAGAACCAGGGCACAGGAAGCACACCATAAATCCATAAGTTATAGTGTCACCATGGAATATATGCACCTGTTATAAAAATACAATCAAGTCTGCCATGTGTTGCCACTCACTAGAGAAAGGTGTTTTTTTTTCCCCTGTATGTATTGTATGGGCTTCCTTGGTGGCTCAGTGGTAAAGAATCTGCCTGCTAGTTCAGGAGACCTGGTTCGATCCCTGGGTGAGAAACATCCGTTGGAGAAGGAAGTGGCAACCCTGCTCCAGTATTCTTGCCTGGGAAATCCCATGGATAGAGGAGCCTGCTGGGCTGTAGTCCATGAAGTCACAAAGCGTTGAACGTGACAGAGCACACACACAGTTATTGTATGACGGAAGAAAGATAAAATACCCACTTCTGTGTCTTTAGACTTGGGTGTAAATGTTCATGTGTTAACTATTTCTTTATTCTCTAATTATAGGAAGGAAAAAAGAATCTTTTAAAAACATTTTATTGATGTATAGTTGGCTTACAATGTTGTGTTAGTTTGTGGTATATAGCAATTGATTCAGTTACACACATATATATACTTTTTCATATTCTTTTCCATTATGGCTTTTCACAGGATATTGAATATAGTTTAGGAAGGAAACAATAGTAAAGCATATTTCAAATTTCTAATTCAAGTTTAAAAATTTTCATTACAAGTGAAAATTTCAATATGTAAAATTTTAAAACAACAGAAAAGACTGAAAATCAAAGTTAAAGGACAACTTCTTGGTCTTTCAGTACTTGGAATTTGTGAATTTAAGAAACATATGTTATATATTTATGTACACAGGGAATCACAATAGTTAAATGTTCTGTTGAAAAGATTACTGTGACTGACAATAGTAACTGATTATTATTTTATAATATTCCTTTATATTGCAATGCCTTAACATGAAAAAACAAAAATAGGAATGGTTATGCTAAAAAACCAATTTTGTTTTCTATGCTACTAAATCTCTTTAGGAGCAAAATTCTTTCATACACAGGTTGTTTAAAAGATATTTAAATAATTTTGTGAAATAAACAAACATAGAGCCTTACTCAGATTTTATAAAAAGGTTCGTTTTAATTCATGTTTAAAAACCAAAAATAGAGTAGATGTGCATGCAAAGATAAATAAAAACACTGGCTGCTTCTCAGTAAAGGTGACAGTCTGTCTTTCATGTTAATTTATGTACGGTATAATAAGTAACCACTAAATGTAGTGGCAGGGGGAAATTTGGCTGGAATTGTTCCTTTTACAAGGCGCAACCACACTTCCTGCCCATAATTTAATTCTAATAAGGCATCCCCAGTCAAAACCCTATCACAGTGTACTTCACTGTTACCATTTTCAGACTCAAATGCAAGCTTGTCTACTCCATCAACCACTAAAAATCCAGAGATATGAGCACTAACTGACTCAATGGTATACTTAAAAACATACACCCCAAGATAGGGGATTCTGAATTTTCCAGTTCTTGGAGTATATGAGGCTCCATAGTTGACATCCAAGTTATTAAATAAGATAGGACCAGGTGTAGTCATTCCGTAAGTATGAGATGCAAAAAATGCCACCATCGGTGCATATCTGTAAGTTCCTTTTGAAAAATCTGTTAGTGGAAAAAAAAATGGAAAGAGTTGATTTTCATGTTTTGATCTTGTTTTGTTTATATCTTTATTCTTTATCTCAGTTATAAAAAGGGTTAGTAGAAGTAAAACAGTCATTCATTGGACTTAACAAGGGCATGTGTGTCTGGATGCCTGCCTCTTTTCTCACCTGAACTACCCAAAATTGCTTAGTCTCTCTGAGACTCAGTTTCTCCATTTAGATCAGGGTAGAATGACAGTAACACTCAATACATCACTCACAAAAACGCCTCAAAGATTAATTTGTGTGTGACTTTGATCTCTCCAGAGATGAAGGAATTCAAAGCATTTTATGATTATTATGGTATGCCAGAATGTTTTAAAGCCTCTTGTATGAATTAAAGCTGACACGATGTAGAAACAATTTTTCCTGCACGTTGTCAGACAGTTTCTGGAGGCTAAAACGGAGACCCAGTGAAATCATATGCACTATAGAGAGGCAGACAAAAGCAATCTTCTATGTAATTAATGCCAAATGTACTTACAAAGGCTGAGATTTAAAAGCAGACTAAAAAATTCACTCTTTATTATGCAGCATATTATTAAGAAAAGCCTGGTTTGAAACATATTTTTGCCATCATTTTAAAGAGAATATTAAGCACTGAACACATTTTCTTGTGTGCAAATAAAAAACGATACACTCTGGAAGTAAATCTTTAACAACCAATACTTATGAAAGTCAATGGACAAAAAGGCATCTTGCGCTACTCACTACATTTTAGCATGGTCTAACAGCCCTCAGCCGGTCAGAATGGTGCTATGACCTTCATAGAAGACACACTGCTATACACTTATTAAAGCTTTATTTATGGGATCAGGTTTGATACGAATCAAAGATGCATTCTTATTCGAGGAGAAAAAGTTTATAAATATATGTATATATGTATATATATATATATACACACACTATGTATACATATATATTATATGGCATATATACAATATATAATATATATATATTATTTTAAGAAAGTATAATCTATATTTTCTTATGCAATCTATATTTTCTTTTAAGATGCACTAGAAAAAACAAATTGGGGGATTTTTAATAAACTGCTTCTATTAAACCAACATTGAAAATTTCATATAGTGTATATGACTTAGTTTACCTGACAAAACCATGTATGTTATTCAGTAAATTTCAGAAGTAAAAGGAATTAATCCTCAAGTGAGTCCAGATTAAGCAGGTCTAAACATGCGTTTGTAAACATTTCAAAGAATAGTTTTGTTTATGACATTGAGCAAATCCAAGGACACATGTACTTTCTTACCTGGAGCTAAAGCATCTTCTCCTGCCAGCTTGACAGTACAGTTGTCACCAGTGAAAGGATGTCGGCAAGCACAGACAAAGCTAGTTCTTGCATTTATACATGTGCCTCCATGCTGGCATGGGGATCTACTACAGTATGAATACTCCTCTGTTACTGAAAAACAATCAAGATAAAAGAGGGTAAAAATAACCTGTTTTTCTGTTGATCTCAAATTAGAGTTTGCAGCAAAATGGGAAAAACACTGAGTCAGAAATAGGAAAAATGCATTCCTAGGCCCAGATCACCCACCAATGCAGTCATGGGATTTCACGAAATCTCTGAACTCTCTGCACTGCTTCTTCTGAAGCCCTTTCCTGCTTCTTGGAAGTGAGAATAATTCTGTGATCCACTGCATTTATTTGTGTTAAATATTAAGATTTCTGTCAACTGTAGAACTGATAGGCTATCTGGACACACAACCACACACAATTGAAACCAGTGCGTGACGAGGGTAATATTTCAAATCACAGAAGGAAAACAAAGTCTGTTCAATAAATGGTGCTAAGCTAACTATATATTCAGAAAAATATAAATTCCAGGTGCATAAAAATACTAAATGTGAAAAAATTATTGCATTATAATCAAATAAACAGAATATCTTTGCTGAGCTTTAAAATTTTGGAAAGCTTTTTCAACACAAAACAAACCCCAGAAACCATAAGAGAAAAATCCTGATGTTTGGCCACCTAGACTCAAAACTCATTTGCAATGAAAGCTGCACATTATCAAATTTTAAGGTGCTGAGAAAGTATTTTTTAACCGATACAACAATCTAATGACTAATATCTATAACAAATAAAAAGTTCTGACTAATCCCCACAAAAAAGAGTGTACCCCTGTAAAAATAGTGGCAAATGGGCAAGTAATGTGAGCTGGGAAGTCAGTGAACAACTACAGTTCAAAACTTATTCAACCTCATTACTAATTAAGGAGTAACAAATTATCATCAACAATGTTTTATATCAGGTGGCAACATTTAAAAACAAAACAGTCATGCAGAAAATGAATATTCTCGTATAATGTTGGTTTGACCTTATATTGTTGGAACCTTTGAATAGGACAATATGACAGAATTAAAAAGATTCATTTGCTTTGAGCCAGAAATTTCTCCCAGCAAAACATATATTCCAGAGACTCTTGCACAAAGATAATGTTCAAGAAATTTCTTCATGATATCATTTGCACTAGTGAAAAGTAGTAGGACCCCTATATGACCGCTGATGAAGGGACTTATTAAATGAATTATAGTATCTTTTCAGCAGAGCTTCCCTGTATCTCAGACAGTAAAGAATCTGCATGCAGTGCAAGAGACCTGGTTTCTATCTATATCCCCTGGAGAAGGGATGGCAACCCACTCCAGTGTTCTTGCCTGGAGAATCCCATGGACAGAGGCGCCTGACAGACTACAGTCCATAGAGTCGCAAAGAGTCAGACCCGACTAAGAGACTAACACTATTACTCCCACTTTTTTTTCAGCAAGGAATATTAGACAGCAGTAAAAGAGTGAGATAAATCCCCAACATACTCAATTTGCTGAAGACAGTGTTTCAGCTAACTTATTAGATATAGAATAATTTCAGTTATTTAGAAATCCTCAAGTTATAAATATGGTTATAAATGATAAATATGGTTATAAACATAATACATAATAATGTGGAAAGAAACGTTTGGAAGAATACATTACTAGATACAGTTACCACTATGGCTCCACCTTGTGGAAATAGTGTAAACAGTTTACAAGTCACTCATTTCAAAACATGATCATTGATGATTTTTAAAATTAAGGTTATTTGCTTTAACATTTATCTCAAGAGTGAGATCATAAATATTTTAAATACATTCTACTTCATATTTAAATAATTCAAATTCACATAAAATATGACCAAACTGCATGCCTGTGTAATTAGAATGAAAAGAATTTTTTTGAAGTCTAGTTGATTTACAGTGTTATGTTATTAGTGTCAGAGGTACAGCATAATGATTCAATATTTTAATAGACTATAGTCCATTTAAAGTTATGATAAGATATTGGCTATATTCTCATTTTGAAAAAATATTTAAGGAATACTTGTTAAGTACAGAACCTTGTAACAGAGAGCTAAAGATTGGTTGGCACTGATTTGTCAATTGAAGCTATTTTTATTTCATTATACAGTCAGATAGAAATCTACTTTTGTATATCACCTGATTTGTATTTTTTTACCTTTATTACTAAAATACTTAAAAAATGGTTAGATACTTTTATAAGTTTTTGTACATATTTGTGTTCAATGGGCAATTTGTCTCTGAATTAATAAAAATCATACTCTAAATAAAACATCATTTTTTTTTTTTTTTTACATCTTTCCTTTTGATAGAATTACATAGATTCTCTCAATTGTTTGATGATCTGAAGTTCCTGTTGAATTTATCAGGTCTGTGTGCATGCTTAGTCACTCAGTCGTGTCCAGCTCTTTGCAACGCCAGGATTGTAGCCTACCAGGCTCCTCTGTCCACAGGCTTTCCCAGTCAAGAATACTGGAATGGGATGCCATTTCTTTCTCCAGGGGACTTCCCCACTCCCGGATCAAATTCATGTCTCCTATGTCTTCTGCGTTGCAGGTGAATTCTTTACCTGCTGAGACATCATGTAATTGCTCATTTGTTCCTACTTTCAATTAGAGCGTGAGCTTTTGTGAGGACAGGACTCAGGGTTTCTACTTTTTAAACTTTGTGTCACTACTGACTAGCACAGTGCTTGACATATTGAAGTACTAAACTGTCTTTTTAAAGACAGTTTTAAAAACTGTCTTTTAATAAACAAATCAACGGAAGATTGAGTAGATGATCTCATCCTTTATCTAACACTATTTCTTCTTCACTTTTTCTCAAAGATCAGGTACAGTTTGCTTCTATGATGCCATTGGCATGTTTTTCTAGAGACATGGAATTATTTCAAGCAAACTTTCCACAACTTCTATCTTGGGTAGAACTTCAAACTCCTTCCAGTACATTTATTTTCTTTGATGAAGATCAGCACAATTAAGTTCTGCCAACTCAATATTCTCTCATCTTGTGCAAATAGCATGACTAATCTGTTAATATTCATTTTCCTGATCTGAACAGAACTAAAATTCCTTTACCACTGTATTGGAATGTTTCATAAGTCTCAATTTGTTCTGGTCTTTGCTTTCTGAACCCTGATAGGTGCTCAAGTTATACTTTTCTATTAATCCTACTTCCATATTTTATAAAGACTCATGTTAAATTTGAACTGCTTGAAGAATTCCTTACATTTTCAAAGCACTCTGTCTTTGCCAATATTTACCATTCTTTATTTTAATTGCTTGTTTAATGTATGAACTCCATGAGAAGAGAGGTTGTGTTTAATTTACCCCTCTATCCACTTAATTTTTCTCCGTGCTCATTCAGCACTCATTCAATAGGCATTTGATGAATAACGAAGAGACACTTCATACTGATGTCTTGTACTTCTATTTTTGTTTATAGTACACCTAGCACCATACATGTTTTATATAATATCTTATTTTTATTTATTATTTAAATTATTTTTATTTTTAATGCTTAGTTATAGATTAGCATCAGGATTTTATTGTTTTATTTCATCATTTAAATAATAACACTGTGCAGGACCGATAACTCTGATCCCTGCTGAGGTCAGGATGGAGTTTCTAACAGACTAGTGAGAGGACCTCTCAGTGCCTCTGGGCGACTTTTCTCGTACCCAGAAGAAAGCACTGTATAAATCCACCAGTATCTGCTCTAGATACTGTGTCCACACAACATTGTAACTTTTCTTTACCTTTCCTCCTGATGCCAATGCTAACATGTTTTCACCCTCATACTAATGTATATGTTAATTTTCAGGGCTATTCTGTTTCATCATTTATCAAAACTATCTATCATATAAGTCGTATCCTTTCATTGCTCTAAAAATGTTTCATATGTCCCTTTCCAACAACTTCTAGAAATGTGAGCAGTTGTTTATATTACTTTTTCAGATTCATTTCCTGTCCATTAGTTATGAACAGACACTCATACTCTCTTCATTAGTTAGAGATGGATCGAAACATTGTTTTCAACCATCTTACTACTTTTCCTTCAATTATCAGTTTTTATTTTGTTCTCCTTCTTAAATTCATGTCTTTTGTTCTTGATCTTGTTTCTGGGATCTTTTTTTCTCAACACTTCAAATATAATTTAAAGCTCTTTTCATCATATCAACAATCTTTACCAAATGGATTAGCCCTGTTTCAGATGATTTACTCTAACACTTGTCATTTATATTTATCCTAAGTCACAACCCAGAAAATGAAATGTTTTTTTACTCAACATTATCATCTGTTTTGCCTTTTTCTTTAGAGTTATAATCTTCAATCAAAAGAATATTAAAAATGGCAAAGGTACTGAAACATGTTCAACAATGTTAGTCATTAGGAAAATGCAAAATAACATCACAATTAAATACAATAATATATCTATTAAAATAGTAAAATAAACAACAAGTGCTGACAAGATTGTGGTGCAATTAGGATTCTCATACATTTCTAATGGAAATGGCAAGTGGTTGACCAGTTCTGACAAAGTTAAAACTATATTTATTTTATAACTAAGTTATGCTATGGCTGTATAACTCAGGAGAAATGAAAACTGTGTATGCACAAAAACCTGTATGTATGAGTGTAAACCTGAATGTTTACAGCAGCTTTATTCATAATCACCCCAAACTGTAAACAGCCAAAGCATCCTTCAATTGCTAAATGGGTAAACAAACTGTAGGTCATCCATAGGATGGACCACTACTCGGTGATGAAAAGGAACACATGCAACAACATCGAAGGATCTCAAATATACCAGGTGAAAGAAGCCAGGCTCAAAAGCCTACATAGCATAAAAGATAAAGAAAAGTTATAATGTCGTGGTGGACATAGTATCTAGAACAGATACTGGTGGATTTGTACATAGCATGAAAGATAAAGAAAAGTTATAATGTCGTGGTGGACATAGTATCTAGAACAGATACTGGTGGATTTGTATAATGTTTTGCATGATTTAATGTAAAAGATACTCTGCAAAAGATAAAAGGGTAAAGGAGAGAAAACATATCACTGTGGTGACTGGGAGTGGAGATAGAGTTGACTAAAAAGGTACATAAGAGAATTTGAGGGTGTGATGGAACTGTTCATCTTGACTTTTGTGGTGATTACATGACTACACATCTGTCAGAATTCACAGACTGCATGTCAAAAATAGCGAATTAAAGAAAAAAACAGTGAATTTAACTCTATGTAAATTATACTAAAAATAAACAGACATCTCCCCAACATTTTTATTTCTATTATTTTGTTTGCACAGATCCTTCTTCTACATCTTTATGTCTTTCTTAAAGACTTTGAGTTCAGAGACTCATATACTTTCCTGGTTCTGATTATTTTTTCTCTCTCCCACGTTTCTATCTTCAGTACTCTACTTTTTCTCTAGCTACCTAATTTACTTCTGTGCCCTCAACTATCACATCAGTGCAATAATTTCCAATTTTTATCTACAAACCCTCTTCTGCTTCCAGACCTACATTCAGTTCAGTTCAGTTCAGTCCCTCAATTGCATCCGACTCTTTGAGAACCCATGAACTGCAGCATGCCAGGCCTCCCTGTCAATCACCAACTCCCGGAGCCAACCCAAACTCATGTCCATCAAGCCATCCAACCATCTCATCCCCGTCCCCTTCTCCTCCTGCCCTCAATCTTTCCCAGCATCAGGGTCTTTTCCAACGAGTCAGCTCTTTGCATCAGGTGGCCAAAGTATTGGAGTTTCAGCTTTAACATCAGTCCTCCCAATGAACACCCAGGACTGATCTCCTTTAGGATGGACTGGTTGGATCTCCTTGCAGTCGAAGGGACTCTCAAGAGTCTTCTCCAACACCACAGTTCAAAAGCATCAATTTTTCGGCACTCAGCTTTTTTTATAGTCCAACTCTCACATCCATTCATGACCACTGGAAAAACCATAACCTTGACTAGACAGACCTTTGTTGGCAAAGTAATGTCTCTCCTTTTTAATATGCTATCGAGGTTGGTCATAACTTTCCTTCCAAGGAGTAAGCATCTTTTAATTTCATGGTTGCAGTCACCATCTGCAGTGATTTTGGAGCCCAGAAAAATAAAGTTAGCCACTGTTTCCACTGTCCCCCCATCTATCTGCCATTTACTCATTGACTTTTGAACATTTCCATAGGGATAGAGGTGGCTCAGTGGTAAAAAATTTGCCTACCAATGCAGGCGATCTTACCAACCCAAGTCTGGGTTGGGAAGATCCCCTGGAGGAGGGTGTGGCAACCAACTCCAGTATTCTTTCCTGGAAAATTTCATGGACAGAAGAGCCTGGCAAGGGGCAGTCCATGGGGTCACAAGAACCAGACATGATTGAGTGATTGGGCATGCAGAAGCTCACACACACACGCAGGGATACAGAGCTTTAAACTAATGTATCACAGACTAAATTTCTCTTCCCATGTGCATCTGCACTTCCTTCTTAACCTTTCTATTTCCATTAATAGAATGACTGACTTCTCATCATCGATGCTTTATTTAAATGTTGGTGCTATTTTTATTCCAAGTTTTTGTGTTTTCAACTGGCTGTTTTCTGCTAAAGATATATTCACATTTAACTAACTTTGCAGTTTTCATTTTGTTCCTTTCTCTATCACCTATTGAGGTCTTAATCTATTCAAGTCAGGATAGTTGTAATTTTGTAACTGATGTCTGGAAGAACTTAGAATAAATTTTAATAATGCACACACGTGATTATGCTATCAGTCAGTTCAGTTGCTCAGTCATGTCCGATTCTTTGTGACCCCGTGGACTGCAGCATTCCAGACTTCCCTGTCCATCACCAACTCCTGAAACTTGCTCAAACTCATGTCAATTGAGCTGGTGATGCCATCCAACTATCTAATCCTCTGTCGTCCCCTTTTCCCTCTACTTCCAATCGTTCCCAGCATTAGGGTCTTTTCCGTTTGTTCTTCACTTTGGGTGGCCAAAGTATTGGAGCTTCAGCTTCAGTATCAGGCCTTCCAATGAATATTCAGGGCTGATTTCCTTTAGGATGGACTGGTTGGGTATCCTTGCAGTCCAAGGGACTCTCAAGAGTCTTCTCCAACACCACAGTTCAAAAGCATCGATTCTTGGGCACTCAACTTTCTTTATGGTCCAACTCACACATCTATACATGACTACTGGAAAGACCAAAGCTTGAGTAGATGGACCTTTGTCAGCAAAGTAATGTGTCTGCTTTTTAACATGTCTAGGTTGGTCATAGCTTTTCTTCTAAGGAGCAAGTGTCTTTTAATTTCATGGCTGCAGTCTCTGCAGTGATTTTGGAGCTCAAGAAAACAAAGTCTGTCACTGTTCCCATTGTTTCCCCATCTATTTGTCATGAAGTTATGTAACCCGATGCCATGATCTTCATTTTTTGAATGTTGAGTTTTAAGCCGTCTTTTTCACTCTCTTCTTTCACTTTCATCAAGAGGCTCTTTAGTTCCTTTTCACTTTCTGCCATAAGGGTGGTGTCATCTGCATATCTGAGGTTATTGATCATCTTATACTCTTGCTCAAAAATCTTTCATTGTTACTAGCAATGAATTTAAACATATGATACTGCACACAGGGTATAAATGGTTGATTGAATGAATGCTCAGCTCAAAACTACCTCTTTCATGAGATTTGCCCAAACATCCAGTTCTTAATAAGACACTGAGCTTTTATGACAATAAACTCCTATAACACTCATTTAGTGCTTAGTATATGCTGTGACATGTCTCTCTTCTTTCATGTTCAAAACAGCTATATCAACATGGTGTTCAGAAGCACATGGAAAAAATTTTTAAACATAAAACACAACAATGAAATACCACATTACTCTATAGGTACATCTTCCACTGTCAACTTGTGTTACAACAAAATTACAAAGTTTTCTTTATATTCCCATTGCCTGCCGGGTTCACTATTTTTCCAGAAATTGAGCCCTATCCCATGATTTTATTTACTAATACTACACTTGGCTCCCTACACACACTCAGCACATCCCACAGTACTGATTCTCTACCTCTGCTTTTTCTTTTATGCATAACATTCATCACCTTTTACCAGACTATATAATTTACATTTTTGCTTATCTTTCTCTATCCCTGCTAGAGTGTAAGCTCCGAAAAACACAAATTTCTAAAAATGCTATGTATCTCAAGCATCTATAAAAGTACCTGATTTTATTGGTAGTTAATATTTGTGCAGCTACCTCTAAAATCTATTATAAATATCCCTGAAAATTTTTAAATTTAACACTTGTTTAAGATTATAAAGTCTAGAAAAGAGTTCTTAAGGGACTGTTGGTTATTAAAATGATATCTTTCTTTGTAAAAGGTAGATGTGTATTTTAATTTCTACATGACTGGCAAAATAAGACTCAGTAATTTTCTTTCACTGACTTCTTTAGTTCTCTAAACACTGTATAATAAGTATTTTTGGTAATTAGTTTGAAAGGTGAAGAGACTTGAGTTTAGATTAATCAATTATATCAACAAAACAAAATACCATGTTATATTTCCCCGAAAGTGATGTTCAAAATAAGCAGATTTGAATAATTCAAATAAAATTTATAATAAAATAATTATTATTTCTCTTTAAAAATATTTCCTATTATTTAAGACCAAATAGTGTTTATTATTAAACATCCCAGCTAGTCACTCTGGGACTCTGAGAAAATATTAATACTTATTATTTCTGAGAAATAATACTAAGAAAATACTTATTATTTCTCTTCAGATCCACTTTGAAGCTGTGCATAGTAAAACTGGCAATTATAAACTTTTAGGGTATGTTTTTCAAATTTCATGTGCAGAAAACATATGGCATAACTATTTTTTATGCTGCAATTTTTTGTCAAGATGTGAGAATCATGTCCACTCAGACGGCTGTGCAACACACTCACAATTTGTGATTTAATAATCCCAACAGATTATTCCTCATGTTTGAAAATGAGTACAACATAAAATAATATTACAGTGTCAGGTGCAATTTTGAACTTACAGTGTTGTTAGCAACCAGTGGAAAGACATCCATTCATTGTATTTAATCACAGGCCAGTTAATAATTAGATCTGGTGTCAAATCTTTGGTGTCAAAGAAACAGTTTGCTGTTGAGAAATAGCTCCTGTGATTCTTGTTAGGAGACTAATCTTAGCATATGTAGTGACTATGTAAATGAATCCTGGTATCCTGTTCCATTTCTTTTTTATCGTCAGATGCATGTGTTATAAATTTTGGCTCAGATGAGAATGTCAAGCACATAGAGTTCTGACTGTTCACCTTTAGATTCCATGGTCACTTTATTACAAGACATTAAGCAGGAAAGAGTTGTCAATTTTGCCAGCATCTTCTCTTCAACTGTCATCCTTCCATACAAAGGGGAATCCTCTGGAAAGCTAGGGGATTCTTTTCTTCTTCTTAGGAACAATGAACAAAAACTACTTCATTTAATATTCTCTTCAACCTTGTTTTATTGACACAAACTGGCGATGCTATCCTCAGAAGACAGGCTTGCTAACCAACTCTGGCACAAAGAGTATCTTTAAGATCATGAGCAGAAAAGAGTTTATATAGCAGGCCTGAGACTGCTACCTTTAGAAATGCTGACTTTCAAGAATTTGCCCTTGATCCATATCTGGGAACTTGGCTTCTCTAATTAAAAACTGTCTTCATAGTGCCCTGACTCATGGTACAAATGATGTGTTTTATAGGCTGAACTTCTTTCCTATTAGAGTTTTGGTATGTGCTCAGCAGAGGGAGCCTACATGACCAACCTTGTTTGAACTGAAAGTTTGTGTCCCCCACAAACTCATATGTGGAATTTCTAACTCCCTAAGGGATGGTATTAGGAGGTGGGGCCTGTGGGAGGCATTTAGGTATTTAGGGTGGAGCCTTCATGAGTAGGATTAGTGCCCTTTTAAAGGGACCCCAGAGAGCTCTCTCCTTCCTTCCCTTTCTGTCATGTGAGAATAAAAGAAGCTGACAGTCTGCAGTCCAGAAGAGGGCTTTCATCAGAAACTGACCATGCTGGCCTGATCTCAAAACCGTGAGAGGTAAAGTGCTACTGATTGTAAGCCACCTTACCTATGGTACTTGTCATAGCAATATAGCCGTGTGCGCTGACTAAGACAAGCCCCAATAAAAACCTTAGGAGTTGAATATCTGGTGGACTTCTATGGGCAGAAAAATCTCATGTTATTGCATGTTTTGGTGACTGGAAAAAAGATCCCACACAGAAGTGTACCCCCTTATAGGAGGGAAAGAGCCTAAGAAAGCCTATGCATGGATTTCTCCAGATTCTGCCTGGGTCCTTTTCCTTTGCCAATTATATCAAGTGTCATTTCACTATAATAAACCTTAGCTATGTGTGTAGCTATTTTCAGAGTACCGTGAGTGCTTCCAGCATATCGGCAAACATTTTGGATACCTTATGAAATGCATTGTAAACTCTAAATTGAAGCAGCAATCCTTCAAAATTTAATTAGCTTATATTCAACTATTTTGTATAGAATTCAACTTATCCTGAGGCATATGTGAGAATGATTATTTTTTATAACATGGAAAAGCATATCAAGAGCCGAAATACCGTGGAAAATACTCATTAAAACTTCTGCAGATCTCTTTTAGTGCCTGTAATGCACAAGAATTTTTATACATTTAAGCCTTTACATTTTTAATCTTGTTCCTTTTGACTTATTGTTATGTGATAAGCATAAACTCATTTATCAACATGTTGAATTTAAAACACAGTGACTTATAAATTAAAAGTAGAACAATGGAATACCATGAGCATTTAAATTATGTTGATACATGGGTATAATTACATATCAAATATTAAGTGAAAATATTAAAGGAAGAAAATATAAACATTGAATATAACTGAGAAAATTGTATCATATAGTCATAACCATGTTAATAATACACTGTGTGCCAGTTGATTTCTTTGATCCTTAAACTTTGTAAGGTGGGTATGTTATTCTAATTTTATATATGAGGAAGGTAAGTTTTAGAAAAAAAGATTTATTACAAGTAAGTCTTGCTAGGTGATTCAGTGCTTCTTAATCATCCACAATTGCCTGTATGTTGTGTCACAAAATTTATAAATGATTTTAAAATGGTATAAAACAGTTAAATGTCCACTAGTTTCTTATTTTTCTCTTTTAAACTGCTTATATTCACAGCAATGATCATTTAAAAAGCTGTATATCATACACTACCAAATCTTTTACAAAATGTAATCTTTCTTAAAAAGACTACTAAAGTGATAGTGATGAATGAGAGGTTTATTAAGGAGAGTTAAACATACCTGGTAAATACAGGGGAAATAGTTCAAGTAGAAAGCCAGTGGACTCACGAGCAGAGGACACAGCCTCAGCCGTGCTGCTGACATTGTTGCCACAGAATTCAGCTTCTCTTGGAAGGCAAGCAGCTAAACTCTTTCTGCAGGGACAAGTCTGCCAATTGTACAACAAATCCTCAAAGTGGAAATAAAATCCTCTTGATGTCTATTGGACTATTGTTTAGAAACAAATAAAATATTTAGGGATTCAACCAGAACAGTTTATCAGCATTGGCCTAGGAGGGATCATAGTTAGCATAACTGAATGTGGCAATGGCTCAGAAGAAAGTGAGGGGAAGAGGACTCTGAATTTTACCTGCTGTTGTATCAGCCCCAAGAAGATCTTGTATGGCCAATGGTAACTTTCAATTACAACTGCCCATTGTCCATTATCATAGAAAAGCTAAACTGAAAAACAGCCACTTACTTCCCTCTGATCAGAAGCAGAAATAAGTGGCAGTATTTGGATTCTCAAAAAAGCAAACTCTCTGGGAGTTTGACTCAGGTCATAAGAAATATTCAGATATGGCCAGAGCCTGAAATAGGTATGATGCATCAAACACAAGCAGAAGGAAGAGGGTATCGTGGTTCAGCTGAGCCCTGTGTCCAGCAGGCCAGGAGTCAGACTCTGTCGCAAGGCATGACCTTAGGCAGAGGGTTAGTTTACTCATCTTCAAAGTAAGAATAATGATAGCTACCTCATAAATGTTAAATGAAGGAACATACGTAGAATAGTTTGAACTGAGCCTGGGATGTAGTGTTATTAAACAGTATCCAATATTACCTCATTATAGTATTCCTGTTACTAGGCTTCAAAGGAGGTTATCAGTTATTAAGATTAAACAGAAAGAGACTCACAGACATAGAAAACATTTATGGTTACCAAAGGGGAAAAGGGGAGGGAGGAGGGATAAATGAGGTTGAGATGAACATATATACACTACTATATATAAAACAGATAAACAACAAGGACCTACTGTATAGCACAGGGAACTATATTCCATATTTTATAATAACCATAAGGGGAAAGAGTCTAAAGAAAAATATGTATAATATAAAAAAGAATCTAAAGAAGAATATATGTGTGTCTAACTGAATTGCTGTGTTGTATACCTGAAGCTAAAAATATATTATAAATCAATTACACTTCATAAAAAATTAAATTAAAAAAACTATGTTTAAATGATCTTTATTTCTGTAAATTGTATTTATTCTGCAAATTATAGTGGTTATTATCTGAATAATATTGTGAGAGTTTTAAAATGATGATAAGTTACCTTCTGGCATTAGGTAAGGGGATAATGTGGCTGGACTATATTTACCAGACCATAGCAAAGGTCAAAGGAAACACAGCCAAATTTAAGTAGCGTTTCACTGTGCCTCACAGCTGGTATCAAAGCAAGTAGTATATTTTGCAATTGGTTTATTCTTATAGGAGAATTTAGCCTGAATCCACTGGTTTTATTACCTTACATATACTTTACCTGCTCAGCTGTCCAATGAATGCCACTAGTTTTATGACCCATAGAAGCAGAGCTGGCTTAATGAACATGCATATCTATGCATCCACTTGAAAGAGCCCCACACATTATGTTGCTGCTCCTACATAAAGTGAATATCTACCCCAGATATGAAATTAGGCCAATATATCTCCATTGCCATGACATCATTATGGGTTATCTTTACAAAGATAAAATAAAGAACTTTTAATTAATTATTAACTTTAGGTCTATAAAAATTCTACTTACAGTAAATAAAGAAACCAGAAGCAATTATATCAAGGCATCAGTAAAAAAAGAATCAATACTAAGTTAATTATTAGCCCATTAATATAGTGGTATATAAATACTCAGTGCAATTTTTATAAGCTCCTAGCATGCATTCTTTATAATGAAAGAACATGAAACTTTGTTAGTTTTGTATGTTCTATTGAATCTCTTAATTTTGAAGCTATTTAAATTTATAGTTGCTGTATAGATACAGGTATTCTTTTTATTTAAGGGGGAAAAGGACATGGCTTACCTGGTGTATGATCATACATCCTATGGAGCTTAACAGAAACTCATTTGCAGTGTCCATAGAAGAAAGACCAAGGGTTAAAATAATATGGAGGAAGAACAACACGTTTTTCCTAAAATGATTATTATGAGAACATCTTGTATTGAAACATCGCCTTTTCTTGGAAATATGTAAAGCCTAAATAATTTGTTCTGTGATCCCATAGAGTAAGATTAGCTCTCCTGAGTCAGATTAATTTGAAAGGAGTCATAAGTAAATACAATAGTTTAAATAGTGAAAAGATATCTCAACTTTGTATTATTCTGTGATTTTTAATATTATCAGAACATTCAGAGATAAAACATGAAGGGTCATATTATTCTAGGATAATGATTACCCTTTTGTAATTAAAAAGCAATAAAATACAAAATTCATCCAAATGAGTGTATAATTCAACAGCAGACTCATATGAGAGGTACACTGCCATTTCTTTTAGGAATAGTATTCTTTTCATTGTGAAGAGATTATTTAATGTTACTCATATGCCAAACATCTTAATAAAACACTTCTTTCATACAGAGAGACTATTAAGTACTTTATATGCACTACAATAAATTCTTCTTTCCTCCCAAACGTATGCTTCTCCTCTGGCGTTTACAGTATTTGTCAATGGTACTTTTACCCTTGCATTTTCCAAGTACAAAACCACAGAATATTCTACTTTTCTCCCCTTCCCAAGTGCCATGCATTCAGGCTGTGAATGGCTCACATTTTTTTTTTTTTTTTACAGTGATCTAGTTTGCGACTGATACAGTCTGGGACTGGATATTTATGCTAATGAGCTCAGCAAAATACCGATTGCAATTCCATCATATGAATACAAGAATCTGAGATTCAGATAGGTGAACTTACTCAAGGCTACACAGATGTACTGAAACAGCTAGGACTGGAATCATGTGTTGTTGTTCCTTAGACCATTAATTTCCCCACTATCTTTTCATTTCTGCTGAGAGTACTTTTACAACATTATTCATACCCATCTCCTCTGATTTAGTTATCTCTTCCTGAGATCTAGTTCTTACGATTTTGCCAATAATGTCCTAACTGGTTCTCTAATTTCATGCTACACACAACTGCTGGCTTCATGTTCCTGAGACGCAGTTCTCACCATACCCAACCCTCTGCTCGAAATTTCCAAAGACCACTCTTCACAAAATCATGTCTACCTGCCTGGAATATGTCTCCCAAAATTTATAGGTTGAAATACTAACCCCCACCATTGATGATATTAGGAGGTGGGAACTTTGGAGGTGCTTTGGAGATGAGGGTGGTACCCTCATGAATGGGATTAGTGTTCTTATCAAAGAGACTTCACAGGCTCCCTCATCCCTTCTGCCATGTGGGAATATAGCCAGTGGTTATCAGAACCAAGTGAACCAGGAAAAGGGCCCTCACCAGATGGTTACTATGCTGGCACCTTAATTTTAGTTTCCCCAGCCTCTACAGGTTGAGAAGCAAATTTCTGTTGTTTATAAGCTACCCAGCCTGTGGAATTTTGTTAAAGCAGCCCAAAGGTACTAAGATACTTAGCTTGTCATTCAGGGCCTTCTATCAACAGCCCAAATTGAATTCCTGCTCACTGTGCATTCACTGGGCCAGTCACTCAACAGATATTCACTGAGCTCCTATGGTACACCAAGCATTTTGTCAGGTAACACCAAAACAAACAGGACACAATCTAGTCTTATTCATCAAGGAGCTCATTGTCTAATAAATTCCTTTAATTACATATGCAAAGAAAATGTTCCACAAGGGCAAGCTTGATTATTTTATAGGGGGCCTGTCAGAAAAAAAGTTAAGACATATAGAACAAATATTTACACTATAAGCATTTGTTTTGTATTGATAACTGCTTTACATAGGATGATATAAGATTCAAATAATATATCAGAGATCTTTGAATTACTTAAGTATTTGTCCAAGCTCAGTTAAGTGCCTTTTATAGCTTATGATCTTGCTAAACCATACAGATCTACTAAATAGACTTAAATAGGAAAACAGATTAAATGTTATTTTTTGATAATAGCTTACCAGGAAGTAGAATGTTGTCTGTGTTTCTTTGGGCCCGGCCTATCTGGAAAGTTGTCAGGTTCACTGTTGGTTTAAGAGCATTTGATTTCTTCAGCGATGGTTTTATCTGCTTCTGTGACTTGACAATATTTGCAATGCTACTAGACAGTGATTGATTTATATACCAAGTTAAATTAGATAGGGCAATTTGAGTTTTTATTTCAATTACTGATTCCACATGTTCTGTCAGACTTTTCTGAAGAAGCTGCATACTTGGTAGGGAATCTTTTATCCTCTTGGGTATGGTAGCATTTAGTTCTGATATACTTCTAGAAGCATCATGACATACTGTTACTACTTCATAGAGAGTCTTGTTAATTAAAGAGAAATTAATAGAAAGATGGATGGATTTTGCTTCTAGTGCTTTAAATCTGGAATTTAATACCTGCAGTTGTAGAGCCTGGTTGCTCTCGTCTGTAGCCGCACTGCCTTTTTTAAGTGAAACATAGTAAGGTATGAGCATCTTGGTCACTTTAGACTCAATGCCTTGCAATCGAGTTTCAAAATTTTGGGAAATTTTTGTGGCTGAGAGTATTTTTTCCTCCAGCTGACTTATATTTTGCTGGAATTTTATGACTTGGAAGCTGGTTTCATTGAACATTTGGGAAATCTCTTGAAAGGTGGACAGCCTTACTTTTTCATCTTTAGGAATATATGCAAGGGCTTTGGCAACTTGCAGAACAAAGTTATATCTCTGATCGTCATTGACCAAAATCTGAATAGAATCATTCAACTGTTGAAACTGAGAAATAAATGCCAATATAGTGTCCATATTTTGGGTACATTTATGATGGATCTCAGGATTATACTTTAGTATATTTAAAGTTTCTTTTAATACATAGTTGTCTTGAATGAAATCAATGGCATCATTTACGATAGTTATTGTCTTATTTAGACCATCTTCCATTTCTAAGGCATGTTCATTGATACGTCTGTCTAAGGCAACCCCACGGCTCTGTACTTCATTTCTAAGTAAGTTGTATCTTCTTGTAAGTTCTTTAGTAAGTACATTAAGACTGTTAACAGCACTAGTCAGACTTTCCACTTTTTTCTTTGTAGCAACTACTTCTTTTGGTTGTTCGTAAGTCATTGTCTCTCTCAAGGACGCTCCCTGCTCGAGCAAGGGTTGAAGGATCTCCATATCATAAGTCAAATCATTTAGTTGCTCATTCATTTTATCCATCTTATTGTCCATTGGAAAGAGAAACTCAACCAATGTTTGGTTTAAAACCTGTAAATTCTCTTCTGTGTCCTTAATTTGAACTTTAAAATTATCTCTATACTTGGATAACATGTCTTCACATTCCTTTCTGACAGATTCTTTCTCCATCTCCAAAGCAAGGGTAAGATTGTTTATCTTGCTGTCTTGGGTGTGCAAATCATCAGATATCTGCAACAACATCAAACCTTGCTTCTTTATATTCTGATATAGAGTAGATACATATTCAGTGATGTTATTGCTAACTGATTCAGGAACTGGAACACTCTTCTGATTTGATGTTTGTTCAGTCGATAAAAGATGCTCTTGCACTTCCTTCATTTTAGAAAGGGTCTTGTTCAGGGATTCATAATACAGAATTCTCCTGGAGCGCTCCTGTTCTAGAGCATCTTCTAAATGAGTCTGCTTTGCTTCTAGTTCTTTAACAGGCTTCTCACACTTAAAGGTCATTTCTTGTCTTATATTTACAATGTGATTTTTCAGGTCCAGTATATCTGTTGAAGTAGGCCTATTTTCTTGCACTAAAACAGACTTTTGCTGGACTGCTACTGAAATTACAGATTCATTAACTTGTTGAATTATTTGTTTGACATTTTCAAGTTCCTTGGAGACAGTTGATACAGTCTTGAAGAGCTGTGCTACGGTCTCTTCTATGTCATTTTGAAAAATTTTTAATTGTTCTCTTACTATTTCTTTCACCAGATCATTAATGCTTTTGGACTTTAGGCCTGGAGAAAGAAATAAGAAACAACAATAAATGACATATTATTTTAACTGTGTAAAACTCTTTATATCTCTAAAAAGGTAAAAGTTTGAGACTAAACATTAATGACATGAAATGATAAAAATATTTCTTGACTACATTTGCTTATGAAATTTTAAAAAATTACTGGCATTCCTAAAAGGTGATCACTTCTTAATTGGTAAGTATGAGGGGAAAAAATCAGTTGCAGTTAGTACACACTAGAATTATAGAACTAAGTTTCTCTGGACAAAAAGACATGAAGGAAATACTATGGACTTCAGTTAACAGATCCTTGTATGCAACGATTCTAGCCTTAGTTTTATATGAAAATAAACAGTTTGGGGCTTTCTGCCTTAGTACCTGGTGTTAGCTCATGACTGTTTATTAGCTTCCTAGTACAGTTGACCCTTGAACAAAGCAGGGATTGGGGCACCAGCCCTTTGCACAGCCAAAACTCCACATATTATCTGCAGTGGCCCTCCGTTATATCCGAGGTTCCTCTGAATCTCTGGTGGCTCAGTGGTAAAAGGACCCGCCTGCCAAAACAGGAAACATGGGCTTGATCCCTAGGTCAGGAAGACCTCCTGGAAAAGGAAATGGCAACTCACTCCAGTATTCTTGGCTGGGAAATCCTGACGTGCTACAGTCCATGGGGTCACAAAGGAGTTGGACATGACTGAGTGACTAAAAAACAGATGTCTGAATCCACAGCTCCACATCCTTAGATTCGACCAACTGACTGTGGATTGTGAGGCACTGTAGTATTTACTACTGAAAAATCTCTGTTTATGCTTATGTAAGTGGGCCTAGGAGATTCAAACCTATGTTGATAAAGGGTCAACTGTAGTTAGGTTTCAGAGCTTGTATTTGTGCTTCTAAAACTTAATGTGTTGACTGCAGAAAGAAATTTCATGAGGTTCCCAAATGAGGAGCAATATGAAGTAATAATCACAAAATTCAACAATAGTTCATAACAACAATGAAATAAAAATAATGAGATGTTTGGGGAACCACAAAACTAAGTCAAACAAAGACAGAAATTTAAGATATACATGACCTATCATAACATGATATTAATTCTTTTTTAGGTGATTTTATTTATTTATTTTTATTTTGATAATTCTTTAATTTTTTTATTGAAGTATAGTTAATTTACAATATCATTACATTAATGCTTAACAAAAAGGGGAGAGGAAACTTGCCATTAATAAACTACATACTAATACCTCCCTTTTAGAAAGAACAGATTGATCACAAGCCAGAATTATGGACATTCAAAAAGCAGCATTAAAAAAAAAGGGAAAAGAGGAAAAAACTCTTGAACTATTCAGAATCATTTAAAACAGGAAATAAATATTTTTAAAAAGTAAAAACAGACAAACCAGTTACATACAAAAACAAAGTGGAAAAACTAAAACATACTTGAGGCATATTTATAAGATGTGGCAATGAAATAGATATAAATGAAAGATATGTCCATTCAAATACAAGTAGCCAACATTTATAATGCAAAATACAGGCAACATATAACAAATCATTTTAAATTGAAGGTCTGCACAATGTAGTATTGAAACAAGTTATGGCTACTATGAAGTCTATTCAAGAAAGGTGATTAGCGAATAAAAATATATAGTCTCTACATGTCTCTATTTTGTAAGCAAGTTTTCAAAAGTGTTTAAGTTGCTTGATAGACTTACATAAAGCATATTGTGAAAGAGCAATTATACCAAATGGAATGATGTATTGCTTAAGCATCTTGATACTGGATAATTCATGTGATACAAAGACAAAGCTGTGAATGGATAAATACTTCCTTAGGGAGTCTAAACACTAAAGATGAATGTTGTTAATAGATCTTTTAAGGTCTAAGATTTTTAGAGCACAAAATTTACATTTCTAAACCTATTGGAAACTGAAATAAACTTAGTCTAAAAACTATAAGTAAGTGAAAATCAACTTGTATATAATAGAAAAAAAAAGCATGTGAAGTATGAAATAGTAATCAGTGACACACAGCACCAAAATACTAAAGAAAGGCTAAGTTTATTAGAAAAGATTGAATAGCTGCAATTAAGATAAATTATACTGAAACAGTCTAGCTTTTGCACTTACTAACATGAACAATTATACCAAGACAGTTTTTAAAGTATTTTTATTTTTTTATCGGGATGGGGAATACATGTAACTCTATGGCTGATTCATATCAATGTATGACAAAACCCACTGAAGTGCTGTGAAGTAATTAGCCTCCAACTAATAAAAAAAAATAAATTAAAAAAAATAAAAAATAAAATAAAAATAGAAATGATTTTAATGTTAACAAAAAAAATAAAGTATTTTTATTTTTAAAATTTTACTTTGCGTTTGACACATCACTCATTTATACAACAAACCTTCTTTGAGTATATTCTAGATGCTTCATAGAAAATGAAATTTGGTCAATGAGATTTATGACATTTAAAACAGAATACGGTAGCTTCACTGAGTGTAAGGCACCACTTAATAGAAAAGATATTTTTATGGCACTTTATATAAGATCATTTAGTCATTTTCCGTTAGTTAAAATTATCTTTAATTCTCATGGTAACAACTAGATGAAACACAATTAAGGTTAGGAATCAAACTTCTCTGAAATTTATAACCTAATGATTTTGGCTTTAAAATGTTTTTCAAGATTGACAAGGTAAAATAAAACTTAAGTGTAACTGAATTTATTAATTGTAAACAATAGCAACAATAACAATGGATTTTTAAAGGGGAAAGCAGCATGATCTGAAAATCAGGAAAAGAATGAAAATAGGTGAAAACACTGTAAATAGGTATAAAATTCAGTATAGAATCCTGAATAAAGTAATTATAAAAAAAATAAACAATAAAAGTAACAATTTATGCTTTAAAATTTTAATGGAAAACCGCATTGGCTAAAGGGTAAAAATTATAGCTAGTGTTTGAAAAGTAATCGGATTATTAGCTTTAAAAACTTGTTTCAAGAAAACAAGCTCTTCAGATAATATTCATGTAATTTGTTACTATAGAAACACCTGTGCAAGAATCTAACTTTTGCAAAAATAGGTTAAAACGCCTTATGTCAATATTTGAGTGAGCACATCATTTTAAGTGTATTTGATTTTGTTTCATGTGACTCCATGTTCTACTACTTCCTAAACAATTTGGTATTGTATATGGTGACTTAACAGATATATCTGATATCAGATACCTAGGCTTGTCCCTCCTGTGGCTGTGAATGCATGGCCTATTCATAACACTTGGATAACTCTTAAGGTGTTGGGGCATTTGATTTTAAATAGTTTCTCCAGCTCCTAGCAGATAAAGCAGTGCTGCTTGGTCTGATGTAGTGTAAGTGAGAGAAGGGTCATGGTTTTGCTGGGAAAGTGCAGTACCTTGGGGGTGAATTTAGCTCTTGTTCCCTGTATGAACATTCATTAACTGCAAGCCCTCTGGTTCTTTTAACCGACTGGGCTCAGCTCACAATTAATGCCTCCTATCACTTCCTGGCAGATAGATGGGGAAACAGTGACTGATTTTATTTTTCTGGGCTCCAAAATCACTGCAGATGGTGATTGTAGCAATGAAATTAAAAGACGCTTACTCCTTGGAAGGAAAGTTATGACCAACCTAGACAGCATATTAAAAATACAGAGACATTACTTTGCCAACAAAGGTCCGCCTGGTCAAAGCTATGATTTTTCCAGTAGTCATATATGGATGTGAGAGTTGGGCCATAAAGAAAGTTGAATGTCAAAGAATTGATGCTTATGAACTGCAGTGTTGGAGAAGACTCTTGAGAGACCCTTGGACTGCAAGGAGATCTAACCAGTCCACCCTAAAGGAGATCAGTCCTGAATATTCATTGGAAGGGCTGATGCTGAAGCTGAAACTCCAATACTTTTGGCCAACTGATGCGAAGAGTTGACTCATTTGAAAAGACCCTGATGCTGGGAAGGATTGAGGGCAGGTGGAGAAGGGGACAACAGAGGATGGGATGGTTGGATGGCATCATTAACTTGATGGACATGGGTTTGGGTGGACTCCGGGAGTTGGTGATGGACAGGGAGGCCTGGCGTGCTGTAATTCATGGGGTCTCAATGAGTCAGACATGACTGAGTGACTGAATTGATTGAAGAGGGACTGTTGTTACTATGAGGGCATATTTTTGTTGTGTTAGGGCCAGAAGTTTTGTTAGTAGGTTCACAAAAGGCTGTTGACAGGCCTAATTCTCTCAGGTTATGATAACTAAATTTTGCTAAACAAATTTTATTACGATGTTTATAGTTGATTGTGTACTGTTCCTATTTAACTTCTTTCTTAAGCTATCACTTCAGGGAAAATTTATTCCTTTCTCATGCTTGCTATGAGTTTTAGCCATAGGGAACATACCAGAAATGTAAGACAGAGTCTTTCTTTCAGTTGGTTAATAGCACTAATAATTTACATCACTGAATAAGTAATGATGGCTCTGTACTAATAAATGATATGGAAATCTTCACCTTTTTATTTCTTTTATTTGTGAACCACATAAAATAGAGGAAAAAAAATAACATGAGTGGTAGAAATGGGATGCACAGTGAATATTTTTTATGTACAAAATAAAGTGAAAGGGACAAGTAATCCTGAAACCTGGAAACATACAATAAACCTAGTGAATTGAGATGCTCCTAGTAACCAAAATTTGTCTAGAAAATCTATGGCCTGCCTGAAATCTCTTTGCCAAATTAACTCCTCCTGATCCACTACTTATCAGTTGACTTGGTTTTTCTTGGTAGAAGCCTTCCCTGATCCCCTTAGATTGGATTTATTGAAATTATCAAGGGGTGCTATTGTATTGCTACCATACCAATTACTCACTATACATAAAACTCTCTGGTAGGCAGAATGCTGCTGCCCCTAAGATGTTCAGTCCCTAATTGCCTGAACTTGTGAATATGTTACCTTCCATGGCATCTTGACAGATATGATTAAGGTTAAGAACTTTGAAATGAGGAGATTATCCTGGATTATCCAGATGGGTCCAATGTAATCATATGTGTCCTTAATGAGGAAGAAGGCAGAAGAGTGGGTCTGAGAGCTTCCATGAGGACTCAACAGCTGTTGAGTTGGCTTTTGCAAATGGAGGAAGGAGACCATGAGCCAAGAAGTGGAGGAGCCCCTAAAAGCTGAGAACAAGCTTAGTCATCAAGAGAATGGACCCTCAATCCTACAACTGCAAGAAAATGAATTCTAACAACTCAAATGAACAGGAAATGGATTATCCTGCAGATCCTCCAGAAAGGAACAGAGACTGCTGTTTCAAGAGCAAAAAATTCAGGCAAAAATGACCCAGATTTCTATGAATAATGACCTGATGGAATTTAGAATATATTTTATTGATTATATTCCACGAGCTAGATAGTTTCTGGGGTAATAATATATTTTAGATTTATCCTCAATATCTTCATCAATATTGAGACAATCATGGATCTATGTGCCTTGATAAGCATCCCTTGACCTCATCTTTATCTTGAACTGGAAAACACAATGGAAGCAGATCAAGTATAGCTCCTTTTACCTATAAAGAAATACAAATAAGGCTATAACTGGGTACATAATGTCAGTAGGTCAGATGAAATATTCAAAGATTTGTCTGTATTAGTAAAAATATATTTATATGTTTCCAATTATTTCAGAAATTAAGGGATTTAAAAGTATCTTATTCCCCGCAAAATCTGTTTTAGACTTCTCTACCTCCCAATCTAAAGAGAAGATCTTAAAATGATGTGAGAAGAGATAAGTGAGTCATTTGCCTTCTGTCTCAACTAAATGAATAATTTACATTTACCTTTTAGAAAAGATTGAAATTCCCTGCCTTTGTCTTCATTGAATTTCTCTTCTAGTGAGGAATACGTGCTCCTTACATCACTCACGACCAAAGAAATATTGTCAATCTTCTTCTGCAGAAGGGTTAGTTTCATTGCCTGGTAGTTCATCTGGTCAGTCATCTTTTGTGTCACTGCTGATATGTAAGATAAGAAAATAGGAAACATTTAAAAATTCATATTTAAAACCATTCAAATCTCATGATAGATTGAGTGGTAATTCAGATACCGTGTTTGCACTTCATACTTGAAAATATAGATTATATACACTTGGCAAATGGCATCCTAAATTTTATACTATTTAGGGGAAGAAATTTGTAAAAAGCATTCCAATATCTTAGAAGTCTAAAATGTTTTAATTTTGCCCAGAATTTTCAGTCTCTCTTTTCTTAAAGTGTCTGTTATATTTTCAATAGATGAGGAAATTGAGTCAGAAAACTAAAATAACTTGCTTGAGGTTACCAAGCTAATGTATCATCTTCTGCTTTCAAATCCAATGCTCCAAAATTGAAGAAGTGTAACTTTTTATATATACATATACATGTGCATGCATACTACATATATACACCTACATATGCATATACTACATATATATGTAGTTTGTATCTATATTCTGATAATTTTTTATTTACTGAGGTATTCTTTAATGAGAGATAAAGAGATTCAGAATTTGGTTAGAATCACTTTATAAAGCAATGATACTTTCCATAATTTTACATGTGATTTCAATAATTCAAGGAGGGTTTCATTGTATTTTGTGAAAATACTGAAGTTTGACCCATTAACAAAAATCGAGTACAGTTTATAAGCTATATTCACCTGAATTCTTAAAGAGATTCCCTTACATCAGATTCCTCAATTTGAGTGCCTTGTTTTGTATGACTAGATATATGCCAAATATAGATGTTTTTAGCAGTGACCAACTTTATGTTTCTAAAGAGATCTAAAAGGAATGGTGAAATATTTATGATTAGAAAGATGAGAAAGTATGTGACATGCCAACTTTAGATCAACATGGTATTCTTATTGATTCTGAGCCACAATTCTTTGCTCTAGTCTGTGACCAACACGCCTTGGTAATCTCTTATCAAACAAGGGAAGAGAGGCTACTTAGCTACTTTAAAATGATCAAGTCCTTCCATCCTTGCCAAAGTTCTTCCATAATTGTACTCTTTGGAGGACAATAGTGTGATTTAATTTGAAAACCTGTGAATTCCTTACAACCTAGTGTGACAGCATTTCTATTCCCTTCTGTGTCTGTGCAGAGAGCTCCAACAATTCCACATGTTCCCTTCATGCTGGCAACTGGCAGCTCACTCAGCTTCACCGAATACACAGCAGCAGTAGAAAGGGTCAAGAGGTATGCTAATGTGCCAGCATCAAACATTTGACAGGCAAGTGAGGTGTTGTTTGTAAGTCTTCATGAAAAGAGCTGACAATGACTGGGTTGGGGACTACAGAAATTACAGTCTGTGACCTGGGTCACCACAGTCTTGCTGCTGCTGCTCCAATGTTCCTCTGCCAACAGCCGCGTGACTTTCAGCCTGTTTGCTGTGTATCAGCTGCTGTTGTTCCTGGGCTGGATAGAAACAAAAAGAGAAGAGAGAGAGTTAAGCACTGGGTTGGCCTCACTTTTTTCCAGTCCTAAGAAGCAATGTGGCTATCGTGCATTTTCCCATTTACTGAAGCATGATGGTCATGGTCCAGCATGATTGCAGAGTGAGCGGCTCTGCCCCCATCCACAGGGTGATGTGCTACCACATTGGTGCTGGAAGTGCAAGATTCTAGCTCTCTTTGAAAAAAGTAAAATTATTCCGGTTTCCTTGTAATTGAAAATGGATGATAGTTTGGGGAAGCTGTGTAAACTGGTGATGTATACTGCCAGTATAATTGAGGGGCCCTTAAACTAAGCTGTGTTAAAAGCTGTAGCAGCTTTCTAAGTGGATTGTCTTGAAGACATCTTGTTTAACAAAGCAATTTCCAACTGGTGGCCACTTGAAAGTAAGGGAGAGCTACAAGTGCTTTACTAAGAGAATATTTGCTTAATAGTGCCACTTAAATGGATTTTCCCCAGATTTTTAAGAAATACATAGGTTCAAAACAGAAACACTGTAAGTAAAAGTAAACCATTACAGGGCATGTCTAAAGGGGATCAAGCAGTAAAATCAGTGAAATTTCAGAAAAATAGAAATTCTTATAAAATAAATTTATTCTCTTAAAGAATTGCTTCTTTTTCCCCATGAATCAACAATATTTTAAATGGGAATATAATTTTTTACTGGGGAAAACAATTTAGATGGAAGATTTATTAAAAATATTGAACACATCAAGTAATATATGTCAGTAATTTGCATACTTCTAATGAACAAATTTATTCATTGAGGTCTGAATATCAGACATGAGAAAACAAGTGTTTGGTGTCTGACTTCTTCTTCCCATGTGAAATTATGTACCAATGAAACTGCACTTCTGGCATATGTTAATTATGCTCCATAGGGATATGTTGCTATGACAATAATACTAAATCATCTCTACTCCATAGAAAGTATACATATTTGGCACTAATTTTGACTTAGTCTCTATTGTTGAACTAAATTTTGCATTGCTTTCTTTAGGGCACTGAGCTAAATTAATGAATCTCCATTCATGTCCAGAGTTTTTGTTTTGATTTTCTTCTCTCCACTGCATAATAAATAGTCCAGGATAATTTTTTATTTATTTGGTGGAAGAAGGCAATCTGTAGCTTGGGGAAAAGTATATGTATTTGGGAGCTATGGTAGGTGGTGAAGAGTATTAACTTTATGCTAGATCCTAGCAGTAAAATTATTATAGCCCCAATTCAAATTAATTTATAGAAATATATGTTAAATAATTGTATAATTTTTAAAATCAAGATACCTTCTTAGATGTAATAAAGTATTTTCTTGGCAGCTAAAATCTATCTACTTAAGAGTGTTACTAAAGAGTAAAGTGTTGGTTTTTAAACCAGGGTCCCTAAATCAGCAGTATCAGCATCACCTAGGAGTTATAAAAATACAACTTTTGGGCACAACTTCTGTGCTTTAACAAGCTCTCCAGCTGATTCCAATGCACACTGAAGTTTGTGAATCACTGGGATTAAATCCATCTATCAAGATAAATCATTCTTAGCAACTTTCCACCTCACTACCTTACCTGTTCGTCTTAGCAGTGGAAGACTGTTCAGGATATAGACTTGTATTTATAGCAAAAGGAAAAGGTGGGTTTAGCAAAATGAACAAATGGTCTTTTCATTTTTTTACTGCTAACCTTCCTGAGCCAGATCATAGGAGGATAAAAAGAACTGGTGCATTGAAATGCCTACCACAACCTGGTAGGTAGAAGGTTTTGTTGGGAAGCAATGTGTAATTATGATAAAAACGAAGACCACATATTTTGTGGCATACAAAAAAGGATGCTCTTCAAATTTATTTTTCTATCATTAACTTTTAAAGCACATTATGTTCTTGCTTTTCTTCTTTTTTCTTAACATTTCTTTAAACTAGTAGTTTTTTGTCATGGATGGAAATCAGAAGTGATTGTTAACTTCGAAACTAAGTGTCAACATTCTGTCCATCTTCCTTGCCCCATCTGAAGATTATGAATTGTAACTCTGTTCTGGGGAATTGAGAATGTGTATATATAGTTCTTTAAACTCTGCAGGGGATTTCAATGCAAGACCAAGGTTAAGAACCATTAATTTAGAACAAATTTCAAAATTTTCTAATTCTAATAAATAAAGTCAATGTTATAAGCCATAAAGTACCAGATTTTTCTTTTTTCAGAAAACACCAGATGTTTTTAAGTTAAAAATTGCAATCCAGAGTGCAATTGGATTGATCTTCGGAAATTTTAAACAACCACTAGCTTTGTTAATAACAAGAGCACATGTTAAACACTTGATTTAATAAGTGAATAAAAACCTTTAGTCTCCTCCCATTCCATAGACAAGCAGATCTTTATAAGGAGTCAATGAAGTGAGGTGGATGTGGAGGGTGGTTTTCACAGTTCCCATTCCCTACTATAGATAATACTATTCTTAGTGTTAACACACACAATCCTCGAAGAGAGATTCCTAACTGTGTGCATGTGAAGTGTTTGAGCTACCTACCCAGCAATCAAATCTAGAGCCCACTGACAATTTCAGTATGTCTCAGAAATAAAAGGGTCTTTCCACTCAAAGCCTAGGCTATAGCACCTCACTCTTATCTGGTAACATCCCACAAAGCCCTAACTCCAGAATTGTATTTAGTCAGTATGCACCAATGTGACCTAGCAATTATTAAAATATTGAAATACAGCTATGGCAAAGTAAGTAAAGTCGCTCAGTCGTGTCCAACTCTTTGCGACCCCATGGACTACAGCCTACCAGGCTCCTCTGTCCATGGGATTTTCCAGGCAAGAGTACTGGCGTGGGTCGCCATTTCCTTCTCCAGGGGATCTTCCCGACCCAGGGATCGAACCCGGGTCTCCAGCATTGCAGACACTGGCAAATATATTATGATAAAGTGTAATCACTGATAAGCACCTGCCTAGTGGCTCAGTGGTAAAGAATCTGCCTACCAATGCAGGAGACATGGTTTTGATCCCTAGGTCAGGAAGATACCCTGGAGAAGGAAATGGCTACCCGCTCCAGTATTCTTGCCTGGGAAATCCCATGGACAGAGGAGCCTGGTAAGCTACAGTCCATGGGGTTGCAAAAGAGTTGGATACAATTTAAATAACAATAACTGATAAACTTAGTTTAAAAATTGCAATATTAAATTATTCCAAGTTAATTGTGTATGTGTGATAAAAGATTTATCGTTTAGGATACATGATAAATGGAATTCCTTTATAACATCTGAGAATTGTTTTCATAACTAGCAATTTGTTGGGTCCGTTTTATTCACTACACAGTAGTAGCAGTAGTCGCTGAGTCATGTCTGACTCTTTGGGACCCCACCAACTGTAGCCCTCCAGGCTCCTCTGTCCGTGGGATTCTCCAGGTAAGAATACCAGAGTGGCTTGCCATTCTCTTCTCCAGAGGATCTTTCTGACCCAGGGATCAAACCCAAGCCTTCTGCATTGCAGGCAGATTCATTAGTTTAAGGCAGATTCCTTAATTGACACGCTACATCGACTTTTTCACAGACATCAGTTTCTTATTTTGGAGAAGGAAATGGCAACCCACTCCAGGTTTCTTGCCTGGAAAATCCCATGGACAGAGAGAGCAGCCTGGTGGGTTACAGTCCATGGGGTTGCAGTCGGATACAACTGAGCACGCACACACACAGTTTCTTATTAGGTGTGATTTATATAGTAGATAGAATTTCTAAATTGTTTGGTGCTTACTTTAGTTTACTTTCTAGTACATACTAATTGTTCTCAATACATAGATTTTGCTAAATATTATTAAATAATTTATAATAAATTATTAAAAACACTGGAAAGGAGACAAAAGTTTAAATTTTCAAAGTATTTCTTTTGGATATCATGAGTGTGAAATTTTTTGAACCTTAGAAAAAATAGAAATGTTATCAAAATGAAACTAGTCCTGAATTGTCTAATGATAAAATGCAAATATCAGTCTGGAACATCTTTTGATATATAAGATATCAAAATCAAAAATAACAAATCAATATACAAAATAAATTATATTTTAAAATATAATCTGTATTTTTGAAATAAAATCAACTTGATTTTCAATAAAAATTAGTGAACTGTTTTGTTGTTTTTTATTCCTTAAGTTGTGTCCAACTCATTTGTTCATGGAATTTTCCAGGCAAGAATACTGCAGTGGGTTGCCATTCCCTTCTCCAGGGGATCTTACTGACCCTGGGATCAAACCCTCCTTTCCTGCATTGGCAGGTGTGTTCTTTACCACTCAACAACCATGGAAGTCCATCAGTTTTTACTTAATATGAAATGTTGGTTTCAAATAATGATCTAAATTTGTATTATTAAAAATTACTAGACTTTTTTGTCTTCAATGGCATTTAATTTCTGTTAAAATTAATTTGTGATCAAGAGAAAAATATTAAAGAACTTTATGAAATTGCATGTGTGCTAAGTCACTTCAGTCGTGTCTGACTCTCTGAGACCCTATGGACTGTAGCCTGCCAGGCTCCTCTGTCCATGGATCCTCCAGGCAAGAATACTGGAGTGGGTTGCCACTTCTTCTCCAGGGGATCTTCCCAACCCAGAGATGGAACCCATATGTCTTATGCCTCCTGCACTGGAAGGTGGGTTCTTTACCACTAGTGCCCACCAATTAGTTTCATGAAATAAGCTTTTGTAATAATAAAAATTTTCAAATAAAGTAAAAGCCTTTGAAATAAAAAGCTTCAAAAACACTTTATCAAATATGTTAGTAAAATTCAATAAAATAAGAATTTTAGAAAAAATTAGAACTTTTAACATCATCATGATATTCAGATCAGTTTTATGTTTAACGTTTGGAAAACAAGCTTTTTTTTTACAGAAAAGAAAAGGAGAATTGGTTTTCATAAATGACATTCTAAATATTTTTTAACTGTATAAGGAAAAAATTATTTTCCTTTTAAACTGAAAATAACTTGAAAAATGATAAAAGATATTTTAGATATGAAAAATGTTTACAGATACTACTTAACACAAAAATTAATAAGGGAGAAATTACATGATAAAATACAGATTTTCTAATAGCTTATGTGAAAATGAAATTTTTATGACAAAACTCAAAAGTGTAATGTTTAAGCGCCTTGATTTATGATGCCCTAAATTTGATCAAATGTTTGCAGAGCTCTGAGTGACTTCACTTTCACTTTTCACTTTCATGCATTGGAGAAGGCAATGGCAACCCACTCCAGTGTTCTTGCCTGGAGAATCCCAGGGATGGGGGAGCCTGGTGGGCTGCTGTCTATGGGGTCGCACAGAGTCGGACACAACTGAAGTGACTTAGTAGAAGCAGCAGCAGATGAATTGATTAAATAGGACATTCCTATAAGAATTTTTATGATTTAGTTAATAATAAATATATTGAATATTTAAAAATACGCACAGAAATACTGAAAAAACATAATGCAGTCACTGTTAACTCAGTGGTGTCTAGTACATAATTCAGTGGCGTGGCAATACCATTGATGTTAAAAGAAACTATAAACTTACTGAGATTTCATGTCACTCATGGCTCTAAATCTGATGGAGAAGTCTTTAAAACAGATCGAGGCAGTTACCTATATTAAAACATATCTCTGATGGGGACATCAATTAGCTGATGTCATCCATATATAAAAAAAGAGCACATCAATAATTTAAAGAAATTAATAAATTGCTTAGAATTTATTTGAATAATATAATGACTGATTTGTGTTATGATTTAAATTACTTTGTATATATTTTTATAATATAAGTAACATATGCACTGGAATGGTTTGCCATTTCCTCCTCCAGGAGTAACTTAAGAAAATAAAGTAATATTCTTAATTTTTGATTTTTATATTGACATATATTAATTGATACCAAATTAGTTGTCAAGTTTTTGAATATGACCCCTGACCCTTGCCACCCCATCACATAATCAAGAGGCAGATTAATTGAGGCACTCATGACCCTGACTAAAGTGAAGCAACCTCAATAAAAATTGCAATAACGTTTTACACAGTACATTCCCAAGGGTTTAAAATATAATGTTAAAAGTTTTCACTACAAATTATAAGGCATTATTTTATATTGCATTATCATATTTTAATGAAATCGGGTCTCTTCTCTTTACAAAGTATTAAATCTTACATATTTGATGTGGAGATTGTAACATTCCATTTCATTGAATGTTCCTGATTTGGAAAGTACCAGCAAAAAGAGAGTCGTACACACACAAGCACACACACACACTCACACAAGAGGAAGTGAAGGGTATTCTACGTGTGCTGGGTTCTATTTGAGGCAGAATACTTCATCCAATTATGGTTGTCTCTTTGCCACTCACTCCAGGCCAGATCCTGAATGTGCAAAAAGTGAAAACAAACCTAGATAAGAGGTAAAGGGTCAAGAACAGAAAGGAGGTGTATAGGAAGAATTTAAGTGTAATTTTCTTTCTTTTTTTTTTTAAGTGTAATTTTCTATTCACCTTAGCATCAAAAGAATTTCAAGTAAGTTTCATTCATGTAATCTGGAAAAATGTTATTGCATTGCCAATGAGAGAATAGTAAGTGACATACTAGAGCAAATCAGCAAATTAGAATTAAAAAGATAAGAAAAAACTTTAGAATAAGAAAATGGGAGAAGAGAATTAAATAAAGAAAGCTTTCAGAAAGTCTCAGATGGTAAAGAATCTGCCTGCAATGTGGGAGACCCAGGTTTGATCCCTGGGTCTGGATGATCCACTAGAGTAGGGACTGGCTACCCACTTTGGTATCCTTGCCTAGAGAATTCCATGGACAGAGGCTACAGTCCATGGGGTTCACAAAGTGTCAGACATGACTGACTGACTAACACTAGCACTTTAGGAAGAAAAAAAGAAATAAACTGAAAAGGATAAAGATTAACACAGAAATATTGACTGAAGTCTTTTGTTTTCTTGCATACTCATTTTTGCTGATTCATTCCTCAGCATGTGGAAATAAATTCATGAAAAAACAGTTAATATTTCTCCATATATATATTTAATTAATTTATTTTTTGTTTAGGGATAATTGCTTTACAGAATTTTGCTGTTTTCTGTGAAACCTCAACATGAATGGGCCACAGGTATACATATATCCCTCCCTTTTGAAACTCTCTCCCATCTCCCTCCCCGTCCCACTGCTCTAGGTTGATACAGAGCCCCTGTTTGAGTTTCCAGCCACTATGGAATATGGTATGGAAATTCTTAAGGAATCTAGGAATATTTCTCTGTATTTTTTAAAGTTTTAAAAAGACTGATTTGAAAGAATATGTAAGTGGAAAGAAACTCTTTCAATATTGAATGACAAAAACTAATGTGATTGCATGTGTGTGTGTGTGTGTGTGTGTATAAAACTTCACATTTGCTCTTAGCTATAGTTATTTTTCATTAATTGTTTTAGGAGGAAATGGATGAAGAATTGTACTCCTAAGTAAAAGAAACAACCATTAAGCACCACAAAATATCTTTGAGACCCAATTGTCATATGAACCTCTTTTCTGTGGAATTCACTGGATGGGATCTCTGCCAAGGCTGTTAAAAACCTGAAATGCCTGTTTAGCAAATTCAATAGTTTGTTATCTTTTCTTAGCTCTGTTTGTTGACTGGAGTTCAATACTTGCATTCATCCCAATTTATTTCTTGGGATTTAGATGGTGGAGAAGCACTGATAGGATCTCTGAGAGTGGAGTCAGTTACTCTTCTGTGATAAAATTCCTGGTTGATCGATGCTCTTTTATTTTTTCATTTAGCAATCTTTCTTTCTGTCTTCCTTATGTATTCTCTACCACAGGACTGCCACAATTCTAGGTTTTCCAGGCAATCTTCTTTTCTTGCACTTAAGCAGAGACCTTTGTTTTGTTCCATTATGTACAAATTTCTAAGTTTTTTTCTTGATCCTTTCTAAGAGATTGGTGCTGAGACAGAAGGACATTAATTTAAGTAGAATAATTCTACAGATCTTTATGTTCTTCTGATTTTTAAAAAGTTCAATATATTTTAAAAATTGAATTTCTTTTTTCTCTTTTCCCAATAAAATTACTCTTTTTGCCCTTGCACTAGAATCTCTGATCTTGGTGGATCAGGGCTTAAGAGAAGCAAGGTCAGCAAGTGTCAAGAGCAACTGTTCCTTTATTAGGTGCTTTTCCTTTTTTTCTTTTAATTAGACAGGTGTTATTTTTGAGTTTTTTTTTTCCTTCCAGGCTTTTGAGGCATATGGAGGAAGTCATTAATGGCGTCTCAGTAATGAGGAAGCTTGCTCTCTCCACCTTAGAGCCAGACTTCCTGTGTGGCTTGACAAGGCCAGTTTGAACACTCGCATGATGACGTTGAGTACATATGTAAACATTTACTGAGATTTAGTAGCTAGATAGAAGATTACAGTTTGATGCAACAAAAGTACATTGTGCTTTTTGACTAAACGTATTGTAATATTATTGAGCAGAGGAGGTAATGTTCTTTTTCAGGGGAAGGCATTAATTACCACCAAGAAGAACTAGATATGCAAAAATATAAGAAATAAAGCTTTTTTTTGTTTCAAGTATTGTAACTTTTATTGTATATTAATTGAAGTAATTTTCAAAATAATCTTACTAGAGAAGCCCCATATTTAAAATAGTACAATAGCTCTTACATAATTTATTGAATTAGTGCACACTTATAAAAAGAAATATTTTTATATATTCATAACATATGGCAGGGTCTGTTTATTCTAATAACCAACTAATTACATTTTGTGACATTCATAATAACTATGATATATTTTATAAAAGTTTTACAAAATACCTTTTTCCTAGATAGAGGATCTGATTAAAGCTGACTGGATTTTTTTAAAAGCAGATTTTTAGAGAAGCTTTTTTTACTTCTTCTGTCTAAACTAACATTATTTGAACTTAAATTCCTGTCCTTTGTGTCATTAGAGCAAGCCAAAATTTCCTTTAACTACTTCAGAACATTTTAGAGACATCTACTGGAAAAGCACATTATTACCAAGTTGATAAAATTGTCTTAGAAAGTATATCATTACTGATATTTCAAAACATATCTTGGATACCATATCACAAATCTAGGTCACTTTGTGAAGAGAAGCTTGCTGACCCTCAAGAAAGGTGTAACAAATGTAAAATATATAAAAATGTTACTTTGATATTGGACTTGGTGCCCCTTTTTCTTCCCAACAAAACTCTATTCACTTATGCTTTTTAAAACTTAGTTTCTTCTTAAGAGTGTGACTAATATTTTAATAGCTAACCTAGAACTTCTTACCAGAATTTTGATTCTCTGAGTTGCAGCAAAAAGAGCATGTGTGGAAGGTTAGTAATAATATAAACAGTATGTTGGAGAATAAGACCACAGAAAGAAATGCCCCATGGTTTTTTTTTTAATGCTCTATTTTATATTGGTGTATAGGTGATTAACAATGTTGTGTAGTTTCAAGTGTACAGTAAAGCGATTCAGTTGTAGATAAACATGGACCTGTTTATGTACAAATTCTTTTGCCCCCATGGATTTTGGATCACACATCCTTTCCTAACAGGCTGGGGACTGGTCTAGTAAAAGAGAGAGAGACAGAAAAAGAGAAGGGCAGAAAATGAAGCTGGAGAAATAAATGAGAGTATAGTTGCCAGCAATTCCATTTTCTGATCTATTGATTATATATTTAAAAAGACCTCCCTAGCTGCAGCAGCAGCAGTGCAATTTAAATTAAAATTGTTACTTTTTCTATTATGAAGTTAATTTTGTTTTGGGAAGGAAAGTTGTGGGGAAAGAAGAATTTATGAAATTCGTGTAATATTTTACAAATTTTCTATGAATAAAATAATTCCCTCCTGTTGTAAAGGACTAACACGGTAATAATTGTCATCGTAGCTACATAACCCGGTTATTTCAAACCCTTGAGGGCTCTGAAGGGATTTAAAGAATGGATCAGCCACACTGATTGTTCTTGCCATATTTGGAGCTGCTTGTCATGTGAGACAGCATTGAGAGTGCTGTCAAAAGAAACCTGACAATTTTCTCTCCCACATATGAATAAAAGACTGTTGGCACATATATAAGGTGTGATGAAAAGGGGAGGAGTACCTTGGTATGTAATTGGGTAGGAATCAGAAGGAAAATGTGCGCACTCCCCCTCACCCCCCACCCCCTGCCCCAAGGATAGATGAGATAATGAAGAACGGTTCAAGGGACAAAGGGACACAGAATTTCTTGATACTACCAGTGCATCAACTGCACTAATAAAAAATTCAACAGCTTTTATGTACTGCAATAAAAGTGAAGACTGGGATGGTCAGGATATCGTATGGACCAACAGTAGGTTCCCTTGGAATCACAGTTGTATTAGGGTTGATTGTATGACAAAATGACACAATGGGCACATCTACCATCAGAAAATTATTCCTACCATAGATTTCAATGGAAAGCAGACCTTCCCACAGCAGCTTAACGAGCAGGTACCTGCATAATTCTAGTTACAGTATTGTGACAGAAAGTCGGAGTCAGAACTGTTGTGGGATGTGTTTGTTAATGGGGATTCAAGATAACGATTTGTGAATCTAGTATTAAAGGTATCCACAGGTTGCTTCCATTATACCAGGAGGTGTTGTTAAAAAACAAAGCAAATCCCATTTGGATTCAGTTTAAATATTTCATATAATACTTTGAAAAAAGGGAAAAAGAGTACATAGTATGTATTCAGAACTGTCAACTAGTCTTTTTTTTAATTGTGTGTCCATTTATAATGATGGAATTCTGTGTTTTTTCCTCCTAGGCTTAAACAGTCCACCTTTAGAGATTAATAATCCATTAGCAGGTATAAAAGGAAGAAGCATGAAGGAACATAGTCCTCATCAGCTGGAGACCATGACAATCTTTGACATGCAGACTCCTCTTCCTGCTACATGTCTGAATTCAGTCCGTTATGTACAATAGGACGTGGAATGACATTCAAAATTTCTAAAAGGGTATATTGTGAACCCTTCTGAACATACACTGAATATTTAAGAAATGCTAATGAAATTAATAATCCTAAGGATCTTTTTTCATAAGAAGAGAAATATAAAAATGAACTGTAGACTTTAGAAATAGAGTACTAAATGTTCTCCAGAACTCTTAACCATTTGACATACATAGACTATAAACAAATATGTTTTATCACAGAGAGTATGTCTGTGTACCTGATGGAAATCAAAAATCCTTTGAAAGCTGGATCATATTTTGAGGTTTTTTTAGAACATGCTAAATTACCTTGTTTGCAAATATTTTTGGTATAGATGATATTTTGCTTAAAACTTTGTTTTACCTAATGCTGCTATACTCTGAAAATGTATTAAATAACATTTATGAAATTCAGTCCAGATCCAGAATAAATAGCAGTACAGTGAAATTTGCTTAGGATTCTCAATGAATGGGCTAGAAGAACCATATATAATATCCTTAACTAAACTGCAAGTTTCCTAGAGCTTTTATATTACAACTTTCTTTTTTTAAAATGTGAATCATAATGGTTTCTCCACACTTACATTAATTTTTAATCACAGTCTCTTACACTGTTGATTGAATTCCCTGCTACCGCTAATGGCCTTTCTTGTAATATTCATTCATTTAAAATATGTATTCTGATGCTGTACTTTATTTTTCAAAGGAAACCTATTTAAAGCCCAAAGCAAAATAATAGTCACATGGATGTTAGAGCATAGCAGGTTACCATGCATTTGATCAGGCTTGCCACCAGAAAATCTTTAAACTTTGTTGAAGAATGGCTCCATTAGGATATGTTTCAAAAAGCAGAATTTCACTTATAGATGATATTATTTCAAATGATTGAACTGGAACAAAACTAGAAGATGATTTTATTTTTACATAGGCTCACTTCTAAAGACAGTTTACTTAAAAATATAAAGTTAGAATTTCTGATATTTTAATAAGGCATTGTTGATGCCACAGAGGTAAGGGAAATTAAAATATTTAGACAGATCTCCAATTATTCATCATATGAAACCAATACAAAAATGAAAGAATTTAAAGGATGGCTTATGAAATTTTAGGGTGCTGGAATAGCTCCCACATTAGGAAGCTCTAAAATAGTAAGTCTTGGTAGTTTCGCTGCATGTTAATTTACTTGGATTCAAAAGAGAAAACACAACTCCTTTGGAATCAGTTGCTTATTCTTTAGTAGTTTTATGCTTCTCATTGTGATTATGAAATTGCTATTAGAATATACCTTTTTAAAAATTTTAACTGGAGGCTAATTACTTTACAATATTGTGGTGGTTTTTGCCATACAGTCACATGAATCAGCCATGGGTGCACATGTGTTCCCCATCCTGAACCCCCTCCCACCTCCCTCCCACCTCCCTCCCCATCCCATCCCTCAGGGTCATCCCAGTGCACCAGCCCTGAGCACCCTGTCTCATGCATGGAACCCAGATACCTTTTAGCTGGCATTTTGGTCCGCTGAATCCAGGACAGCACTTCCATTCTAATGAGGTAACAATCTTATGTTGCATCCTGTACACAGAATTTGATATCTTCTGAGATCTAGAGGAGAGGAGCACAATTGGGGGAAAATAGATTATTTGTCTCACATTAAATTATCGGTTGGAATAAAAGTGTTTGGGATGATGCATTTAATATAAAAAGCATATGTTAAGTGTTATCTGTTATTCTTCTTACCATAATAATCTTCATCATCAATATTACTGTCAAACTTAGAGTTCTTTAAATACATTATAAAAAACATTCAGGTTTATACTCTTTGGTATTTAAAATTTATACCTATCATTATGTTTTCTAAAGAGACTATGATTTTTCCCTTGATAATGCTTTTCACTAAGCCAATGTTAAAATCTATTTTGATTCTAATACTTAAATAGGTTATGGGAATAATTAGTTTTAGTTCTTACTATTTTTTATATCATCAGGATTAAAAGAATCTGTTTTCCTCCAGATCAATATTAAACAACTTGAAACAAGTTAGACATCGGTGATCTTATTAACAATATGATAGCCACTATGATTTTAACCTGTACTTTCTTATCTCTCAAGTTTTAAAATTATACTACCTCTTATTTCTCTTATATAGTATCTCTCTTAGAGGGAGAGAGGAAAGAAGCGGGGGGGGGGGGGGGGGGGAGCGGGGAGAGAGAGAGAGAAAAGGCTCTAACATGAGAAAATGTTTCTGAGAAGAAACCATGAAAGGGAAATGAAGAAACGATAGCATTTTAAGTTAATAATCAATATATAATAAATAGCAAATGGTACTAAATTGCAAGCTTTAAATATGTGAGTGTAAATCATAAATACAACTTGGTCACATGATTCTTATCCCTATGACTTTAATATTTAGGTAATACTTCTTATTAAATGGGTCTGTGAAATTGGTTTGTATTATCTTGTTTAATCCTCATATTAGTTCTATGAGGACAGTATTATTACCCTGGCTTGCTGATGAGGAACCTATTATTATCTGAATCTGTCACATATGACTATGTGGAGACAACAGTAGTCACTTTCATGGACAAACTCTGATTATGTGGGAAAATGTATTATAACAGGCTGGGTCTTAGTTTCTGTGATAACTTGACGGGTGATTAATTATGTGTGAAATTATTTCTCAATTTTAAAATGAGCTATAAGACTTCTTCCATCTCTGAAAGTAGGCTAATCATTTATCTGTATTTATTTCTGTAAATTATAATCAGCAAATAACTCTGTCCAGTGAAATAGCATCTCTAGTCCATCAGCTAATGCTAAACAGGGAGTAAGGCAGTTTGGGAAAACACTCTAGAGTTTATCAGGGTGAACTCAAGCAGTTAGTTGCATTACTGTCAGACTCAACCGCTCTTGCTTTGACAAACTGTATCCCTGGTGCATGTGGCTCAGACAAAGAAAAACTGACAAATGTTGCTTTTCTACTGAAATAGAAAGTAAATGGAGAGATTCACTCAAATGTAGAGAAAGATTAAAAAATGGGAACAAAGATACATATTTCTAGTTTGTTCAAAGAGAAAAAAAAAGCTCACCTTAAACTCAGAAGGGCAGTGTGATTGGGGTTATTCTAGTGATATTTTCACTACTAAAGAATTAACAGTCCTTTTTTTGTATTGCACATTCACTAGGAAATTGTCGTAAAGGGAGTAAATGCCAGAAGAACTGGACCTCAGGTCTCCCAAATCCCTAAGATGTGCTTAGTTCATTGGACCTTGGACCTTAGCTATGCCCTTAGGGACTAAGAAACACCTTGATTTTATGTATCCTTACTGCACACTGTTCCAGACTGATTCATTGCCTGAGTTATTTGTATGATAATTTGCATAACATTAGCCATCATGGCCTGAATAACAATTTTAGTTTTTATTGCAGGCTTTCCTGAGACACCCCCAGCTGAGCTACTGTGACTGCATGAATTCAGAGAATTATCACCCAGCCTCACATTTTAGGAAAATTATATAATTTAAAAAAAACCCTAAATAACATAAGTCATTAAAATAGACACAAGAAGAAAGAGCCGACCTAGGTGCTTTACCATGCATAATTGCAATTAGTGGCTTGCCAAGTTATGGGCTTCTCTTTAGCCTAATATGAAAGGGAAATTGTCAATAAATCTTTAGAACCATATGAATTTCATGGAATTAAAGGATTGTTGGCCTGGTCATAGAATAATAGTAATAATAAAAATAGAAACAAACATAAGAGTTAACATTTATTAAAAACCCACAAAGTACCAGGCACTAGGCTAAGCATGTTACTCCATTTATCTCACATATGTTAAAAACACCCATAAGTGGCAGTTCAGTTCAGTTTAGTTCAGTTGCTTAGTCGTGTCTGACTCTTTGTGACCCCATGAACTGCAGCACGCCAGGCCTCCCTGTCCATCACCAACTCCCAGAGTCCACCCAAACCCATGTCCATTGAGTCGGTGATGCCATCCAACCATCTCATCCTCTTTCCCAGCATCAGGGTCTTTTCAAATGAGTTAGCACTTCACATCAGGTAGCCAAAGTATTGGAGTTTCAGCTTCAACATTAGTCCTTCCAATGAACACCCAGGACCTATCTCCTTTAGGAAGGACTGGTTGGATCTCCTTGCAGTCCAAGGGACTCTCAAGAGTCTTCTCCAACACCACAGTTCAAAGGCATCAATTCTTTGGCGCTCAGCTTTCTTTATAGTCCAACTCTCACATCCATACATGACTACTGGAAAAACCATAGCTTTAACTAGATGGACCTTTGTTGGCAAAGTAATGTCTTTGCTTTTTAATGTGCTATCTAGGTTGGTCATACCTTTCCTTCCAAGGAGTAACTGTCTTTTAATTTCATGGCTGTAGTCACCAACTGCAGTGATTTTGGAGCCCAGAAAAATAAAGTCAGCCACTGTTTCCACTATTTCCCCATCTTATTTGCTATGAAGTGATGGGACTGGATGCAAGGATAATTTGTGCATTTTAACTAAAGATCACACATCTAGTTTAATGTGATGGCCCTACCCTGACCCTCCTGTAGATACATGTACTTGGTATGATTAACTTTCTCTGCATATTACAGGCCACACATGATTATGGTATAAGCAGTGGGTATTTTCAAGAAACATTACACACCTTTGAGGACAGGATCCACTGGTCCAGCCACAGGGCCCTCTGCCACTTGGAACATGAGTGACTTGGTTGTCCAGTACCACTGTTGGAGATAATCTGGTATGTACATAAGCACACCAGTTCCTAAGGAAGAGATCATTTACATTAGGAAAATATTATTTTCAGAAAACATTCTTTTCATCAAGATTATTTTCATAGACCTATATCTACTGCCACTACTGTATGTTAGATACCTTGAAAATTTGATATCTAGCTTTAAAATATCCAGAAATGAGAGAAAACATGCCTGTTATTGCATGACTGTATTTATGATTAATAAACATTGTAAGATCAAAGTAAATTAAGAATAAATCATAGCTAAAACCAGAATCTCTACTGTTGAGCTATAAGCTAACTCAAAATCCAAGATTGCCCTTATGCAAATTATCAATATTAGACTGAGATAGTGACTCAGACCTAGACCCATTGAACAATATGCAGTAAGACAAACGTAAGCAAATGAATGGTGTAAGGTTCAAAAGTGAAGAAAAATTGTTATTAGCCACAGGTGACATGATTGTGAATGAAGAAAATATAATCCATGTAAATGATTATAATAGATAAGTTTAGCAATTTAGTGAAGATTAATGTCAACATTTTTATAATTAATAAAAAGTTTAGCCATATGGCTAAGATCAGTTATAGTTACAATAGCAAAAATAACATTAAGCTTATTAAATTTTAAACAGCAGGTAAAATACTGACCGGCTTAAACCAGTTTGTATTCTTAAATACATCATTGATTAATCAAATGGAAATAGCACCAGCCTAAAGGGGTCTTGCTTCCTTGAGCAGACTGTTGGTTAATGAAACCTTGAGTTATTTCACAGAAACAGCACTGGGCATATGCAAGACAGGAACCCTTATCTCCAGAATAACTGCAGGATCAAGAATCTTTGGTTTGTGGAACTCAATAGGACAAAAATGTTGCTACTTGAGGCTTTCATGAAATGAGAAGTTCTTCAATCAGGAAAATCTGGCTTCCAGCAGCAGAGGGAGTTTATATGGACTAAGTCAATCAGGTTCCAAGTTTAAAATTTCCCTAATTCCCCCAAATTTCACCTTGAGCCCTGGATGCAGGAGACAGCCAATCAACCTTGCAATACACTTTTATCTTCTCAAGAGCTGGTACCTTGGCTTCTGTGCACGGTGGAGAGGGAGCCCTTGCTAGGTAAAGATTTTGGTGATGCCAAGGGAGAGAAATCTTATGACTGTCTGCCAAAGGCACCGGGGCACTATGGCCCCTAGCAGCATGTGGACCCTGGCCACTGACCCTAAGTGGCTGCCCAGACCAAACTTGTCTAGGGGTCAGCAGTCAGGTTCCTGTATCCCTGCTGCTGCTCTCCAGGCTCCTCCGTGCTGTTTTCACTTCTGAGAGGAGAAACTGCTCCAGGATAAGTCTTTAGGGTGAGTAACCTTGTTAAAAGGTGCCTGTGCTGAAATTGTGCTGAAACCTTCTCAGGATTGTTAGAGTCCCACCCCAAGGGAGGGTGGTGTGGCTTCCCGGGTGGCTCAGACGGTAAAGACTGTCTGCCGCTCAGGAGACCCAGGTTCGATCCATGGGTCAGGAAGATTCCCCTGGAGAAGAGAATGGCAACCCACTCCAGTATTCTGGCCTGGAGAATCCCATGGACAGAGGAGCCTGGTGAGTTATACTCCACAGAGTCGGACAGGACTGAGGGTCAAACACTTCCACAAGGTAGGGTGGGAATTAAAGGCTGCTGAGGTACTCAAAGGATTGAGTCCCAGGCTTTTGAATTTCTTTGTCCATGCTTGTCTGTGTTTATTTTGTTAGACTTGGTTAATAGCCACTGAGTCTTGGAATGACTGCTACCAAGTGATAAACTTGATACACTAAAAAAACTTTTATTTATCTATTTTAATCTTGGCTGTGTCCTGTCTCCCTTGCGGCTCACAGGCTCTAGAGTGCAGGCTCAGTAATTCCAGCAAACGGCCTTAGTTGCCAGAAGGCATGCGTAATCTTCCCTGACCAGGGATCAAACCTGCATCCTCTGCACTGGAAGGTAGTTTCTTACTCACTGGACCCCCAAAGAAGGCCCTAAACCTGATATTAATGAGGGCCCTCTGATTCAGGAGAAGACGTCGCTCTCTGACTAGAAATTTTGCTTTCTGCTGGGGTTGGCTTTTCACTCATGCCTATATTATTGCCTGGAGGTATAGATGTGTGTTCTTAATGGAACCAGCCCTGATTACTCTGCTGTGTGAGAGAGTCAAGGAGAGATGAGGGAGTGTAAATCAGGAAAAGTGCCCACTCCAGAACAAATTCTGTGCCTAGGTTAGAGGAATTTTCCACCTAAGACACCTCCTTGGTATCATTTTCCTCTGGTCTTCCTGAGGTGTAGGGGGGAAATTTCCAAAATGGGGTACCTCAACCATTTACTTGCAAATTTAATGGGAAAAGAAAAGAAGTATGTGATCATACCAATCGGCCTAAGGAGTAAGCATAGGAAAAATAAATGGGAAATACATGAAGTAAAATTAGTAAAATGGGAACTAGAAGAAAAATCATCGATTTCCAACTTAGCATGATATGAGACACCCATGAGTCTTTACAGTGAGTTAATGAAAGAGATTAAAGAAAGAAAACAGGTGGGGCAATGTTATTAGACAAATAGGAATTTAAGGAAGGTTGAGATAGTTAAAGCAGTAACAGGAAAAAAGAATTTTATGTAATTACTTGGAGTTTAAATAATGAATATGGTAGTCAACTTGGCCTACATTTAGCCAGCTATAAAACAAAGCAAAAAAACACCTTCCAAAACACAAATAAAACTTTAAGAGAATGCTTAGTAAGCTCATTGAAAATAGCAGTTAAGTAGTATTAACTACATCTAAGAGTGGCTGGAGAAAGTTGAATTATCTCAAAGATGGAGACACTTTCTAATGGAGATATCTAAGAATCATTTGGTTACAGAACTCTATCAGTAAGTTTGTACCTGTCCTTGCTTATAACATGACTCTTTCAATTATGTGCTTTTATTCTTTAAATGATAACATGTTCTTGCAATTCTATATAAAACTTCCTACTGTATATATGGTATATTGAAGTTATGAAAAACAACAACAAAAAGAAAATGGCTTTCTTTTGTTACACAGCATAGCTCTAACATCAGCTGGAGTCTGAGGAAAATGCCAAAGAATGGTCTTTGAATTATAACACTCTCTTACAATTAGACTTCTTTTGTAAAAGAGGAAAAATGGGAGGAAATTTGCTTTATCCCTGTTTGTTGAAAGGGAAGAAGCCTTTATACAATTGAATACATTTTAGTTTTTCCTCACTGAGAATTTTAACCTTCTTTTGTATCAGCCAAGCTAACAGGCATTAAACTGCTTTTAAGTGTGTGTGTGTATATGTAGGCAGGGCTTCCCTGGTGACTGAGCAGTAAAGAATAGGCCTGCCAATGCAGTAGACACAGATTCCATCCCTGGGTCAGGAGGATCCTCCGGAGAAGGAAATGGCTACACACTACAGTATTCTTGCCTGAAAAATCCCATGGACAGAGGAGTCTGGAGGGCTATGGTCTCAGGGGTTGCAAAATGTCAGACATACATTAGTGACAAACAACAACATATGTTTGTCAATATATGGCAGAGAGGAAATTCTGTCAGTAGGAACAAACATTGGTGGTGGTGCTCAATGCCACAGGCTATAATGTGGAGGAGGCTTTGAGGTGAATGCTTTCTACCTGGAAATTGCCCAGATGTCTTGATTCGCTTGTCTGTGGTCTCTGCTGGGGAGGTAAAATGCTTTGATTTTCTACTAGGAAGATTAAACCCCAACATGCTCTGAAAGAAGTGAACGCTTGATTATTTCAACCTGTTTAGTTCACTTTTGTCCAGCTCTTTGCAACCCCATGCACTGCAGCATCCCAGGCTTCCCTGGCCTTCACTGTCAAAACCTGTATCCTCTGTCAAATTCAGCTTTGAACCTCAGGTAGCCTCCTCACTTCACTTTCTTCAAGGTGATATGGTCACCTCTTCCACCCTCCTCATCAGGTAAGCTTTCAAGGTGGTGAGTGAGACAGATCCTCTGCAATAGGCAAGCCCACAACCAGCACGTGGGAGAAAACTACTGACGGCCCTCTGACCAAGCTGGCGGCAGTCTTGGGAATGTGTGGATGGAGTTCCTTGGCAACTGGCTAACACGTGTGTACGCTATACTTCTGACAACCATCTCTAATGGAAAGGTTTCCAGTGACCCCTGAATGAGTCCTCACATCCACGCTGGTCATCTTTGAGACTGTCGGTCTCTTCAGTGCTGTCTTGGGGAATTCTTACAGCCAAGTCACTGCTACATTGGCTTGTTTCTTTCCAGAAACCAAACAAAACTAGGAACTGGTTTCTAAATCCTAAGGTTCAAATAAATAAATAAATCCTAAGGTTCTTACTTTCTCTCTCATGCCTATTGAGGCTGTTTTGTTTCCTTCTTTTTGAGGGGAGTAAGGGAAGGCCATTTTCTCAAGACTTGCAATCTATAGACAATCCATTTGCAATACATTCTCAGCTCTTGGGTTTAAAACTTAGGATATTGACCGAGCTTTGATGTAGGGGTTGCATGCCCACCCAGGTGCTCTCTCTTTCTTTCTAAACCTTCATTCTTGGAGGGGTGGGCTAACCCCTCAGAACCAGCATTAAGGTGAAGAGTTGGTGAGGACGGCAAGACTCTATAAAGGAAAAAGTATATGCTTTGAACCCCAGATTGGTGCCTTCCTTCATCTCCGATGAAGTCAAGGGTACAGCCAACATTGCACCACCCAGACCTTGAGTTTCTGCTGGTAGACACCAGACCCACCCCATGTATGTGAGAAGAGGCCTTTCTAGGCTCTTGGTATTTTTGCTAGCCAACTAGTAAACTATTTTGAGCACTACTATGGAAACTCTCCAAGCTGTTCTGTTATAGTTGGGAGAAAAACATCAACCTGAAATTCCTGAAAAATTTCAGGAAGGTAAGTCTAGGTGTTTGGGATGACAGGAGGACGGTAAGAACTAAGATGGCTGACCCAATAGTAGTAAAAATTCGTCCAGGTGCCAGGACTCCAAATTCAAAGCAATAGCCTTCAAAAGAAGCATGTGGAGGAAAGTATAAAGCCTCTGATAGCCACATTTCTTATATGCCAATCAATCTGACTTTCTTAACCCCCATATAACCCTCCAATTCTGCTTGTACAAAAATTCAGAGAGGGGTCCCTAGTGGGCTTCTGGTTAGGATTCCAGGCTTTCACTGCTGTGATCTGTGAAAGAAAGTGAAAGTTAAAGTTGCAGAGTCCTGTCTGACTCTTTGTGATCCCATGGACTGTATAGTCCATGGAATTCTACAGGCCAGAATACTGGAGTGGATAGCCTTTCCCTTCTCCAGGGGATCTTCCCAACCCAGGGATAGAACCAGGTCTCCTGCATTGCAAATGGATTCTTTACCAGCTGAGCCACAAGGGAAGCCCTGTGATCTAGGTTCAATACCTAGTCAGGGAACTAAGATCCTACAAGCCATGTGACATGGCCAATAAATAAATAACAAAAACTCAGGATCAGAGATGATCATTGTTGTACATTTGAAAGCCATGAACCAAACTGTAGAGGATATATATCCTGTGGTGCCAAACACATATACTTTGTGAACAGCTTTATCTAGAGCCTACTGCTGGTTTATAGTTCTGGATTTAAAAGATGCTTTTTACTACATAGCCTTGAGTCCCAAGAATTGTTTGCCTGTGAATGGGATGATCTAGAGACTAATACAAAGAAATATTTTTTGGATGGTATTGCCACAAGGATTTTAGCATGCCCCTCCCAGCTGCTGCCTATTTTGGGGGAAGCCTTAGCCAAGGAATTTAGGGATCTCCAATTAATGAAGTTTTAATCTAATATGTGGATGATATACTAATTGCTAGTAAAGTTAAGGAAGCTTCAGACCAAAATATAATCCTCAGTTTAAACTTTTTGGTAGACCAGGGATATAAAAGCATAAATTTTCAACCAATTTTAAGATACATAAAATTTGAATTATCAAAAGGGCAAACAGACTTTTACTGCAAATAGGAGGAAAGTATTGTCTAGAGTAGCTGTACTCACTATTAGATGGCAATTGTGTGGATTCTGGGGAATGGCTGGGTTTTGTCATATTGGGATTCCCAAGTTTGGACTTACAGCTAAGCACTTATATGAGGCTCTTAAAGAAAAGTGAGTCATTAAGATGGAACTTTTAACATTTTACTGGAGGTTTTATTCAGGGTAATTGGGGAAGAGTAAAAAAAAAAAAAAATGGATCCATACTAAAAAGGAAGAAGTAAAACTTATATTTGCATATTTCTTGCATGTAGAAAATTCTGAGTCCACTAAAACACTAGTAGAGCTAATATGCAAATACAGCAAGGTTGCAATATATGAGAAATAGTTGTGTTTCTACACATTAGAAACTATTCAAAAAATGAAACTAAGAGAGCAATTCCATTCACATTAGTATCAAAGTAATCATGTCCTCATGAAACATTTAACAAAGGAATTACAAAAATTAAAAAATATTGTGGAAAGAACTTAAAGGTGATGTAAATAAATAAAAAGTGTTTACCAATTAGAAAACTTAACATTGTTTGGTCAATTTGGTGAATATTGTCATCCGATCTCTTAAACACAATCCTGATCAAAATCCCAGCTGCCTTTTTTGCAGAAATTTAAAGCTTAAAATTTATATGGGAAATGCAAGTAACTCAGAAAAGCCAAAGCATACTGGGGGAAAAAAAATAGAGCACTCTGTACTTACCCTATCCAATTTCAAAGCATACTACAAAACTACGTTAATTCAGACTTGCATTTGGCTTAATTAATAGGATATAGATAGAGATCAATGGGTCAAAGTTAGAGTCCAGAAATAAACCTTTACATTTATATTCTGTTGATTTTTGTCAAGAGTGCCTAGCACTTTAACGGAGGAAAGAGTACTCTTTTCAAGACCAGACAAATGGATAGCCACATGCCAACAAATGAAGTTGAACTGCTATCTTAAACCAGATATGAAAATTAACCAAGTAACAGGTCAAAGGTCTCAAAGGAAGAGTTAAAACTCTAAACCTCTTGAAAGCATAGACAAATATCTTCAGTACTTGGGAAACTTTTCTAGTGTAATAAGAAAGAGAAAGGCACATAGACTGAAAATAAGTAAATTATATTTACCTACAGAAAACATGTTTTATGTGGAAGATTGTGATGTATTTACAAAAAACTTTTAGAGGTAATGAGTGAATTTAGCTATCTTGTAACATATAAGGTTAAAGTACAAAAACAACCCTCTTGCTTTTCTTTGTACTAGCTAAAATACTTAAAATATATAAAATTTAAAAATTCTATTCATGTGAAAGCACCAGAAGTAATCTAAAAAGAGAGACTGTGGATCAGGAGAAGATATTTGGCAAAGACAAAAAAAATAACATCCAAAAAAATATAACAAATTCCTACCAATAAATAATATAAAAACAAAAAATAGAACACTGAAAAATGGATAAACTACTTGAACAAACATTTCATACAAAGAAATACTAATGTCTATTATACATGTAAAAAGGTCAGTCTTGTCAACATCAAGAAAATGCAAATTAAGATCATAATGGAATAATGCTTTATACCTCCAAAAAGCAAACATTGAGGATTTGACAGTCTCATGTGTTCAGAGGAGATAGAGAATTGGAATCTCATACATACTACTGGTGGAATTATAAAGTGGCACAACCACTTTGAAAACGAATGTGTTAATATCATGTAAAAATGAATATTGAATCCTCTGATCCAGTGGTTAGATATACACTTTAGAGAAACCATGGCACATATGTACCAGGAATCATGTATCTGAGTATTTATAGCAGTATTATTCATAATTATCAAAGCTTAAGAGTAGTTTCAATGTCCAGAAAGTTCTTAATAACTATAGGTTAATTGATTGATTGGATTATATGATTTTTTCATTCTTACGTTTCTGTTTCTATCATTTCTCCCTATATATAAATATAACAAGATACATATTCCCTCTCATTTGTAACAGAGACTATTTTTATTGAGGGTAAAGGCAGAAATGATTTACAAAGTATAGTAGCAAAGCTCATGACTATAGCATCAAATGAACAAAAGAGCCTCTTGATGAGGGTGAAAAAAGAGAGTGAAAAATCTGACTTAAAAACAACATTCAAAAAACTAAGATCATGGCATCTGCTCTCATCACTTTATGGGGAATAGATGGTGAAAAAGTGGAAACAGTGACAGACTTAATTTTCTTGGGCTTCAAAATCACCATGGACGGTGACAGCAGCCACGAAATTAGGAGATGCTTGCTCCTTGGAAGGAAAGCTATGAGAAAACTAGACAGCATATTAAAAAGTAGAAACATCACTGTGCCGAAAAAAGTCTGTAGAGTCAAAAGTATGGTTTTTCCAGTAGTCATGTACAGATAGGAGATTTGGACCATAAAGAAAGCTGAGTGCTGAAGAACTGATGCTTCCAAGATGCTTGAGAGTTCTTCAGATTGCAAGGAGATCCAATCGGTCAATCCCAAAGGAAATCAACCCTGAATATTCATTGGAAGGAATGATCCTGAAGCTCCAATACTTTGGCCACCTGATGCAAAGAGCCAGCTCATTGGAAAAGACCCTGGTGCTGGGAAAGATTGAGAGCAGGAGGAGAAGGAAGTGACAGAAGATGAGACGGTTGGATGGCATCACCGACTCAACAGACATGAGTTTGAGCAAACTCGAGGAGACAGTGAAGGACTGGGAAGCCTGGCATGCTGCAGGCCATGGGGTTGCAAAGAGTTGGACACAACTGAGCAACTGAACAGCAATAAATGAGTTCAAATCAGTATGAGATGTATGTCACCAAATCACTAGAATATAAGAAATCTATACTGCTTAAAATAATAATAATTATTAAAATAATACAACAATCAACCTAAATGTTAAAAACCAAAGAAGGAATACATTTTCCTCCAGAGTCACTAAATACCTGCTCTGAAATATTTAGGTCTTCTACAAATAAAGCTGACTCAGTCATTCATCTGTCTAAGGCAGATAAATTGAGTATTATACAGCTTATTGTGCAAGGTTCTTTTGAATGAGAAGTTGGACAATTCAGTTCCATAAAGACATAAAAAGACACATTAGCAAATTTTGTTCAAGTGTGGTGATACTTGGAAAAATAATGTGAAACAAAGAACTGGCAAAAACAGGTAACAAAAATTTAAAAATTAAAGACTACAATAAAGGGATATTTTAAAAATAGATTTTTCATGCAAATCCACTGATTATCCTAATTACGGGGAATGATTAACTTCAGCTGAAGCCCAGTTAAATTGTCTGTCACATACACATTGGCTGAATGATTATGGAGGGGACAGTATGAGGCAGGAAAAAAGTACCACTGTGAATACATAACCTGGATTTTGGGGGAAAAAAAGATGATAGAAAGATAGCTAGATATTGTTTGTGAAAGTAAATCAGCATCACCTGCAGTGATTGTTTAAAAGTCTAAATAGTAAAACCATTTCATTACTAAAATAGTATAGAAGGCAAAAAAGCAGATCAGTAGGTTGCTCATGGCCCAGCAATCTTTGATCCAGTGTAAATTGGGAGAACTATCCACAGCCAAAGAGTCCCTGGTGTGACTCGTAATTAGGTTTATGCTACCAACGAAATAAGCTCATTAAGGGATATTAAATATGTAAATATAATTTTAAAACCAAATAATTTGAAAATATAAGTTTAAAAATAGAAAATTCAGCATGGTGAAATGGTGACAGGCAAGTTTAAAAGCAATGTAATGATCCCAGACAAGCATTTTGCTTAAATCTGGAAATCCTTTGTACCTTTCCAGACTGATTATGGCAAACAGAGAGCAGTTTCTTTGAAGTGTTGAGCTTTCTGTGGGGTCCTAATCCTCCAAACAGCAGACTGCATTTGGGATTCTCTTTAAGGGTAATAACACTTGCTTTTGTGCAGCAACATGTATTGAAAGAGGCTTGTATTGATCCTTTGGATTTTCCAAGTTAATAGGTAAGAGATTTGTTTGAGGGAAGAGCAGACATCTTTGGCTATTTATGAACATGAGATGCACTTGCAGAACTTAAAAAAGTAATGATAGAAGAGGATTCTATTTTGATTCAGACAACTTGAAGTCTTGAGGTTAAGGAACTAAGAAAAGCACTGTAAATAAACAATCATTCTACTTTGAAACATTTTAGAAATCCAGTCTTCCGAGGAGACAGTGAAAACAGTAAATTAGAAACAAAAATTCCATGAGTTGGTCATTTGCAGTTTGCTGTGCACACTGACCAAACTATGGCCCACACATATCCATTCTTATCCTGAGTTGAGGGTGGGCTGAAGCAACAAAGGATTCATTTAAATAATGACCATGACAAGTGTTTTTCTTAAGAAATAGAAAGCACCAATCTAAAAATATTAATGTTATGTATTTATACTAGTCGTTAAAACTCAGATTAATAAATTGCTTGTCATCCTGTTCACAGAAGAAAATGTTTAAATGTTTATATTCACACCCTGTGATTTGAATTGACACAGTACCGTGAAAATACCAATTCCTGAGACTATACACTAGAAATCAAAGTCAATCAGCAAAATTCCCACCATAAACTAGCCAATGGTATGTAATTTTCTCTTGAAAGTTGGATAAGGTTTTGTACTTGGGGAGACTATGTATTTAAAGACCTTTTAACTTCATTTCCTGTCATCCCTTTATTGAGATGAACAGGGATTCAATGAGGGACAAGAGGAAATTAAACAACTTAGCCACAAGCTTATTCATTAAATGTGGCTTCCTCATCTATACAATAAATTTAATAATGTTACCTACCTCACAAATTGTTGTGAGATTAAATGACTTAATATATTTAAAACAGCAGTTGCTGCTGCTGATACTGACTACATGATTCAGAGAGTTCAATAGGATATTTTTATGAAGGGAATAGATACCTATATAGCTGTATATATGTATGTGTAAATCTCCCACTTTGTTTTTTGCCTCATACACTAGTAGAGATTGCTCCATTTTCTTCTCTAATGACCTGATAAATTCATCTTAACTGTAAATGTTTATGTACATCAGGTCAATACAGAAGACTATTATTGTTGCTGTTCAATGCATATGATGAAGCTTAGCTCTCAGAAGAAATATATTCCAGATGTCTCTATAGTCCCAAGAAGACATGAACCTAAATACTTCCCAAATGTTATGTAATCTTTATAGGAATCTTTATTTTCATTGGGCTTCCCTTATGGCTCAGCTGGTAAAGAATCTGCCTGCAATGCAGGAGACCTGGGTTCCATTCCTGTGTTGGGAAGACCCCCTGGAGAAGGGAAAGACTACCCACTCCAGTATTCTGACCTAGAGAATTTCACAGACTGTATAGATTAGTATTTATAGGTAGTGCACCAGTTACAAAGGAGAAAGTAGTCCAAAGAAAATATACAATGTGAAAGAAATAGTAACAGAACTTGGAAGTAAGCATTTATATTTAGTGAAAAGATTCTTTTTTTTTTTCAATTATTTTTATTAGTTGGAGGCTAATTACTTCACAACATTGCAGTGGGTTTTGTCATACATTGACATGAATCAGCCATAGAGTTACACGTATTCCCCATCCCGATCCCCCCTCCCACCTCCCTCTCCACCCGATTCCTCTGGGTCTTCCCAGTGCACCAGGCCCGAGCACTTGTCTCATGCATCCCACCTGGGCTGGTGATCTGTTTCACCACAGATAATATAGATGCTGTTCTCTCGAAACATCCCACCCTCGCCTTCTCCCACAGAGTCCAAAAGTCTGTTCTGTACATCTGTGTCTCTTTTTCTGTTTTGCATATAGGGTTATCATTACCATCTTTCTAAATTCCATATATATGTGTTAGTATGCTGTAATGTTCTTTATCTTTCTGGCTTACTTCACTCTGTATAATGGGCTCCAGTTTCATCCATCTCATTAGAACTGATTCAAATGAAAGGAAACTATAAGTAAGGTGAAAAGACAGCCCTCAGATTGGGAGAAAATAATAGCAAATGAAACAACAAAGGATTAATCTCAAAAATATACAAGCAACTCCTGCAGCTCAATTCCAGAAAAATAAATGACCCAATCAAAAAATGGGCCAAAGAACTAAACAGACATTTCTCCAAAGAAGACATACAGATGGATAACAAACACATGAAAAGATGCTCAACATCACTCATTATCAGAGAAATGCAAATCAAAACTACAATGAAGTACCATTACACACCAGTCAGGATGGCTGCTATCCAAAAGTGTACAAGCAATAAATGCTGGAGAGGGTGTGGAGAAAAGGGAACCCTCTTACACTGTTGGTGGGGATGCAAACTAGCACAGCCACTATGGAGAACAGTGTGGAGATTTCTTAAAAAACTGGAAATAGAACTACCATATGACCCAGCAATCCCACTTCTGGGCATACACACTGAGGAATCCAGATCTGAAAGAGACACGTGCACCCCAATGTTCATCACAGCACTGTTTATAATAGCCAGGACATGGAAGCAACCTAGATGCCCATCAGCAGACGAATGGATAAGGAAGCTGTGGTACATATACACCATGGAATATTACTCAGCCATTAAAAAGAAAAGATTCTTATAATGTAAATCACACAACAATAAAGCATTAGACATTTTATATTTAGTTTTGGCAGTTAGTCCAAAAGATAAGTCCATCTTGATAATAATCTCCTTAAGAAAATGACTATTTTCAAATTTTAAAAATTGTGCTTCATTTTATTTTAGTGTAACACCTTTATATAGCCCATCCGTTTTCTAAAGTCTATATAATATTTAAACTGGGATAGAAGTATTAGTTTTATAAAAGAATCATAGAAATATTTGAAATAGATCTTGAGAGGCAATCATGAAAATCTCAGATGATGGGAAATTTCTGATACTTAAAATTTCTGGTTAACTTCAGTTTTAAGGAAAAAAAACCTTTTATATGCCATCCTTTGCAATTAAAGTCTTTTGTCAGGCACCACTGATTTGCCTTCCATGGTGGGCACATTGTAGTGGATATAATTGAGCTTTTAATGACATGTGCTCAGAGTCACAAATTATTGCATATATACCATCATAATAGTAATAGTAGTAATTTTCAGTGTAAAATTTTAGGAGAATGAGCTGAGGGTCCCCCCTACCCAGAATGTGCATGGAGTTTGCCTTTTGGACCGAACCTATTTTTCAAGTTTTAAAGCCAATGATAGACCATTTTTAAGAGGTATATTGAATTAGATATGCATAACATATGCATTTTTATAAATAGCAATCACTAAAGTTATTTAAACTTTTTTTCATACATCTGTTTTATTTTGCCTAATTTTATCTTATTTTTGTTTCTTTTCCCCATCCTGTGACTTGAGTGTTTTCAGGGACATTGTAACTCTACTCCAGTAGGTGTCAGACTTTCCCACTGTGCAAACTGCAGAGCCTCAGGAAGCGCAGGCTAGCAGATACTGTGATGCTTCATGCTATACCTAAATCAGTTGCTCCTGTAAACTGAATCTTTTAGCATCATCCCTGCCACCAAGTAACACATTTTTAAGTTAATTTCATATTTAAGTAAACAAAGTATACAAACACTTCTCATCTCACCACCTATATTATATAACCACTCCTTAAAATCTGGCATGTATCATACAATATGTATTTATATATTCAGCAGCAATTTAGTGAGTAAAAATATCAAAGAAATAAAAGGAAATGATTAACAAGAAAAAATTGAGATGCGGCATATACTTTAGTATTTTCACTGGCAATAATGTAGTAGATACATTTATTTCTCAAGGACATAAATGGTGTGTTTCCTTTTAGATATTTACAGCATGTGAGAATAATCCCCTTGGATGCTAGTAGGGCTTTGATAAGAACTTTGCAAACTACATGTGTTATAGACTGAATGTCTGTGTCCCCCTCAAACTCCATTTGTTGACATCCAAATGCCCATTATGATAGTATTGAGAGATGGGGGCTTTGGGAGTTATTAGGTATAAAGTATTAGTGCCCTTATTAAAGAGGCCTGAGAGAGATCCCTCATCCCTTCCACCATGTAGGGGTAAAATGAGAACTCAGGAACCTGAAAAAAAGCCCTCATTGACCATGTTAGCAATCTGTTCCTGGGCTTCCAGCTTCCAGAACTGAGAAATAAATTTCTGTTGTTTATAAGCCACCCAGTCTTTCATTTTGTTATAACAGCCTGGATGGACTAAGATGTTATCTGAATTCAATTGACCAGGTTTTTCACATCTAAAACTTCATAATTTACAGAATAAGCAGAAAAATGCTTATTATAATAGGCAATATAATTAATTAGATGATTAGTTTTTGTGATTTTAAACCATTAAATTTTAAAATTGTTTTTAAAATTTCTATTTACAGGAGGTCTAATTAATAAAAGACTTGTATTTATTATTTTAGACACACTGTGCTTTGCTTAGTCTCTCAGTTGTGTCTGAGTCTTTGCGACCCTGCTGGCAGCCTGTTAGCCTGCCCGGTCCATGGGGATTCTCCAGGCAAGAATACTGGACTGGGTTACCATGCCCTCCTCCAGGGGATCTTCCCAACCCAGGGATCGAACCCAGGTCTCCCACATTGCAGGCCGATTCTTTACTGACTGAGCCACCAGGAAAACCCTTAGACATACTAGAAATCATAATTTATTTAACTTGAGCCACGTATTTGTTCTAAAGCAAGTTATATAGTTTATAGAAAGAATAAACAAATGAAATTCTAAAATAAATCAAGTTTCCAGTAAACTCAGCAAATAAAGTATTCATCTTGTTCCATATTCAACTTTTTCCTTCTGGCCTTTTCATTAACATTTTACAATGTTTATGGCTATTCTATATGCAAAATAAAATACAATGGCAACAAGAGAGTGGGAAACTCTCAGGGCCAGCTCTGACTTCTGCCCTCTCTCCCTTTTCCTTTTCATTTAAAAAAAAGAGAAAACTCCTCAATTGATTATCCATATTTTTATAGTTCTCATATTTTCCAAACTTATGTCTATAGCCTTGATCTCTACTTCAAACTCCAAATCCATCCAATAAGCAGTCATTCCACAGAATTTTGTTTAGCTTTTTCTATGTGCATGGCACTTATGTTAGCAGTTGAATAGAATAATTATTGAGAAGGGCAAGGTTCCCATTATCACAGGGTGCATGTTTGACATGAAAAAATATAAAATACACGAATGTCTATATTAATAAACCAAATAATTTCAAATAAATGCTTTAAAGAAAAAAGTAAAGGTGATAAGGATGGCAATTTGACATTGGGTTGTCAGAGATGGTCGCTTGAGAGAGGGACATCAATGCTAGAGGTGCATGAAGAAAAGAAATCCATCATTCAAAATACTGAAGTTAGAGCATTCTATCAAGAGCAAACAGGAAATTTCCTTGAGATGCATATGAACTTGACATGGCCAGTAACCAGAAGGAAGCCCATTGTGGCTGGGGAAGATGAAGTGGAGTGAACTTGGAGCATGGAGGAAATTTAGATCATAAAGATAGGGGGTCATGAGCAAGACCCAATGTGCATGGTGAGGATTTAGAATTTTATTCTATAGGTAATGGAAAGCTACCAAGTGAGTATGAGCATGTGAGCAAAATACCAAATTTCACCGATTTTTAAGACACACATCTCCGAAATCAGGAATATTTTTGATTCCAAACCAGCAATTGTGATGCTCTCTTTTTCCTCCCCATGTCCTCCTGGACTGCAGGTTCCATGAGGGCAGAACAGGTGGGAGTTTGTTTTCACTGTTTCACTCTGAGCACAAGCACAATGCTGGGGACGTATTGAAGGTTCAAAGTGTTAGTTGCTCAGTCATGTCTGACTTTTTGCAACCCCATGATCTGTAGCCTGTATTAGTCCTCAGCAAATATTGGCTCACTTCATAGATACATTAATTCTAATTTCTCCTTTTTATCCTGCCTGTTTCAAAGTGCTTGGTCACTGACCAACCTCCATTGTGTGAGACAGGAAACCACAACTCTGGTGTGGCCAGGAGTTCTGTGGTGCTAAGATGAGACAAGATATAAGATGAGACAAAAATATGCCAGAAAGAATTCTATTGATGTAAGTATTCCTTTTAAGTACAATCACTATAAAATTCCAAAAACAGTAGGGAAAAAACCCCAAAACGTAAAGATAAGTTTATCCCCAGCTAGTCAGGTTTTCTTATACAGAAATAATAATTCTTTAGGAAGGATTTGTCTATATATTCACATACAGATCCATAAACTTTACACTCAGTTCATTAAATACTATGTAGTTATTATAAACCAAATACTTTACTAGCAACGAAAATATGTCCCTAGATGCAGGGAGATCACATATATAATTATAATACACTAATGCAAGTGCAGTGAAAGAAGAATTCAGAGTACATGTACAGTCAGAGGGACCCCTGACTGAGACTGAGAAGGCTTCCTGGAGGTGTTATTATTAGTTGTAAAAGAAGTAGGTGATAGGAAAATAAGACTATGCTAGCCAGAAAGTACAAACAGGGACCAGAGATGGGTTTAACAAACAATATACTGTGGACTAGAAAACTACAAGTTTTAATGGCCAGAAAGTGACAGAACATGAGGCTGGGGAGATAGGTGAGAGCCAGATCAAGGATGGCATTGTGTGACTGACTGGGTAACAAATCTGAACTCTGTTATGGAGCAAAGAATAGCCGCTGAAGCTTCAGAAGTGGGGAAATATACTGGGCACTTGTTTTTTTCCAGTTGGGATAATAGACTGTGCTGAGGGAGTATAACATAGGGAAAGAATGCTTTGTCTCTGAAGACAGTCAGCCTAGGTTTGCATTTTTGCCCTGCAATTTACTAGCTAAGTGACCCTAGTTAAGTTTCTTAACCTCTCCATAATGAAATAGTAAAAGAATCTTCATATAATTATGGTAATGTTCAAAGAATTGAAAATTATATATTTTCATATATATATATATATATATATACACACACACACACACATATATATATACACACTCAGAATAGTACAGTACTAGGGAAAATACCATAAAATGTTTGCTACTATTATTGTTTGTTAACCAAATGAAAATATGAAAGATCTCTCTTGACCTTGTTAAGGTTTCTTTTCGTCAGCACTGTGTCCATAATAGATGGACCTAAGTTTTCTCTAACACCACTATCAATTGCATGGCTTAATGAGTAAGAAGTCTGGGACTTAATGAAAAGTTTACCAGAAGAGAACTTCAGGACCTCCCTGGTGGCCCAGTGTTATATAACTCAGAGCTCCCAATACAGAGAGTTTGACCTCTGGTCAGGGAACTGAGATCCTGCGTGATGCATGGTTCAGCGAAAACAATGAAATAGACCCTCGGCTCTCCAGGACTTCAGGATGTAGACTCTCTAAGTTGTTGCTGTTCAGTCCTCCACTGTCTCCTGGAGTTTGTTCAAGACTCTCTCAGTACATGTGTGCTAAGTCACTTCAATCATGTCTGACTCTGCGCAACCCTATGGACTGTACTCTGCCAGGCTCCTCTGTCCATGGGTTTCTCCGGGCAAGGATACTGGAGTGGGTTGCCTTTATCTTCTCCCGGGGATTCTCCTGACCCAGGGATCAAACCTGCATCTCTTACATCTCCTGCATTGGCAGGAGGGTTCTTTACCTTTAGAGCCACTTGGGAAGCCCCAGATATAAGATTATTTTCATTGGAAAATCCAAGGGATGGAGTTCTGCTCAGCAGGTTACAATTTTAATGTCTTGTTTCCTCCTAACATATAGTGAATTTTTAAAAATCTGAGACATGTTGGTGCTTACTTTTTATAGAAAATATTCCTTGGAAGCAGGAATTATTTTAAAAATTCTCTATTTCCCCAGAGACCAGTACAATGTTAGGCACATAATAGGCAATATATAACAATCATCAAATAAGTAGGTGTTCATAAGCTTTGACAGTGAGGTCTCTGGGTAAAACAATGCACATTTATCTAGTATTCATCAAGTTATCAATTACTACTTCTAATTATGAAACAGCTATATGCCATTTCTAAATGCCACGTAAAACTTAAGCAGTATTTTAATTAGAACTGTTCCCTTTGTCTTCTGGTTGTATTTACTAGTCTACTGAAAAATCTTGACACACATCTCTAAAAAGTTCAAGACATTTTCTATGAGTGCCTAAGGTTTCTATACAACTTGTTTAAAAAATTAAATCATAGAATATTACAAAATATTAATAGAGATGATTTTATAAGTGACTATGACTCTCAATAGTTTACATTTTACTATTATTTGATAGTCCATATTCTGTTGTTCATAAACATGAGAAAGTTTAATTTATATCTGTTAAAATGTCTGTTATAGACAAAGTATATTCATCCCAAGTTGAACATTTTATAATCTGTAGTATTTATTTTATAGTACATTGGCATGTTCCACATTCCACCAAGTTAATGTTTTTAGTTAAAATCACATTTACTTTCATATTTTAAAAATTCTATAATCTTTGAAATAGAGAAAATGGAATTAAATAAATACAAATCTATTGGTTTATATGCTTCCCAATGTGTCCTCATCTTTATATCAAGAACACCTTTATATCATTAACACAATGCCTTTCATATAGCAGATGTAAGTTGCTATTATTAACTTGAATTAGTTTATATAATCAGGTGTTACCTCAGGCTTCCAAGGTATTATTTGGTGCCTTGAAATTTTTGTTATAGGCAAAAGGTATTTGAAAGTTTAGTTTCATAATATACTAAACTTCTAGTATTCCAAACATAGAAATAATTTTGAACATTAAATGAACAGAACATTGACTTGCATTTCTGTGTTTTGTTCTTGTTTTTTGAGGCTTTTAAAAGTCTTCTTTAATGATACTTTTTTAAGCTTTATTATTTTGTTTCAACAATTCAAATGGAATTTTCTCTAATTTTAAATCAAAATCCATTTGAAAAATTGGCCTTTCTAATCAACACATTAATGATAACTCAGTATAACAGTACTAGTAAAATATGATTTGTTGAGTACCCATTCTGTGAGAATCATGTTTCTAAGCACATTTCATTAATTTGAATCTTGCATGATAACCCTGCAAAGTTGGTATTTTTATCTGTACTTCCTATCTGTACTTTACAAATGAAGAAACTTAGATTCAGGAACATCAATTGACTTGCTCAAGTCAAGGATCTAGACAGTATGGGAGCCAGAATTCCAACCCAGCTCTGCTTGGTTTGATCTAGATAACTGTTTAGTTTCCAAAGCACCGGCCTGTTTCAACTTTTAAATCTGTTCACACCTTAACTGCATTGACATTTTTTTCTTTCACCTTCTGTGTGTAATTCTGAGCACAAACAACATATGCTTGATGTGAGTTAACTAACAAGCCACTGTAGGGTTACACTGTTAGTGACCATCTCCAGTTAAAGTACCTCTATTAGTAACTTGGACCACTTCAATTAAAACAAATTGCTGCATTTTGTTTGTTCAGCTTTTCCTTTTAAGATAAGGTAATGCTCAATTCCCTCATCTAACTGACATATGATCTGGTCTCATCTTGAGCATAAAATCTTTTCTGGAAATAAGACCGTTTAACTGTTAGCTTGCAATCTTATAAACCATATCATTAGAAAGGGGGGGATAAAAAGAATTTTCTTACTTTCCTCTGGTTGTTTCAAAACTTGATTTTTGTTTGCTGGTTCTTTGGCTGCCAGGGCTGTCACCTCTGCTGAGATATGTTTCCCGTGGTGATCGATTTCCCATGCCTGCAACTGAGTTTGGAGAAATGCCTCCTTCATTCGTCTTTCCAACAAAGCTTTGAAGAAATTTCAGGGTGGAGTTGGAAAGAATAAATGACTCTGCTTTAGGACTGAGCTTGAGGGCAGATTCTGTCTGGAGGGCAAGAGTTTGTAACTTCAGCATCCCTTCTTCTGTCTTCTCTGTGGGTGTGAGAGTTTGTTTTCTCACACCCTCAGGAGATGCACTTGTCTCTGAGGGCAGTGGTATTGATTTCAGAAGACTGTCTTCGGAAGTGCTGAAATCAAGAGCTGTGGCCGCCTCAGTTGATGTGATCTGGGGGGTTGGTAGCACCTGGAGACTTTGTCCTTTGTTTGGAGGAACTGAAGCAGAGGTCATGTTCTTATGGGAGTTCTCATCCTCAGGTGTAGTCCAAGTGTGCATAGGGTCATTAAGCCCAAAGCCTCCACTCCATAAACTAGAAAGCAGGATAATTAGCCTTGCTCCTTTCATTTCAGTAGTTTGAAGCTAGAAAGCACATGTAAAATTGGGGGATAAAGTCCTTCTAGCCTGTCGGACAGCTGCTTCCACACTGAATCTGCTAAGACAGAGGTTTGCCAGTTTGAGATGTGAAGAGGAAACAGGTTTCTGTGTTTTGTAGTGGACTCAGGAAGTTTGATTTCCTGTTTCTGTAGGTTCTGTGAGATCTGTGACCTCTGGTAGGATGATCTATGGAAGCAGTAAACCGTGACCGACGAAGCTGAGGGTAAATGGAAAAACACAGGCAATGATTATCAGGAAAACCCATGAAAGAAACATGAAGTTAACTTTCCCAGGTCCACTCATATCTCATGTGTCGCTCAGTTTTGAAGAGAAATTTCATGGTGATGATGGAATTTTGTTTGGATGGGTTAAGTCAAAGAGTTTACATTTTGTTCTACTATGCAAGGAAATTGAGAAAAAAAAATGTGATACTTCAACTGTGCCCCATCCAGAGAGCCATGTTTTGTTTAAGGACATGTACACACACACACACATAAATAAAAACTCAGTCTGCTGTGTCTCTGCCCTTTCATACATCACAGGCTGAATTGTGAAAAAATAAAAACATATCCCTATTTTTCTATCTACACTTTAGCTGTAGCATTATTTGAAGTCAATCTCAATGATGATGATAAAAAAGAAAAGCATAAATTACTGCATTATGTGAGTACACAAGAAACTCATTTTAAATTTTGCTCTCAAAATTTCTATTAGAACCAATTATTGGAATGAAGCATCAGAAATTTAATTCTTTTATTTTCTAATCCTTATCTTCTCATGGTTGGGAGTGATTAGTATTTTACCACTAAAGAAGGATGAAGAAAGAGGGGACTCATATGAAAGTCAATTAAGGTGGAATCATATATATTAATTTTTGTATTTTTACTGTAGTGCCAAATATATCAGCAGCAGAAAATAGGGAATTGCATTGATCAAAGACTTTTCAATGGTGGTTTTCCCGGTAGGGATGCTTCATGGGATTTTGATTTCACTGTTCCAACACATGTCTGATTCTCAGGCTTCCATTAAGCTCTCTGAGCTATAAAAAATTTTCCATAGCATACTCTTCAGACATATAAGTAACAAACTAGAATAGTTCATTCATCCATATACTTCTTCTTTCATTCATTCATTCACTAATAACACAAATCACCTGCTAGCTTTAGCGAGGTGCTCTCTTAGATGCTGAGATTATAAAGCAAGAATATTCTTGGGTCTCAATGTACTTGTGTTCTATTATATATTACCTGAAGGCTAGATCTCTGGGTAATTAATCTTTTTGTCAACTTCAAGGTCTGGTATTAAATTCTTGTTAATATTCAGTCTTGTGATGTCTTCTTTCAGAACCAAAAAACTGGAAACCTCGTGATGATTTGGTTATATATTATTATAGATATATTCTCTTGTCTCTAATCGTTTATACATGGGGTTGCAAAGAGTCCATGGGGTCACAAAGAGTCAGACACAACTGAGCGACTGAACAACAACTACAGATATATATTCTTGTCTCTAATTCTGTATACAGGACACCAGGTTTCGAAACAAGGCCTAAATTTCCTCTGAACTACTAACTTTTTGGTCTTAATACATTTTCTCCCCTTCATCTCCGCCATTCTCTTATACAAGATATTGTTGACATTTAGACAAGATCGGGCGCATTCAAGGTGGTATGGCTATAGACTGTTGTTGACATTTGGAGAGGGTATAACATGAGGTTAATTAAACTACGACACACATTAGTCAGCAGCAACCCAACTGACTATGATATGTAGTACAAAACATCTGTTTCTCAGATATATCACAGAGCAACTAACTAACTTTGCATTTGTAAAAGAGCAAATAGGTCCAGCACAGACAATCCAGGCAGTAATTACGTACTAAGAAGAGTGATGAAACTGCATAGTTTTTACAACACAAGCATGGTTGTCAGTACTAAGAAAAAGACATTACAGCTTCTTTATCTGGAAAAGACACAAGCAACTATCTTTGACTTAGAACAGAATAGTAATTAGAAAGCTGTAAGTGAAGTATTTCTATTTAGTATACAATTTTAAATCATTTTCTTAGATTTAGTAAAAATAGACTAAGAGACCATCCTGAAAGTTTAAGAAATAATCAGAATAATGACACACATACATTTTTTTGTTCTATGATTTGAAAAAAATCTTGATCCTATTTAGGATAAATGAACTTGAGTGGTAAAGGGTCACTCACTGGATCTATAAGAGACAACAAATGGCTCTCAAATGGTAATAAAAACTGAGCTGAGCTAAAGCAATTCATTTCTCCTCCTGTAACATATTGACCAATAATGATTTTGGTTACCCCTATCCTAGCTTACAAGTGACCTTGTGATTAGAAGGCTAAAGGTTCTGTATCTCATTATCAATCCAATAAGCCATCTTGTGCTGTAACTCCCCAGAGAATCACCATCTCATTTGAGGGATTTAGGTGTATGGATCAGTCCTTAATTGGAGACATAAAGTAAGTATCTATACTTAAGAAACTGTCAGAAGTCTAGCCTCAAATTTTGCTTTTGAGACTCATTAATATTCATCAACTAACAGTTAAGAATAATAATATTCCTGGGATTATTGCCTAAAAAATATTCAGTCATTCTTCTAATTACTATAAAAATTATCTCTGGATTGAACTATATTATCAGAATTTTTACACCTGAACCCAGTCATTTTGCTATACCCCCATGGTTGCTAAATTGTTTAAGTTAAATTGTCTCACTCTATTGCCATTTTTTTTCATTGAGTAATTTATAAGAAAGCAACTGTAAAACTCATTATATTATGTACTATCATCTGGTTTGTATGTCACTTTTTCATTGCACCTTAAAGATTGAATATATTTTGCAAAATGGCGCTCTCTAGCTGATGATATAATGGGGTTATTTCCGTTTTCTTTTTGTAATATATTATTATTCATTATTATTATTTTAGCCTTTTCTAATCATAAGAAAAAATCATATTAAGTTGAAACAAAAATGTAATTAGGAATTAAAAGACAATCTTAGATTAAGGACTTCATGATTTGTAGATTGTTGTTCAGTCACTCAGTCATGTCCGACTCTTTGCAACCCCATGGACTACAGCACACCAGGTTTCCCTGTCCTTCACCATCTCCTGGAACTTGCTCAAACTCATGTCCATTGAGTCGGTATGCCATCTAGCCATCTCTTCTTCTGACATCCCCTTCTCCTCCTGCCTTCTATCTTTCCCAGCATCAGAGTCTTTTTCAGTGAGTCATTTCCTCAAATCAGGTGACCAAAGTGTAGGAATTTCAGCTTCAGCATCAGTCCTTCCAATGAATGTTCAGGACTGATTTCATTTAGGATGTCCTGGTTGGATCTCCTTGCTGTCCAAGGGACTCTCAAGAGTCCTATCCAACACTGCTGTTCAAAAGCATTAATTCTTTAGTGCTCAGCTTTCTTTATATTCCAATTCTCAGATCCATACATGACTAAAAACATCTACTTTGACTTTATTGACTACACCAAAGACTTTGACTGAGTGAATCACAACAAACTGTGGAAAATTCTTAAAGAGATAAGAATACCAGGTTGCCTTACCTGCCTCCTGAGAAATCTGTATGGATGTCAAGCAACAGTTAAAACTAGACATGGAACAACAAAATGGTTCCAAATTGGAAAATGAGTAAGTCAAGGCTGTATATGCACCCTACTTATTTAACTTATATGCAGAGTACATCATGCAAAATGGCAGGTTGGATGAACCACAAACTGGAATCAAGATTGCCAGGAGAAGTATCAGTAACCTCAGGTACGCAAATGACCCCACCCTAATGGCTGAAAGCGAAAAAGAACTGAAGAGCCTCTTTTTGGAAGTGAAAGAGGAGAGTGAAAAAGTTGGCTTAAATTTCAACATTCAGAAAACTAAGATCGTGGCATCTGGTCCCATCACTTCATGGCAAATAGATGGCGAAAAAATGGGAATAGTGACAGACTTTATTTTCTTGGGCTCCAAAATCACTGCAGATGGTGTCTGCAGCCATGAAATTAAAAGTCACTTGCTCCTTATAAGAAAAGCTATGACCAACCTAGACAGCATATTAAAAAGCAGAGATATTACTTTGCCAACAAAGGTCCATCTAGTCAAAACTATGGTTTTTCCAGTAGTCATGTATGGATATAAGAGTTGGACTATAAAGAAAGTTGAGCACTGAAGAATTGATGCTTTTGAACTGTGATATTGGAGAAGACTCTTGAGAGTCCCTTGGACTGGGAAGAGACCCAATCAGTCCATCCTAAAGGAAGTCAGTTCTGAATATTCATTGGAAGGACTAATGCTGAAGCTGAAACTCCAATACTTTGGCCACCTGATGTGAAGAACTGACTCATTGGAAAAGCCCCTGATGCTGGGAAAGATTGAAGGTGGGAGGAGAAGGAGATGACAGAGGATGAGATGGTTGGATGGCATCGCTGACTCAATGGACATGAGTTTGAGCAAGCTCTGGGATTTGATGACAGACAGGGAGGTCTGGTGTCTGCAGTTCATGGGGTCACAGTCAGACCTGACTGAGTGAATGAACTGAGACTGAGACTGATGTCCAATTCTTCTTTCCATCATCTAACAGTAAACTCCACTGCCCACCCCCCACACCAAAAATAGAAAATTAGAAGACTAGTTTACAAAAATCTAGAGAAAATAATTTTTAAGTTGTCATCATTCATTTTCTCAATTGTTTTTTACTGTATATTTTGCTTTTATGTCACAGATAAAACATATAGTGAGATACTGCTGATAATATTGTGATTTATATTTGTTTAAATTTATGGAGGGGAAATTTTTTGTTTGTAAATTTGCTTTTAGTCTAATCTTTATTACTGTATTCTCTCGTTTGGCTGCCTTTTTCAATTCCTGTTCAGTATTGTATGATCACTGATCATTCGCTAAGTCAGGTCCAACTCTTTGCAACTTCATGGTCTGTAGCACACCAGGATCCTCTGTCCTCCACTAACTTTTAGTTTTCTCAAATTTGTGTCCCTTGAGTCAGTGATACTATCTTTCCCAGCATCAGGATCTTTTCTAATGAGTTGGCTGTTTGCATCAGGTGGCCAAAGGATTGGAGCTTCAGCTTCAGCAACAGTTCTTCTGATGAATATTCAGGGTTCTTTTCCTTTAGGATTGACTAATTTGACTTCCTTGCTGTCCAAGGGACTCTCAAGAGTCTTCTCTAGCAACACATTTCAAAAGCATCAATTCTTCAGCACTCATCCTTCTTTATGGTCCAACTCTTATATCCATACATGACTCCTGTAGAAGCCATAGCTTTGACTAGATGGACATTTGTCAGTGGTGTTCTCTGATTTTTAATATACTGCCTAGGTTTGTCATAGTTTTCCTTCCAAGGAGAAAGTGTCTTTTAATTTCATTGCTGCAGTCACTGTCCGCAGTGATTTTGGAGCCTAAGAAAATAAAATTTGTTACTGTTTCTGCTTTTTTCCCTTTCCATTGGCTGTGAAGTTACTGGACCAGATGCAATTGCCTTATTCTTCACTAGCACAGATAATATGCTCCTTCATTTGCTAGAGTGAAACCTTCAGGATGGTATGAGTGCTACATCCCCAGCATCTAGAATAGTGTTTGGTAGACATTCAATAAATGTCTACTAAATAAACAAATGAACGGATAAAATGATGAAGTACTTCTATATAGCTGTAGTAGCACCTGTCAGGGGTTAGAGAGGAGGATCCATTCCCCAACTCATAGAGAAGGAAATGACAACCCACTCCAATATTCTTGCCTGGAGAATTCCATGGACAGAGGAGCCTGGCGGGCTACAGTCCATGAGGTCGCAAAGAGTCGGACCCGACTGAGCGACTGAGCACAGCTACACAAACTAAAAAAAAAAAAAAAAGCAAGATATATAAATACAAAGTACTCCTCCTATGAGTACAATTTCAGGAAGTCTCCTAGGATACCCTTTTAATACGATTACCTCTTGCATGCAAATCCTTCTAGAATAAGACTCAGAAAGCCCACTGTTTCTACCTCATCTCTTTTCAAAATATGTTTGAGACAGTTTATCTTGAAACCATCACAGGCACATGAGAACTACAAAGCAAAGTCTAAGAGCTGTATACTAAAGGGTAATAAAGAAATAGTTATGCCAGTAAAATCTCAGATGTGCAAACAAATCAAAATTAACTATAAAATTTAGGTCCAGTAGTCTGGTAGGAAAGGAAATATGGAAGTATAATGAGTCAAATAATTTTTAAAATTAAACAAGACAAGCTTATTAGTTTGTCAGGAAAGAACATATTATGTCTTAATATAAAACTTTTAACTCTATAATTAGGAACATTAAGAGCAAATTGATAAAAGATGACCAAATAACCCTCTTAGGAAATGTTTATATTATAGTTTTCAAAACTTCCTATTGCTTATTTTATATTTTCCATTTAAGTAGAGCAATATACTTGAAAGTATTAAAAAGTCTTTAAGACTAATTTCTTTTGCACATTTTAGAAACAGCATTTTCTTTTTCTTCATGAGAGTTGTGGCTAATCATTGATTGATTATCATTAATGACTTCTGCTTCTGGAAATATAGAAGCATATGTTTTCTTCTTCCTCTTACTAAGTACATCTAAAACTCCTGGCCACTATATATAATACAAACATAAGAAGACTCTGGAAGATGAGGAAGGCGGATGGGCTAGGAGACCTGAGGAACAACTGCACGGGGTTCTCTGGATTTTCTTTCTGCCTATTATCTGCCTGACCAAGTATGGTAGAATTTGGCAAACTAGAAACACTGATGGCATAAACAATAAAAACCCCAAGAAAATACAAAGGACCAGAAGAAAATGGCCAACCTAGAAAGACAGAAATCTTTGTAGACATTAATTGCTCTACTCCCACCAAACACCACAGAAAGAACTGTGGTGCTGCTCTTGTCCCTGCCTGAAGAAGCTGAATGGAGAGCTTAGATTCCATACTCAGAGGACTGCTACAAGCAGCCTCAGCTTCCATCCCTTCCCTGGGGTAGTGATAAGAAAAGGCTAACAGAGGAGGAATTAGTTTTCACTAAGTCATTTCCATAACCCTCCAAAGGCTGGGTAAAGGGCAAGAGGACTGAAAATAAAAATGGTTTTGAGGTATGCTAGTCTTCACTGAGCATACTTCAGTGGTCCCCTAAAGGCAGAACATAAGGCAAAAGGTGGGAGAAATACCTTCCATACTGTAGAAATCCAGGGGTGGTTCTGGAGAAGAAAGATAACTCACTAGCGATGAAAATAAAATAGATATTTTACTGTAAAACAGGAGATCTCCTACAGCATTTTAATCACCTCCTCTTCACTGGTGAGTAATTTCCACCTTATGACGGTAGAGATGGCTGACACAAGACACCTGACAATGGACAAATGAGATTGGTAGCAGTTTGTACATATACTCACAGTCCTGGGAAGGAAGACACTACATGCCACACTTGTCTGCACTGAGCTTGTACCTGAGAACGGAGTAAAATAGCCAGGGGTTTTTAGGGGCCGGCTTTATAATATCAAGAATGTAGGTTGCCCCCTACACTGGAGGGTGAAATTGGCTTGTTTGAATAATTCTACAAGCTGGCAGAGAACTGAATCCCACCACTCAGGGATGAGGAGGAACTGTGCTTGGTCCCCTTGATAAGGAGAATTATTTGCCCAGGGGACCTTATCCACTGGAGCAGAATGGGGAAGGGAACTTGTGGTTAGGGCCATAAGAAGCCCTCTAGGGTTCACATGTTGAGGCAGTATATAATTGGAAACCTTATTTTTAGGCCAGTAATACACAAAGTTCAGAGATATTTTTTTCTGTATTGCAAAGAATAAAGAACTCTTTGGAGCTTTGTTTGTGCTCTGATCTCAAGCTTAATCGAAAGGAAAATCCTGATCATACTCAAAGTATGATCAATTTTAAAACTGTGTTGAGTTAAAACAATAAAAATATAACAACTTTAGCTTAGATTAAACCTACCGCAACTACAAACTGGTGTGAATTAGACCCCATATTGGGGCTTCCCTGGTAGCTCGGTGGTAAAAAATCTGTCTGCAATGCAGGAGACCAGGGTTCCATCCCTGGTTGGGAGGAGGACATGGCAACCCACTCCAGTAATCTTGCCTGGAGTAGTCCATGGACAGAGAAGTCCATAGAGTTGCACAGAGTCAGATGTAACTGAAGGGACTAACCAGCAGTGTACCCCATATTTGAGACCTGATAGGTGAAGTATGCCCCTCTCTGAAGTAAATATTATTTACTACAGTTCTTTTACACATAATACTCTCAAAAAAACATGAGACAAATGAAGAAACAAGAAAATGTGACCCATAGTCAAGAAAGAAAACATTAGTACAAAAAGATTCAGAAAAAGCTCAGATATTATATGTATTGATATAATTTAACTTAAATATCCCAAAATGAGAGCAACATGTCTGAATACAGAGGGAATGTCAGCAGAGACAAAAGGTATAAAGAGAATAGAAGTAATAGAAGCAAATATATATAATTAGAAATAATTTGATAAGTTTAATAACACAGTGGACACAGAAAGGAAAACAACTGGCTTATTTGAAGACAGGCAGGTTATAGACAAATTGGCCAAACTGCAACAAAAAAAGATAAAGGTGTAGACAAACAAAACAGTATCTGAGATCTGTGGGACATTTTCATATGGTATAACATAGATGTAATAAAAGAAAAAGATTTAATAAAAGAAAAAGAAAAGGAGACTAGGACAAAACATACAGTTTTAAAAGACAATAGATAAAAATTTTCCAAAATTGATGAAACACATTAACCCAAACGCTAAAGAAGTTCAGAAAATCCTGAGAAGGAGATTGTGCCTGTATATATTGTAGGTAAAATTCTGAACAGCCAAAGAAAATACTGAAAGCACTCAGTAATTTTTAAAAATAAGTTACATTACACAAAGTGTCCAACTATTATTCCTGACTTTTAATTAAAAACAACGAATGAGAGAAGGCAATGGAATGACATGTTTAAAATACACAAAGGGGAAAAAAAAGCTAAGCTAGAATTTTATATCTATGTAATAAAAATATCCTTAAAAGTAAAGGAGAAGTAAAGACATCTTCAATAGATAAAACCTAAAAGGATTTGTCTCCAGAAGATCCACATGCCAATATACTTTCCAATTTAAGTGAAAAGGCATGTTATTATATTTTTATAAACACTTAATAGATAGAATCAAAAAAATCTTAAAAGCTACATTCATAACAGACTTTCCAACAACAACAACAAAAAACTCCAAGCCCATATGGAATCATTAGTAGGTTCTTTAAACCATATATCATGTCTTCATGAACTCTTTTAAAAAGTACAAGAGGAATTAATATTTTCCAACTCAATTCATGAGGTCAGAAAAAACTAGAACAAAATACTTTTTAAAAAAATCCAAACATTTCAATAAAAATAAAACCACAGACTAACATCCTTCATGGACATGTAAACAAAAATGCTCTCAATAAAAGCAGTATGTAAAAGGCTAATATATCATGACACCATGACGATTATTTTAAGAATTCAAGGTTAGTTTACAGTCAGAAATCAAGCAATGTAATTGATCACATTAGCAAAAGAAAATACATAATGAAAAATGTAGTTATATATGTCTAAATAGATGATGGAAAAGCATTTGACAAAATTAAACACCAGTTCATATTAAAATCCCTTGGTATACAGGAACTAGAAGGCAATCAATAAAAATCTACAGATAATATCTGTATTAATCATAAAACATTTGAATGTTTTTCCTCTGATTTAAAAAACAAGCAAAAATCCTTGATCTTTTAACTTCTACTCACTGTGGTATTGGAAGACCTAGTCACTGTTACAAGGCAAGCAAAAGAGACAAAAGCAGAGTGAATGAAAAGGAAAAACAAAATGCCGTTACTAGAGATAGCATGCCTATGTACATAGCAACTCTGTGTAATCCTCAAAAAATTTTTCAAAACTTCTACTAATTAATGAACTTAGGAAGTTCACAAGAAAGTGAATCTAAAGTGTTCAACCAATTTTCAAAAAGAACTAAATTGATTAACTCTCACACCTGATTTCAAGACAATCTATAATCTAAATAGAGACATTTTGGTATTCCAAAAAATATAAGGCCAAGAGAGTTTTCTCTAAAAATAGAACAGTGAAGGAAGTAGTGAGTCTGGTAGTCAATCAACAATGACTTGGGGGCAAAAACACTGTCAATTCTATGATTAAAAATCTTACTAATAAAAGATACAGAAGCAAATAAATATATAATTTTAAAAAATGAAACTTTACCTCTATTTGACTCCAAATCCCAAATTAATTTAAGATGGATCATAGACTAAATTTAAAACCTAAACCATAACCTTCAAAAAACAAATATAAGAGAATATCTTCATGATCTTGGTGCAGAGGAAGATTTCTTGGATAGGAAACAGAAAGCATGCGCCATAAAAAATTGATCCATCCCTTCAGAAGTAAAACCTTCAGCTTATCAAAAGATAGTTTTCTTAAATGAAAATCAAGACTCACATTGGAGAAAAATTATAGAAATTCAGATATTTGAAAAAGTTACCTATCCAGATTGTAAAATGTATTCCTGTCAATAAATAATAAAAAGACAATACAATTAATAGATTGGCAAAAGCCTTAAATAGACATATAACAAAAAATATGTAAAAGTGGCCAATGTATGCATGAAAAGCTGCCCAGAATGTATAGTTATCAGAGTAAAGCAAAACAAAAATACAATGAAATACCATTTCATTACCATTAGAACTAGAATTTAAAAAGACTTACAACACCCAATGTTGGAAGGTAGTAAAGCAATCAGAACTCTCATGTATTTCCTGTAGAAATGCACAATGGTGATAGCACTTTGGAGAACTATGTGACAGTTATAAAGTTTAAATATGTATCTCACACTTGTCAAATAAATTTTACATGGAGATATTTATCCAAAATAAATGAAAATATGTCCACAAAAGGTCCTGTACAAGAGTATTCATGTGTGCATGCTCAGTCGTCTGACTCTTTGTGATGCTACGGACTGTAACCCACCAGGCTCCTCTCCATGGGATTCTCAAGAATACTGGAGTGGATTGCCATTTCCTCCTCTAGGGGATCATCCCAACCCAGGACTCAAACAGTGTCTCCTTGCATTGGCAGGCAGACTCTTTACCAGTGAGCCACTTGGGAAGTCCCTTATAAGTGTATTCTGAATACAAGAGTATTTCAGTTCAGCTCAGTGGCTCAGTTGTGTCCAACTCTTTGTGACCTCGTGAACCAGAGCATGCCAGGCCTCCCTGTCCATCACCAGCTCCCGGAGTTCACTCAAACTCACATCCATTAAGTCAGTGATGCCATCCAGCCATTTTATCCTCTGTCATCCCCTTCTCCTCCTGCCCCCAATCCCTTCCAGCATCAGGGTCTTTTCCAATGAGTCAACTCTTTGCACGAGGTGGCCAAAGTATTGAAGTTTCAGCTTCAGCATCAGTCCTTCCAATGAACACCCAGGACTGATCTGCTTTAGGATGGACTGGTTGGATCTCCTTGCCGTCCAAGGAACTCTCAAGAGTCTTCTCCAACACCACAGTTCAAAAGCATCCATTTTTTGGCACTCAGCTTTCTTCACAGTCCAACTCTCACATCCATACATGACCACTGGAAAAACCATAGCCTCGACTAGATGGACCTTTGTTGGCAAAGTAATGTCTCTGCTTTTTAATACGCTATCTAGGTTGGTCATAAATTTCCTTCCAAGGAGTAAGCGTCTTTTAGTTTCATGGCTGCAGTCACCATCTGCAGTGATTTTGGAGCCCCCCAAAATAAAATCTGACACTGTTTCCACTGTTTCCCCATCTATTTCCCATGAAGTGATGGGATCAGATGCCATGATCTTAGTTTTCTGAATGTTGAATTTTAAGCCAACTTTTTCACTCTCCTCTTTCACTTTCATCAAGAGGCTTTTTAGTTCCTCTTCACTTTCTGACATAAAGGTGGTGTCATCTGCATATTGATATTTCTCCTGGCAATCTTGATACCAGCTTGTGCTTCTTCCAGCCCAGCATTTCTCATGACATACTCTGCATATAAGGGTGACAATTAACCTGATTATATCTCCCTTTAACATTTTCCAGGCTAGGTTTAAGGAATTTGGTGATGTGGGCTTGAGCAGTACACTTAAGGTATATAAGGTTTTCGCGAAAGTCAGTCAGAGTGCCTGGCTAAAGAGGAGACTCTGCCTCAGACCCACTGGTGTAATAAACTACACTCCACTAGCCATGCTGTTCTTCTGAGTGAGTTTTTTTCCTGGAATGTTTGGCTATAACATGTCTAGAATATGAAATGAAAGAAAAAAATACAGTAGGACATTCAGTGAATTCTGCTGCTAGAATCAGGACTAAAATTCAGATTTTGTAAAATGAAATCAATAGTCTTTTTATACCTAATCTGTCTTCATACACATTCTCTTAAAAATATCTTAGTAAATTTTACAGAGCTTAGATGATTTTGTCTAATTTTAATACTGCGAAAAATGTTAAGTGTTCTTTCCAACTGACTAACCATGAAACATATGCACGCATGTGCACACGCACAGATTTAATAATAAGTGGTGATAAGTAGTTGACTAACAATCAAACAATTCATTTTTTTTTACCATGACAAAATTTCCCTAAAATAGAAAAATAAGAAGCCAATAATTTTGTCACATCTTAGAGGAATTAACTAAAAGAAATATGGTTGTTCTGCAGGGACTTGATTGTAACACACAGAGACAAAATATGAAAGTAATTTTCCTAAGAAGTTTACTTTTCTTAAGCAGCAGGAAAATGGTTTCATACCCTAATTTAAATAAGCTTAGCTTAAATTTAGCATGATCCCAGCTGCTAACAAACTCTCATTAGTAATAAATTAAGGAATGACCAGATGTTGTAAACAGTGTTATAATCAGAACAAAAATAGCTCACAAAGGACTTTGCATTCATCTGAAGGATTCTCAGCAGTTGTGATGCATAACTTATTATACTCAACTCCTTCATTAGTAGTATCATTACTGTTATGTTCCCAAAAGCAAAACTGTAAGTTGAAAACAAGACCTGCAGAAATGGATTCAGTGTATTACTCACAAAAATACAATGGATTGTAGAAGGTATATAGTATTTGACTGGATAAAAATATAAATCAATGCTAGTAGAACCATTATCAGAGTAGTGATAACAGTACTGAGTAGACTAAGACATCTTCCATTCACCATGGGCAACTCTGAGAAACATTAAACAACTTTAACATTTCTGTCTCAATCTTTTATTTTAAAAAGGCATATAACTCATTCATACACACATAAGCATTTACACAAAATGAAAATACTTTCATTTCTTTTATAGTTAAAAGAAATCATTTTAACAAAACAACTGTATCTAACAGTAACTAACTCCCAAGTTTTGAAGATTTTTATATGTGATAACCAGAAAACAGCCACATTACCTTGGGTCCTTTAATATCTTAGAATAAGCAATTCCTATACTTAAGAAATATGTTGCAAATGCATTTGCTTCAACTTCACAAATGGAATATTGAAGTATGTATTTGCCAGATTGTAATTTAAACCTTAACTAGATATTAGCCTACATGTCAGTAAAATTAAGAAATTGCCTCCATTGACAGTTACAGTTCATTGCTTAGCATAGAGTATGCAGATCTGTGTATTGTTAGTTAAACTGAAGAAATAGAAAAGGGAATTATCCATTCAAAACATCCCTATGACTGTAGGCAAAGGACCTCTCTGGATTTACATTGAAGCAGCCAACAAATGGCCTTCCCTTAAATTTATCAGCACTTCTGCTCCTGAATCTCAGTAAATAAATCTCTTTTCCAAATACAGCTACCCCATAAATCACATAATTTTTCCCATATTATCATGAACCCTTTCTTTCCAAATTCTTTATCTATTTCTTTTACAAGCATAGGCAGTGCAGTGTGGAAAGAAGGCAGCATGGCAAAGGTCTCAGGTTTGAACCTGAGATCTTTCTCATCCATGCTCTGTGCTGGACTGCTGGTATGATCTTAGACACGCCCCTCAATCCTGCCAAGCTTCTGTTATCTCCTCTATAGTCTCCTTCTGATGATTACATGGGTCGGTGTACACGAGACTTTTTATACAATGTAAAGTAATATGTTGGTCAAAGTTGAGATGTTACTATATCAAGAAACCAGAGTTATACTTGATCAACGCAGTGCTTAATTTCCATTATATTTTCTGGTGGTGAAAGAAAAGTCCAGGGCTATAAAGAACAATATTGCATAAGAACCTGGCATGGTAGGTCCAAGAAATAAGGTAAATTGGACGTGGTCAAGCAGGACATGGCAAAAATGAACACTGACATTTTAGAAATCAGTGAAATAAAATGGACAGGAATGGGCGAATTTAATTCAGATGGCCATTATATCTATTACTGTGGTCAATAATCACCTAAAAGGAATGGAGTAGCCCTCATAGACAACAAAACAGTCCAAAATGCAGTCTTTGGGTTCAATCTCAGAAACAACAGAATGATCTTGGTTTGTTTCCAAAGCAAACCATACAACGTCATGGTAATCCAAGTCTGTGCCCCAACTGAAGAAGCTGAACAGCTGACTTGTTCTATGAAGACCTACAAGAACTTCTAGAACTAACACCAAAAAATAGATGGCCTTTTCACCCTAGGGGTCTGGAGTGCAAAAGTAGAAAGTCAAGAGATAATTGGAGTAACAGGCAAGGTTGGCCTTGGAGTACAGAATGAAGCAGGGCAAAGGCTAACAGAGTTTTGTCAAGAGAACACACTGGTCATAGAAACACCCTTTTCCAACAAAACAAGAGTCCACTCTACACATGGACATGGCCAGATGGTCAATACCTAAATCAGATTGATTATGTTCTTAACAGGCAAAAATGGAGAAGCTCTATACAGTGAGCAAAAACAAGACCTGGAGATGACTGTGGCTCAGATTATGAGCTCCTTACTGAAAAATCCAGACTTAAATTGAAGAAAGTAGGGAAAATGTCCATGCCATTCAGGTATGACCCAAATCAAATCCCTTATGGTTATAGATTGGAGGAGGGGGAGGTGAATAGATTTAGGGATAAGATCTGGTAGGCAGAGTGCCTGAAGAACTATGGATGGAGATTTGCAGCACTGTGCAGAAGGCTGTGACCAAAATCATCCCAAATAAAAAGAAATGCAAGAAGGCAAAGTAGTTGTCTGAGGAGGTCTTACAAATAGCTGACAGAAAAAGAGAAGTGAAAGGCAAAGGAAAAAAGGGAATGATATACTCAACTGAATGAAGAGTTCCAGAGAATAGCAAGGAGAGATAAGAAAGCCTTCTTAAGTGAACAAAGCAGAGAATAGAGGGGAAAAAATATTGGGAAAGACAAGAGATCTCCTCAAGAAAACTGGAAACACCAAGGGACTATATCACGCAAAGATAAGCAAATAAAGGACAGAATGGCAATGACCCAACAGAAGTAGAAGACGTGAAGAGATGACAAGAACACATAGATGAACTATACAAAAAAAAGTCTTAATGACCCAGATAACCATGATGGTGTGGTCAATCCCCTAGAGCCAGACGTCATGGAGTGTGAAGTCAAGTGGGCCTTAGGAAGCATTGCTACAAACAAAGCTAATGGAGGAGATGGAATTCCAGCTGAGCTATTTCAAGTTCTAAAAGATGTTGCTGTGAAAGTGCTTCACTCAACACAGCAGCAAATTTGGAGAACTCAGCAGTAGTGTCCACAGGACTAGAAAAAGGTCAGTTTTCATTTCAATCCTGAAAAAAGACAATGCCAAAGAATGTTCAAATCACAGTACAATTGTGCTCATTTCACATGCTAGCAATGTAATGCTCAAACTCCTTCAAGCTAGGCTTCAGCAGTATGTCAACTGAGAACTTCCAGATGTACAACCTCAATTTAGAAAAGGCAGAGGAACCGGATATCAAATTGTCAACATTCACTGAATCATGGAGAGAATAAGAGAATTGCAAAAGAACATCTACATCTGCTTCTTTGACTACACTAAAACCTTTGACTGTTTGGATCAACAGTCAAACTGGGAAATTTGACTGGAACAAATTTTCCAGTCAAACAAAAATTGGAAACTGGAAAATTCTTAAAGAGATGGGAATAAACAGATCACTTTAACTACCTTTTGAGAAACCTGTATGCAGGTCAAGAAACAACAGCTATAATCAGACATGGAGCAACAAACTGGTTCCAAATTGAGAAAGCATTATGTCAAGGCTGCATATTGTCACCCTGTTGATTTAAGTTATGTGCAGAGTACATCATGTGAAATGCCAGGCTGGATGAAGCACAAGCTGGAATCAAGATTGCCAGAAGAAACACCAGAAATTTCAGATATGCAGATGACACAACCTTTATGGCAGAATGTAAAGAGGAACTATAGAACCTTTTGATGAAGGTGAAAAGGAGAGTGGAAAAGCTGGCTTAAAGCTCAACATTCAGAAAACTAAGATCATGACATCTGGTCCTATCACTTCATGGCAAATAGATGGGGATAAAATGGAAACAGTGGCAGATTTTATTTTCTTGAACTCCAAAATCACTGTGGTCTGTGACTGTAGCCATGAAATCAAAAGATGCTTGCTCCTTGGAAAGAAAGTTATGACAAACCTAGACAGCATATTAAAAAGCAGAGACATCACCTTGCTGACAAGTGTCCATATAGTCAAAGCTATGGTTTTCCAGTAGTCATGCATGGATGTGAGAGTTGGACCATAAAGAATGCTGAGCACCGAAGAATTGAAGCTTTAGAGTTCTGGTGCTGGAGAAGACTCTTAAGAGTGCCTTGGACTGCAAGATCAAACTAATAAATCCTAAAGGAAATCACCCTGAGTATTTTTTTTTCACCCTGAGTATTAATTGAAAGGACTGATGCTGAACCTGAAGCTCCAATACTTTGGCCACCTGATTGAAGAGCTGATTCATTAAAATAGACCCTGATGCTGGGAAAGGAGAAGGAGGTGGCAGAGGATAAGATGGTTAGATAGCATCAGTGACTCAATGGATATGAACTTGAGCACACTCCAGGAGACAGTAGAGGACAGAGGAGCATGGCATGCAGAGTCCATAGGGTTCCCAAGAGTTGGACAAGACTTAGGTACTGACCACCACCAACAATACTTAACTTCCATTATATTTTCTATACTCTTGACAAAGTAAGACTTGGACCCATCTATTCTTGAATTTCTTTGATCTTCAAGGAAGGATTTTCCTTACTCAAAATACCAGAAATCCTTCTGTGTGGTTCATCTCTTTTTAAATTTTTTGTTGAACATATTTATACATTTTTCTGTTTCCCCTTATGGCCTTAGACAGACAAACACATAACCTCTCCTGATAATTGCAGTAATACTTTAACTCTGAGGGTTTGCCCTCTTCCCAGTTTACCCTGGTATCATGTATTATGCTAGATTCTTCATTTTTGTTGACACACAGAGGCCAGTTCCTGTTATATTAGAAAACTGGTTGAAATAGTTAACATGGAGCTTGGTTTCAAAAGGAAAGAAAGCAGTCACATTTGCAAAGGGACAAAATGTCCTTCATGATTTCTGTGTCCAGAGCAATCAGAATATCTGTAAAATTAAGGCAGCAGCAATCTTTTCCCAAAATATTAACAGCTTCACAGTACAAAGTCCATTGATTTAGTTTATCAACTAAAGAAAGTTAAATAATTGTGCCATAGGCAATATAATAGCATGATCACAGTTTTCACCATAAATGCTTTCCTTCAGTCTGTATTGTTAAATTCTGCCAAAAAGATTTTTTCAATTTCCTGCTGAATTAAAAGTACCACACATTTCAAAGGAAAATCAATACCTTAAAAATAAATTTATTGTGTGTTCAACAAATACTAATACTGTTAATACTCAAGATAAACCTATAATTTTATTAGAGTTAATAATATCAAACTTCTGTTTAAAAAAATTTCCTTCAAGTAGAATGCAAATTTAGAAAAACTCCTTGATAGCTCTTACCTTAGAATTCTTTGCCCAGGGATATTAACTAGATGGTAATGTGTGGAAATTTCTGTTGGCCTCTTTGTAGTCTGTTTCCAAATAGTCACTTATTTCAGAACCAGAGAAACTGGAGCTTAGGAGGGAAAGGGGGAAACCCACCCTTAAACAATAGCCCTGCCTTTATTCTCTGTAAGTGCCTAGCAACAGAAGCCCAGAGAAAGAGAAACTAAGATGCCTGAAGGCACTGACCCCCAGCCTGCTCCTGTCCTTTCAAAGCTGATGTGATCCTGAGGCTGTTACTAAGAAGTGTTATCCAACCTGGAGATTTAGCCACTGTAATGGAAGTGTTCTGACTAATAGAAGTCTAAGAGAGTTTTCTCAAAAAACTTGACGGCATTATACTTTGATAATTAATAATATTTAAGTCAGTATTGAAAACAGGCATAATATATCAATATATATAAATCTTATGTATTAAGATTTAGACTTAATTCTATCATATTTAGGAAACAAAACAAAAAAGTGGTGAAAGCTAGGGTAACCTGCTCTAGCTTTTTGGTTAACACCATTGCTGCAGGCCTGGGTTACATTACTAAGAGCATTTCATAATCAGCCATGCTTGCTGATAAAATCTGCTCTAATTCTTTGCTAAAGTGTTCTCTATAGTTTCTTATACAGCTCTAAGGAGTGAATGGAAAATGAGTTCTTGAGAGTTTGCCTCTGACAGAATTTTCCTAGAGTCTAGAAAAGTTTCAGTCAGCTAAATCTCTTTACTCTTAGCTTCTGCCTCTGTTTCAGCATGTGTCACATTTCTCCTGTTGAGTAAAAAGATTTTCCTCTGCTAGCCGGTGGGAAGGGCCATGTGCACTGTTGGATCCCAACAGTCTTGTGAATCCCATAGGCTTAGTAGTGCACATGATTAGTGATCAGTTCATGGTGTTCTTTTTTGTAGCTCAAAGGAGTGGAAGCTTTGACATCAGTTTGATGTGTATTTTGCTCCCTTAAAGATTTTTCTCTCCCTGATCAGCTCAGACTCCCCAACTAAATGCATGGTTTATGATTGAAAAACAGTCTCCAGGTTATAGTACATTCAGATCTCTGTCTAAAACACATTTAAAAGTTTAGAGGCATATGGATGGAAGTGTAGCTAAATTCTAGTGAGTTTTCAATGTTCTGCTTTTCACACACACAGTCTATTTAAGAAAAAACAAACAAAAAATATAAACCCTGACTAGAACAATGTTCTTTTTAAAATTTAAAATCCATTTATGCTTCAAATATTTGCATGCTTCATATACAAAAAATGTTTATAACCTTTGAAAAAAAATGGTGTTCTTTTTTCTTTAATTATGTAAGCATTCCATTAGTTACCCTACTCTTATGGAATGGGTAGAATCATAGCAAAGTATCATAAATCTCTCACATGAAATAATCCAAAATTCTATCACAGATTTTGTGAAAATACAACATATAAAAGAGCATTACATTGAGTTCTATTTCCACTAAGCTATCCTATTCAGAATCAATGTAGAAAACTTCTAAATTGTTTTATAAATATCTGTTAGGTAGTTAGAATAGGACAAAGGAGTCCAAAATGGCAGTGGCCAAAAGACAAGGAAGGGAAAAGCCCACAAAAATAGAACAAAGGAATGTCCGAGGACTGGAGTGAGGACCTCAGGCAGAACAAACAGCACTCCTGGCTAGCCCAATTTATATAGGGCAGGCCCAGGGGGAGGAAAATCATATAAAAATAGGAGCCAAAAGGCTGGGGATCTCGCTCTCTCTCCCTTACACACAAGTGCACGCACACACGCAAGCTCTCTCTCTCTTCTCTTCGTGTCTTTTGGGTCAGCATGCACTCACACCTCAATGATGTATTTTCCTTTTATTTTCTAAATAAAACTGAGCTGTAACACGGAGCTGTAACACTGATCTGTCCAAGAGCTATAACATGGTCTGAGAGCTGCGACATGCTGAGTCCTTTAACGTCCATTGCTTGAAATTTTTGTTGTGATGAGACAGAATGGAGAAAATTACCCACTCCCCTGACATATCTATCACAATTAGAATGAGTTAAATAATAATTAGTCATAGGTAAGCAAAAATATTTTTGCCTTGACACTAACTTTTGACATATTTAAAAATAAGAAATGCTTATTTAGGTATATTTTCACATAAAACAGGAAAAGATGATATTTAAAATAATTATTTATTAAAATTAAAATATAAAATTATTTTTATAGAAACATATGAACACAAGTTTGTGAATTCAGCAGAGAATATCCTGTGGTATGTTATATAGTATGGGGCATGACAAAATTGAGATTACACTCCAAACTATTAAAGTTACTACTTTTATTCAAATAGTTAACAAAAATGAATACTCTATGTATTACTGCATAATTTAGCATGAGCATATTATATATAACACTATATAGTAGTCTATACACATATATAATATATATACTATACATACATAATATATAAATGTGTATACATACATAATCGTGCTCATGCTCAGCTGCTCTCATGCCCATGTTCAGTCGCTCAGTCATGTCCAACTCTTTGCAACCCCATAGACTGTAGCCTGCCAGCCTCCTCTGTCCATGGGATTTCCCAGGCAAGAATACTGGGGTGGGTTGCCATTTCTTACCCAGGGGATCTTCCCCAGCCAGGGGTCAAACCTACATCTCCTGCACCTCCTGCATTGTCAGGTGGATTCTTTACCACTGTGCCATCTGGAACCCACATGCATCATATACACACATACGTACATAATATACATGTACAGCATATAGAATATATATATAAAAGGTAGTATGCATACAGATAGTGTGTGTATGTATCACAAATAATTCTAATACAAGGTAAAAGAATGGTATTTTTTAAAAGCAAAAATAAATATATGAAGAGCTATAAGAGTTATTCAGAAATTATTTTTCATACATTCAATTTTATAAATTTGTGTTTGTGCATAGAGAAGTGATAGGGATAGAAAGAGAATCACTTTATAAAAAATTAAGCTTCATTAAGCAAGATATTTTGTCTGTTTTCTCATCACCATATTTCTAGAGTGTGGAACATTTATGTATTTATTAAATAATTGTTGAAAGCAGTTCTCCAAAATAATGTCAAGTTTTCTGAAGTCTTTTTAATCCCTAAGTATCAGTTTCTCAACTACACCCAGAGATAATTTATGTACCATATTACTCTGATCACATATACTTTCATTGATGTTAAGTCCTTGTCTTCCATTGTGCCTAGAAAATAACCCAGATTCTCAGGCACTGAGTAATCTTACTACTAATCTCATCTCACACAACTCTCTTTTTTGCTTACTGTGTCCCAGTCAAGCAGATGCTCTTGTAGTTCTCAAACTTGTCACTTTGCCATAGAATGGACCCCCCTAGAAATCTGTGCCCTCATTCTTCCTGAGGCTGCTTCCTTCTCATCATTGATTCTCGCTTATATAGTTCCTTCTTTCCTATGAGCATCTCCTTCAAATACATATCTCATAATTAGTCATTTGTTTACTGTTTATTAATATTGTCTTTCTATCATGTATCAAAATTAGCTACTATTTCACTTATTTACCTGTTTTCAATCATTCTTCCAAATGAGTCACTAAATGTCCTGATGGCAAAGGAACACACCATCACATTCATTTGTTTTATCATGTTGTCTAGCATGGTATCTAACATACAGTAAGTGCTTAATAAGAATTGTAAATGAGTGGATAAACTGTACCCTCTGAAACCCACCCCTGTTTGTATTTTTCTTTAAATACTTAGTTCTTCCAACCTTGTGTTTGAGTTCTTTGGAATGTAACTAGAAGGTAAGGTCCTCATTTGGCAAATGAGGCAAATGTGTTTTCTATTTCCTACTTTATCCTCCACAGTAAACATACTTCTAGCAGTCTTCAATGATAGATATTATAAGGTCCCTTTACAGGAATGAAGATTTTTTTCCCCAAGTGCTGCCAGAGAGCCCTCAATTGTCACTTCTCTTTGGAAATTTTCTCAGCTGAAGAGAATTGTCTTGCCCAACATATCTTTCAGCAACAGTCGGAAGCCTGCAATAAATGACCAAAGTTGAAATATGAAGACTGACTGCCCCTGCCCACTTCCAACAATGGACAACTCTGAATAGGATTGGCTTAGATCTTTGTTGGGACTGTGGAGTAGTTCAATGTCTCCCATACGCATTCTCTTCCCCAACTTTTCATCAGCTGTCGATCCCGAGAATACTCTCTAATAAACTTCCTTAGAAATAATCTCTATCTCAGATTCTGCTTCCCAGGGAACTTGAAATGCAACATCTGCAAATACTTATTTCCCTCTTTCCCATACCAATAGAACCCCTTATTTTTATCTGTATCACCCAGAATGAAGGCTACATGTCCTCATTTTCCCTGTAGTCAATCATGGCCTTGTGGCTAAGTTCAGTGGTTGCAAGCAGAAATTGTGCACCAAACTGCCAGAAAGTATCACTAAAGGAAAGAAATACACTTGCATTTTATATGCCTTTTCCTTCTGCCTACTATATGGAATGTTTAGAGCTCTGATAAATACCTGGTATCATGAAAATAACAAGAAATAAAAATCCGCGCAGGGCAAAACATTAGGACCAACAGGCGTACGTGCTGGACCTCATCATTATCACCATTTGAATTAGCAACATTTCACATGGTTGGTGATGCCATCTTTCTAGAAACACTGTCTTCACTTGGAATATGGAGAATACGACTGTCTTGCTTTTTTATCTCATCTCATTGGGCAGTTTTCTCCGTTTTTTTCCTTACTCCTCCTACACCCAATATCTGAGGTTAGAATATCCCCTAGCTTAGTACAATACATGGGCCTCTTGCATTCCCTATCTCTATTTAGTACTTAGAGGTCATCTATTTAAAGATTTTTACTCTATGTCCAGTTGACTCTGACATTTAGAGGCATTTATGTCTCTAATTCAATATTTGCCCTCTAAACTCCCCACAGCCATAGAGAATTGACAAACTTTTCTATAAATCCTCATTTATATGTCTAATGGGTAACTTCAAAACTGAACTTTTGATTTCTTTATTCCCATATTAACAGAATAAAACTAAATATCTGTTCTCTAGCTGCTTTACTCATAGTAAATAATCATAATTCACCCAATTGCTTTCTCTGAAAATGTACATCTAATATAAAAACAAGTCATAGCTTCCATTTTCAACATATATTTAGAATCAAACCTATTCCTATGACCTCCACTATTTCCAGCTTAGTGTAAGTCACTTCTCGCTCCTAAAACTTTGTGTATCTCAATTCTACTCTGGTTTCTCTATTATAAGTACTGCACAGCTGTCAGCATGAATTTTTTAATTGTAGGTCATATTATAAAACTTCTTAAAACTACACAGTTACTTCCTATCACAGTCACTGTAAAATCTGAATTTTTTGTCATAATATTCAAATCACTTCATGACTCTCTGCCTGATCCCACTGCCTATAATTCTCCATCTGGCTCACTTCTGTTAGCCATATTGATGATCTTCCTGCTACAAAAACACAGCAAGCTAATCCTATTTCAGGACTTCTTATTTACTTTTTCTTCTGGTTTCATCTTTGTGTGCTTTTCTCCCTTAAATGTGTATGCTTTCTGACAAATATCACCTTAAACATTAAAAAAAAATTTTTTATGTAAGTGTGGTTGATTTACAATATTGTGTCTATTTTAGATGTACAGCAAAGTGAATCAGTTATGCATATATATATGCAGATATATATATATGTGTGTATATATATATATTCACTCTTTTTTTAGATTCTTTTTCCATATAGGTTGTTGCAGAGCATTGAGTAGAGTTTCCTGTGCTAACAGTAGATTCTTATTAGTTACCTATTTTATATATGGTTGTGTGTATATGTGAATCCTTATCTCCCAATTTATCCCTCCCCCTCTTTACTCCCTGGTAACCACAAGTTTGTTTTCTACACCTGTGATTCTATTTTTGTTTTGTAAATAGGTTCATTTACACCCCACCCCCTTTTTTTAGTTTCCCCATATAGGTGATATCATATGACATTTTTCTTTGTCTGACTTACTTCAATCAATATGACAATCTCTCTGTCCGTGTGTATCAGTCATAGTCCTTTGTTGCAAACAGTAGAATTCACTATAGGTAATTTAAGAAGAGATAAATGTATTATAATATATTATGTAACACATATTACATCAGCACCAAAGCTCATACCAATGATGCTGGGACCCCATTTACATCAATATTTTGGGGAAAATACTGGAAATGGCCAGTACTATTCTCCTGGACTGTGTATTACTACATCTATCAAGAAACTCAGTGTACTGAATGAAAAAAAAATCTTCAAGGTGTTCAATTCCATATTAAAATCTATGTTAGTGAATATTATTTACAGAATCCAAGATACTGCCTGAATCCTAGATGAAAGACAGCTATGAAAGTAAGTTTTCTATTTTCCATTTTGGGAAAGGTCACAACTCAATGTAGAAAGCTCAAAATACAATGCAAGTGCTCAATAAGATTGGTCCTCCTTAAATGTTAATTGTATATGTAAATGACATATATAAAGGTATATACTGCTTTTATTAATCTTTTTTTACTGCTCTATCACTTTCTGATGTTATAGGCTCTACTTATTTATTGCCAGGTTGTCTATCCATTGAGATATAAGCTCCACAGCCCCCAACCAGAGCAAAAACTGTGTATTCAACTCCCAGTATGACACTCTTTGATATTCTATGGTTCTGTTAGCACAGAGATAGACATATATTTCAACTTGGAACTGAATATCATGAAGACGTCTTTTCATTTAGGTCGCTGAATTTCTTGAAAGATAAAGGTGTCTGGGTCTTCAGGAGCAGTATAAGTAAAGTATCTGTATCCAAGTTGTGCTCACTTTGGCATCCTCAGTTGCCTCATCTGTAAACTGGGAATCCCAGTGGTTCTTGCTTCCTAGTATTGTAGTGAAGTATAAATGAAATAACTTAGGACTTAGCAAAAGATTTTTCTTCTAGAAAATATTCAATAAATATTAAAGCTATTAATAATATCTGTTTTACTTCTATCTTTGTATATTATTAAGCAAAATCTCCAGCCTTATAGGACAATTAAACCATCCATTTGAAAGATACATCCTTGAGTGAATAAAATGACTCATTTTTAAATTGGACATGTTAGTTGAAAGAAAATATTTTTTTCTATTAAATAATCCACAGAAACTTGTATAGAAAAGAATCTAGGAGCTGCACTGGATCATAGGAAAGAAAAACTGATCAAACTACTGAAAATTAATTCATGTAGAACATACTTATAATTAAAGTTTATCTGTAAAATTAGAAAACTGTACAATATTTTACAGCAAAGGTGGAAAAGCAATTGTAGCTGCAGGAAGTTGATGGAATAATATTCAATGTTAGTCAGAAATCAACCTATATTATGAAAACTTTGTATGGTGACTTGAACATCTTAGAATTTTCAAACCTCCATCCCTCAAACTTGAAAAACATGGATAAATTTATCATCAGTTAGCATATGATTACGGGAAAAGGAGGAGAAAATGATTAAGGTTGAGTCTCTTTCGTTCAGTTTAAGTTCAGTAATGTGCAATGGAAAATGACATGTCTTTTTTTTAGTATTTAAAAAAAATTGGGTAATCAGCATCCAATAATTCTGATCATTCTCTACACAAACTGGTTTGCTTTTGAAGAGTGTCTAATACAGAACATTAAAATGACACATACTTTAAGAGAGAGAGAGTTGCTAACATTAATTTTGAGATGAAAAGGAGAGAAATGTTTAATTTTTATAAAAACACACAGGTGTAACTTTTAGGGAAATATTTGAAGGAAAAATGAAAGGTTTTGTAAAAATCCTGACAGATTTTATTGCTAAGGCTTCATGTAGCCAAAGTCAAATGCTGCTTTGTAAATGTGTCACAATAATATTGGAACTAAGACCTAACGTTTCTAAATGTAACATGTCAAATGAATGCTTATTTGAAAGAACCTTGGGTTACATTTAAACCTTCTGATCATTCTAATTTTCTGCTTTTTCCATTTTCTTTTCTCTAGGCATTACATGTAATGTTTAATTGTACCTAAACTTTATGTGTGTAAGCTAAGTCCTCTATGATTTAAAAAATAAAGCAGCAGATACATGATTTAGGTGCTAGTATAACAAATTAGTTGCATTAGTAATAATAAGAATCAGTTCAGTTACTGAGTCGTGTCTGACCCTTTGTGATCCCATGGACTGCAGCAGGCCAGGCTTCCCTGTCCATCACCAACTCCTGGAGCACACTCAAACTCATGTCCATCGAGTCAGTGATGCCATCAAACCATTTCATCTTCTGTTGTCCCCTTCTCCCCCTGTCTTTAGTCATTCCCGGCATTCGGGTCTTTTCCAATGAGTCAGTTCTTCACATCAGGTGGCCAAAGCATTGCAGTTCCAGCTTCAGCATAAGTACTTCCAATAAATATTAAGGATTGATTTCCTTTAGGATGGACTGGTTGAATCTCCTTGCAATCCAAGGGATTCTCAAGAGTCTTCTCCAACACCACAGTTCAAAAGCATCAATTCTTCAGCACTTAGCTTTCTTTATGGTTCAAATCTCACATCTGTACACAACTACTGGAACAACCATAGCTTTGACCAGATGGACATTGTCGGCAAAGTAATGTCTCTGTTTTCTAATATGCTGTCTAGGTTGGTCATAATTTTTCTTCCAAGGAGCAAGCATCTTTTAATTTCATGGCTGTAGTCACCATCTGCAGTGGTTTTGGCGCTCCACGCCCCCCCCACCCCCAAAAAAAGTGTCACTGTTTTTCCTGTTTCCCCATCTATGGGACCAGATGCCTTAATCTTAGTTTTCTGAATGTTGAGTTTTAAGCCAACTTTTTCACTCTCCTCTTTCACTTTCATCAAGAGGCTCTTTAGTTGTTCTTCGCTTTCTGCCATTAGGGCAGTATCATCTGCATATCTGAGGTTATTGATATTTCTTCCAGCAATCTTGACTCCAGCTTATGTTTCATCCAATCCAACATTTCACATGATGTACTATGCATAGAAGTTAAATAAGCAGGATGGCAATATACAGCCTTGACATGCTCCTTTTCCAATTTGGAATCAGTCTGTTGTTCCCTGTCCAGTTCTAATGGTTGTTTCTTGATCTGCCTACAGATTTCTGAGGAGGCAGGTAAGGTGGTCTGGCATTTCCATCTCTTGAAGAATTTTTCAGTTTGTTGTGATCCACACAGTCAAAGGCTTTGGTATAGTCAATAAAGCAGAAATAGATGTTTTTCTGGAATTCTCTTGATTTTTCTGTGATCCTACAGGTGTTAACAACTTGATATTTGGAGAGAAGCTTTAGTTAAGGGCTAATTTTGCTTGACTGCTGAGACAAGAGCATTCCTCGCACTCTGATGCCTTATGAAGTAATGTGGCTTTCCACTTTGTGTATTAGGAACATGCACTTACCCTGGCCCTGTGTGATATAGAGTTTGTTTCTTCTAACTGTTCTGCATGGTTTCCCCCCTGGCTTCAGATTGTTTCCTCAGATGAATATGCTCAACAGTACTCAACCAAGCATTTAAGGATGGCCCTCTGGAGAACTCTTTCTGCAGGTCTTTCTCTCAGTACTCTTCCCTGCAAGCTCTCACCACCTTTATTTCTCCAATATCCCAATTTGACACATTGACTTAAAGAGAACCTTCACTCCCCTGTGCCATGGCTGGACTCTTTCTCTAGCTTGTAATATCAGGCAACCAAAAGCCTCACTGCCTTTGTTTTTCATGTATCAGTGATCACTATTGCTTGATATCCAAGGTCCAGAAAGCCATTATTTTATATATTTTTCTAATTTTTTAAGTTGTATCGAGCAAGGGAATAAAGCCAATCCCTGTTACTCCATCATAGATGTAATTAGAAGTTTGTTCATTCAACTTCCTTCAGTTCAGTCAGTTCAGTCAGTCAGTTCAGTTGCTCAGTCATGTCCGACTCTTTGCGACCCTATGAATCATTGCATGCCAGGCCTCCCTGTCCATCACCAGCTTCCGGAATGTACTCAAACTCATGTCCGTCGAGTCGGTGATAACATCCAGCCATCTCACCTTCTGTCGTCCCCTTCTCCTCCTGCCCCCAATTCCTCCCAGCATCAGGATCTTTTCCAATGAGTCAACTCTTCACATGAGGTGGCTAAAGTATTGGAGTTTCAGCTTCAGCATCAGTCCTGCCAATGAACACCCAGGACTGATCTCCTTTAGGATGGACTGGTTGGATCTCCTTGCAGTCCAAGGGACTCTCAAGAGTCTTCTCCAACACCACAGTTCAAAAGCATCAACTCTTTGGTGCTCAGCTTTCTTCACAGTCCAACTCTCACATCCATACATGACCACTGGAAAAACCATAGCCTTGACTAGACAGACCTTTGTTGGCAAAGTAATGTCTCTGCTTTTCAATATGCTATCTAGGTTGATTGTAACTTTCCTCTCAAGGAGTAAGCATCTTTTAATTTCCTGGCTGCAATCACCATCCTCAGTGATTTTGGAGCCCCCCAAAATAAAATTTGACACTGTTTCTACTGTTTCCCCATCTACTTCCAATGAACTTCCTTAGGGGCCTATATCTATTTAAGAGATGTAAGACTGAGGAATTGTTTAAACATTTGTGTAACGTATACTTATCTGTAAGGTTATTTTCAAAATACTCAAAATCAATTCACCATTGTTAAAATTATTATCCTTGAATGTCATATACAGCTAAACACAGAGAAGAAAATAACCTTGAAATCTTACTTCATGTGAGCTGTCAGTAATGTCAAGAGATGAGTATAATACTTCTGGAAATAAATAGGACATTTTTATTTTTTACTATTTCTATTTCCACTCTTAGAATAACTATAGATAAGAGTGTAATTCTAAAATGTAATTTTATGTGTTTGTTAGCCATCTGTATGTCTTCTTTGGAGAAATGCCTGTTTAGTTCTTTGGCCCATTTTTTTGATTGGGTCATTTATTTTTCTAGAATTGAGCTGCAGGAATTGCTTGTATATTTTTTGAGATTAATCCTTTGTCAGTTGCTTCATTTGCTATTATTTTCTCCCATTCTGAGGGCTGTCTTTTCACCTTGCTTATAGTTTCCTTTGTTGTGCAAAAGCTTTTAATTTTAATTAGGTCCCATTTGTTTATTTTTGCTTTTATTTCCAACATTCTGGGAGGTGGGTCATAGAGGATCCTGCTGTGATTTATGTTGGAGAGTGTTTTGCCTATGTTTTCCTCTAGGAGTTTTATAGTTTCTGGTCTTACATTTGGATCTTTAATCCATTTTGAGTTTATTTTTGTGTACGGTATTTAGAAAGTGTTCTAGTTTCATTCTTTTACAAGTGCTTGACCAGTTTTCCCAGAACTACTTGTTAAAAGAGATTGTCTTTTCTCCATTGTATATTCTTGCCTCCTTTGTCAAAGATAAGGTGTCCATAGGTGCGTGGATTTATCTCTGGGCTTTCTATTTTGCTCCATTGATCTATGTTTCTGTCTTTGTGCCAGTATCATACTGTCTTGATGACTGTGGCTTTGTAGTAGAGCCTGAAGTCAGACAGGTTGATTCCTCCAGTTCCATTCTTCTTTCTCAAGATTGTTTTGGCTATTCGAGGTTTTCTGTATTTCCATACAAATTGTGAAATTATTTGTTCTAGTTCTGTGAAAAATACCATTGGTAGCTTGATAGGGATTGCATTGAATCAATAGATTGCTTTGGGTAGTATACTCATTTTCACTATATTGATTCTTCTGATCCATGAACACAGTATACTTTTCCACATGAAAAGTATACTCATGCTCAACATCACTCATTATCAGAGAAATGCAAATCAAAATCACAATGAGGTACCATTTCACGCCAGTCAAAATGGCTACTACCCAAAAGTCTACAAGCAATAAATGCTGGAGAGGGTGTGGAAAAAAGGGAACCCTCTTACACTGTTGGTGGGAATACAGACTAGTACAGCCACTATAGAGAGCAGTGTGGAGATTCCTTAAAAAGCTGGAAATAGAACTGCCATATGATCCAGCAATCCCATTGCTGGGCATACACACCGAGGAAACCAGAACTGAAAGAGATATGTGTACCTCAATGTTCATCGCAGCACTGTTTATAATAGCCAGGACATGGTAGCAACCTAGATGTCCATCAGCAGACGAATGGATAAGAAAGCTGTGGTACATATATACAATGAAATATTACTCAGCCATTAAAATGCATGCATTTGAATCAGTTCTAATGAGGTGGATGAAACTGGACCCTATTATACAGAGTGAAGTAAGCCAGAAAGAAAAACACCAATATAGAATACTAACGCATATATATGGAATTTAGAAAGATGGTAATGATAACCCTGTATGCGAGACAGCAAAAGAGACACAGATATATAGAACAGACTATTGGACTCTGTGGGAGAGGCCGAGGGTGGGATGATTTGGGAGAATGGCATTGAAACATGTATATTATTATCATGTGTGAAATGAATCGCCAGTCTAGGTTCGATGCATGATACTGGGTGCTCAGGGCTGGTGCACTGGGATGACCCTGGGGGATGAGATGGGGAGGGAGGCGGGTGGGGGGTTCAGGATGGGGAACACATGTACACCCGTGGCAGATTCATGTCAATATACAGCAAAACCAATACAATATTGTAAAGCAATTTGCCTCCAATTAAAATAAATAAGTTTATGTTAAAAAAAATAAAATAAAAAGTAGTTTTATAATTTCACTTGTAAATGTAGTAACATTAGAAAAGACTTTGACTAAAGCAAATTTGAAATTACCTACTATGGAATGCTAAGCCACCTCTGTGAACAATAGCATAAAGTAACTTGAAATGTTGCTCAAACTAAGAACTGTTTTGTAACATCACAAACCTAAATTGTTTAGAAATTTCCTGGATATCCTTTTATCTATTAGTATGTTAACAAATTCATTACACCAGCAAATCCTTTAGACAAACTAGGAAGAAGAAGATGACAGAGATGAAGTAGAAGCTAACTTATATGCACAGAAGATTGTTGTTTTTTGAAATCTTATGAACTGCAGCACCTCAGGCTTCCCTGTCCTTCACTATCTCCCAGAGTTTGCTCAAACTCATGTCTATTGAGTTGTTCTGTCTAGTCAAACCTATGATCTTTCCAGTAGTCATGTATGGTTTTTCCAGTAGTCATGTATGGATGTGAGAGTTGGACCATAAAGAAAGCTGAGCACCAAAGAATTGATGCTTTTGAACTGTGGTGTTGGAGAAGACTCTTGAGAGTCCCTTGGACTGCAAGGAGATCCAACCAGTCCATCTCAAAGGAAATCAGTCCTGAATACTCACTGGAAGGATTGCTGCGGAAGCTTAAGCTCTGATACTTTGGCCACCTGATGTGAAGAATGGACTCATTGGAAAATATCTGATGCTGGAAAAGATTGAAGGCAGGAGGAGAAGGGGACGCCAAAGGATGAGATGATTGGATGGCATCACTGACTTGATGGACATGAGTTTGAACATGCTCCAGGTGTTGGTGATGGACAGGGAAGCCTGGCATGCTGCAGTCCATGGGGTCGCAAAAAGTTGGACATGACTGAGCATCTGAACTGAACTGATTGAGTTTGTGATGCCATCCAACCATCTCATCTTCTATTACCTCCTTCTCCTCCTGCCCTCAATCTTTCCCAGTAGCAGGGTCTTTTCTAATAAGTCAGCTCTTCACATCAGATGGCCAAATTATGGCAGCCTCAGCTATAGCATCAGTCCTTCTAATGAATATTCAGGGTTGATTTCCTTTAGGATTGACTTGTTTTATTGCTATGCTGTCCAAAGTCTCTCAAGAGTCTTCTCCAGCACCACAATTCTAAAGCATCAATTCTCCAGTTATTGGCCTTCTTTATGGTCTAACTCTCACATCCCTACATGACTACTGGAAAAACCATAGCTTTGACTATATGCACCTTTGTTGGCCGTGATGTCTCTGCTTTTTAATACATATTAGCTGATTATGAAAGAAAAAAATAGAAGGTTTAAACATATTTCTTTGGAATTCTGCTTTTATTTAACCAAGATACAGAGTCTATTGTAGAATTGTTTCATTTTCAGCATGCTGAAATAACTCAAGATTTTTTAGTAATAAATAATCACAGACAACAATCAAGTATAATTTTAATTTTCTCTTTTCCTCTTGAATACCAACATTTATTTAGTATGTTGATTTTGTTATTATCAGTACTTAAGATCTTCTGGCAAAATAAAAACAAAAACTACAGTAATTAAACATATAATCACATAAAATATTTTTCTTATATTATCCAAATAATTAAAATATATTTATAAAGATTATTTTATATAAGAATATCAAAATGAATATTTTGGTGAATGAATAAAGTCATTCTTTTACTTTTATCTGCTTTTATAATGTTAGTTATGTAGAGTATTTGAAGTTTTCTGATATTTTCTTTAAACAAAGAGGAATTATATAATTTATGTTTCTAAACAAGCTAAATAATTTAAAACATAAATTTTATTCTTCCAAATCAAAAAAATATATTTTTGTATTGCCATAGTTGAATAATCATTCAAAATTGATTATCTTCATTGTTCAGAACAAAAAGTCATTCTCTTCTTTAACATTTGTAAAAAAATTAGGGTTTAATATATTTTGAAACAATGTTTATTATCTCCTATGTCTGCTATTTTGCTTTTCATTTTTAATTCATTTTCATTTAAATAATTATCTTTTAAAATAGTTGTTAACTTTTAAATGCTTATGTAATTTTTATATTTTTAGCAATTTGAAAGCTGTAACACATGTTATACAATATATTAATAAAAGAAATGTCACATGCACTTGAATCCACATTCAGAAATACAATGTGAATAAAGGACCGTGTTTTTCTCTTTTTGATGATTGATAAGCTGGTCCTAAACTATTTTTTCTTGAAATTTAGCAAGAAAGAAATTGTAGATTGAAGGCATGTGCTATTTTGTTTTTAAACAACAGATGGCAGCATCAAATTCTCTATTCACTTTATAATTTTTTTCTGTGTTTTCCTTTTTTATTTTAAGACCATGATGACTTTCTTAGCATTAGAAACACGATCAGTTTTAATTCAAAAAATACCGTCTAACTGACATTCAGGCTTGAAGAAAAATGTTTGCAGAGTCTTGAACAAAATACTGTTCTTTCACAATTAATGACTGACAGTAGTTGAAGAGCTGATTGCTCAAATTTCCGAGACATTAACATCAAAACAAATGAAGTCAAACTCATAATCTAATTGATTACACTAGTAGCTCTGGAATGCTCCAATATTAAACCAGGATAATCTCCTCTGAGGATCAGTAGGTTGTAGGAGGGTCATGAGGGAAAGGCTGCACTGAAATAGAGTAACACTAAGCAGCCACTGGGAAGCCAAGACGCACAGAGATTTTAAAAGGTAAAATAAAATATTTGTTGCTGTTCAGTCACTAAGTCGTGTCCCCATGGACTCTAGCCTGTCAGGCTCCTCTGTCCATGGGATTTCCCAGGCAAGAATATTGGAGTGGGTTGCCATTTCCTTCTCCAGATGTTCTTTCTGACCCAGAGTTCAAACCCAAGTGTCCTGCACTAGGGGGTGGATTCTTTACCACTGAGCCACCAGCGAAGCCAAAATAAAATATAAAATTTGCCAAATTGCCTTTTTGTTTTCCACTCAAGAGCTACAGTCTAGGGTAGTGATGTGGGAAAAGAGCTGAGGAGAGGGAAGAAAGATGGAAAAAAAAAAAAGTTTCTTCTCACAATAGAGAGACAGTCCAGTCTGGTGTAGGAAGAACAGATTCATTTATAAAGAGTTTTGCCATGCACATAGTTATCAGCAGAGGAATTCAGAGGCAGCAGCTTCATCCTGTTGGCTTTCCTCTTCTAGTCCATCCTGGGGCTGCCAGGTAGTGCTGGAGGTAGTGTTGCCAATTAGCACTTTCCCTCATGGACCCTCCTAAACTCTACCTCACATAAACACATATCTGTTTATGTGTTCTGTTAGGTTCCACTTTCCGTATCCTCAGTGACATACCATGCTGTTGTACCAGATGTTTTTCTTAGAACAACATTTTGGAAATTTAACCCAAGCTATTCTCTTGAATGATTATAGTTATCCCATTTACCTTGTTTATATCCTTTTCCATTAAAAACGTATTTTTCCTTCCTATTTTCTTTATCACTCAAAAGTTGAGTTATCATATGTCTCTGTTTTTGTGACTTAGCAAAGTTTTAATAATTAATCCTTTTCCAGGTTTCTTACCTCATTCTCTTCAAATCCTTACTACACTTGACAAAATAGATTTTGAATATAACTAAACTATTTTAATACCCTTTAATGTATTTTTTTTCTATTTTCTCTTTTCTGTATGAGACTATCACTGCATGGGTAGCTTAAAAGAGACCTCCACTGCAGTTGTTACATTCATTATTTTCACTTCTCTACTGATTTATATAAATGGCTTTTTCAGTTATTTCAACTGTACTATAAGCAGTGCACATTTGCTCTACTGATTTAATCACATCAAGAGTAAGATTTAACTGCTTTAATCTATTTTCCCAGAATTTAAAACAAAACAAAAAAACCTCATTCCTGGTTGTGCGGAACTCTAGGATATTATTATAGTGGAAAGTCATGATGTTTTTAAAAAGAAACAAGCAAATGAACCAACACACCAAGACAAAACCCAATGGTATCCAAGATGTATTGGAACCTCTGAGGGGGACTCAGGTAAGCGAGGGGACGACAGCACCAACATAGCTGCTGGCATCTTGTTCACCACCTAGAGTCCACCCAGAGAATAGGAGCAGTAGCAGAGGGAGCAAGCTGAGGTGCTCACAGGTGACAGATAAGCACATACACGAATGAGGAAGATCAGTCTCTCTAGAAAAATGTAGATATCTAACGCCATCTTTCCGATTTCCATTCTTCATACAGATGTGGCACATTAGGATTCCCTTCAATTGCAAACAATAGAGAAATGCAAAATAACAATGGCTTATATAAGATGGGAATAACTTCTCTCTTGTGGCAAAATTCACAGTCAAGCACTGGGATGGCAACTGTATTCCAGAAAGTTGACAAAGCTATATGTAATCCACAGCTCTGGCATCTCTAGTATATGGCCAATGTCCTCAGGGTATAAAACGTCAGTGAGCATCAAAACACAAAGCAGGGACTTCCCTCGTGGTACACTGGATAAGAATCTGCCTTCTAACTCAGGGGACCCCGGTTCAACCCCTGGCCTGGGAAGATCCCACATGCCGCAGAGGAACTAAGCCCATGGGCCACAACTTCTGAGCCCGCAAGCTGCAGTCAGTGAAGCCTGTGTACCCTGAAGCCTGCACTCCACAAGAGACGCCACCTAAATGAGAAACCAGTACATGAAGACCAAGAGTAGCCCCTACTCGCTGCAGCTAGAGAAAGCCCATGTATAACAAAGACCCAGCACAGGAAAACACACACACACACACACACACACACACACACACACACACACACACACAAAGCAGTAAAAAACACAGTACCATATCTGTGTTTCATGAATTACCATGAAGAAATCTATGAAGAAAAAGAGATCAAATGGTGTTTACCAGCTGTCTCCTTTTAAGGAAGGTCCCAGAAGCTATCATTGTGACACTCATGCTAACAATTAATTGGCCAAAACCTATCTCATATCACACCAAACTGCAAGAGATTATAGAAAATATATCTTTTCCCACTCTGCCTGGACATTATCCCAGAGTATTTCTCAACACAGAAAACTACGTAATCAATATGAAAAAGCCAGAGTGGAAATACAAATGCTGTACTAATTGCCTCTTTCATTATTGGTTGTGGCAATCAAATCCAAATGAGTTTGATTGAAATAAAAAATAGGGAAGATGCAGTATACTCTGTTGTTATGGTAACTGAGATAGTTGAAATATGTGCATTATTTTCACAGCATAAATGATATACTTCTAAGCATATATTTTGAAAATTTGTTGCAGTGTTTGCTTCATAACCAGAGTATAAAGGAATATTTGTTTCTCAGTTGGCAAAAATTACAGTTTTGACTGATTTGACAAATTTTTAGCAGCTCTGTAATTTATTTGATTTAATTTAATTTTCATCTTATCCTTACAATGAGTAACTTGAAATGAAATTTAAAGGTCTAAACAGGAAAAATTTAAATCTGAATGTGTTGGTTGGTCAACATAATTTTAACTTGCAATTCAGTAACAGATAAATAAGTCATTTCACTGGACCTGAGCCATCTCAAAGATAACATGGACAATTGCACAGTCACTAGTGATTTAAAATAACCTACAGGACTTCCTGGGCTTTCCAGGTGAAGTTAGTGGTAAAGAACCCACCTGCCAATGCAGGAGATGTAAGAAACGCAGGTTCAATCCCTGGGTTGGGAAGGTCCCCTGGAGGAGAGCATGGCAGCCCACTCCAGTATTCTTGCCTAGACAGTCCCATGGACAGAGGAGTCTGGTGGGCTACAGTCCATAAGATCTGTATGGGACAAAGAGTGGGACACCACTGAAGTGACTTAGCACGCACAGGACCTCCCTGGTGGCCTAGTGGTTAGGATTCTGAGCTTTCACCATGGTGGCTTGGGTTCAATCCCTGGTTGGGGAGTTTCCTATAAGCTGTGAGGTGTGGTAAAGAGAAAAAAATGTTAAAAAATAATAATAATAAAGTAACCTACAGATTAAGGTTATGTTCTTATAGTCCACAAAATGTTATAGTCCACATAGTCAGAAAAGCATTTTGTTTATGATATGTGCATGTATAAGATATATATAAGATATATATATATACACAGACACACATATATGGATAAATGGGTATAAGGTTGGGTTGTGAAAGATAAGGCAAATTTTAAACGTTTGACCATAATCGAAACTTTATGTTTTCAAAAACTAAACTTTAAAATATGCAGTGTTTTTGATAAATGCATCATGGTTATATAAGATGTCAACATTAGGGGAAACTGATGAACCCTCAGTGCTTTACTCATTTGTAAACTTTTTATTATTTAAAATTTTAAAGTTTTTAAAAATGGCAGGTCTTAAAAATACACTAGAAACACTTATTCAGAGTTTTGTTGGTGTTATGGCTAGTATGTTAATAATGTTACATACAGAAAGACAAGGAAAATAGCCTGAATATGGCTGTTAGATCATTCACATTCAGCCTTATCAACTTTACCTGAGGTCGGAGTATACCATCTCGCTGACTTAGATACATGGTTATACTCAGAATTTAAAGCAAATAGCAGGAGCACTGAGATATCAAGGAATCACTATGTGTCAGGAAATGATAAAGTCTCTCAACCTTTCTTCACCGGCTCCAAGTTGTCTTAGAGAAAGCACAGCCTACACCATGAGCAGGCATCTATAGCTTCAAAAGGCAAGTGTGGGTGTATTTAATACAATGATTCATTAACATGTTGAAATAAAGAGAAATTAATTCAGCTTTCCTTTTAGCCCAATTATTTTCCTACCTTCTTATTCACAATTGAAGCTAAAACCTTTCACCCTGGTGCCCAAGAGAAAAACCAACTCAGAAATGTATGATTTTGTAACAGAGATACAGCCTTGTTGTTTACATTCAACCCTCTTCTCCATTGAGCCCTGCAGTTCAGCTTGATGTGAACTGTTCAGCATCGGCTCCTGCATAGCCTCTACCTTTTGTTGTTTGCTCATATGATTCATTCTATGTAGCACAATCAGCTTTTCCTAGTGCAAGTCAATATCTTTGGACCTTCCCTGAAGCATGCTGCCCCACTCCACATACATACAAACATATTCAAGGAGTTTTAACACCTAACACTGAACTCCAGTTCTATTCAGTTCAACAAATCAAAAACATGTCACTATAAGCTCTAAACTAAAGGAGAAGGCAATGGCAACCCACTCCAGTACTCTTGCCTGGAAAACCCCATGGATGGAGGAGACTGGTAGGCTGCAGTCCACGGGGTCGCTAAGAATCGAACATGACTGAGCAAATTCACTTTCACTTCTCACTTTCACGCATTGGAGAAGGAATTGGCAACCCACTCCAGTGTTCTTGCCTGGAGAATCACAGGGACGGGGGACTCTGGTGGACTGCCATCTATGGGGTCGCACAAGGTCAGACACGACTGAAGCAACAGCAGCAGCAGCAGCTGAACTAAACACTCTTATTCACAGAAAATTAAGACCAAATTTCTGAACTTGCAAGAACAGTGGGGGCATTGGCAATCTAACATTATATATATATATATATATTTTTTTTGTATTGTCCAAATTTTGTCTATTTTAGCCTGAATGGACTGGGGATTTTCTAGATCTGCTCTCCACAACTCTTTTCTCTTCACTTAAAATGTCTCCCCTTTCCCTATAATTTTCTTTGCAATGATCCATAAAGATGGAACTGAAGGATCTCTGTCGTGAATTTTTCCCTAAACCATACAGCAACAAATGATCTCCCCATTTTCTCTTAAAGCAAACTTTTTTACACAATTACTGCACACCTATGAAGTTTCAAGACACAAGAGACTTGCCATTACAGTTCCCTAATACAATTCATTTAATGCTCCTTAGAGAATAACTTGTGATGTTGCCTGTGAATAATGGCTTCCAAAGACTCCAAGATTCTTTGTGCGTTTTGTTGATGAGGATCACTCTTGCAAGTCTTTAAATGTACAGGGAAGTGTCAACCACAGCTATGTCCTGCCTTAGCGGTGAACAGTTACATTTACTTTTTGTAATTTTATGTTGTAGACTTAATCCATCTTCCTGTCATGTCTCCTCTTGAACTCTTCAGGAAATAAGCACTAAGCTTGCAGAGTGTGATCTCCTTTGATGCGACCTCACCTGCCTCTTACACACCACTACCAACTCGAGGACTGGGGATGGACCAGGGATAGAGCAAGAACAGCTGCCACATTTGTACACGTGTCCATTCCACCCCTAGCTTGGTTGAAGACCTGTTCACAAGAAAACGACCTCATCACATGAAGGAGAAGAAAGAGAGGACATATATCAGAAAGACCCACAGGTGATGTAGAGCTATGTCTTAGAAGCCCTCAGAAGAGATAGGTATGGCTACCCTGGCACCTGGAGATACATCTAACCGGTGTAAGGGAGCCTGCAGAATGAATGGCACAATGGCTGGAGGGCACAAGGGGCAGAAGATGCCTTCCAGCACTTTGGCCAATCCTAGTGCTATATTTAGGGGGCTTCCCAGGTGGTGCTAGTGGTAAAGAACTCACCTCTCAATGCAGGAGACGTAAGAGACTCAGGTTCAAACCCTGTGTTGGGAAGAGCCCCTGGTGGAGGGCATGGCAACCCACTCCAGTGTTCTTGCCTGGAGAACCCCACGGATAGACGAGCCTGGTGGGCTACAGTACGTAGGGTCACGAAATGTCAGAGACAGCTGAACAACCTAGCTTGCACACACGCACACATAGCGCTGTATTTCAGAGGTGGCACCCTGAAGAAAGTCTGAATGGGTAAGAGTCTTTGAAAGAGCTCAGACACAGAGCTCAAGCCCCCTCAGCCAGCTGTAGTAGGCTCCTAGCCCAGAGCCTTGAACTGGTACTCTGTTCAGCATGAGCAGGTCACGTAAATACAGTGTATTAGCAAGATAGATTCTGACTGTCCCTTTGCACGTAGTCTCATTAAAGAAATATCTCTCCAGCCAGCAGGAAGTGATGCCATGGTGTCCTACTGAGCCTGTCCTCATCATAGGGTACCCAAACAAAGCTAATAATATAAACACGAGCCCTGGGATTCTTAGGGGCATGCAGCCCACTCCACAAGGAACATGACTGGGAAGTAGGGAGAGGGGCTGGTAATGGGACTCCTTTTCCAGGTTCTGGATTGCCTCTTCTGGAAAGTTCTGCTGACTTGGCAATTCCCAGCTCTGGAGGGAGAAGGACTTAAGAGAGTTTTGAGGAAGGCACTCACTCCAAAAATCAGCAGGGTTAAATATAGAGTTCCATCATGCAGAAAGTTTTAAAAAATCTCTTTCTCCAAAGTGGTAATAGGAAAAAGTTAAAAATGTATCTTGCCCAGTTTTGCCCAGTGTTTAAATTACCTTAATGCCCTAGGACAGAGTAAGGTGTTAGAGAAAAAATTCAAGAGAATTTAGGGAACATCTCTCTTTATGGAAATCCAACAAATGTGGGAAAACTGACTCTAATAGTAGAAATGGCTACCTTTTCCTTCAGCCATCGAAATGAAATTTAGAAAGCTCATGTGTTTGTCCTCGCCTCTGCCTACACCTTGGTCCCAGTTATCCAAATTGACTCTCATAGCAGTATCTATGTGATAAATAGTGTTTCTTTCATCCTCCCCACTTTCCAATCCATGTTCTCTTCTGATAACCTTATGAATAATGCTTAAAGTTGGCTCACTTAAATAATAATTTTTAACTCCCTCACTACCTATCTGAAGGTCCAAATACCTGAGTTCAGTTTGGTTCAGTCACTCAGTCCTGTCTAACCTTTGAGACACTTTGGACTGCAACACACCAGTCCATCGCCAACTCGTGGAGTTTACTCAAACTCATGTCCATCGAGTTGGTGATGCCATCAAATATCTCATCCTCTATCATCCCCTCTCCTCCTGCCTTCAATCTTCCCCAGCATCAGGGTCTTTTCAAATGAATCAGTTCTTTGCATCAGATGGCATCAGGTATTGGAGCTTCAGCTTCAACCTTAGCCCTTCCAATGAATATTCAGGACTGATTTCCTTTAGGATGGACTGGTTGGATCTCCTTGCTGTCCAAGGGACTCTCAAGAGTCTTCTCCAATACCACAGTTCAAAAGTATCAATTCTTCAGCACTCAGCTGTCTTTATAGTCCAACACTCACATGCATGCATGGCTCCTGGAAAAACCATAGTTTGACTAGATGGACGTTTGTTGGCAAAGTAATGTCTCTGCTTTTTAATGTGCTGTCTAGGTTGCTCATAATGGCTGCAGTCACCATCTGCAGTGATTTTGGAGCCCTCCCCTAAAAAGGTCTCTCACTGTTTCCACTGCTTCCACTGTTTTCCCATCTATTTGCCATGCGGTGATGGGACTGGGTACCATAATCTTAGTTTTCTGAATGTTGAGCTTTAAGCCAACTTTTTCACTCTTCTCTTTCAATTTCATCAAGAGACTCTTTAGTTCTTCTTCACTTTCTGCCATAAGGGTGGTGTCATCTGCATATCTGAGGTTATTGATATTTCTCCTGGCAATCTTGATTCCAGCTTGTGCTTCTTCCAGCCCAGCATTTCTTATGATGTCATGTTTTTGCTGACTATATAGAGCTTTCCATCTTTGGCTGTAAAGAATATAATCAATCTGATTTTGGTATCGACCACTTGGTGATGTCCAAGTGTAGAGTCTTCTCTTGTGTTGTTGGAAGAGGGTGTTTCCTGTGACCAGTGCATTCTCTGGTCATAGCAAAACTCTATTGGCAAAACTCTATTAGCCTTTGCCCTGCTTCATTCTGTACTCCAAGGCCAAGTTTGCCCATTACTCTAGGTATATCTTGACTTCCTACTTATGCATTCCAGTCCCCTGTAATGAAAAGGACATCTTTTTTGTGTGTTAGTTCTAGAAGGTCTTATAGGTCTTCATAGAACCGTTCAACTTCAGCTTCTTCAGCATTATTGGTTGCGGCATAGACTTGGATTACTATAACACTGAATGGTTTGCCTTGGAAATGAACAGAAATCATTCTGTCATTTTGAGATTGCATCCAAGTACTGCATTTCAGACTCTTTATTTACTATGAAGGCTACTCCATTTCTTCTAAGGGATTCTTGCCACAGTAGTAGATATAATGGTCATCTGAGTTAAATCACCCATTCCAGTCCATTTTAGTTTGCTGATTTCTAAAATGTCAGCGTTCATTCTTACCATCTCCTGTTTGACCATTTCCAATTTGCCTTGATTCGTGGACCTAACATTCCAGGTTCCTATGCAATATTGCTCTTTACAGCATTGGACTTCGCTCTATTACCAGTCACATCCACAACTGGGAGTTGCTTTTGCCTTGGCTCTGTCTCTTCATTCTTTCAGGTTATTTCTCCACTGATCTTCAGTAACATATTGGGTACCTACCGACCCGGGGAGTTCATCTTTCAGTGTCCTGTCTTTTTGCCTTTTCATACTGTTCATGGGTTCTCAAGGAAAGAATACTGAAGTGGTTTGCCATTCCCTTCTCCAGTGGACCACATTTTGTCAGGACTCTCCATCATGACCTGTGCATTTTGGGTGGCCCTACATGGCTTGGCTCATAGTTTCATTGAGTTAGACAAGGCTGTGGTCCCTGTGATCAGATTGGTTAGTTTTCTGTGATTGTTGTTTTCAGTCTGTCTGCCCTCTGATGGAGAAGGATAAGAGGCTTGTGGAAGCTTCCTGATTGGAGAGACCGACTGAGGGGGAAACTGAATGTGTACAAATACCTTAATTGGACACGTTCACTTCCGGTGTCAGTTGAGAGTGCTGCATATGAAAAGGTTCCTAATTAAAAAACACTCCGAAAAGTCTCAATATTACTTCTTCTCTGCTTCAGATAACCTCTGTTTTATGATTGATTTCAGCCACAAACCTCCTCTGTCCCATGAGAGGATATAGCCTTCAAACTGGAATTTGGAGCGTCATCATACCTGCATTCCTGAAATACAGCTCCCCACTTCCCTATTTGGGATCCTTTCACAGACCCTATAAACATGCAATTACGCGAGGCTCTATTATTGTCCATGGAACAAATTGTGGATCAAAAAAGTAAAATATTCAGTGCTGTTTAAATGTATAAATATGCACAGCAGCTCAATGTGTTTTTTTATTGGATTAACAACATGCTTTTACACTGTGATACTGCCAAAACCCCCTGATACTTCAAAGCCAGGAACATTTATGCTGGAAAAAGAGGAAGAGTTGCTCCAGGTTATGTCGATGACCTCTTTGTAAAAGTGTTGTCAGCTTCTTTGCCTAAAGCAGCACAAAAGAGGGTACATACAAGAACAGAACTCTGGATCAACCCAACCAGGATCCATTGCACTAACCTATGGCTTTGTTACTCTGTTTTCTTATCTTCAAAGCAAATATTATTATTAATACCCAGTACAGTTCAGAGGACTGAATGAGGTTAATTTAAAGCACTTAGGTCACTGCCTGAGTCATATTGATGTTAGCTATCTTTACTTTCATTTGAGTGAGGCAATCATAGTGTGTTTATAACTTACTTATCCATAAGATGGGCTTTCCAGATAGCAGTGTTAAAGAATCTTTCAGCTAATACAGGAGATGCAAGAGACTCAGTTTCGATCCTTAGGTTTGGGAAGATCCCCTGGAGAAGGAAATGGCAACCCACTCCCGTACTCTTTCCTGGGAAATCCCATGGACAGAGTAGCTTGGCAGGCTACCGTCCATGGGGTCGCAAAAAGTTGGACATGACTGAGGAACTGAACATGCATGTACACCCACAGAATTAATATAAAGAAAAATTCATTTTTGTAGTCTAAGTTGCTAAAAGAAATTGAAATTAAAATAGTAAAATTGTCAATATTTTGTGTTTCCTTGACTCAGCCCTTTGGACGTTTCTGCCAGCTTAGTTCTGTGGTCCTCCATGTATCCTTCCTGGGCCAGCAACATTAGCATCACCTGGGAAAGGAACTAGAAATGCACATTCTTGGGCCTCACTCTGGGGCTGACTGAAAAACTACTGTTTTAGTGTGGTTAGAGGAAAACCAACTAAAGCACTGTACTTGGCATCATGTAGGGGGAAAAAAAGAAATCTGATACTGATAATTTCCTCTTTTTCAAATGTTTCTGCTTATAGAAATCAGATTTAACTATGTGTTTAAAAATAAAGTTGAGCATTTTTTTCACAAGGTATTTCCTCTGCTGTGTTCTGTGTTTAGGGAGGTGATCATCCCTGAACTCTAATGTATGCCCAGAATCAGCCTGTTTTCTTCCATCTGTCTCTCTTCTCATCCCCGTGTCCCCTGGACCCTAGTCTCCTTTCTGTCCTCACAGAATTTTTTCCTCCACAGCCCTCAACCTGCGCTGTTTTATATGTGCATCCAAATGTACTCACCCACACAGGCCTCTTCTCCTTCCCATTCAAACAGCTGGAGCCTCCATCACTACCAGGGAACCCAGAGAAGCTCCAAGTGCCAAAGACAATGTCTGTGTAAGAGTCTCCATCTTAGCAGTGTCCACACTATTCCTTCTGCCTAGAAAGGTATTCATATTTTTACATCTTCACACTGTCTCTTCTGAAGGTCTTTTTCTTAGATATCATTTCTCAGGAGTCTTTCTATGACCACTCGTCTAAAATGGCCACTCACCTCCCTCCAAGAACTCTCCAATCCATTCTTCTACTTTATTTATTTTAAAATTAATTACTTCTACCCCTTATATTACACAATTCTTAATTGACCGCCTTTGATCTTAGGTTCTAAACAGGTCTTTGCTCCAAACCAGTATGTAACAAGTAACAGGCACACAATGAAATGATCATTCTAACTTAAAACTTTGAAATGCCTTTTTTCTATAAAAATTAGTATATACACAATACTTACTTCAAGACACAAATATTCATTGAGTGCCTAATGCCTTACGGGCATTTGACAAAGCACTGGGTAGGAAGAATAACCGGCTAATATCCCTGCATTCTAAGAATGCGCACCACGGTGATCACAGATATAGTAACAACAGTATCCTCAGTGGCTCGTGAATACTAGGGCCAATTTCATAGATCAGGAAAGGTTTTTAAAAAGAAATGATAAAATCTGCATCTATTTTGAAACTGATAAATATGTTTTCAAGAGGCAAACATTTATGTTTTGCGTAACTATTATAAATAGCATGCTTTATTCAGATTAGTTCAAATCACACTTTCAATAGCAAAATAGATTTGCCTCACTTACTCGTTCTTTTAAATGAAGAGTTCATTAACTTAAAAGCATATCAAATATATCTTGGAGACATCTTCTCATTGAAGTCTCTTAATATCCTTCTATCCTTTCGACGCAGAAATCAGAAAGTCGTTTGACTTCTCCCTCACCTTCAGCTCTCACACCCAAGCTATCCTTAAGTCGTATCCATGGGATCTCCTGAATTTCTTAAATCTATTTTCTCCCTATACATTCTCACTGCCAGCATCTTCTCTTCAGCTCTCATAGTTGCTTTCTAAACAATTAGAACAACTTTCTAACTGATTTCTCTGAATGTTGTTTTCATCCCTTCTAAACATCTACAGGATATCATGAGAGTATGCCCGTTAGGCAAAATGAATCAGATTACACTGATTACATTTCTCCTCTGTTTGAACTCCTTATCATTATCCCTATCTGTAGAATAATTATGTGTCCCAAAATGCTGGTCCAAATGCAGTCCAGTTTTACAATCCGTTGTCCTAGTGTGATTATTTGTAGTGTTTCTTTTGCTCTTATAAGTGTCTGGTTTGAATAACAAATTATATAAATGCTCTTTTCATTGCCTTCATTATTTAGTTTGAATTCTATATTTTGTATATGCAAAGACTTCACTCACAGTATGAACCTTTCTATTAGGAGAAATAAAATTGATCTCATACTCTAATTTGTATGTTGTAAAATCTGAGTGCATCAAAATCATGGACTGTGTCTTAAACATTTCTGTCCACCTAATTTCCAACACCATGTTTGGCAGTGACTAGGCATTTAATGATGATTATCAAATTTTGAATAGTTATATTTACAATTAAAATTTTGTTATTAATGATTGTTGTTCAGTCACTAAGTCACATCTCACTCTTTGCAAGACATGGACTGCAGCACGCCAGGCTTCCCTGTCCTTCATTGTCTCCTGCAATTTGCTAAAATTTGTGATTGAATCACTGATGCTATCCAACCATCTCATCCTCTGCCGCCCCTTCTTTTTTTGCCCTCAATCTTTCCCAGCATTAAGATCTTTTCCAATGAGGCAGTTCTTTATATCAGGTGGCCAAAGTATTGGAGCCTCAGCTTCAGTCCTTCCAATGAATATTCAGGATTGATTTGCTTTGGATTGACTGGTTTAATCTCCTTTCAGTCTAAGGAATAGTCCAAGTGTATTATCCTCTGATTACTGGGTATAGCCATATGGTTTTTGACCTTCTTTTAAGTATGTTTATTTACTATAACAACAAACTATTGTTGATCACCTACTCTGAACCAGTTGAGCAATGCCCTGGTAATGCTTGGAGTCAGAGAAACTGAAAAAAAAAAAAAAAGAAAGAAAGAAAACAGAGGTTTAACCAAATGAGGGCACAAGTGTTACAAGAAGATGCTATGATTAGATTCAAGGTACAGTAAGGACACAAAAGAGGACATAATCAAACATCAGGGAGCACAGAGAAAAGAATAGCTTCATGAAAGAAGGACAATTGGACTGAATCCTGGAAGATGTGCCATTTTTTCTCTGAGGGACAATTTGGGGGAGGCTATCTCGCCTATAAAGAATCTGCCTGCAATGTGGGAGACAAAGATCTGTCTAGCCAAAGCTTTGGTTTTTCCAGTAGTCATGTATGGATGTGAGAGTTGGGCTATAAAGAAAGCTGAAAGCAGAAGAATTAATGATTTTGAACTGTGGTGTTGGAAAAGACTCTTGAGAGTCCTTTGGACTGCAAGGAGATCAAACCAATCAATCCTAAAGGAAATCAATCCTGACTATTCACTGGAAGGACTGATGCTGAAGCTGAAACTCCAATACTCTGGCCACCTGATGTGAAGAGTGGACATTGGAAAAGACCCCGATGCTGGGGAAGATTGAAGGCAGGAGGAAAAGGGGATGACAGAGGATGAGATGTTGGATGACATCACTGATTCAATGGACATGAGTTTGAGTAAGTTCTGGAAGATGGTGAAGGACAGGGAAGCCTAGTGTGCTGCAGTCCATGGTGTTACAGAGTCGTACATAACTGAGTGACTAAATAATAGCAAGTCCACATTTATTGGAGTTAGTTCTAGATTTTGGGTTCTAGGCAAGGAACTATAAATAATGACCTGAATGGGTCAAGCTCTGCTCAAGGAGTCATGGCTCCAGAGAGGAGAGCAAATTCAACCTCACCTTGGTTGCATAGAAATGTGATGCTTTACAGTGTTCTTTATTGCCTTTAACCTTACTATGTTCATTTTCTCTTTATGGTACCAGATCAGAACTTTCTGACATATTTCAATTATTAAATTCGGTCTAGGATATATTAGGTGCCTCAGATGGGGTAAAACATCTGCCTTAAACGTGGGAGACCTGGGTTTTATCCCAGGGTCAGGAAGGCCCCCTGGAGAATGGAATGGCTACCCATTCCAGTATTCTTGCCTGAAGAATCACTTGGAGAGAGAAGCCTGTTGGGCTACAGTCCATGGTGTTGCAAAGAGTCAGACAGGACTGAGCGACAAATGCTTTTACTTTTTTCAGGAGATGTTAAAGCTTCAGCAGTGAAACCACTTCAAACTTTCTCTTACCTCATATTAGGCTGGACATGTCACTCCAAAGAGCTGTGGTGAGAAGAGGGAGGACTATGTCCTTGGAGAGACCTCTCTCCCCCCTACTTTGGAGTCCATAGAGATGAATTTAGGCACCGGTTGCCTGTACATGGTGTGAGCACATCCTTGATCCATTTGTTCTCTTTCAGTTCTATCAATTAATGGTGGCCTTTGCTGATACTGGTGGCAAAGCTGGTAAAGAATTCGCCTGCAATGTGGGGGACCTGGGTTTGATTCCTGCATTGGGAAGACCCCCTGGAGAAGGAAAAGGCTACCCACTCCACTATCCTGGCCTATCCATGGGATCGCAAAGGTCAGACATGACTGAGCAACTTTCACTTCCCTTCACTTTGCCGATATTGACTCTGTGCCTGGTGTTTGTGGGCAGTGTCGCTTTCTCCCGGTCTCTTGTTCCTTATGGAGCAGAGCTGTCATCCCTCACATAGCCCCACTCCATGTGCTTCAGTAGTGAGTCTCCCAGGAGCTCTACAGCTCTCTCCTCCAAGCTCTGTCCTCCTTCACTGGAGGTATAGGAAGTACCGGGTGTGATCTCCTTGTTCCAGGGCTGCAGGGAACTCTAGTGGAGAGATGCTTACCCAAGTCTTCTTAGGCACATACCATCTCTGTCCTTTCAAGGACTTTAGGTGACATGTGGCTTCCATCATCAGAAATCTCTAAATCAGAATCTGGCCCTAGTCACTATGTGTAGGTGATTCAGATGGTTAAGAGTCTGCTTGCAATGCAGCTTGGCTTGGGTTTGATCCCTGGGTCAGAAAGATCTCCTGAAGAAGGAAATGGCTACCCACTCCAGTATTCTTACCTGGAGAATTCCATGGACAGAGAAGCCTGGAGGGCTACAGTTCGGGGGTTGTAAAGAGTCAGCCATGACTGACTGATTAACACTAACAATGTCTACATCCCCCTTTTAACTAAATGGATCCATGTCAATTTTTTGACCACACCAAAACAATTTATAGATCCTGTAGCTCAGCAACCATCCAACCAAGGCAACAAACAGTCTCTTGTGCTGGACACCTTAACTCTGTGAGTGATTTTCTTAGAGCCAGACCCAACTTAGCTATCTAGACCTCTCTTTATCTCCATAGTATAGAATTAAATAGTTTTGTCTTTAAGTGAATTCCAGAGAAAAATATCTAACCCCAGTTGTTGGTGAATCTCTTCTAGAATGTGGATTCTTTACTGTTCATTCCTCAGTTTGGGGTCTTTGCCAAAATTTGGAAATAAGGGAAAGTCACAGACAACAAGCTATTAAATAAATAATTATAAAATACCAGGTTCTATGCACCAATGTATGAAAAGTTTGAGCACATACATAATACTGAGGAGGCCATAATTAAAAATAGAGAAAACAAGAGGAAAGAAAGTATGCAAATCAGAATAAGATTCCCAACAAAAGTCAAGTTTGAGTTGGGTTTTCAAGAATGAGTAGGAATTCATTAAAGAGATTCTGGTGTTTCTGCTAAGAATATTATTTTAATAATCCATCTGGCTACCCTATGTAAAGTAGAATTTAGATATGTAGGATAATTTTGTATAGGTTAATAATGAGAGGCGTAAGCAGGCCCATGAATTTGAGAAAGTCACTGGGAATTATGCTCTATCACTCATCCCCTCTCGAGGACCAAATGACTGTTTCTTTGATTTTTCACTTCTCTCTCTGTAAATTGGCTTTTTGGCTCGCCCAACCTGCTTGGCTATGGCTAATCAGTTATCTCAACAGGAAAATGAGACTGACCTTCCAGTTCAGTTCCCCAAGGACAACTGTCTAACCAGTTGTCTCTAAAATTCCCTGAAGAAAAATGCTGAAAACCTGGACAGATGTCATGAATCCACTTCTAATCCAGTTACATAAGGCCAAGGTGTGACTAGAAATGGGCATAAAGTGGTTCATATGAGGAGGCTATGGACAAAGAAAAGTTTGTACTAGGAGGAATGCATAGAAGGGAAATGGCCAGGTATGTTTTCCAGTAATTTAGGAATGCCAAGTTGCTCTTTTTTTAATCTTTGGAACATTGATTGTGTGGATGGTGGACATGAGGTAAGAAAAAGGCATGAGGTTCTGCTCTGAAGTTGTTTTTCATTTTAAAATTATGCTTAATTTTATTTATGATGTAATAAGAATTGAATCTATTAATAGGCAGAATGAGGAACTATCTATAGAGTAAATTTGAGAATGCATAATGGCAGCAGTTAGATTTTAATTGCTAGAGAAAACTTTAGTTCAGTCGCTCAGTCGTGTCTGACTCTGCGACCCCATGGACTGCAGCACCCCTGTCCATCACCAACTCCCAGAGTTTACTCAAACTCATGTCCATTGAGTCAGTGATGCCATCCAAACAGCTCATCCTCTGTCGTCCCCTTCTCCTGCCTTCAATCTTCCCAGCATCTGGGGCTTTTCCAGTGAGTCCGTTCTTCACATCAGATGGCCAAAGTATTGGAGTTTCAGCTTCAACATCAGTCCTTCCAATGAAAATTAAGGACTGATTTGCTTTAGGATGGGCGGATTGGACCTTCTTGCCATCAAAGAGACTCTCAAGAGTCTTCTCCAACACCACATCAGTTCTTCAGTGTTCAAAAGCATGAATTCTTCAGTGCTCAGCTTTCTTTATAGTCCAAATCTCACATCCATACATGACTCCTAGAAAAACCATACCCGTGACTAAACAGACCTTTGTTGGCAAAGTAATGTCTTTGCTTCTTAAAATGCTGTCTAGGTTGGCAATAGCTTTTCTTCCAAGGAGTGTCTTTTAATTTCATGGCTACTGTCACCATCTGTGGTAATTTTGGAGTCCTCCCCAAAAACGTCTGTCACTGTTTCCACTGTTTCCCCATCTGTTTGTCATGAAGTGATGGGACCAGATGCCATGATCTTAGTTTTTGAATGTTGAATTTTAAGCCAAATTTTTCACTCTCCTCTTTTACTTTCATCAAGAGGCTCTTTAGTTCTTCTTTGCATTCTGCTATAAGGGTGGTGTCATCTGCATATCTGAGGTTATTGATATTTCTCCTGGCAATCTTGATTCCAGTTTGTGCTTCATCTAGCCCAGCATTTCTTATGACATACTTACAATGCACACAAGTTAAAAAGGCAGGGTGACAATATGCAGCTTTGATGTACTCCTTTCCCTATTTAGAACCAGTCTATTGTTCCTTGTCCAGTTCTAACTGTTGCTTCCTGACCTGCATACAGGTTTCTCAAGAGGCAGGTCAGGTGGTCTGGTATTCCCATCTCTTTGAGAATTTTTCACAGTTTGTGGTGATCTACACATTCAAAGGTTTTGACATAGTCAATAAAGCAGAAATAGATGTTTTCTGGAACTCTCTTGCTTTTTCGATGATCCAGTGGATGTTGGTTATTTAATCTCTGGTTGCTCTGCCTTTTCTAAAACCAGCTGGAACATCTGGAATTTCATGGTTCACATACTGTTGAAGCCTGGCTTGGAGAATTTTGAGCATTACTTTACTAGTGTGTAAGATGAGTGCAATTGTGCGGTAGTCTGAGCATTCTTTGGCATTGCCTTTTTTTGGCATTGGAATAAAAACTGACCTTTTCCAGTCCTGTGGCCATGGCTAAGTTTTCCAAATTTGCTGGCATATGGAGTGAGGCACTTCCACAGCATCATCTTTTAGGATTAGAAATAGCTCAACTGGAATTCCATCACCTCCACTAGCTTTCTTCATAGTGATGCTTCCTAAGGCCCACTCGACTTCACATTCCACGATGTCTGGCTCTAGGTGAGTGATCACATCATCGAGATTATCTGAGTCATGAAGACCTTTTTTGCATAGTTCTGCATTTTCTTGCCACCTCTTCATAATACCTTCTTCTTCTGTTAGGTCCATACCATTTCTGCCATTTATTGAGTCCATCTTTGCATTAAAAGTTGCCTTGGTATCTCTAATTTTCTTGAGGAGATCTCTAGTCTTTCCCATTCTATCGTATTCATCTATTTCTTTGCATTGATCACTGAAGAAGGCTTTCTTATCTCTCCTTGCTATTCTTTGGAACTCTGCATTCAAACTCCTTTGCTTTTCCCCTCCCTTCTATACACTGCTATTTGTAAGGCCTCCTCAGACAGCCATTTTGCTTTTTTTGTGTTTCTTTTTCTTGGGGATAGTCTTGATCCCTGTCTCCTGTATAATGTCACAAACCCCTGTCCATAGTTCATCAGGCACTCTGTCTATCAGATCTAATCCCTTGAATCTATTTTTCACTTCCACTGTATAATCATAAGGGATTTGATTTAGGTCATACCTGAATGGTCTAGTGGTTTTCCCTAATTTCTTCAATTTAAATATAAATTTGGCAGTAAGGAGTTTATGATCTGAGCCACAGTAAGCTCCTGATCTTGCTTTTGTTGACCATATAGAGCCTCTCCATCTTTGGCTGTAAAGGGTATAATCAATCTGATTTTGGTATTGACCATCTGGTGATGTCCATGTATAGAGTCTTCTCTTGTGTTGTTGGAAGATGGTGTTTACTATGACCAGTGCATTCTCTGCAAAACTCTGTTAGCCTTTGCCCTACTTTATTCCGTACTCCAAGGCCAAATTTGCCTGTTATCCCAGGTGTTTCTTGTCTTACTACCTTTGCATTCCAGTCCCCTACAATGAAAAGAACATCTTTTTTGGGTGTTAGTTCTAGAAGGTCTTGTAGGTCTTCATAGAACCGTTCAACTTCAGCTTCTTCAGCATTACTGGTCAGGGCATAGACTTGGATTACTGTGATATTGAATGGGTTGCCTTGGAAATGAACAGAAATCATTCTGTCATTTTGAGATTGCATCCAAGTACTGCATTTCGGACTCCTTTTCTGACCATGGTGGCTACTCCATTTCTTCTAAGGGTTTCCTGCCCACAGTAGTAGATATAGTAGTCATCAGAGTTAAATTCACCCATTCCAGTTCATCTTAGTTCACTGATTCCTAGAATGTCAACATTCACTCTTGCCATCTCCTGTTTGACCACTTTCAATTTGCCTTGATTCATGGACCTAAGATTCCAAGTTCCTATGCAATATTGCTCTTTACAGCATTGGGCTTTGCTTCTATCACTAGTCACACCCACAACTGGGTGTTGTTTTTCTTTGGCTCCATCCCCTCATTCTTTCTGAAGTTATTTCTCCACTGATCTCCAGTAGAATATCAGGCACCTATGGACCTGGGGAGTTAATCTTTCAGTGTCCTATCTTTTTGCCTTTTCATACTGTTCATGGGATTCTCAAGGCAAGAATACTGAAGTGGTTTGCCATTCCCTTCTCCAGTGGACCACATTCTGTCAGACCTCTCCACCATGGCCCATCCATCCATCTTTGGTGGCCCTACATGGCATGGCTCACTGTTCATTGAGTTAGACAAGGCTGTGGTCCATGTGATCAGACTGACTGGTTTTTTGTGATTGTTGTTTTGAGTCTGTCTGCCCTCTGATGGGGAAGGATAAGAGGCTTGTGGAAGCTTCCTGATTGGAGAGACTGACTGAGGGGAAACTGTGTCTTGTTCTGATGGGTGGGGTCATGCTCAGTGAATCTTTAATCCAATCATCTGTTGATGGGTGGAGCTCTGTTCCCTCCCTGCTATTTACCTGGGACAAAACTATGGTGGAGGTAATGAAAATAATGGTAGCTCCTTCAAAAGATCCCATGCACACATCGCCACAGTCACTGCCTCCAGCCCCACAGCGGGCCACCACGGACTCATGCCTCCGCAGGAGACTCCTGGACACTCCCAGCAAGTCTGGGTCAGTCTCTTGCGGGGTCACTGCTCCTTTCTCCTGGGTCCTGGTGCACACACATTTCTGTTTGTACCCACCAAGAGTGTATTTCCTAGTTCTGTGTAAGTTCTGGCAGCTCTGTGGTGGGCTTAATGGCGACCTCCTCCAAGAGGGCTTATGCCCTAATCAAGTCTGCTGCACCCAGAGCGCCTGTCCCAATGACAGTCCACTGCTGACCCACACCTCCACAGGAGATGCTCAGACAGTTCTGTCTCAGTCTCTTTGGGGTTCCTGGGTCAGGGTGTGCACGAGGTTTGTTTGAGCTCTCTGAGCATCTCTGGTGGGAATGGGGTTTGATTCTAAACAGGAATTCAACCCTCCTACCATCTCGCTGGGGCTTCTCCTTTGCCCTTCGGCGTGGGGTATCTCCTCACAGCTTGTCCAGTGCAGTGCAGCCACTGCTCCGGTGCCTACCATCTTGCTGGTCTTTCTCTGACCTTAGATGTGGGATGTCTCCTCATGGCCGCTCCAGTGAAGCACAGACACTGCTCCTGACCTTGGACTTGGGGTATCTCTTCATGGCCACTCCAGCGCCATGCAGCCTCCATACTGAAGAAGAAAACTTAGGGGACCCAAAAGAATAATGTTTAAAAATTTATGTTTTATTACAGGAAAGTGATACAATATGATGACAACATTAAAGGAAGTAAAACACCAGAGTCAATTACTATTTCCTGACAAGGAGTCCAGAGAGGTCAGTTGTGGGCTCCTGTTCTTCTCCTTTTGAAACAGCAAGGGAACATGTGGGTCACTAAGCTTCACTAATTTCTTATAAAAAACTTAGTCCCATAATAGCTAATTCCAGTGGCCTTGGAACTGGCCTTAGTTGTTGAGCGAGAGTAAAAGATCTATCTCCCTGTCCCTGATACCTATGTAAGGCATGACATGTGGTGATAAGTAGCATTGTTCTATAATCCTGAGGATGAGATAAATTTCTGGAGGGTTTGTATCAGCTTGTCAGTATTGTTGGTTAATAACTAGGAGTTCAATGATTTCCAGCTAGCCTCAGTGAGACTCCTAGAGAATTATGTCATTGGAGATATTGTTCAGTCACTAAGTTGTGTCCGACTCTTTGTGACCCCATGAACTGCAACATGCCAGGCTTCCCTGTTCTTCACGATCTCCCACAGTTTACACAAACTCATGTCCATTGTATTGGTGATGCCATCCAACCATTTTCTCTTCTGTTGCCCCCTTCTCCTATTGCCTTCAATCTTTCCCAGAATCCAGGTCTTTTTCCAATGAGTAGTCTCTTCACATCAGGTGGCCAAAGGATTGGCGCTTCAGCTTCAGCATCAGTCCTTCCAATGAATATTCAGGGTTAATTTCCTTTTGGATTGACTGGTTTGACCTCCTTGCTGTTCAAGGGACTTGATGGTTACATAACAAGAATAAACCTACATGACCAGCAAAATATAAGAAACCTGGCCCACACTCCATATTACACTCCCTGCTTCAGAGGAATTCTGTGCCCAGGTATGTTGTTCCTAATTCAAGAGTGGCAGTAGACAGCCCTTACAGAGGGAATGATGATAGAAGCCCTCACTTGACCTCCCAGAGCCCCTTATTGGAAAACAGTCTTTGATGAATATACTTATTTTAATTTTCTTGCTACATTGTATCACTTTCCTGCAATGAAACATACAGTTGTAAATACTGCCAATTTAGGTCCTTTAAGAATTTTCTGGCTGTTACAGTTGGTAATAATATCTATTAAATTTTACCGGAGTAGCAACAGTTTAACAGTTCTAAACATGTGCATGTTTATATTTCTTAAAGCATAATAGCTTTCCAACAGTGTGTGCATTTTTAAGGTTGGTTGATAAACTGGTCTGGACTGCTCCTAATCCTAGCAGCATAATCTACTGATGGTCAATATCAGCTGGATATGAGGCTTGGGGAAGAAGGTGTTTGTGGATAAGAGAAGAAATACTTGCTTATCCCGTGATGACACCATTGTGAAAGGTCTTGAGCCTTAGTCTTATATGGAGCTATTATTCTGGGGGAAAAAACCCTACTTTAACCACTTGAAATGTTATTCATTCTTGTGAACATTTCAGGTTTACTGAGAAAGTTGCTGGAAGTGGCCATTTGTCATTTTGATCACTTAAGGTCTAGCTTTAAGTCTGGCATTATGAATTCAATATTTTACTGCTGGTTCTTCTGAATCCAGCATACTCCCAGGATGAAAACTGTCTGGCACTGTCTGTCCTGTGGGAGTTGTTCATATTTGAAGTAAACACTGAGTGTTAATGCATTTCAAATCTCCTCTTGCCACTTTGAGGTTTTTAACACCTGCTAGCTCTGAAAGTTAAAAATGTTAAATCAGGTGAAAAATACTACAATGTTTTTAAAATTTGAATCTCAAAGAATTGAAGACATAGTTCAAGAATGTTAAAAGTTCAACTGTTTTAACAGTAAATGATAAAAAGTAATTTGTTATCTTAAATAAGGACAATAATAAATATGTGATACTACTGAAGCATTTGAGCAATGGATCTATTAAATTACTAAAATCAGTTTAAAGAAATATAAGACCTATATATTAATATATTTGACTGTTTCTGAAAAGAATATGATTAAATTTTTTCACAAAAATTGGTATTAGACAAAATGTTCAGATGTAAATGAGGGTTTAATTTTGCATTCTTAATGATAATCATATACTTTAATTTAGACTGTATGCCAAAAAAGACAAATGGATCTACTGTCAGATTGGCCATTTTAGAAACTAATGTACCTGAAAGCGTACCCTGAAAGGGCTTCCCCAGTCTATGGAGTCTTAAAGAGTCAGAGTTTCCACAAGCGTAGCTAAGCATGCATGTGTAGCTGAGGAAATTATGGCAGTTATGATTTCCTACTGATCACCATAAATACATATATTTTTAGACATGCATGTATCTTTATATGTCCAAATATATACAGATATGCTGCTGCTGCTGCTAAGTCACTTCAGTCGTGTCCAACTCTGTGCAATCCCATAAATGGCAGCCCACCAGGCTCCTCTGTCCCTGGGATTCTCCAGGCAAGAACACTGGAGTGGGTTGCCATTTCCTTCTCCAGTGCTTGAAAGTGAAAAGTGAAAATGAAGTTGCTCAGTTGTGTCTGATTCACGACCCCATGGACTGCAGCCTACCAGGCTCTTCCATCATATACAGATATATTTCAAAGCTATATGTTACAGGATTAAAAAAAAATCATAACCATGTATTAGTAGGAAAGCAACTCTTAAGCTTTTCACAGATTTTAAATACAAACATTTGAGAAGTGAAAAGAGAGGAGAAGCAAGAAAGGGGAAAAAGAGGAAGTAGGAGGGAGATGGGAAGTGCCCCTGGGATAAACAGTTTGATAACTCAGTGTATTCTAAAACTGTTATGTAATAGAGAAGTGACACATATTGGCAACTAGAAATTGGACCCACTGTTTCATGTAATGACTGTACTAAGTACCAAGCAGGCTAGAAATGAATTAAATAGAAAAGGCACTGGGATTAGAGGCAGGAGATCTGGTTCAAATCCAGGACTGACTCTTAAAGCCCTCTAAGGACTCCTTGTCCTCAATTTCCATGTTCCAAGTAAAAGAAAGAAAGTGACTAATGATTAATACCTCAAAATTTTATGTGAGGATTAAATGCTATAATGAAGCAAAGAGAATGTTGCCTGCTGTGAGTTTTCAAAAAATATTATTCCTTCCCTTTCTCCTTATCAGAGGAGACAAGTTCTTAATCTGTATATTTTCTTGTTTGTTTTATATCCAGGTAGGTAAAGGCAAGAAACTATCTTGAGTACTTTTTAATCTGTGATTTGAAGAAAACATGTTTTCAGTCAAATTATCCTTGTGCTATACGAGACAGTGGGGCTTCTCTGGTGGCTCAGACAATAAGGAATCTGCCTGTAATGTGGGAGACCTGGGTTTGACCCTGGGGCTGGAGGGTCCCCTGGAGAAGGGAATGGCAAACCACTGCAGTCTTCCTGCTTCAAGAATTCCATGGACTGCATGTGGTCCGCAGGGTTGCAAAGAGTGGGACACGATTGAGTGACCAAAACACCCACACATACTAGACAGTGAGACTGTTAGTTTTCAGACTTTTGTTTCAGAATAGTATAACAGAATTCTATACATTGATATGTTTATGGAATTTCCACTGTGAAATTCTAAAAGAATTAAACTTTTCATACATATCCTAATTCAAAACTTCAAATCAGTTACTGAGGCAGAGACTAAGGTTTACTTTTTCTTGCCTTATTGAAAGGACTACAAAATAATATTAAAAATACTAAATTATTATTGTGTATTTGAATAATTAATATGTTTAATATTAACTATTTTAGGTATTAAATAAGAACAATAACCTAAAAAACTTGGTTTATTAAATCTACTTTTATGTTCCTAAGATAAACTTTTTGTGAATTATTCTATAGTTTTACTTTCATTAGATCAGAATAGTTTTAACTTTATTTACCTAAATCACTCAGTCAATCGATAAAGTTTTAGTGAAAACAGGAGCAATAGTTGGTTTTCAACAGAGGAAATTTAATATAAGAACTGTTTAAATAGTATTGAAGGACTGAAAAGGGACATAATAGGATAACACAAAGATTACTAAGTACAAAAGTAAATATTTCTGCTGAGACTGGGGCAATGAAGGTCAAAGGTTGGGGTTATTATGGAAACCTAAAGTCTGGAAGCAGGCCTCCTGTAGAGCTGGCTTTCATGCTTCTGAGGAAGGGTGCTTCCAGGCTTGTGCTGGTAGGGCAGGAGCTCAGAGCTGCAATCAGACCCTCAAGGAAGGATCTGATGAGGAAATCAAACCCAGAGAAAGAAACACTGCCTAGACAGCTGGTGCTGATAACTCACAAGTCCAGGAGAAGAGTCCCTAGTAGGACCTCAGATATCCAAGGAGAGGGTGATGCCCTACTGGTTTTGGAAACCCCAAGGGGAGCAATGAGATTGGTTCTAGAAAGTAAGAATGAAGCTAGCGATGAGGACCGATTGCTGCTGCTGGAACGGAGGATGGCTCGAATTGAGTGTCAATGACCACAGCCTTCAGGCAGGCAGGATCAGGTTCCTTCCCCTTCTTTCTCCTATACCTCTAAGGTCCTCATTTGGCAGAATCAAAACAGTCAGCAAGCAAAGGAACATGGTTTCTGGATCCGAGCCCCAGTCCCAGTGCCAGAGAAGAAAGAAAGGAAAAAAATAAACCTGGACTTAACAGCAGTAGCTTTGTAACTGGCAGAGTGACATTTCACAAGTTTAGCCAAATCTTTCACGCCATCACTGTTCTGCAAATACATATATTCTGCAAGTACCCAAATAATGTGTACTTTTTTGGTAATACTTCACCAACAAAGAATTGAATATCTGTTGTTAGTGGAAAGTAAATCAATATTGTTACATAATTTTCAATGCAATGTTAAACATTTTGATGTAAATACAATCTGAGAACTGTTGAAGTATCATCATTTGTTCAATTGATAACCCAAATATGAGGGTCTAGTGGTAAAGTTAGTATTAATTCTGATAAGTTATTACTTTTAATCAAAACTCTAAATATTTATTAATAAGATATATATTCTTTTAAGACTTTAAAATGACAAAAATTATTATAAACTGTTATTATTTAGCTACTGCACATATAATCCACTTTGGTGATTTAATCATACAGCAGAATCCTATATGATGACTCTGCCCAATGTTAAAATCAGGCTCCTCTGTTTACTGTATCCAGTGATGGAAAATATGATAGTGATTTGATTAGGCACATAAATATACAATTTAGTATATAAAGACACTAGCCCTTCATGTTGCTAAAATTTTTCCTGCTTCCATAGTCATCTGGTGCCTCTTTCAGCACCTATGAGGCTGCATTTCAAAGTTTCACTTGAATCACAGTTTTGTTGCTGAAAATACACAGCAGAGCACAAAGCGCATTCTACCAGAGTTGGAAGGACAGGAAATTTGAGGAATATAGTCTAAAATTAATACAATAAGCAGAGTATTCTAATTTTTCCCAAAGGTTCCATGAATCTTCATGCCACTGGATGACAACTCTCACGTTTCATTTTCTTTTTAAAGTTTCCAATAATTCTTGTCATTGAAAAGTGTTTTTGCAAGGATTGATGGATGTAGAACTGAATCTGGGAAATAATCCAACATCTAGGTAAAAAGAATGAAGAAAGATGAGTGAGTTCTTCAGAGTTGTTCTTTCCTATTCTGACAAGTTTCTTCATCCTACAAAATAGACAATTTTATCATCTGAATAGGTTTGTTTTATTAATAGGAGAGTAAGAATAATAAAAACAAAAAATTAGAAACCTGAATAAGGAAAGGGAAAGAATTTAAATGACTCAACCAATCTTATTCTAATAAAAGTATTAAGTAACCAAACTAGAATGACATAATATTTTTATTGAAGTATAGTTGATTTCTAATGCTATATTAATTTCAGGTATATAGCACAATGATTCAGTGTATGTACCAAGTACAGTCCATTGAGTTATTATAAAATAGTATATTTACAATATACAATATATAAAAGGGTATATTTACAATATTTACAATATATAAAAGGGTATATTGGTGTTTATCTATTTTGTACCTAGTAGTTTATATCTCTCAATCCAGTACTCTTAATTTGCCACATCCACTTCCTTCTCCCAATTGATAACCACTAGAATGTCTTCTAGATCTGTAAGGTCATTTCTATTTTGCATACATATTCAGCATTTGTATTATTTTTTAGATTCTACATATAAATAATATCATATAGTGTTTGTATGACTTATTTCACTAACCCTAATATTCTCTAGGCCCATCCATATTGCTGCAAATGATATTTCATTACTTTTAATGACCAAGAAATATTGTATTATACACATAATTTTATTAATCTTATTAATCATTAATCTTATCTATTTGTCTATTGATGGGCACTTGAATTGTTTCCATATCTTGAGTTTTGCAAATAGTGATGCTATGAACATTGAAAATGAAAGTGATAGATGCTCAGTCGTGTCCCACTCTTCGCGATCCTACGAGCTGGAGCCCACCAGACCTCTGTTCACGTAATCCTCTGGGCAAGAATACTGGAGTGTGTAGCCATTCCCTTATCCAGAAGATCTTCCTGATCCAGGGATCATACCCAGGTCTCCCACATTGCAGGCAGATTCTTTACCATCTGAGCCAGCAGGGAAGCCCCATTTTGCATGGGGGCATGATTATTTCAAATTAGTGCTTTTTGTTTTTCCAGATATATACCCAGGATTAGAACTGCTAGCTCATATGAAAGTTCTATTTTTAGTTTTTTCAGGAAACTCCGTACTCTTTTCCATAGTGGCTGCAAAAATTGGCATTCCCAGCAAGAGTGTGCAAGGGTTGCCTTTTCTCCACATCCTCTTTAACATTTGAAGATATTTTGATTATAAGCATTCTGACACATGTGAAGTAATATCTCATTGTTGTTTTGATTTGCATTTTTGTAGTAATTTTTGGAATAACATTTTGAATCAAAATAGCATTTATATCTTCTCATGAATGCAGCAGTCTGCCTTTCGGAAGATTTTGGAGCAAATTGCCAGGTTTTCAAAATAAGTACTGTCAAAATTAAAGCAGAACCCTAGTCCTCACAGGATTCCCTTGGGTAAGTAAATAGTTTCCTGCAAAAGTAAACAATGGAATTCAAGGAGAGACTGAGTCCTGTAAAACTAGAGATCAAATGGTGAGGAAGTGCTTGGGGACTTCCTGGGTCCTTCCCCTGGATACATGGTAGGCACCAAATATAAAAAAAGTGTGGCCCCCATTTGTTCAATAAATAGCAATTGTATGTACTGAATATTTAGTAACACATAGGTTCACGTGTGTGAACCTATTTCAAGGCTGAATTTCAAGGCTGAGAAAGATACATGTAAAAGATGAATCCCTTAGAATATAAATGATGCTGTCTATCTTCTATGCCCTATTTAGTAGTCAACAAGTCCACCTTCTATTGAGTTGTCTGGGCAGTTTGGAAATGAAAATGCTATAGGGTAGGGAGTTTAAAAAGTTAATGGATGCTTTTGATATTCCAGCTCGTTATAAGGGTGGTGAATTCAGACATCCTTATAACCTGATTATAATTCAGGTCTTCAAATTCTCAGTCACAAACTATTTAATACACCAGTGATTTTTAGGTTAACCTGTTCACCACACCTTTTTAAAATCAGAGATGAGATAGTAAGTCATATGATATTGGTTAGAATGGATTTAGAGCCTTAAATTCAAGCTTCAGAATGTTACTTGTGATTGTGCATATTTATTTAAAAGTATTCATAGTGCCAGCTTTTGTTCTCCACCCCCAGATTTTGTTCTCCACTCTCTGAAACTTATAACGTGTAAGACAAGCACTCATGAAGGAGGAGATGGGCTGGTGTTAATTGTACGTATTTTATTCACTGGCATATTTAATTATGAGAGGGTAGTCAAAGGGATTAGTAACTGCAGGAAAATTATAGCCTCCCCATCATCCACTGGAGTGATACTGGTTGGTTAATCCTGAGCCAGTCACGTAGCTTCTACAAATTTCAGATTTCCTCAGGCAAGTATGATGACAAGGCTCATTGTGTAGCTACATAGTTTTATTTGAAACTATAACTAGCATTCTGAAGCATATGTTTTCTAAAACTACCATAGCAAAGTGCCACAGACTGGATGTCTTAAATGACAAATTTATTTTTTGTTATTCTGAGGCTAGATGCCTGAGGTCAATGTGTCAGCAGGGTTGCTTCCAATGAAGGTGTCTCTCCTTCGTTGTAGCTGACTGTCTTCCCCTGGTGTTATCACACTGTCTTCTCTGAGTGTGTGTTTTTATCCTAAACTCCTCTTCTAATCAGGCCACCAGTTATACTGAATCAAGCCCAATTCAGCGACCTCACTTAACTACTACTTTCAAGATGGTCTTTCAAATGTCAGTCATATTCTGAAATCCTACAGGTTAGGACTTTAACATATGTGTTTGGGGGGGACATGATTCAGCCCATAACACTTGGGATTTTAATTCTGCTAGCTATTAGTGCCTTGGTAAAGGAAGAACAGTATTAGAGAGAGAAAGGTATGAGAAAACATAAGACAAAATTGAAAGAGAGAAAGGTTAGGGTGAAAAGAGGGAAAGAAAAATCTTGACTAGATGACAGACCCCCTAATTATGTAAAGCTTATGCATCCTATCTTCTACATACTCACAGAGTTTTCTGTATTTCTCTTTACCCTCATTAAAGGTCTCAATATGTCCATCAGAATACACAGTTTACATAAGGGAAATTTCCTCATGATACCATCTCTAAATCATAGAAAAAATAAATTTACACATTTGGCAAGCATGCAGACACTCAACAACATTCCAATACTGATAGAATAACTTGAAAGGATTTTAAATGAGACTTGTCATATTATTATTGTCTCTAATTAGCACTCTAAAAGGTATAACATTCTTTCTATGCAATTAAGCTCTACTCTGAAAGGTGTTAAATTCATGTTTTTATTTCCTTGGGAGAAGAAAAATGTGAAAGAAATTTTGAGAAGTAGGATTATAGTGATCATGAGGGTATAGATCATCCAGGGCAAATGCTTTAATAAAGAAAAACCCAATGCTTTAATAGAGAAAAATACTTTGTAAAAATAATTTCATGGATGTTTCCAACTGGTGAGTAAAGCAGGAATCAATAGTATATATGTTCCGCAGTGTCCTCTGGTTTGTGTAGGAATTAGAGGCATGCTTCCCTCTCTGAAAGGGACAAGTGACTCTCTCTATATGTTTTTCCTGGAGGAGCAGTCTCTGAGATGCTGACCTTCTTCACTACTGCTCCCCTCTACCACTCTGCTAGGTACTGTTTCAGTTCAGCTCAGTCGCTCAGTCGTGTCCAACTCTTTGTGACCCCATGGACTGCAGCACTCCTGGCCTCCCTGTCCATCACCAACTCCCGGAGCTTGTTCAAATTCATGACCATTGAGTCAGTGATGCCATCCAATCTTCTCATCCTCTGTCATCTTCTCCTCCCGCCTTCAATCTTTCTCAGCATTAGGGTCTTTTCAAATGAGTCAGTTCTTTGCATCAGATGCCCATCTGGTGTTAGAGCTTCAGCTTTAGGATCAGTCTTTCCAATGAATATTCAGGACTGATTTCCTTTAGAATGGACTGGTTGGATCTCCTTGCAGTACAAGGGACTCTCAAGAGTCTTCTTCAACACCACAGTTCAAAAGCATCAATTCTTCAGTGTTCAGCCTTCTTTATAGTCCAACTCTCACATCCATACATGACTACTGGAAAAACCATAGCTTTGACTAGACGGACCTTTGTTGGCAAAGTAATGTCTCTGCTTTTTAATATGCTGTCTAGATTGGTCATAACTTTTCTTCCAAGGAACAAGCATCTTTTAATTTCATGGCTGCAGTGACCATCTGTTTAGTCATTATAATACTAGGTGATTGTGAACCTCTGCTCATCTCCAGATAACTCTCTGTGTACCATTGCAAGATGCATCCCGAAGCTTTGTAATAAAGATAGGGGACCCTCACCATTGGCACTATCCTTAGTCAAGATTCTAAACTTCCTAAAGAAAAGCAGTGTCATATTTTAAATACACTTTTGCTAAACAACTCTTTTCATTACACACAGGCATATATATATATATATATATATATATATGATTATTAGCTAAATATTACATATATACAGCAATGTTGAAAGCTCTTCTGCTATTTCAAGTGATTATTATATTTACAGACTATCATCAGTCTGTCCCATTTTGATTGATTTTTAACTTATCTTGGGAGAATCCCATGGACAGAGAAGCCTGGTGGGCTACACTCCATGGGGTCCCAAAGAGTCAGACACGACTAAATTGACTTAGCATGGGAGTGATTTTAATTATTTAAATGTTCCCTATAGTTTAAGAGGGGCTGACCTGGTGGTTCAGAGGTAAGGAATCTGCCTGCCAAGCAGGAGATGTGGGTTTGATCACTGAGTCAGAAGATCCTCTGAAGAAGAAAATGGCAACCCACTCCAAAATTCTTGCCTGGGAAATTCCATGGACAGGGGAACCTGATGGGCTATAGTCCATGGGGTTACAAAAGAGTTGGACACGATTTAGCGACTAAACAACAAAATTCTTTTGTCAACATGTTGATGATCTGGTACATATACACTGCTTCTTTATCTGAAAATCAACTGCACACCCTTAAGTAATTACTATCAATTAGATTTTAACATGAATCAGTTTTTCTTATTGATGGTTGCACTATGTGAAGATGTTTGAATGCTATTTTTTCTTTCTTATACTTGTGATTTGAGTATGTAGTCATGTGACATGTGAAACATCTAGTCAGATATCCTGTAGACATTGGAGATTTACATATTTAAGCAGGTCTATTCTGCACTTTAACTTTTGGTAATTTAAAAATAAAAATACACAACTTTATTTTTTCACCATTTCCAAATTATCCCAGTTCTATTAAAAAATTCATTCTTTGTGGTACCCTGGAATTTACTAGGTGTTTCTTCTTATCCTAACCTAAAAAAAGAAACAAAAAACATTTAGTACAACATATTAAGGAGGAAAGTTAAGAGAAACTCAAATAAAAATGGACTCAGAAAAGAATCTGTGACTTAAAGAGCAATCATATTTTACTATAGAGAAGTTGATTTAAAAGGAACTCATTCATAATACTTTGTATATGAAAAATTATTAGGCTGAATATATAGATAAGCTTTTATCCTACTTTTGGAAGATACTAGAAAAATTGTCAAGTTATGCTTATAAAAATTGAAAATAAAAAGTTAAAAATAGACAACTGATTAAATATATGATACATTATAATATTATAGGCAAAATGATGCAACAAATCTGTATTTATTTATGTGAATATGTCTTGATGTTAATTTATTTTTCAAGTAACCATTAAGAAGTAATTTGTTCTCATTTTCTTATCTTACAAGTTCCTAATTTTAGGTGAGATAACAAGCTTTCAAAATATTAGTGATGTGTTTTTTATAGTGTTGAAGAAAATTTCTTAAATGCCACTTCATACTGTCAAATTGTCTTCAGAGGAAAATGTATCAGATGCGCAGATAATTACAATATTATAAGAAATGTACTCATTTTGCTAATTTGTTATGATTTCTCTGCTTACAAGGGCTTTGTAACTTCAATTTAAAACACTACACACACACACACACAAATTATAAATTCCCATGAAATGCTTTTTCATCCATTTATTTTCTGCCTTTCTGCACACAGATGCTGTTGAAAAGTATGTCGATCTGTCACTGTCTCATCAGTCTGTCCATTCTTCACTCACCTGGAACATTAGAGGCTGAGTTTATCTCTGAACTGGATATTCATTCTGAAGCCTTTCAGAGGTGCTGTCACAATGAGTCTGTCAAACTTGGAAGTCTATTTGTTGTTTCATTTTATTTTTCTCCCTTGGAAAATTAACATAATTCATATAGAACTCAGTCACCACTCCTTTAAAGAAACCAGATTCCAAGAATGTAAAACTGTCAATAAAGAGAGCAAATATTTCTATTAGATATTTATTCAGTCTCCTGAAACAAATTACCATGAGTGATGCTGTTATTGTAATCTACGCATTAAGGAGAGACAAAAAGATACTGGCAGATTTTCATCTAATGACCACTAACAATGTCTTTAATCCCCCTACAACTTTTGTCCCAGGCTGCAAATATTTTACTTGCCATAATAAATCATTGTTATCGATGGGGAGGTATCAGATACCTCAGCTGTTTTGTGGGGGAGGGGAAGTTGCAGAGGGCTGGAAATAATATTCAAAACTATTGCAATGAAAAAAAGTGTTTCCTAGGGCACCCTAAAACATAGGGGTCAGATAAGAATAATGGCTACTTGTACTGAGAGATTCCACTGTGCTTGCTTCTTTGCTAAGTGTATTATTTATTCCTTACAATAGTCATAAGATATAATCCCCGTTTTACAGACAAAAATTAGAGGTTAAAGAGTATGGATACTTGCTCCCAGTCAAGCGACAAAGTAGAAGAGCCTAGATAAGTCCCTGCATTTAACTTGTACCCAGTACCTCTACTTTCTGAAGTCTATCATGCTTACTCATGTCTTGAGTATATAAATACATTTTCCCTTCTAGTACTAAAGCATTTTATTTTTTGTTTGTTTCATTTATAATTAAAACATTTTTTGACTATAATTGATTTACAGTATTTCAAGTGTACACCAAAGTGATTCAGAATACATACATTCTTTCTCAGTTTCTTTTTTCTTTATAGATTATTAGATGAAATTGAAAATAGTTCCTTATGCTATACAGTAGATACAGTCATGTGTGGAAGTTTTTAAATTTATTTGTAACTGGAGGATAATTGCTTTACAATGTTGTGTTGGTTTCTGCCATACTTCAACATGAATCAGCCATAGGTATACTTAAGTTCCCTCCCGCTTGAAACTTCCCCATCCCACCCCATCCCACCCCTCTAGGTTGTCACAGAGCAGATTTGAGCCCCCTGTGTCATAGAGCAAGTTCCCACTGGCCATCTGTAATGTGTATGATTGTGTGAAGTGTATGGTGATGTGTATGTTTCAGTGCTACTCTATCAATTCATCCCACCCTTTCCTTCTCATGCTCTGTCCTCCAGTCTCTTCTCTAGGTCTGTGTCTCTATTGCTACCCTGCAAGTAGGTTCATCAGTACCATTTTTCTAAATTCCATTTATATGCCTTAATGCATGATGTTTGTTTTTCTCTTTCTGACTTACTTCACTCTCTATAACAGGCTCTAGTTTCATCCACCTCACTAGAACTGACTCAAATTCATTCCTTTTTATGGTTGAGTAATATTCCATTGTGTACAAGTACCACAACTTCTTTATCCATTCATCAGTCAATGGACATTTAGGTTGCTTCTTCTCCAGGGGATCTTCCCAACCCAGGGATCAAACTCATGTCTCCTGCATTGGCGGGCAGATTCTTTACCACTGAGCCACCAGGGAAGCCCCCATGGTCAGAGGAGCCTAGCAGGCTACAGACCACGGGGTCGCAAAGAGTTGGACACGACTAAGCGACTTCACTTTCAGGTTGCTTCTATGTCCTGGCTACTGTAAATGGTGCTGCAATGAACACTGGGGTAGATGTGTCTTTCAGAATCATGGATTTCTCAGGGTAGATGCTCAGTAGTGGGATTACTGGGTAATATGGTAGTTTTATTCCTAGTTTTTAAGAAGAAATCTCTATATTATTCTCCATAGTGGCTGTATCGATTTACATTCCCCCAACCATGCAAAGGGGCTCTCTTCCATATCCTCTCCAGATTTTACTGCATGTAGAAATTTGATGATGGCCATTCTGACCAGTGTGAGGTAATATCTCATTCTAGTTTTGATTTGCATTTCTCTAATTATAAGTGATGTTGAGCATTTTTTCATGTGTTTATTAGCCAACTGTATGTCTTCTCTGGAGAAATGTCTATTTATGTCCTCTGCTCCTTTTTTCTTGACTGGGTTGTTTGCTTTTATGATACTGAGTTTGTATAGTTTGCTGCTCATGTATTTTGGAGATGAATCCTTTCTCAGTTGCTTAATTTGAAGCTATTTTTTTTTCCATTCTGAAGGTTATCTTTTCATCTTGTTAGGGTTTCCTTTGCTGTGCAAAAGACTTTAAGTTTAATTAGGTCCCATTTGTTTGTTTTTTGTTTTTATCACCATTACTCTAGGAGGTGAGTCAAACAGGATCTTGATTTGATTTATGTCAAGGAGTGTTCTGCCTATGTTTTTCTCTAAGAGTTTTATAGTTTCTGGCCTTATACTTAGGTCTTTAATCCATTTTGAGTGTATCTTTGTGTATGGTGTTATGAAGAGTTCTAATTTCATTCTTTTACATGTAGCTGTCCAGTTTTCCCAGCACCGCTTATTGAAGAGACTATCTTATTTCCATTGTATATTCTTGTCTCCTTTGTCAAAGATAAGGTGCCCATAGGTGTGTGGGTTTATCTCTGGGATTTCAGTCTTGTTCTATTGGCCTATATTTCTGCTTTGTGCCAGTACAGTACTGTCTTGATGACTGTAGCTTAGTAGTATGTCTAAAGTCAGGAAGGTTGGTTCTTCTGGTTCTATTTTTCTTTCCAAAGATTGCCTTGGCTATTAGGATCTTTTGTGTTTTCATATGAATTGTGGAAGTTTTTGTTCTAGCTCTGTGAAAAATGCCTTTAGTAATTTGATAGGGAATGCACTGAATCCCAATTCAAATGAATTGAATTTGATAGGGAATGTATTTGATAGGGAATGCTTTGGGTAGTATAGTCATTTTCACAGTATTGATTCTTCCAATCCAAGAACATGGTGTATCTCTTGGTCTGTTTATGTTCCCTTTGATTTCTTTTATCAATGTCTTATAGTTTTCTGTATACAGATCTTTTGTCTCCTTAGGTAGGTTTATTTCTAGGTAGTAGTGTGTATATGTTAATCTCAAATTCCCAATTTATCCCTCCATCTTCACCCTTTGATAATCATGTCTGTTTTCTATGTCTCTGAGTCTGTTTCTTCCATAAATAAGTTCATTTGTATCATTTTTCATATGCCACATATAAGTGATATCATATGATATTTGTCTGGTTTCACTTAATATGATAAATCCATCCATGTTGCTGCAAATGGCACTATTTCATTAATTTTTATGGCTGAGTGGTATCCCATTGCATATATATGTGGATGGGCACTGAGGTGTCTTAGCTATTGTAAATATTGCTGATATGAACATTAAGATGCATGCATCTTTTCAAATTAGTGTTTTCTTATCTTTTTGCTTTAGGAGTGAATTACTGGGTCATATGGTAACTCTACATTTTAAAGAAATCTCCAAAGTGTTCTGCATAGTGGCTGCACCAAATTACATTCCCACCGCCAGCATAGGAGAGTTCCCTTTTTGTACACCCTTTCCAACATTTATTATTATAGACTTTTTCATGATGGTCATTCTGACTGGTGAGAGGTGATACCTCCTTGTGGTTTTGATTTGTATTTCTCTAATAATTCATGATACTGAGCATCTTTTCATGTGTCTGCTGGCCATCTATTTGAACTTTTAGAACCCCAAATATTTAAACAGTCTTTTCTATCTAGTTTTGAAGTTTTTAATCTTGGATCTTGCATGTCTTAATATTCTTAGCACCAAAATCACAAGGATATTTAAAATGATATCCAATTGAATTTTACATATTTCATATGACAATTCTTGTGGTCACAATTTATGGTCATTCAACATTAATGAGGATATACTACAATATTGATAAATAGGATAAATGACATTGTGCTAGAATAAATGTCTATTGTTTTTTGGGTTTCCCAGGTGGCGCTGATGGTTAAGAACCTTCCTGCCAATGCAGAAGACAAGAGATGCAGTTTCAGTCCCTGGGTCAGGAAGATCCTCTGGAGTAGGAAATGGAAATCCATGCCAGTATTCTTGCCTGGGAAACCCCATGGACAGAGGAGCCTGGCGGGATATAGTCCATGGGACCACAAAGAATTGGACATGGCTGAGTGTGAGTGCATTTAGTTTTTTAGTTTATTTTTTGCTGTATATGACACTGTAGAAACAACATGAATTTTTACACAGGGTTAAATTAGATAATCTTCTTTGGACTTTATACACTTTCTTTATTCCTTTTTATATCTCTTTGGAGCAACCCTACCGCCTTGTCTCAAGTGCACCCCTTTCCAGTATCACACACAATGCCGTCCCAACTGGATGCGTTAGGCTTTCCCTTCTGTATCCACTGTGAAAGAGAAGAGAGCCTACCAGGATCTCACTACCTCCTGCTTTTCAAATATCTACAGAAGATGAGAGGACGGTGCAGGCAGAGAATAAGAAACAGGTGGCCCAAGAATCGACATTACATTGTTCCTTGTGTTCACAACAAATACAGAATAAAATCATTCAGAGATAGTAAAGATTGCATTTTCCTTACTGAAACACATTAAATCAATTTTTATCCTTCCTTTCGTTTATAGTCACGGAAGCTTCCTTATTTTTCACATCATTCCACTTTGTAGTTCAAGCTTATCACATGCCACACCTAAAAGTTCACTTGTTTTATGCTAAAGGCAGCGAGTTCAGATTAACCATGCATCTCATAGGATGTGACTCTTCAGCTAAAATACTCAAGTAAACTCAAACACTCCTATTAAAAAGAAGCAAAATACCTAGATTTCATTTATCAAAGAGTAAAACAAACATGAGTGTAGTCCTTAACAAAACATACAGTCAGTAAAGCCTCCCAACAGGTTATCCTTCCATATTCCTTATGAGGGTCAAGTCATCCAATTAGTTAAATTTTTTTAGTTTAAGCTTTAAAGTTATATTCTCATAGTTAAAAATTATCTCAAGGTTATGTTGTAAACTAATGATGAAAGTGAAAAAAAAAACAAAAACTAAACAACTCTTTATTAACTTCCAATTCCCTTCTTTGTGCTTGAGTTGCTCTGCTTCCTTAGGAATACTGAGCTCAGAGAATACAGATAGAATATAAGAAATGTCACTACTGATATCACCAGTAACTAAAAGTTTATTGAATGCTTACTGTGTTCAAGGCACTTTGAGGGATGAAAAGAGGAGTAAAACATAAAATTTTAAATGGCAAAAAATTGTTTTATAATTTTGATTTAATTATAATCTATAATTTCTTTTTCATGGTTGATGAGAAATCAACTTCTCCTATAATTACTAATATAGAAATGGCAACATTTCAAATATGAAGGCAATGTTTTGGAACAGAAACCCTCCTTGATTTCCAAGGTCATATCCAAATTCAAAGGCTATTTCTAACAGAACTGGGTCTCACCTTTTACCTCCCACCCTATTCCATGCCCAGAGAGTAAGGTACCAGAGAGTACTGCCAGTTCAGGAGACAACTGGCCTTTTGGAATAGTTCCTGCTGCCTATATCAGCTCTGCCACTTAAAAGCTATGCAATTTCTGCCTTTTACCAAAATTCTTTGGGCCTTTGATTCCCTGACTATAAAAGTTACATAATAAAACTTAACTTACCCATTTGTGATGATTAAATGATCATACAATAGTCTTTTGCCAACCATAATGTAACACATAAAGATGTGGAATCATATAATGCTGTAAGAAGTAGAAAAATACAACAACTGCTCCAAAATAATTCTATCTGTCTTCACAGGGCCTAAAAAAATATCCTCTCATTGGTCTGCACAGAGTCTAAAATATCTGTTACTTTATTCATCCCTTTGACTACTCAAGAAGGTCTCTGTTAACTATATATATCATAATTGAATATTAAATATGTACTAAATATATTAAATAACTAGTTGTGATGCATCACAATGCAAAACACTATTATTGGCAGTAATAAAAAGAAACAATTGAAAGCAGTAAATACTACTGCTTTCTGGTTCATGCAAAAACATAAATGACCAAATATTAGGCTGAGTGAAGAAGCCAGAGAGATTTTTTTTTAAAGTTCATATTGTATGGTTTTATTTTTATGAAATTCTAGAAGCTGTACAACTGAAAAGGGCACAAGGGAAATTTCTAGGGGATGAAAATGTCTTATTTCTTCAAAATGGTGTGGGGTACATTAATGCATGTACTTTTCAAAACGGATTTAAAGGAATACAGAGTGGAACATATCACTGCATGCAAACTTTACTTTTAAAACTTTAAAAAGACCATCAAAACATCATTGTGTTTACTTTAAAATAGTTCTGATATCTTATGGATGCATGCTGAATTATTTACAAATGAAAACATATACATAATTCTTGGGATTTGGTTAAAAATGGGGAATGGGAATAATGATTAGAAAATGGGGAGTGGATGAGAATATAGATGAAACACGATTAATCATGAGTTGGAAAATAGTGGAAGTTGGGTGCTATTCCACCGATAGTCCTTTATTTTCTCCACTTTTGTATGTTTGAACATTTCCCATAGTAAAAAGTTGAAAAGAGAGGGATCAATGAACAGAAGGACTTAACTTGTTGAAACTCTACAAGTCATAAAGCAAACCAGCTCCCAACTTCCTTTTCCGATCCCAAGGAAGCAAAATATGAGTATTTTGGAAAGACCACTTTTCAAATGAGCCGACCAACAGAGCAGAGTTCCTTAAGTAGCATATTCTCGCTTCCCACCTCTTTTTGTTTCAAAAGGTTGATTTGCAGATTTAAATTGCTTTTTACTCACATTTCAGAGTGTGAGTGCAAGGATCAGAGAGAGGGGCAAGCTTCAGAGAAAGCCTTTTTTCCGCCCTACAAAAAAATAAGCACAATACAAAGGAACAAAAAACATATAGCAAAGATGCGTTTTTCCCTTACAGGTCTAAAAGCAGCCTCCCTACCAGGCAAAGAAAGCAGAGGGAGTCCGTGAGGGGGAGGAGTTTCGTTCTCCATTCCGGCGTGATCCAGGAACAGCTGTTTCCCCTCCAGCTCCTAAAGGTGAAACTGTTAAACAGTGCAAAAATTGTCTCGAACCCCTTGCGTGTGTCTGTCTGTGTGCCGGTGTGTGGGATGGGGTGGCGTGTCAGCACCGAGGACAACGCGAATTCGAAGTCAGGAAGGTGAGTGGAATGTGTTGAGAGAATCTCCCTTTTCAGAAGGCTCTGAAAAAATTGAATATACTGGTTCAGGAGAATCAATCACGCTGGATATGTCTCTTCCATCTAGGCACCTGCATCTGGAAAGTAAATCCCATTCTGAGAATGAAAAACCTTACAGCCGTTTGGTTTCGACGGCTGGGAATATTTATTCCTTGTTCCACTGATGGGAAAAGAAAACAGCGTCTGGCAGCCGCTGATTGGTGGAAAAGAAAATGGTGATAGTGGGGTGGAGAGAGGATTTGACTAGCCTCCACCTGCCTCTTCAACCTGTAACTCTTCTTTACTAGTCTCCTCTCCGCCCGCGAGGCCATATCGGGCTCATGAGAGGTTAAGAGTAGGCCTAAATCTGGGGGATATTTAAACAAAAGCATCGTTAACCTTTTGTCCTACGACCGTTAATCACACTTCATTGATCCGAGGGAAACGTGCTCTTGGCAGAGCTGATGTGAGCACGCTTCCTAGACTGCCTGTCTCTTTCAGCAGCTCCTCGAGAGACTGGCTGTGTCTTTGGTGGTCGACCTGTCACACTCCCCGCTTCCCGAGGCTTGATCTGACGTGGGGGTCCCCGCGAGGAGCCAGAGGGAAAGGCGGAGACAAGGTGGGGGCGGGATGATGGGAAGGAGGGAGAGACTTCAGCCCAAGCCTAACACTCGGGATCTCCACGAGAGCTCCCGTGACCCTGAACTCGAGGTGAGCCGCAGAGCACCCCATCTTCCAGCCCTCCAGGTCCAGGCGGGAGGCGGGAGTAGGAGGTTCGGTCTTCCCCCGCCCCCATCCCCATCCGAGGAGAGGAGTGAACTGCACGCGGCTGGGAAAGCGGCGAGCGCCAGGAGAGGGGCGGGGAGAGGAGCTGACAAATCAGCCGCGGGGGCGGCGAGAGCAAGGGGAGGAGGAGGACCGCGGAGACTGGAAGGAGCGGGGGCGAGCGAGCGAGCGCGGCGACGCGGGGTGAGGTGTGTGCTGGCTTTAGAGCGGACCCAGGGACCCAGCCGCGCCTTTAGCATCCTTGGCGCTCTTCCCGGCTCCCCCCGCCCCCTCTACCCTTCCCTTCCGACCTTCTGCCTTTTTCTCTCGAATCCGCTCGTGCGGGGGACGAGGACTGCCAATTCGACGGCAGGTTTGTGGGTTTGCCTCCCACGCCCCCGCCTCCCAGCGCGGGCTTGCGCTGACAGCCGCCTCCTCTGGGGACCAGCCCTCTTCTGGCGCCACCTCACCGTTCCCGTGCGCTCTTTATCCTCTCTCTTCCCACTTGAATAACCTTTGGGAATTGTTTTTAAATTTTGTTAAAGTGGGGGTGGGGGAGAAATTGGAGTTCCGAGGAGCCGAGGAAATCTGGTGAGGGCTTGTGGAACTAACTGGGCAGCTTTGGGAGGCGCGGAGAACACCTGGTGGGAGGAGTCCTGGCGGTCGCCCGGGGGCGCGCGCGAGGGGTCGGGGGCGGCGGTGGGCGTGCTGCGTGAGGACCGGCTGTAGTCGAGTCTCTCTCCGAGGTGAGTACTTATCCCTCGGGTGAGCTTGAGGAAAGTAAATTGACCTGTTTTCCTCCCGCTTCGATTACTTCCCTCTTCTGGTCCTCAGAGGCCGAGAGGTCTGGATTCTCAGGGATCAGCTTTTCCTTTGGGGAACGCGAGGATGCTCCAGGGAGTATGAGTATTCAACTTCTGTTTGTCGCTGGCCTTAACCGCCCCCCGCCCCCAGTCCGCCCTCTCTGTTCTCTCCGTGAAGTAAACAGGCTGCGTCTGGCAAATCGTTAAGCCGGAGCGCTGAGAGGGCGAGTCAACAGGTGATAAGGGGTTAACAGGTGCGGCGCCGGGTGGGGGGCGGGTTCCGGGAGCTGAGAACGCCCCCACGGGCGGCTGGCGCGCCTCCCGAGGCTTCCGCGGGTGTGAACTCGCGCCCTCCTGCACGCTCTGGGCTGCTAGCCCAGGGTCGGGTGCTTGGCTGGGTGTATTAGGGCGAGGGCGGTGGGCTTGCAGTTGCCTTGAGGTTCAGCCACACCCAGAGTGAGTGGTTCCTTCCCTCCCCTACTCGTGATTGATCTGTTAGCTGCCTTCTGGAATTTAAGCGTGTCCCTGACCCCTGCCTCAGGTCCCTTTCCTTTTCCTGTGATGTCTTCTAAAACGCACTTCTAAGTTACACTGTCACCATTTGGACCCTGGGAAGTTAAAAGAGGAGTCTATCTTTTCGTGCAATTCCACTTCGGAAACGCGTAAGAACAGCTCATGTGAATCATCCTAATCCATGTTTAGGCGGCTAGACTTTATCCAGCCAAGATGGATGGGAGATGCTAAATTTTTAATGCAAAGGCTAAGAAAAGCCTCCTTTGTCCAGTGGTTGAAGTGGAGGTACGCTTAAGATGATCTCACTCTTTTGAGGATTCTACTGATCTTTCAATAGTTTTTACTTGGGTGGTTCTAATTTCGTTTTTTTACGCAGAAGTTCTCAAAGTGCATTTTGTGTTCTCCAGTGTGGTGTGAAGGAATTCGTTAGCCATGGATGTTTTCATGAAAGGACTTTCAAAGGCCAAGGAGGGAGTCGTGGCGGCTGCTGAAAAAACCAAGCAGGGTGTGGCAGAAGCAGCGGGAAAAACAAAAGAGGGTGTTCTCTATGTAGGTAGGTAAGCCCTGAATGCCACTTTGGTATTTATTTGGGATTGATGGGTTAGGATGATTGATGCTTTAAATGCTGGTGTTTCTCACTTGATTCAGTTTTGCATCTCCACTCCTCAAAGTGATGGGCTGAATCAGAGGTGTGTGTTAGTAGGTGAATGTGTGTATGTGAGCTAATATAAAAAGTGGGGCTATTTTGTTTTTCCAGACTATTTAATTTTGCAGTAATATTTAGGACTTTGTTTCTTTTTTAAATGAATGTTTCTATGCATAAGTTGGGTTTCCCTGGTGGCTCAGAGGTTAAAGTGTCTGCCTGCAATGCGGGAGACCTGGGTTCCATCCCTGGGTTGGGACTCTGAAGACAGTTTTAAAACTCAGTCTTAGAAAATATTCAATAGTATCTTAAAATCAAACTCCTTCATGAGTTTTTGATTTATCTTCATGAATAATATATGCTAATTTCAGTGTATCCTAATTTAAAAGTAAGATGTTGATATAATCTTGAGATATGTAAAGAGAGACCTACTGTGACCCTGAAATGGAAAGGACAGACAAGTCTTTGGAGCTACTTCTTGTGACCACTTTGTAAGTTGGGAGCTAAGCTCAAGAAAGTGCTTGAGGGCTGCTACTACCTCTGAAACGTTTATATAGTTCATTTATCAAATGATGCAATAAATTAGATGCTTACTGCTTTTCCTTGTTTATAAATTCCCACATCAGAGTATTCTTGCAGTGAAGTGAAAGTCGCTCCATCCCGTCTGACTCTTTTTGATCCCATGGACTGTCCATGGAGATTCTCCGGGTTAGAATACTGGAGTGGATAACCTTTTCCTTCTCCAGGGGATTTTCCCAACCCAGGGATTGAACACAGATCTCCCCAGGGATCGAACCCAGGTCTCCCGCATTTCAACTGGATTCTTTACTGGCAGAGCCACAAGGGAAGTCCAAAAATACTGGAGTGGGTAGCTTATTCCTTTTCCAGAAGCTCTTCCTGACCCGGGAATCAAACTAGGGTCTCCTGAATTGCAGGCGGATTCTTTACCAACTGAGCTATCAGGGAAGCCCTACTCTTTTTTTTTTTTTTTTTTTTTTTTATCTTGAACTGTGTTAGGTTGGGTGTTGTTTCCCAAGTCACCTGGAATTCTTTGGGTGAAGAAATAGGCATGCATATAGACACACACTCATCTATAGGGATACAAACAGGCACATGAGCATACATTCACCCACTGCCCATTCTGTCTCTTCTTTTCCTCCTCTGAGCTAGGTCACATTCTCTGGTAGCAGGTGTAGCAACAGTAGCCAAAGGATGAGTAATAAAGTGGAGGATGAGCATAATGGATTGTGTAGAATACTCTGTCTAGGTCTGTGGGGTGAAAGAAAGCTATATCGCCTCTTTGATATAGATGGGCAGGAGAAAAGTTATACTTGGAGTGATTTTTATGAATATTTCTCATATTTTTTCTCTTGTTCATAGACTCTTTTTATTTTGGTTTAATCTTACCACAAACCTCTAGTTAAATTGCTGTTTATCTTAAAATATATTTTCAGAAAATCATTGGATTAAAAGATGTTACAAGAGGGAAAAGTCAATGAGTTAATCTCAGGTTTTTCCTTGTGAAATGTGGATTATATCTTTTTAGGTGGAATTTGGAATACTGAATCAGTGACATTCAGATAATCAGTATTTTTATATTTGTCCTCAGTGGTCCAGGTTGTCCAAATGCCTGCTTTGTAACCATTCCTTGATTTTAGTTACTTTATAACTTAGTTACTTTTAAGATTTTTTTAGTAGGATAATATTGATTTATTAGTTTTGAATGAGCCCAAGAACCACTGACTATTAAATTAACAAATTGCTGTTTTCGAGGTAATAAGCAGAATTATCATCTGGAAAACATTGTACTTGTTTTCATTTTCAACCATGAGTTTGGGCAAATAAAATGACTTAATTTTTAGAGATTAATTCTGTTATTTTCTCTGAGATTATTATATGAAATTTCAATTTGTTTATGTGCACATATTTTAAAAAATAATCTTCAGTGTTTATTATAGTATTTAGCAGAGTGCATTCTATATACTATTTATCACTTAATATTTTAAAGTCAGTTAAAAGTTGAACACAAATATGTAATTCAGGATGAAGTATGACCTTGTGAAGTTATAGTACTACCAGGTGTTGGCAAGCTTTTTCCATAAAGGGGTAGTGAGTAATGTTAGGGTGTGATATCTGTTTCAACTGATCAACTTTGCTCTCCTGAAGTGAAAGCAGCCATAAACAATAATTAGGGTGACTATGTTCCTATAAAACTTTACTTACCAAAACAGCTGGAGAGTTTATTTGGCTCATAGGCTATAGTTTACTGACTCCTGATAAAGTATGAAAAAATATAGATTTAATGTCAAACTTAAATTCCCGTCCAGACTATACCACTTTTTACCTCTAGGATAATGGGGAAGGTACTTAACATATCTAAGCATCACTTTACTCATTTGTAAAAATACAATTTGAATAAATGCAAGTACCTTGCAGAGTTCTTGTGAGAACATCATAATAAAGCAAACCTATAAATAAAAAGGCATACTTTTAAAAAATTAAAGACTTAATTTTTATAACAGTTTTAAATTAACAGAAAAATTGATATATAGAGGTTTCCCATGTACCCCTCCCCCGACACACACATAGCCTCTCCAATTACCAACATCCTTAACCAGATGGTACAACTGTTACAGCTGATGAACCTACATTGACACATCATAATCATCGGAACTCCATAGCTTCCATTAAGGATCACTCTTGCTGCAATACATTCTGTGAGTTTGGACAAATGTGGAAATGGCAGTCCACTCCAGTATTCCTGCCTGGAGATTCCCATGGACAGAGGAGCCTGGTAGGCTGCAGTCCATGGGGTCACAAAGAGTCAGACACGACTAAGTGACTAACATACACACACGTTCATCATTATAATATATAGAGTATTTTCAGTGTCCTAAAAATCCTCTGTGCTCTGCTTATTCATGGCCTTCTCCCAACCTCTGGCTGTCACTGATCTTTTTCTCTCCATAGTTTGCCTTTTCCAAAATGTCATATCAATGGAATCATATATTGTTTAGCCTGTTGAGATTGGCTTCTTTCAATTAATAATATGCATTTAAATTTCTTTCATGTCTTTGAATGGCTCATTTCTTTTTAGTGCCAAATAATATTCTATTGTCTCAGTGTATCATAGTTTATCATTCATCTCCTACATCTTGGAGGTACTTGGAGGGCATCTTACTTGCTTCAAAGAGTTGGCAGTTATGAATAAAGCTGCTGTAAACATCTATGTGCAGGTTTTTGTGTGTACATAACATTTCAGCGCCTTTGGGTAAATACCAAAGAGCACAAAAATTGCTGGGTCATATGATAAAATATGTTTAGTTTTCAAAGAAACCGTCAAACTATCTTCCGCAGGGACTGCACCATTTTGCATTCCCACCAGCAATTAATGCCAGTTTTTGTTACTCTACTTCTTTGACAAAATTTGATACTGTCAATGTTCTGGACTTTGGCCATACTAATACATAAGTAGTGGCATTGCACTGTTATTTTAATTTGTATTTTAAAACTGGTGACATAGGATGTGGAGCATCTTCTCAAATGCTTATCTACCATCTCCACATCTTCTTTGATGAAGTATCTATTAAGATCTTTGGCCTATTTTTTAATCAGGTTATTTGTTTTCTTATTGTTGATTTTTAAGAGTTCTTTGTCTTCTTTTTCAGATATTTCATAAATATTTTCCTGTCTGTAGATTGTTTTCTCATTCTTTTGAAGTTGTCTTTTACAGAAGTTTAATTTAAATGAATTCTCACTTATTAATGATTTAATGGAGTGTGTCTTTGGTGTTATAGCTCAACAGTCATTGCCATACTTGAGATTATGTAGATGTTCTTCAGTGTGATCTTCTAGAAGTTTTATAGTTTCACATTTTACACTTAAGGCTATGATTCATTTTGGATTATTATATAAAGTTGTATAAAATTATTTTTTTTCATGTAGATGTCCAGTTGTTCTAGTACCATTAGTTTAAAGACTATCTTTGCTCCATTTTATTGCCTTTTTTCCTTTGTCAAAAATCAGCTGATTACATTTATGTTTGTGTATTTCTGGGCTCTCTTTTCCAGTTCCTTGATCTATTTGTTTATTCTTTCACCAATATCATTGTGTTGATTATGACAGTTTTGTAAGTAGTGTCAGTCCTCTAACTTTGTTCTTCTTCAATACCATTTTGGCTATTTTTGATCTTTGCCTCTCCACATAAACTTTAGAATCAGTTTGTCAGTATCCACAAAATTACTGGGGTTTTGCGTGAGATTGTTGTTGCTTAGTCGCTAAGTCATGTCCAACTCTGTGACCCTATGGACCGTGGCACAGTGGGCTCCTCTGTCCTGTACCATCTCCTGAAATTTGCTCAAATTCATGTCCATTGAGTTGGTGGTTCTCTCTCTCTATATATATATGTGTGTATATGTATGTATATATGTATATATATAATATGGAACTGTAAAATCAAGTTGGGAAGAGCTAATATGTTGTTAATATTCTGTCTTCTATCCATGAATGTGGAATATCTCTCTATTTATGTAGTTCTTTGATTTTGTTATCAAAGTTTCATAATTTTTCCCATATAGATCTTGTATATATTGCATTAAATTTATGCCCAGGTATTTTGTTTTTGATGTTAATGTAAATTATGCTATGTTTTTAATTTCAAATTCTTCTCGTTCATTACTGGTATATAGGAAGGTGATTGACTTTTTAACCTTGCATCCTGCAATCTTTCTATAATAACTTATCAGCACCAGGATATTTTTGTTGATTCTTGACAGTTTTGTTTCATCTTTCCCAGTCAGATATTTATTTCCTCGTCTTATTGCAATAGCTAGGGCTTCCTGTACGATGTTGAAGGACTGGTGAAAGGGGATATTATTGCCTTGTTCCTGGTAATAAAGTTCCTAGTGTCTCACAATGAAATATGATGTTAGCTGTAGACTTTTTGGTGGATATTTTCTATCCGGTTGGGAAGGTTCTCTATTTCTAGTTTACTGGGAGGGTTTTTTTTTTTTTATCACAAGTAGGTGTTGGGTTTTGTAAATGCTCTTTCTGCATCTATTAATATGATCATGACACTTGGCTTTTTGAGCCTGCTGATATGAAGAATTACTTAATTGACTTTCAAACATTGAACTGGCCTTGCATACCTATGATAAATGCCACTTGATTGTGATGTATAATTCTCTTCATGCATTGTTGTGTTTGATTCATTAACATTTCATTGAGAATTTTTGTAAGGGTACCTTTATATGTAGAAGCCATGGTTATTATTGTCAAATAAACTCTCCAACAGGGCTGCTTGGTGACTCCAATGGTAAAGAATCTGTGCCAAGCAGGAGACCTGGGTTCGATCCCTGGGTCAGAAAGATCCTCTGGAGAAGGGAATGGCAACCCACTCTAGTATTCTTGCCTGGAGAATCCCACGGACAGAGGAGCCTGGTGGGCTACCGTCCATGGGGCTGCAAAGAGTCTGACAGGACTGAGCGATCAGCGCACACACACAAACTCTGCAACAGAATAAGTTGTCAATGTATTTTCTTTTGATAATTTTATCCTTCATTATAAGAACTATTATCAATAACTAGCTTGAAAGATTAGAAGTAACTAGGGAAAATTTTCCTCTTTCACTTATGGCTGAAGAAGTTTAGCATACTGTTTGCTTAAGCCTCATGAGAGAGTAATCTCATTCCTTTGTAATATACTTTCAACAGCTAGCTTTTAATGCTAATTGATGAACCACCATAAGAATCAGTATAATTTTTTTTTCTCCTTTTGTGATATCTTTGTATACAAATTTTCAGTCAACCTACTTCAATTTAACGGACAAAAAATTTCTCAATCAAATGGTTTAGAAATTGTAAGTTGAGAGTGAAATTCAAAAGCAAAAAAAAAAAAAAAAAAAAATGTAGTTCTCTGCCAAGTATTCTAACAGTAAAGGCAAGAAAATGACCTTCAAAACTCTTCCAGTGATATCTTGCTCAATAAGTAGCAATGGTCAAGACTGTGGATTGATATCAAACTCCCAAGTCACAATTTGCTTCACCTCCACCACACTGAAATAGTCAACATGACATGCACAACAGCATAATTGAGCCCTTGGCAATGCCCAGGCATCATTTCTGATCTTCTCCACTCTGCAGCTTTGTGAAGTCTTGGGACAAGAGGGGAATGGATGTGGGCTACATCAACTTAGGGAAGACGTCAGATCTAGGGTCCCTTCAGCTGTATCTATTATGAGATCTACTTATCTATAAGGTCTATCTGTCTATCACATTACTGGTGACATACCACTGGGCACGTATTTTGTAGCTTTATCTTTTCATTTACAGGTTACTTATCAATTAAAAGTTAATCATCAGTAACATATACTACTAAATAATTATGACAGTCAAAAACAGGTGATTGGTGTGATGCAAAGAAACTCATTAAGACTTTCTTGTATGTTTGGTTCAGGATACATTCCATGATTTAGCCAAAGATCAACTTATCAGGTACAACTGAGGCAGAGAGAATATACTACAAGCCAATTGTCAAAATATATTTTTACTAGTTGTTTTTAAAAATAAGGTGCTGAAGGCGTGGCAGGTAGAGAATGATAAATATTCATTTCCCAGTTTTTCGGTCCTAATTTCCTTACATTCTTCTCTGATAGAATTACTTTATTTAGCTTATAGGGTAGTTTTCAAATGAATTTTCTTTCTGTTGTTATTTTCTCCAAGATCATTAAAAAGCTGTATGAATTACACTAAAAAATCCAACATTAGAGAGCTGATGAATAAAATTATTCACAAACTTAATTTTACCAATACATATTAATAAATTCTTTGTGTAAAAGTTTGGTAATGGTCAAGATTTGGGGAAAATTCCTATCTTGCCCCTTCTCAAAGCTAGCATCAGTCATACTTCAGTGATAAAATACTGTATTCCTGCTAAAGATTTGCCTGGTTTCATAGAAACAATATGGGCTTAGGGTCACAGAGCCCTTAATTTGAACATGCTTGTAGCTGGTGACTTCAGACAAATCATTTAACTTTAATTTGTAATTGCTTCATGTGGAGTAAAATGGGCATGATGTGAAATGGGGGATTGTTACAAACATTAAAGAGATGAAAAATGCCTTTTTCATAATAGATGTTCAACAACTATGAATTCCCTCTCTCCTTCCCCCATCTATTTGTGTTCCATGGGTTAAGTAATCTTTCTTTGTATTGCATTTTAGTAGAGCTTCTGCAGTCCTGAATCCAAAATCACCTTCCCAGCCAGACCCTGTGTTTTCTCACCTTTTCTTTTTTACTTTCTGTAAGTTGATATGTGAAGTGGGACACAAGGGTTGAAAAGCTATTATTGTGTGCTAAAGTCTTAATTGGAGCGTATCTGGTTAGCTTTGCTTTGTTGTATTTGTTGTAACGGTTACTAAATTTCTTTGTTTTAAATGTTTTGCTCCCTGAAGATATCTTTACCTGTGGGTTTTTGAAGAGTGAGATATTGTTTTTCCATTAGATGTATTTAAAAGTAGCTCATTAGCAGTAAAAGTGACTTTGAAGCTTATGGTTTGAATTTGTTTGTTTTTGTAGGATCCAAAACCAAGGAAGGGGTAGTTCATGGTGTGACAACAGGTAAGTTTTGTGGAACTTATATTCAAGGATGATATTGAAAATATCTAGTAAGCAGGATAGCCCCAGCACTGATCATTCAGGATGTAAATATAAATAACCACTCTGCCCATAGAGGAGCATTCTAGAAAATATCGGCTTTGTTTTGATTCTTTATTAAATATTTTAAAGTATGTTAAGTATTTGTTATAAGTAAGTAAAACACAGTGTTTGTAACTGTCAAGAATGATGACTGAATTGACTAATTTAATTGTTTAACTTGTAGTATAACATTTGATTAGTCTGATCAAGTTAATGTTCGGCAGATGATAGCGGAATATCATATAAGGACTGCCATTTTTAAAGAGTTGAATGAAAATTTTCTATAGAGTACAATGAAATATTCTGACACTAAAATATACAAATTATAATATTTCCTTGATTCAGAAGACATTTTAGGAAATACTCTTGGGATGATCAGTAAATTATTTATTGTATTTATCTCTGTTTGGCCTAATTTCACCCAAGTTTTGAAATTAGGTCTGTAAGAAGATTACAATACGGGAATAGCAAAAATGATGAAAATTATGATGGTGATGATGAGGAAGAGGAGGAGGATAATGATAGAAATAGAAAAATCACAATTTAGCAACTTTAATATATGGACTTGCTGTGATTGAGTTTTATGTTTTATGTACTCCAAGCTTTCTGACAGGCATGATAAAATAAGATATAATCATATGATCAGATAGAAAATATAACTCATATGATGAGAAAACAGTAAATATGGCAGGACCTCAGCAAAATAACATGCTTCTATTGCTAAGTTATAAAATAGATTTTGAGAAAATCAAATGGGAATATTAATACAGTATTTTGGTTAAGGCCATAAACACTGAAGCCAGACCTCTTTAGTCCAAATTTCTGCTTACCCCTTACTAGCTGTGTAACTGTTCTGCAAGATTCATTACCTCTATGTGATTCAGTTTCCTCATATGTAAAAGAATTCAGTGAATGAGAATAGAATACCTAGAATACTGAAGGCAAATAATATGTATTATCTAGGTTTTACTTACTATCATTTTCTAGTGAATCTATCTTGAGCCACATTTTCGTAGCTAGTGTAGAAAGGTATATATATGGCTTTTATACATACTTTTATACATACTATATAGTCCATGGAATTCTCCAGGCCAGAATACTGGAGTGGGTGGCCTTTTCCTTCTCAGAGGATCTTCCCAACCCAGGGATAGAACCCAGGTCTCTGGCATTGCAGGCTGGTTCTTTACCAGCTGAGCCACAAGGGAAATCCAAGAATACTGGAGTGGGTAGCCTATCCCTTCTCCAGCAGATCTTCCTGACCCAGGAATCGAACCAGGGTTTCCTGCATTGCAGGCAGATTCTTTGTCAACTGAGCTCTCAGGGAAGCCCTTTTATACATACTTGTGACTAAAAAAGTTAGAGTATAAAATCAAAACAGGGCGTTCTATGGTGGCCTTGTGGTTTGGATTCTGGGTTTTCACTGCCATGTCCTAGGTTCAACCCCTGTTCAGGGAACTAAGATCCCACAAGCCTTGTAGTGCAGCTGAAAATAAATAAATAAATAAAAAACAACCCTTTGAAACTAATTCTTCTAGAAGCTAAGTTAAAGTATGCAACATACATTTGCTCTGTTGGAATTCAGTATATATAAACTGCCCTGTAGGGACCTTCTATAAATGGCATTTTATAAAGTATGATTTTTGTAAGAACTAGTTATCAGACAGTTGTAGACTATGCTATATGAAGAGAGTCTACTTGGTTTAACAGCTTTTCATTATAATAGCTGAAGGAGAATCCATATGGATGATAAAGCGGATAAGCATGTTGCAAAGTTTAGAGCCTGTGGTAAAAATTAGAGAATAAGCTAATATTACCATCCATTGGAGGCTTTGCAGATGGGCTGCAAGGATAACTATTGCCAAAGTCAGAATTTTTGAGGTTTTTTTAGAATGATAGAATGTAAACATGAGTTTTTGAGGTGTTTGTGTGCATGCATACGTACATACTTGGCCTGGTACAAGTGACTGAAGTTTTGTACTATAAGGCAATATTTTGCAGATTGTTTCTGAAGAACAGCAGCCTGCCAGCTAATGTTTCCATGGTTTTTAAATGTTTGGAAACTTTGCATATCCTGTCTTCCTTTTAGCATATTAAAGAAACTGAGCTTTTCTACAATAAATAAATTTACATAATTTAGTTTAACCCAGGATTTCCAAAACTAATTTGACTTTCTTTCAATAGTTGAAAAAAGTGAAAGTCACTCAGTAGTGTCCCACTCTCTGTGACCCCCCCGGACTATACAGCCCATGGAATTCTCCAGGGCTGAATACTGGAGTGAGTAGCTGTTTCCTTCACCAGGGATCTTCCCAACCCAGGGATCATACCCAGGTCTCCCACATTGCAGGCAGATTCTTTACCAGCTGAGTCACAAGGGAAGCCCTTTCAACAGTTACTAGAGTTTAATTCAACTAGTGTTCCCCGGAATACTATGGAAAATTCTTCTAAGCAAGGAGACCATGATGATTTTGGTATGGGCAGTGTTTACAGTCATTGCACCAGTCAAAGACTTCCCTGGTGATTCAGATGGTAAAGAATCTGCCTGCAATGTGGGAGACCTGGGTTCGATCCCTGGGTTGGGAAGATCCCCTGGAGGAGGGCATGGCAACCCTCTCCAGTATTCATGCCTGGAGAATCCCCATGGACAGAAAAGCCTGGTGGGCTACAGTCCGTGTGGGTTGCAAAGAGGCAGACATGACTGAAGTGAATTAGCACAGCACCAGTCAATCACCCTGGCAGTAGTAAAGTATCAGAAATGTTGGTGTAAGTAATCTGGCTATGAAAATTTCAGTAGAATAAATCAGTTGGAAAAAGGGCCATCCCTCTCTCATATCAGATAAATTAATTTGTTGAGTAAAGTTATTCCATGTAAAATTCTAAATTCATATTATAAGGGTAAATAAATGTTTAAGGTAGTAACCTCAGTAGTTAATCAGAGAGAGAATTGGTTGCTTTTTATATATGACCGAAAATGTTTATCATGGTACATAATAAATGCTAAATAATTGTTATTTACTTTGTTATTACTCTTAAAGCAGGGAAGGGAGAAACTATTATAAAGTACATAACAATATCAGCTAATGTTAAAAGAAAAATTTCCACACGATTCATTTCATTAACTATTTTGTAGAAATACAGACTTTAGTAAACTTAGGCCAGGCATTTTCTACCTACAACATCCAGGGAAAGTTAATCCTCCCAGTTAGATAATCTGAAGATAAAATCCAGAAAACTCTTCCTTAATCCCTGGCTTTTTGATCTCAGGACATTATTATTTCAGTTGTCAGTACATCACTTTATAGGAAAATATGAGAGAGCACTTAATCTGGGCTTATGGAATGACATGTTTTTGAAGGTATTAAAAAAAACTTAATTTGATATAAGCTGACTCATTCTCATTTTTTCCCTCATGAAAGTGTGACATAAAGAAATTCCTATTGTTGGAGACCTTCTGCAGGCTTTGATTCTTACACACAGAAACTTGTAATACAATAATGAACACAGTTAACTTCCAACATGTTACATTTTAAATTTCCTTGTTAAAAAGTATGAATTTTTTGTCCTCATACCTGTAATTTGTATACTAATTCAAAACTATATTTTAATTTTGTAATTTTTTTAAATGTTATAGGCTAGATTTACTGTCTGTTCTAAAGGTTGGTGCCACATTTCCTTTGTGGAATTGTATTGTTAACTTAGAGTCAATACTTATTGAAATTAATGTATAGATTACACATATACACAAAATTGCTTTTAATGTACTCAAAATTATTTAATGAGTATTACTATGAAATAATATAAAGAGAATATTATCTCTGGTTTTGATCAACTCACAATATACCAGTGGAGGTGGGCAGGCATACTGGGAAATCAGTAATTATGGTGCAAATAAAAGGTTCAGTAGTAAAGATATACCTAAAATTTTATGAGCACATAGGAGGAGGAAGAAGGAAAGTTGTTGGGAAAAGAGGCTGTTAACATGGAATTTAACTTTTGAGGTGGGTTTTAACAAAGGGGTTTAAGGTCAGTAAATTATCTTCTAGATAAATCAGTTCCTACAGAAATCTTAAAATGTGTCTATCAGGGACTTCCCTTGTGGTACAGTGGTCAAAGCTAAATGCTTCCAATGCAGGGACCTGGGTTTGACCCCTGGTCGGGAAAGATCCCACATGCTGCATGGCACAGCCAAAAAATAAAAATAAATTAAGAAAATAAAGAAAATGGTCCACCACTGCTATATGTTAACCCTGCCATCTTGTAATGTAAATAATTTGCTTATTCTTACAGTGGTAAAAATCTAATCAATTATAATAAACTACAAAGTGCATGTTACTGTGCAGTTATGTGCATTAAAAAAGTATGTATATAAATCTAGAATTATAAAAATAAGCTTCATGGCTGGCAGAAGAAAAATTATGAATCTTTAAAAAGATCAAAATTTATTTTTGTCTTTGAGATTTTATAACAAGAAATGTTCATTTTCAAGTAAAATTTTCTACTTGTGTTCTTAGACAAGAAAAAAATGAGAACTTGAAGTCTATAATTCACTATTTTTAAAGCATCAACATTCTGGAAATGTTTAAAAACATGAGATTTTCAGTACAGTTTTTCACTGGCATTTAAATTGAACTTTGCATTGAGTATAGCCATGACTAGTTGGTAGGCATCTACCATATCCCCAGAAGTGGCAAATATCGAGCAATACCTGCTGTGAACTCTTCCTGCTTTTAGGCTCTTGGGGCCACTTTCATTTCCCTCTATTGTCTACCCTGAGGAGTGAGACTCGTTTTCCTTCTTTCCTTGCCTACCTCCTCAACTTCCATGACCTACATACTGCAAAACACAATTGTTTTGACCACACTGTTACTATTTAATTGTGTCAGACTCTGTGATGCTATGAATAGTAGCCCACCAGGCTCCACTGTCCATGGGATTCTCAAAGCAAGAATACTAGAACGGGTTGTCACTTCCTTCTCCAGGGGAATCTTCCTGACCCAGGGACTGGCCCCTCCCACCTGGTGAAATGAAATCTGTGTGATAATTGGGTGACTAGCACATAACACTTAACAGCTCAAATAGTACAGCTCATCGAATTCCTCAGAAAAGAAGGCAAACATTACCTATAGATAAGAGTGCAAGACCCACAGGCTTTATGAGTGTACATGTTACAAGGATTCAGTTCAGTTCAGTTGCTCAGTTGTGTCTGACTCTTTGCGACCCCATAGACTGCAGTATGCCAGGGCTCCCTGGCCATCACCAACTCCCGGAGCTTGCTCACACTCATGACCCTTGAGTTGGTGATGCCATCCAACCGTCTTATCCTCTTTCATCCTCTTCTCCTGCCTTTGATCTTTCCCCACCATCAGGGTCTTTTCCAATGAGTCAGTTCTTTGCATCAGATGGCCAAATTATTGGAGCTGCAGCATCAGTCCTTCCAATGTATATTCATGACTGATTTCCTCAGGATTGACTGGTTTGATCTCCTTGCTGTCCAAGGGACTTTCAAGAGTCTTATCCAACACCATAGTTCAAAAACATGAATTCTTCAGTGCTCAGCTTTCTTTATAGTCCAGCTCTCACATCCATACATGACCACTGGAAAAAGGTTTGGGTGAAGAGTTGTCTTGTTTCCCTTGACCTTGAAATTGTTAAAAGTGCAGAATCTCATCTTTTACCACTTTTTCATAAAACTCTTAATTGAAACCAGCTTTTTTTTATTGCAGCTTTGTTTATTTGATACTTGTATGGAATTAATATAGAAACATTAATTCAACAGTTATATATAGTCTTAGATAATTTTTGATATGAGATAGAATCTCTTTCTAAATCTAATCCCAAACTATTTATACCATCATCTTAAAATTTAACTTATTTTTAAAAGCCTACTGAATCTCCATATTTTATTTTTAATGAAAAGAAATTAAGTGTGCTCAACAAACCATTTCATTTCGTACTTGAAGTCCAGCTCTTTTGTTCCCATTAAAATGATTGAACATAAATCTTAACGTTAAAACTCATTCTGTTTCAACTACCTGATGTTTCATAAAAGGATCAGCATAGTCATCCCTCACTCTGTTGTTTTATTTCTGATGGTACCCTGTGAGAGCACATATGTGTTCTGTGACTCAGAAGGTGTGATGAAAAAAACTTGCTGAGTGAGATCAAAGGCTTGGGATTGAAATTAAAATAAAGAAATACTTCATGCTGAGTTTGATACAACTACACCTGCAAGCCTTGCTTTCTGTAAACTTTCTTTCATAAAATGTCAACCAGAGTGAAATTGCTTACAGCCCTAAATTTGTGATCATTAGGCTTGAAACACCTTTAAACATCTGCATGATTGCACAAGACTATTGGCAAAGAATCTGTGTTTGGCTAAGCCGTGATCACTTAGCAATCTGAGTAACTTTTTCTTCTCCTGACTCACCAGTTACCTATGTGTGTGAATATAGGTCTTTGGAAGTTGATGGTTAGTGGAAGTGAAATTGTTCCTAGTGGCTGTTGGTCCACCATCCCTTAATCTGTCCTTGTTCTTGATTCATCCCAGTGGCTGAGAAGACCAAAGAGCAAGTGACGAATGTTGGAGAGGCCGTGGTGACAGGGGTGACTGCAGTCGCCCAGAAGACCGTAGAAGGAGCAGGGAGCATTGCAGCTGCCACTGGCTTTGGCAGAAAGGATCATCTGGGCAAGGTAGGACTGTGTACGTCTCGTTACATTTCTAAGCTTGTGGATCACCATGCATTTTCAGCAAGGCACAGAGGCAAGAATAAGACGCTTCCTTGAGGGAGAGCTGATTAAGCTTCCCTCATAACAAAAAAAAAGTACTACCTTTATATGTGTTCGTTTTGGAGATATTCACCCAGATAAATGCTGTGAAAATCGCGCAATAATTGTGATTGTTTTATTTTCTGGAAAAAAAGTTAATGAAATGAACAGTGTAACAAATGTCTAAAAGAGCCGTGACATTTCAGAAAGAATGGGCGCTTTTATGTTGGCTGTGAATCTTGGAATTTTTCTTTGTTTTCAAGTATAGCAAATGCTTTGTGCCCAGTCTCTAAATGTTCAAAATGACAGTCTTTTACTTAATTTCTTTATAGTGACATCAGCTCTTATTAAATGGCCTATTTGCTTATTGTATAACAATTCACTGCCAAATATATGTTTGTGGAAACTGAGGGACTGAAACTACGATCATGGTTTTGGGGTGATTTTAAAATTCTCAGAATTCTGACTTTTTCTTTCTTGACCAATATGAGACTCTAGGAAAATTATTCAAGAGTTAGGACTTTCATTATAAACAAATAAGCAACAGAAAATGAGGTATCAACTGGAAGATGAAAATTTTACAAAATTTATCACCATAAGCAGATTTTTAAAAAATTGAAGTATAGTTGATTTATAATGTTGTGCCAATCTCTGCTGTACAACAGAGTGACTCACTTATGGTCATATATATATTCTTTTTTATATTATTTTCCATTATGGTTTATTCCAGGTGATTGGATATAGTTCCCTGTGCCACAGTAGGACCTTATTGTTATCCACTCTAAATGTAATGGCTTGCATCTACCCACTTCCAACTCCTAGTCCATCTTTCTCTCTCCTCTCCATCTTGGCCACCACAAGTCTAATCCTATGTCTGTGAGTCTATTTCTGTTTTGCAGATAGGTTCATTTGCATCATACTTTAGATTTCACATATAAATGATATCATATGGTATTTATTTTACTCTTTCTGACTTCGCTTAGCATGATAATCTCTGGTTGCATCTACGTTGCTTCAAATGGCATTATTTTGCTCTTTTTATGGCTGAGTAGTATTCCATTGTGTATATGTCACATCTTTATCTGTCAATGGGCATTAGGTTGTTTTCAAGTTTTGGCTATTGTGAATAGTGCTGTTATGAACATAGGGGTACATGTATTCTTTTGAGTTACAGTTTTGTCTGGGTATATGCCCAGGACTGGGTTTGCTGGATCATATGGTAATTCTGTTTTTAGTTATCTGAGGAACTTTCATCCTGTTTTCCATAGTGGCTGTCCCAACTTATACTGCCACCAACAGTGTAGGAGAGTCCCCTTTTCTCCACACCCTCTCCAGCGTTTTAATGATGACCATTCTGACAGATGTGAGGTGGTACCTCATTGTAGTTTTGATTTGCATTTCTCTAATAATTAGCAATGATGAGCATCTTTTTATGTGCTTCCTAGCCATCTGTGTACCTTCTTTGGAGAAGTGTCTATTATGGTATTCTCAGTTTTTGGTTGAGTTGTTTGTTTTCTTGTTGTTGTTTGTTAAGTTTTATGAGCTGTTTGTATATTTGAGATATTAAGCCCTTGCCGGTCACATCATTAGCTGCAGAATGATTTTTTTTTTCCCTGCCACAAAGGCTTCCTGGTTATTCTTTGAATCCATAAAGTGTACCCTTGCCTTGACTCTTCTGACTGTCTAGAAAGCTCTTCCCCAGTGTATAAGTGACCCTGGCTCACTCCCTTATCTCCTCAGGTCTTTGCTAAATAACACCTTCTCAGTGAAGCCTGCTGCTGCTGCTGCTAAGTCGCTTCAGTCGTGTCTGACTTTGTGCGACCCCATAGATGGCAGCCCACCAGGCTCCCCCGTCCCTGTTCTCTAGACAAGAACACTGGAGTGGGTTGCCATTTCCTTCTCCAATGCATGAAAGTGAAAAGTGAAAGTGAAGTTGCTCAGTTGTGTCCAACTCCTAGCGACTCCATGGACTACAGCCTACCAGGCTCCTCCATTCATGGGATTTTCTAGGCAAGAGTACTGGGGTGGGGTGCCATTGCCTTCTCCCTCAGTGAAGTCTACCCTGACCTATTTAAATTTGGAACCATTCTCCTTACCTCTGGTGTTCCTAATTTTTCTGCTCTATTTTTGGCCAAAACATTTATCACCTTTAAAAATAATAACTAGCTTAATTATTTTTATGCATATTGTTTATTTTATTTCTTCCCTTCTGAAATGTAAGCACTATGAGGATAGAAGATATTTGTTTGCTCACTGATATTTCACAGGTGTCTAGAAGAGTACACATAGGAGAAAATTAAGGAATATTTATTACATTAAGACATAGAACAAGGAAATAAGTGATGTGCAGAGTGACTTTTATTTATGTCTTTCATAAATATGTGTGTACTGTAGCAACCATGGCTATTCAACCATCCAAAAGTTATCATCAAAATGTTTTGGAATAGATATCCTGAAATCTGTAAGAAAGTATCTATTTGCTGACAAACTTGCCTACATGAATGGGTCATTAAAACAGTGATAAAAAGGAAGGACTGAAAATATGTGACATATTGAGATTTTATTATATGTAGTTATTACATTGGTCTGTGACAATTGATTCTACTCATGGAAAATCTGGACTGGCCTTCCAGTGAAGTTTTTCAGCTAATACTTAAATATGTGACTGATGATAGTATTCCTTTGTGCAGAATATGCTCTTCAAATAATCTTATTGCTCATGCTAATAATTATACTATTTCCAATTTCCATCTGAAATTATAATTCTACGTGTAGCTTTATTCCATTTTCAAAACTAGGGAGGACCCTCAGATTTTAGTACAGAGGCAACTAACATGTTTTGTTTCCCAGATCCTTGCCAACATAATAGAAACTATGGACCCTCTTCCCAAAAAAATGTACATACACACCCCAAAGGGCTTAATGGGATCATAGAAACCCATCAACAGATAAAGCTCATGATTTAGACCAATTTCCTGACTGTATAGATGAGGAAATTTACAGAGGGAAAGTACTCAGTCCAAGGTCACATAGCCAGTTGTAATAGATTGGATTCCAGCGGTACTTTTCCATCTGCTATTGTTACATCCCCAACCTCTTCCTCAAATTTTACCTTCCTTCTGAGTTTTCATAAATAGAATTATGGACAAGCAGATTTAACTGGAAAAGTTATTTGCTTCAGAATATTAAGAAACCAGGAAAGCTTGTACTGTCCTCATCTCGCCCCCATTTAATGTGTACAATGTAAATTGCAAATTAGGCATCAAAATGTTTCATTTCTTAAAAAATTAGGCTTCATACACTTCTAAAAATATTGCTCTTTATTTTAATGTTTTAAAGCAGAAGTCTAAATGATGTGACAAAGTTAACCATTTGGAGATATTTCTCTTATGGGTACTTGTGTCTTACATATGTCCAAAAATGGAAACGAAGTCATAAACTTAAAAGTTACAGCATAGTTGTAGCAAAAAAAAAAAAAAAAAAATTGAACTGGGATTTTAAATGGCTGATTTTTATCCCTGTGCTGTCACCAACAGGCTGAATGACCTTTCGAAGATCTCCTAAGACTCTTTCTTATATAATGAGGGAACTATAACAGAAAATTTTTAAATCCCAATTTAGCAGTAGAATTCTGTTTCTATAATAACTAATGAAAGATGCTAATGAACTTTCATTTTGGCCACATCTATGGTATGCTAAAAATTCTAGAGTTTAAACAAAATCATTGAATTTGTTCATCATGAAATGTGAAGTAATTTCATCCTTCAGACTCTGATCAGAATGATTCTGGTGAATGGAAATAAAGCAATTTGTTGTAGCTTTAACCACTTGTTAATGACCTCATTTTGACACGCATTATTCATTGAAGAAATGATACTTGTTCACTGTGTGCCATAAATTTTGCTAGATATTGAGGTTAAAATTATGAGAAAACCATACACTGTTTTTTTCTTCATTGTGCTTATAGTCTAGTGACAAAGATCAGTAATAATCATCTAATCATCCATAATAAGTGTGTAGTTATAAACTGTGATAAATGCAATGGTGTGCCTAATGCCAAGAATATCTAACTGAATGCTTGACCCAGTTACTGTGGGTTAGGGGTAAGGCCAGATGCTCCCTTGGGGAAGTGATGTCTGAACTGAGATCCAAAAAATGACTAGCAGTTATCAGAAGTGAGAGTTTAAAGGAAAAGCATTCCAGGCTAAAGCATCAGCATGAGAAAGTCTAATGTGGTAGGAGAGGACCATGGCAAATCAGAAGACAGCTGGAGCCAGAGAAGATAAGGATGTAGCCAAGTCCACATCACAGCTAGCAATGGTAAAAATATTGGTCTTTATTCTAAAAATAAAGGGACATATTCAAGTATTGTAAGCACTTAATCTGGATTTCAGCTTATAGGTTTGCATATTGAAAAGATGTCTCTGCCTATAGAGTGGGAAACAGATTAAAGAAGGGAAATAGTGAAAATCAGGAACCAGTTAGTGGACTACCATGGAAAGAGGAGATGGAAAGAAGAGATGATTGTGAATACCAAGGTGTTGGTGAGGGAAAAAGAAAGACATGGATTAATTCAAAGACTACATAGGAAGTAATATCAAAGCGATTCAGAGAGAGATTTCACAAGGCTTTGTGGAAGAGGAATGCGAGCAGCAGAGCTACCGGGTGTTGCTTGTTGAAGTGGATTCACGGCTGCGCCATTGTCTTGGTGGTTGATGGCTCCCTTGAATGTCACAAGTACTGCAAAATGACCAGCTGCAGCAGTGCTCAGTCCTCATACACTTTGAGGGTACTCGGCCCATCAGTCCCTGACTGATGAGGGGACAAGTTTTCCTTCCTCCCTCCCTCCCTCCTTCCCTTTCTCCTTTCTTTCTTATCTCCATTTTGTTTGTTTTTCTAAACTAACAACTCTAGTAGCTCATTTTTATTTTTCTTTCTTTATTTTCTAAATTTATGTCTCTGAGAATACTTATTCTGGTGTACTCGTCTCCTTTTGATGTTAACAGAGATGTATGACTAAAGATACCTAAGTGTTTTTGTGAATTTGATCGTATGAATGAAGCCACCCTTAGTAATAATTTCTGTGATACTAGATTAAAGGATAAATCAGCTGTCATGAATTTTAAGAAATTTTTAAATCAGATATTATTAGCTTCTTTAAAACATTAGCATAATCCATCTATTGATCTACATTTTTACCTGTGTACAACCAAGAGGTTGCCAACCAAACAATTCATTACTTGAGGCTCCTTCACTTGTTTGGCACAGTAAGAATAGTCTAAATATTCAGTGGCAGAAGTATTCAAGTTTTAAGTTCAAACAGCGATGTTGTATAAGTAAAATTTGTAACTTCTATTGAGAACAGATGATCCTCTTGTACCAAGAATATTATAAAAGAAAGGCACTTGAGTGGTATTATGTAGTGCATCTAGGTTTACAATATACAGCTGTTCAGTGCAGCGTTTGCTCCATTCCAACTGCTCAGTAGCGCTCTGCATGTGTTTTTTCTCAAGTAAATCCTTGATGAACAAATAAACATCTCTTTAATATTATCTGGAGTGCCCTAGAAGAGTTGGATCCTCAGTGTCCCTGAAGTTTATATTTTTGTAATTTTCCGCCCATGTAGAAAGTGAAAATTCTGAATAAACTAATTGAGGCCATTGCTTGACAAATAGTACAGCTTGTTGTTCAGTCACTCAGTCGTGTCCAACTCTTTGTGACCCCATGGACTGCAGCACGCCAGGCTTCCCTGTCCTTCACTGTCTTCTGGAGTTTGCTCAGACTCATGTCCATTGAGTCAATGATGCCGTCCAACCATCTCATCCTCTGGTGTCCCCTTCTCCTGACCTCAATCTTCCCCAGCATCAAGGCCTTTTCCAACGAGTTGGCTCTTCGCATCAGGTGGCCAAAGTATTGGAGCTTCAGCTTCAGGATCAGTCCTTCCAATGAATATTCAGGGTTGGTTTCCTTTAAGATTGATGGGTTTAATCTCCTTGCAGTCCAGGGGATTCTCAAAAGTCTTCTCCAGCACCACAGTTTGGAAGCATCAGTTCTTTGGTGCTCAGCCTTCTTTATGGCCATGTCTCACAGCCATACATGGTTACTGGAGAAACCATATCTTTGATGATATGATTATTTGTTGGGAACGTGATGTCCTGCTTTTTAATATGCGGTCTAGGTTTGTCATAGCTTTTCTTCCAAAGAGCAAGCATTCATGGCTGCAGTCATTGTCTGCAGTGACTTTGGATCCTAAGAAAATAAAGTCTGTCACTGTTTGCATTTTTTCCCCATATGATTACCATGAAATGACAGGTCTAGATGCATGATCTTCATTTTTTGAATGTTGAGTCTTAAACCAGCTTTTCCACTCTCCTCTTTCACCTTCATTAAGAGGCTCTTTAGTTCCTCTTGGCTTTCTGCCATTAGTACAGCAGTCAGCTTCATTATCACATCCCATTTAGGCACTGACCTATGTACATGGCGATGAATAGATTTTGTTCAAGAAACAAACTTGAAATATTTATAATCTCAGATACCTGAAATATTCAGGTTTCATCTGCTTTTTTTTTCTTCAGAGCCAGAATAAAGTTCCTAAACAGTGCCATCTTGAAAAACTAGCTGAGATTATAAACAATTGTAATATCCCCAACACAGTATCCCAGAAAATGTTGATGTCAAATGTGTGGAAGCATGTGTACTCTGTGATCCTGCCTTAATTTGTAGGAGGATAGCTCACCAAGTATGTACTAGGTGAATAAGACAAAGCCAAAATGAAAAATGTCAGATTGACATTATGATTTATAACATTTAAGTGTCCTTATTTTCCTTGATTTACCAGAGCTGTCATGTTTAGCTTGATACACATTTGTATGGAAACACTTGAGTCCTACAGACCTTTTAATTAAATGATTAATCAGATGATGAATGTTGGCATCAGCTAATTCATTTAAGGCTGATTTCACAAATAAGCCAAAGGTCACAGGTGACCTTTCTCATTTCTTTGAAAAAGTATACACATATCATATACATGATTTTATTATTGTTTATGAAGTGGTAATAGATGTCAATATTAGTGAAATATTTTAATTTACAGTAAACATTTTCCTTTAATATTTTTAATGATTGAAATAATATATTTTCTCAACTAATTATTAGTTTGAGTCCTGCCTTGTGCTTGAACTGAGAGCATAACCAACATAATTGTTTGTTGTCTTTAAACCTAAACTAAAAGGTTTGGTGAACAATGCACCAAATTTGTGTTTGTGGTGGAAACAGTGTATGCTATTAATATCATTATAATCTCTGATTAAAGCATAATGTGGTAAATAGGGAAAAAAACTAATTTACCCAATTGATTTGTTTCAAAATGACTATAATCAATAATATTTTGCAATGTAGTACATAAAAGTCAATATTCTATACTTTTATGAAAGTCTACTAATGCTATGTAAACTGTCTCCATTTAGAAACCCATCTCTTATGATGGGATTTCTCTTATCTGATATCTTACCAGATTCTTGGTGGATGAATCATGATTCCTATGCTTAGTCGTTCAGTTGTGTCAGACTATTTGTGACCCATGGACTATAAACCACCTGGCTCCTCTGTCCATGGGATTTTTCAGGCAAGAATACTGGAGTGGGTGGCCATTTCCTTCTCCACGGGACCTTCACGACCCAGGGATTGAACCTGTTTCTCTTGTATTGCAGGTGGATTCTTTACCCACTGAGCCATGTTTCCTAATGACTCTTAATCTTATAAAATTGTAAGCAGGAAGCACCTTCTAATTACATACAAGATTATAAGGGACATAGACTTAGGGTTACATTTTCATTACAGTTCAATAGCATTCAGTCACTTAACAGGTGTTTGTATGTGCTGGTTGCTCAGTTGGGCAGTGTGGGGAATGCAAAGTTGAATGCCACATGAATGGCTCTGGGCAGGTGACTGATTTATTAACCCTTGGGAAAAAGGAGCATCTCTGGTCTTTGAGAACTTGTTTTTGTAACACGTATATATCCATCATAGGAAAAACACTTTCTGTTCAAAATGAGAGAGACTTATCCTCTCAATAAATATTATCCTTGAATTTTGTTTTTGACAGTAGACTATGGAATCACCTCATGCACATGGAAATAAGAGCCACAATATTCTAGTTGTTTAGACACAGGAACATAAAAAGACTTGTACCTGAGTTCTGGCACCAGTGGTTAATAATTTGTAAGCATTACAACCCTGCAATATATACATGACTACAGATCCAATTTTAGTCTGCAGAGAACCGATCATGATGATAGTTTTGTTAGAGAAATATAGAAAGAGTGTGATAAAACTGCTCCAAGGTACACCAGTGAACAGCTTCAGATCATATTTGTGCATTTGGTTTATTCTTTCATAAATGCTTAACATGGATTAAAATTCTGCCGAATGCTGTATGAGAGAAATGTTCATACTTTTATGAATTAATTTTAATTGTGCCTGCCTAACATCTATTGCTACCAGTCCTTCACATGCAAAATTCACAGTATTTTTGACAGTGGCAGCTCACCCTGTGTTTTTCTTGCCTGGAAAATTCCATGGACAGTGGAGCCTGGCAGGCCACAGACCATGGGGTTGCAAAGAGTTGGACACGACTGAGCCCACACACACGCATTAATCAGATACTATTATATGTCAGATTATTTTAAATTTAGGAGCTTTTTTAAACCTGTCTTACCATCTGAGCCATATTTTCACCTTGTAATTCAATCAAAAGCCTGGAAAATAGCATTAATACTTTTAAGTGGCAGGAATAAAATGAGTAAGATGTGTTTGTTGATTATGACATACAGTAATCTTATTCCATACTTCAGTGATAATCAACTTGCATATTCCTAAAAAGTAAGAATAATTTGATTTTTTGTCCCATCAGATAAAGTCTTTTAGTTTTCTAATTCTCAGGGAAATGTTTGGTGCTGTTTACTTTGTCAAGATACAATACAAAAAGAGGTCCTATGTTCTCAAAACATTCAAAATATAAATCTAGAACACAATTTGTTTACTTGAACTCAGAGGAATAAAAATAAGATAAATGAGATGCCAATTGTGTTTTGCATGCAAATACACAATTATGAGAACTAGAGTTAGGTGATTCATCAATCTAATTGTTCTTCTCTGAGGGGAAAATGAGTAATTTGTCAACTCAAATATGAGGTAATTCTTTTATTTAAAAAACTTAACTAAAACTTTACCAAACATTTGTATATGTAAGTTACAATTTAAATATTCCTCTTTACCTGGTAGTTCTAGTATCACTTAAGAGATGTTTTAAAAATTCCAAAAGTATTATTTAATTCCTGTTAAGGTTGTAGTGTACATTAATACAAAGAACACTGAGACACTGTTTGAATAAATAAATTTTTGAATAAATACAAAAATAAAAAAGGGATATATGTATATTTTATCTTCCTGATTAAAGGTGGAAACTTTTATTTCTCTTTTGTGTTCTTCTCACCTATACAATATGATGAGTGTATTTAGAACTCAGTTTATAAGAATGAATTCAGTTGCAGCTTTGGGGATTGAGAATAATGTGAATTTATAATTTAAGAAAATCACATAGAATTTAACTGTTTGTGCTCACAAGGAAATGATGTAAGTCCTAGAAGCCCTGTTAGCACATCATCTCTAATTTACATGTTTATACATTTTATAAAAAAGCAGAAAATTGCCCTTTAATCATACACTGTATTACTTCATGCCGTATGTGTTTCCTGAATGAGTACACACAGCTTTGCCTTAAGGCCTCAGTTCTTATGCAGTGGGTTATATATTATTTACTATCTGTAGCAAAATTGGAAAAAGCACATACTTCCTATGTGTGTCACTGAGTTTAGGGCTTAATATAATCGTCACTAAAAACATATAATGTTATTAAAAATACTTCACCTTTAATTTCTAACATTGCAACATATGTAAAATAAGCACTTTAAAAAAGTAATCTCATTTAATGTTAATAACTGCTTATAATAACAATTCTTTTTCTGTAGTATTCTTCCTGAAAAAGGAAACCAACATTGGTGTTTGAATCAAGGGCAGATCACAAGTGTTCTGACTAAAACTGCTCTCTATGATAGCTAACTGGTCTCTGTCTTTGTACTGAGTACCTGGCTTATCCGCACTATTGGATTTGGTCACATATTGGAGAAGCATGGCTGAGTGCAGAGTGCATGCGCTTTTCAGTCAGGGAACATGGAGTTGCCTCTCTCTGGATGATGTCATTTCACCCCTCTGAGCATGGATTTTCTCAGCTGTGAAGTAAAAGTGTTGGACTAAATGAGTTCAGAATATTTTGAGTCTGTGTTTAATGGCTTGACTTTTAGGCCAGTTTGTTCAATTATGCATTGCCAGAACTCATTTAACCTTTCTAAACCAAACCTACTTGTCTGTAACTGGCCAGCCCCTGCAGAGTGAGAGTGTAAATGAGATGAATGAGATGTTGTGGACAAAAAATAAACAACCAACTATAATGCATTGTAGTTAAAATATTTTGCAAAGCAGGAGCCTACATTTTCCCTGAGTTGTGTTAGATTAGTGATTATAGAAGGTCTCTTCTGTATTTGTTTATATTTTAATGATGTTTAACAAGTGAATTTCAAACACAAAAAAGAAAGAAGGTGAAGTTGCTGAGTCGTGTCCAACTCTTTGCGACCCCATGGACTGTGTGTAGCCTACCAGGCTGCTCTGTCCATGGGATTTTCCAGGCAAGAGTACTGGAGTGGGTTGCCATTTCCTTCTCCAGGGAATCTTCCCAACCCAGGGATCGAACCCGAGTCTCCCATATTGTAGGCAGACACTTTACCATTTGAGCCACCAGGGAAGTCTGAATACAATCTATTTATATAAATAAAATAAAGTCATACTGCTGCTATTCTACATTGGTTTCCCCAATGTGGTTCCAGTGATTATTACATACATGTTAAATTTGGAACCCTTATGGCAGAAAGTGAAGAAGAATTAAAGAGCCTCTTGATTAAAGTGAAAGAGGAGAGTGAAAAAATTGGCTTAAAGCTCAGCATTGAGAAAACAAAGATCATGGCATCTGGTCCTATCACTTCATGGCAGATAGATGGAGAAGCAGTGGCTGACTTTATTTTGGGGGGGGTTCCAAAATCACTGCAGATGGTGACTGCAGCCATGAAATAAAAAGATACCTATCCTTGGAAGGAAAGTTATGACCAACCTAGACAGGATATTAAAAAACAGAGACATTACTTTGCCAACAAAGGTCCATCTAGTCAAAGCTATGGTTTTTCCAGTGGTCATGTATGGATGTGAGAGTTGGACTATAAAGAAAGCTGAGTGCCGAAGAATTGATGCTTTTGAACTGTGGTGTTGGAGAAGACTCTTGAGAGTCCCTTGGACAGCAAAGGAGATCCAACCAGTCCATCCTAAAGGAGATCAGTCCTGGGTGTTCGTTGGAAGGACTGATGTTGAAGCTGTTCACCTGATGTGAAGAGTTGACTCATTGGAAAAGACCCTGATGCTGGGAAAGATTGAGGGCAGGAGAAGGGGATGACAGAGGATGAGATGGTTGGATGGCATCACCGACTCGATGGACATGAGTTTGAGTAAACTCCGGGAGTTGGTGATGGACATGGAGGCCTGTTGTGCTGCGGTTCATGGGGTCATAAAGAGTTGGACACGACCGAGCGAGTGAACTGGACTGAAAATTGGAGAGAAATAATTTTGGGAAACACTGGAGAAAACAGTTAGCAGTCTTCCTTTTAAACTGAGGAGAGTCTAGAGCTATATTGTGTTAGTGGCATAGTTGCTGTCTTTCCTTGTGGTTTTTTGATGTAAAACCCGTGGAGAGTAGTACTGGGTGTTCTGTGGAACACAGATTTGAGGTGCCCCAGGCTAACTGAAACTGTTGCCGCTCACTCAGCGCCTCTTCTTCTTACGACTTGCTTTTTGCTTTTGGATTAGAGGTGTTTAGAGAGATTACAAGGACTCAGCATCCCATATCCAAATCCTCTTCTTTTATCCTCATTTTCTGTAAGTTCCTTTGTTGCTGTTGTTTAGTGACTAAGTTGTGTCTGACCCTTTTGAGACCCCACAGACTGTAGTCTGTCAGCCTCCTCTGTCTGTGTAATTTCCAGGCAAGTATACTAGAGTGGGTTGCCATTTCCTACTCCAGGGGATCTTCCTGACCGAGGCATTGAACCAGCATCTCTTGCATCTCCTTCATTGGCAGGCAGATTCTTTACCAGTTGCTCCACCTGGGAAGCCCATCTTCCCTGGGGCAAGGCCAACAAAAGGACTCTGTTCATATGAAGTTTTTTGGTACCGAGTTCTGATAGAACTTCCAGATGGGGGCAAGTCCAAGTAGTTTACAATTGTGAAAATAGGCTTAGGCATCTTCTTGGCCCTTTTCCATTTTACTCAAAGGCAAGGAAGTCCATCAAAGGGAAAGGGACCAGAGAGGGCTTCCTCAAGCTAACTTTCCATGCCAACAATTTCTAGAATGAGACCATTTCCAGAGGAGGAACAACCTAAAGCTCATCTGACTTTGACAACTTCATGATAAGCACTAAGGCTTAGTTTCAGCTTTAAGGCCTTGTATTTCAACTTATTTTAGTTATTTCCAGTGTAAAACAGACTCATTCTATAAACATTCAATCAAATCAAAATTTATTTTTTGCTGGAGCTTACCAGGAGCTCAAAGTTCCCTTTCCCACAAGATCAGCTGAAATGGGAAGGTAGGTCTACAGAGGGGTAAGGGATGATGGATGCGGGTGGGAATATCCTTGTTCTTGAGGGGGTGTGAGTTTCATTCCACACAGCCAGTAATGTCCTGGTGACTTTCCAATGTGGTCTAAATGGGCTGGACTGGTCACCACCTCATCTCAGGGGTCTGGGACAAGCATGCTGCCCTGTCATTGCCTTCACATCTTCACTAGCCAACCCCTTGCCAACACTTCTTTTCAAGGCCTGATCTGGACCCATGGGAAACCTAGGAGCCTTCCCACGTCAGCCTTAACTCTTAGGAGTCAGGGTGCGTGCGGGCGATGGAAACTGAACTCTCCAATGCAATATGGTAGTCCCCAGGTCCGAGAGGTTGTGGGCTCATACCCTGTTGGCACCAGGAAAGCTCAGCAGGCCCTGATTCTCAGGCTGCATCCTGTCAGGGAACAAGATGCCAGTCTCTCTGCTGACAGATATCTCTAACCTCATGAAGTACCACCCACCTCCACAGACGGAGGGTTCATGGGAAAAGACTAACCCTAGTGTTCCACTTCATGTCTGTTCCCCTGAAAATCCCTTCTTCTTTCTTTTTATACCTTACTGATGGAAGAACAATGAAACAGTCTGGTATTTGAACTTTTATGATTTAGTTTGATTGTCTCAACAGTGAGTCCTGGTACCTACTTGGATGTGGGATAGAAAAGGGGCCAGCTATTATTTTGGATCACAGTGCCCTCAATTTGTGCTTCATTTTCAACCATTCTATGTTGGAGATGTTCTTTCAACAGTAGGGTTGGATAAAAATTGATTCAAATCATTCTTGAGGGCATGTTGGAAATCTATATTAAAAGCATTGATATTATGCATATTCTTCAAATCAGCAGCTTCACTTCAAAGAACTTAAATGATCATAAAAATTTAAGTATAAGGATGCTCACTTCAGCACTGATTATCATATGAAGTTTTTAAAATATGCTAGAAGTTTGACAGTAGGGACTTAGTTAAAGGCATTCTGGTTGATCCTTAGAGCTGTTATGCCTGAGCAGTCATCAAAATGTTGGTGTGGAAGAATAACTGATGGGGAGGAAGGATGCTTTTGCTGCAATAAGTGAAAAGAACAGATTATAAAAAAATATGGACAGTTTGCATAGTATAATCCACCTTTATTAAAAAAACAACTGTGTGTGTTATGCATGTGTACTAAGACCTGCAGTGATCGTACCAGACCCTCAGTTGCTCTCAGTGATGCACTCTGCATTTCCAGCTGGACAGTTCGTTGCTTTGGGGACTCTCATTCACTGCGGGATGTTTCTCAGCCTTGGGCCTTACTTGTTAATTGTCAGTAGTGCTCACCAGGCATCATACCAATCAGAAAAAGCCTTTCTTGAGGAAACACTGAGACTGGGTGATTTTTTCCGGGTCACAGATTACAGTCATTTTATTGTCTCCCTTTGTTTACTTACACTTTCTTCAATTTCCTCTAATAAGTATGTATTGCATTCATAACAAAGGAATAATAAATGATACTTGTAATATCATACACTATTCAACATTTGACTAAGCATTCTTCTGCTTTAACCATAATTAGAACTTAAAGAGACTAATTTCCTTCTTAGTGCCCTAGTTCCCACTTTTATTTGTTCAACTGACTGAAAAACAAAAGTCATCGTAGCTTTCTAGGGACTGAAAAATACAAGTATAGTATTTCCTATTCAGCAGTTCACCTATCTATTTATTCATCCATTCATTTGATCCATATTTGTTAAAATCATGCCATGAGTAAAATACTGTGCCAGCATCATCAGAAATATGGGGATATCTGAGACCACTTTCTTCTGCTTTCGGCATTGACATCTAGCTGTTAATCATGGTGAGCGTATGTAGGAGTCTGTCTAGTAATAATGTTGCCTGTGTTTGAAGATTTCATCTCCAACTACTCTTTCCTTCAGATTCGAAGTAAGGCTGTCTCTGAGTAAGATATCATAGCACTCATAGTCTCGTATTATTTCTCAAAAAACTCTGGTTATAATACACTTTTTCCATTTATTCCTCTTGATCACAGTTATCAAACAAAATTAAAAAACTATTTCAGCAAGTCTATTTTGCTATCTTAACAATATTGGTTTCCACATCCAAATTTCAAGATAAATTTTAACAAAGATTTTCGAGGAGTAATGGGGTGTTCTACCCAAGTGAATTAAATTATTTATTCTCTATTTTTTGGCAAGTATATCTGCTCATTTAGGGCCTTACTCACAGTTTGACTTTGCCAAATCTTTTTACAAAATGTGATTATAAATATTTTGGGTTCTGAGAAAGATGTCATCTTCTTATACTCATGTATTCTCGAAACTTTGCCTTTCTCATTTCAGTATATTGACACATGCTTAGTAGCTTAATCATGTCTGGCTCTTCGTGACCCCATGAACTGTAGCCCATCAGGCTCTTCTGTCCATGAGATTCTCTAGGCAAGAATACTTGAGTGGGTTGCTGTTCCCTTCTCCAGGGGAAGATCCCAACGCAGGGATCAAACCCAGGTCTCCTGCATTGCCAGTGAATTCTTTACCATCTGAGCCACTAGGGAAGTACCAGGATGCCCACAGCATGCCCAAATCCCCAGAGTTACGAATAACCTCTCAATGTTTTTGTTAACCTCCCTTATACAGGAAGTTGCAAAAGTGTCACTTTTTGATAAACTTTTTACTATAGTCAGTTTATTTCTATTGGAATAAGATAACTCCATCTTCAGCGTTCCGTTTATTTTATGAAGAAACAAAAGCTTTGTCCCTGGACTAGGAGGACCTTACATTCTTTAGCCTCTCTATAATCTCTGAATATCATCTCATTAATAGGCACTGCCTTTGGTTAATAGTAACTAACAAATCTGATCATCCCAAATGGCTAGGGTCACATGTCAGTATAAATTAAATTTTTGGACCTAAAAATTTATTGAAATGTAACAAGAATTGAGCCAATATTTTATATTTTTGAAAGTAGAATTTAGTTACATTTGCAAATAGAAATTAGTTTTTCACACTTAAAAATATAGGCAACTATGATTAAAACAAAAAGGCTTTAAGAGGGAAAAAATTTCCCAAAGTGCCTCTTTTTAGATATTGTTTTCATTCTTTATAGAAAGAATGAAATTTCTTCCCTGCTTCACACATTTCTTGTTCTTATTTGAAACTAATTGATGCCTTTATAAAAAGAAACTGTAAAGACTTACTGGAGGGAGGTGCTTATGTTATCATTGATGGTTTTATGTGAATTTATAGTGTGTGTCTGTGCAAAATGCAATTTATGGTTACATTTTCTTTAGAACTCTATTTGCTCTTTTCAGAATTCAACCATTTTATAAATGCATCTCCATAAATCTCTGTCATTGGCATACATTAAATGGCTTTGGCAGTACTTCCTTTAGTATTCTGGAAATTTGAACTTTAACCATGTCCACTACCCATAGAATCAAGCCCCAAGACTTAATCCTGTTATTCAAGATCCTTCCTTTCTCTTCAACCACATGTTCCACAGTTACTTAAGAAAACTGCAGTTGAGGCCGACAAATGTCTTCAAAAGACCTTCCAGTTACTTAACACAGTATGTAAGTTAATTCTACCATAACTTTGAGAAGGCTTTATTGATGCCTGTCTGAATTTTATCCTGGCTAAAAAGCCCAGTTCAAGCCTTCAGAACTCCAAAAACTTTCCCTTACTGCTGAAATGCATAATAATTTCACCTCACTTAGATCTCTTAGCATTTGCAGATATGTTCTGTGGTGCATATTTGGGGCTTCCCTGTGGCTCAGCGGTAAAGAATCCATCTGCCGTGCAGGGGATGTAGGAGCCACAGATTCTATCCCTGGGTCGGGAAGATCCCCCGGAGAAGGAAATGGCAACCCGCTCCAGGATTCGTGCCTGGAGAGTCCCATGGATAAAATGGGCCTGATGAACTACAGTCCATGGGGTTGCAAAGAGTTGATATGACGGAGTGGCGGAGCACACACCCATACACGTATATATTTGGTTGCTGAGGATAAAACCGTCTTTTCCTTTCACATCCTCCATCCAGTCCTTTAGCTAATCAGTTTACCTGTATTTCAAAATATATGTCTGATCTCACCACGTCTCCCTTCTCCACTGCCAGTACCCTAGGCGAGGCCATCATCATTTCTCACCTGCATTCCTTCCCCTGCCTCTTAAATGATCTCCCTGTTTCCACTCATGCAACCTAGATAGTCTGTTCTCCAGTAGGAGAAATTCTTCTGAAGCAGATCAAATCATCCGTCTCCTGTTCTCCATCACCCAGTGCCTCCTATCACACAGAGAATGAATCCAGGCCCTTGCTGGGGTTAAGGCCCCACGTTGTCTGGTTTTCATTGTTTCATTTCCTGCCCCCTCTGTCCCCTGGTGCACTGTCCTCCAGTTGCACTGGACTCTTTGCTGTCCTTCAGACCTCCCGAGCACATTTCCAGTAGTGAAGAAATACATATAAAATGAGTTTTATGCATTTAAATGTGGACTGTTTCCTTCTTTTGAAGGCAAATGCAAATGGTATGGTCTTTAAAAAGCCAAAACCCAACTCTCAGAATTTTTGATATTAATTTGAAAAAAAGCTGCAAAAATGTACAAAATGGCAAAGATAGTCTCTCCTTCAGATTTCCTTGTGATTTTGATGCCTGTTAGTAATTTGGTATATTTTGGAATATGAGCCTGTTCTAATGAGATTACATCTATCCTTCATTCCTTTCACATAAGTTCTTACTTTTGCACACACTTATTACAACTCTAGTTGATGGTACATGGATACATGAAATTAACTTTCTCCTTAAGAACAAAGCAACCATGTCATTCATAAGATAAATCTTGGCAATTTTCAAAACTTATCACTGTACATTATTCATATGGCAATAAACATTTTCTTAGTAAACCACATAAGTTAGAATGACTGTTGGACAGATGGGCCGAACTGCAGGCATCCAATATTAAGCAGTTGGTGAGCAGAAGATGCCAGAAAGAAGATTGAGACTAGCAAGGCGGGAAGCTTCCGATTGCTCTTGAAAAGGGATGAGCCCTTGCTCCTGACTTGCTGCTGTGTGTCTTCCTTTGAAAGTAATGCCTTCCAAAACAACTTATCATGTTTTATATCCAAACACAAACTCAAGACTTTCATATGGAAATTGGTATATAGATAATAAAATGAAACGTTTAAGCAGATTGAAAAAGGAACTCCCCCCCTGCTTCTGCCTTTGATGCAAGGATGACAGCTCTGAAATGTGTTTCCTCGGCAAGGAATGTGACAGTGTTCAGTCGCAAGCAGATGAGAGGGAAGGAAAGGCTGCACATTGAGGAACAGTGTGTTCGTCACTGCCCGGACTCATCAGCCGTGTGCAGCTCTGAGTGGTACTGGCTGAGACATCAGGCTTCTTCACTTATTTCTTCTGGAATACTTCAGCAATACAGAGGTCGTGAGGAGCAGAGAAAAACATTAAGAGCTAGATAGCTTTTGTGATATGCAGTAGTCATCCCTGAATTTTGATCAAGTGAAACTTGATAACTTATTCATAGGCTGTACTGGTTTATCTAGAATATTCTAACTGCAAGGTGTATCTTTGAGTGTGATAGATTTTCTTTACAGTAAACAATTCATTGAAAACAAGGGATAAATTCTGCCTACTGTAATGTCTGATCTGGTTAAAACCATTTTAGTTTAACATGTCCTCTCCTTTGTAGAAGAGAATTAATTGATATCCTACCTATAGAAAACTATGTGTTAAGGGCCACTAGCTTCACAATCAAGGCAAATTTTGCATATATTTTCTTTCTTGATCCAAAATATATTTCTCAGATCGAGATGCCAGGGTCAATTGTGTGAGCAAGATAACTTGAGGGACACAGTCCTTTTCACTTTCTGTGTTAGGACCCCTTTTAATTGGTAGAGTAAAATTTGAGGGGCCCGAGAGCAGATGCTTGTATCCCTCTCTACACTTGCCTCACAAAGCCAACCACAATGATGCTGATCATCTGTACTATTTCATGCCTAGACAAATTCGGATATTTGCTTAGAATTCATGCTCTCTACTGCATTAAAATTTTTGGGAAAATTGGTTATGTGAATCAGGGTGCCAAATTTTGTTTTGTTTATTCTTTGTAACATTTTGTGGAATTATTTCAGCCTAAAATGTTCACTTAGTTGTTGTCTACCCAGACTTTGAACTCAAATCATCCAAACACATAGAAAGAGATGGCTTTTACTTCCCCCAAGGTTAATTCTTTTAAAGTTCATTTCTTAAATTTGGTAAAATAGGCTTTTGAAAGTGTTTATGTAATATTTTTGTGAATTTTCTTTTTTCCTTGGCTGATATTAACTTTTCTAAGGTGCATCGTTCCTGAGAATACCACTGTTGGGTTTCATTCAGGCACATTTCACACTATTTGATAGAGTCAGTTCTTTTCAGAACCAATTATTGTCTGGATATTAAAACCTGCCATCTTTTATCTGCTCATTTCAGATCCTCTAGGTGATATATGTTAGACACAGTTTGCATTCTTTGTTTTCATTCCTTTTAAACATTGTATTTTCAGTGAAGGCTGAAGGGAATTCCCTAGATAGCAACCAGTAGTGACTCTAATGGGCAAAACTGTTTAAAAAGGAACCTCATAGACAAATAGAGAACATAAATAGCTCACACAAATTATATGAGGTCCTGTTTACATTCCTACCTATTTTCACATCTGATATTCAATTAGTATTTAATGAATTTTTGTCCAGTGCTATATGCGCTGGTAACTTGTAGGATACAAGAATGAATAAAAATGTTCTTTGATCTTAGGAAAATAAAGAATATCCAACCCAACTCTGTGTAACAGCTATTCCAACAAATTTCAGTAAAGCTAAAGGAATAGTTTTCCCAGATCTATTTTAGACTCTAGGTGCTTAGTTCAATGTCTTTTTTTCTCCTTATCAAACTGGAATCATTCCAAGCCTCTTAACTTCTGGGCAACCATGAAAATGAGATAGAGAGGATACTAAATCTGCCACAAATTTATCTTGATATTCTGTTCGGTCTTGATTGGTACTGAAGGTCACAAACAAAGTGTAGCTGTTTTGTGTGGATTTTTTTCCCTTTCTTTTTTTTTTCTTTCTTGGTTGATAAGAGGAAAAATAAAACAGCAATATGAGCCTGGAGCCAATATCTAATTATTTAAAAAAATTTTTGTCTTATGTTGGAGTTGATTAACAATGTTGTGTTAACTTCAAGTACACAACAAAGTGATTCATTTATGCATATACATGTACATATATCTATTTCAAATTCTTTTTCCACTTAAGTTATTACAGAGTATTGAAGAGTTCCCTGTGCTATACAGTAGGTCCTTGTTGGTTATTTGTTTTAACATAGTAGTGTGTACATGTCAATCTCGAACCCTGGTCTGTCTCTCCTGTCATGCTTCTCCACCCCCTGGTAACTGTAAATTCATTCTCCAAGTCTGAGAGTCTGTTTCTGTTTTGTAAGTAAGTTCATTTTTGTCATTTTTAAGACTCTATGTAAGCAACATCACATAATCAATATCATGTGATGTTTGTATTTCTCGGTCTTACTTATTTCACTTAATGTGACAACCTCCAGATCCACCCATGTTGCTGAAAATGGCATTATTTTATTGTTTTTAATGGCTAAGTAATATTCCATGGTATATATGTACCATGTCTTCTTTATCCATTCATCATCTGTGAATGGACATTTAGACTGATTCCATATCTTAGTTATTGTAAGCATTTCTGTAGTGAACATTGGGGTGCATGTATCCTTTTAAACCATGTTTTTCTCTGGATATATGACCAGGAGTAGGATTGCTGGATCATATAGTGCTTCTGTTTTTAGTTTCTTAAGGAACTTCCATATTGTTGTCCATAGTGTTTGTACCAATTTACATTCCCACCAGTAGTGTAGGAGGGTTTCCTTTTCTCCAGACCCTTTCCAACATTTATTGCTTGTACACTTTTTGATGATCTTCATTCTGACTGGTGTAAGGTGATAGCTCACTGTAGTTTCGATTTGCATTTCTGTAATGATTAGTGATGTTGAGTATCTTTTCATGTGCTTACTAGTCATCTGTGTATCTTACTTAGGTTTTCTGTCCATTTTTGTTTAGGGTCTTCTTTCTTTTTGATATTGCCCTGTATGAGCTGTTTGTAAATTTTGGAGACTAATCCCTTGTTCTCATTGTTTGCAAATGTTTTTATCCCATTCTGCCAGTTTTTTTGGTTTTATGGTTTCCTTGGCTATGCAAATCTTTTGTGTTCGATTAGGTCCCATTTGTTTGTTTTTATTTCCATTACTCTAGGAGATGGATCAAGAAAGATATTGCTGTGATTGATGTCAAAGGGTGTTCTGCCTGTGTTTTTCTCTAAGAGTTTTCTAGTATCCAGTCTTACATTTAGGTCTTTACTCCATTCTGGGGCTTCCCACGTGGCACTAGTCTTAAAGAACCCGCCTGCCAATGCAAGAGACATAAGAGACATGGGTTTGATCCCTGAGCTGGGAAAATCCCGTGGAGGAGGGCATGGCAACCCACTCCAGGAGTCTTGCCTGGAAACTCTCATGGAGGAGGCTGGCAGGCTGTAGTCCGTAGGGTCACAAAGAGTTGAACACGACTGAAGTGACTTAGCACACAGCTGTTACAATCCATTTTGAGTTTATTTTTGTGTCTAGTGTTAAAGGATTTTCTAATTTCATTTTTTCTATATGTAGCTGTCCAGTTTTCCCAGTATCATTTACTAAAGAAACCAAATAAAACTAATTCTTGAATAAAGAGGAATCTTGCCCTTAAGGACCCCATGTGAAATGTTCCCACATTTTGCTGCTGTTAGCAAGAATAATCTACTATATGGAGTATTGTTTGAATTCTAGAAATGGCTGCTGTGGTTAAGGGTATATGATGTAGCCTTCTCCAATTCTCCATGAAAAGTGGAGTTAAACCAAATTCGTTAGCTATGTATCCATGAACAAGTTGCTTCATTATTCAATCACATGATCTGTATAGAGTAAGAATACTAAAATTCTTATCTCAGAGGAGTGGTAACCACCTAAGACCCAGCAATACCACTTCTGGGCATACACACTGAGGAATCCAGATCTGAAAGAGACACGTGCACCCCAGTGTTCATCGCAGCACTGTTTATAATAGCCAGGACATGGAAGCAACCTAGATGCCCATCAGCAGATGAATGGATAAGGAAGCTGTGGTACATATACACCATGGAATATCACTCAGCCGTTAAAAAGAATTCATTTGAATCAGTTCTAATGAGATGGATGAAACTGGAGCCCATTATACAGAGTGAAGTAAGCCAGAAAGATAAAGAACATTACAGTATACTAACACATATATATGGAATTTAGATAGATGGTAGCAATAACCCTATATGCAAAACAGATAAAGAGACACAGAACAGACTTTTGAACTCTGTGGGAGAAGGTGAGGGTGGGATGTTTCGAAAGAACAGCATGTATATTATCTATGGTGAAACAGATCACCAGCCCAGGTGGGATGCATGAGTCAAGTGCTCAGGCCTGGTGGGCTGGGAAGACCCAGAGGAATCAGGTGGAGAGGGAGGTGGGAGGGGGGATCGGGATGGGGAATACGTGTAACTCTATGGCTGATTCATATCAATGTATGACAAAACCCACTGAAAAAAAAAAAAAAAAAAAGAGTGGGCCCAGAGCCTGGCACAAGAGAGTTCCGTAGTTATGTGGTTCTCTCCCATCCTGCTTCAGTGTTCCCGAGGACATGTGTAGTAGTGTGTCTGCAGCACGAATCATTTTGTTCTGTGTTTAGTTGTGAGCTTTCCTGCCATGCAGTGAGCTCTTTGGGCTAAAGACCATCATGGGTACGACCTTACAGGTGGTGCTTTATCTTTCTCAGATTGTTCGCACAGTATCAGACACACAGATAGTTATATTTAAGTGTTTGTTTTTATTACAACAGCTTCACAGTAAGATGGCTGGAGAAAAAGAATGTATTTTCCATTTCACAAAATCAGTTTTGAAATTTTTAGAAATCAAGTGAACCAACTTTACCTGATTATTGAGCGGCTCAGATGGAACAAACTGAAGCTCAGTGATGCCAGGCTAAGTGCTTGCCCCACATTGTAGAGATCACTGCGTGTCCCAGGAGTCTCACATCTCGAGTCACATGATTCTCATCTGTGAATCTGTGTGTATCAGAAAAAGTGTCCTGCTACTCAAACTTGCTAGCTATTAATAGGTATAGACAGCCATTAGTGCTCAAATCTTCACCAAATGGAACACTGATATCAGTGCACGAATAGACACGGAAAGGTTTATAGCCTATGTGTGTCCTTAAGTCAACCTTCTTCACTCCTTAGTTAAACAGTTTGGCTGTTAGAAAATTCTTTTATTTAGCCACCCTTTTTATAATTTCAATACATTTCCTCATCACTATAATAGAAGTCAAATACCTTGTGATTATACAGTGGAAGTGACAAGTAGATTCAAGGGATTAGATCTGATAGAGTGCCTGAGGAACAAGGGACAGAATAACTTTGTGCAGGAGGCAGTGAACAAAACCATCCTCAAGAAAAAGAAATGGAAAAAGGCAAAATGGTTGTCTGAGGAGGCCTTGCAAATAGCTGAGAAAAGAAGAGAAGAGAAAGGCAAAGGAATCAAATGAAGATATACCCATGTGAATGCAGAGTTCCAAATAATAGCAAGGAGAGATAAGAAACACCTCTTAAGTGAACATTGCAAAGGAATAGAGGAAAACAATAGGATGGGAAAGATTAGAGATCTGTTTAAGAAAATTAGAGATACCAAGGGCACACTTCATGCAAAGATGGGCACAATAAAGGACAGAAATGGTATGGACCTTACAGAAGCAGAAGATATTAAGAAGTGGCAAGAATATACAGAGGAACTATAAAAAAAGGATCTTCGTGACCCAGATAACCACAATAGTGTGGTCACTCACCTAGAACCAGACATCCTGGAATGTGAAGTCAAGTAGGCCTTAGGAAGCATCACTACGAACAAAGCTAGTGGAGGTGATGGGATTCCAGGTGAGCTGTTTCAAATCCTGAAAGATGATGCTGTTAAAGTGCTGCATTCAGTACACCAGCAAATTTGGGAAACTCAGCAGTGGCCACAGGACTGGAAAAGGTCAGTTTTTATTCCAATTTCAAAAATGGCAGTGCCAAAGAGCGTTCAAACTACCACTCAATTGTACTCATTCCACATGCTAGCAAGGTAATGCTCAAAATCCTCCAAGCTAGCCTTCAGCAATATGTGAACCAAGAGCTTGCAAATATACAAACTGGATTCTGAAAAGGCAGACGAACCAGAGATCAAATTGCCAACATCTGTCAGATCATAGAAAAAGCAAGAGAATTCCAGAAAAACATCTATTGCTTCATTGGCTATGTTAAAGTCTTTGACTGTGTGGACCACAACAAACTGTGGAAAATTCTTAGAAATGGGGATACCAGACCACCTTACCTGCCTCCTAAGAAACCTGTATGCAGGTCAAGAAGCAATAGTTAGTACCAGACATGGAACAATGAACTGGTTCAAAATTGGGAAAGGAGTACGTCAAGGCTGTATATTGTCATCCTGCTTATTTAACTTACATGCAGAGTACCTCATGTGAAATGCCAGGCTGGATGATGCATAAGCTGGAATCAAGATTGCTGGGAGAACTTTCAACACCTTCATTTATGCAGATTATACCACTCTAATGGAAGAAAGCAAAGAGGAACTAAAGAGTCTCTTGATGAAGGTGAAAGAGGAGAGTGAAAAAGCTGGCTTAAAACTCAGCATTCAAAAAACAAAGATCATGGCATCCGGTCCCATCACTTCATGGTAAATAGATGGGGAAACAATGAAAACAGCGACAGACTTTATTTTCTTTGGCTCCAAAATCATTGCAGACAATGACTGCAGCTATAAAATTAAAAGATGCTTGCTCCTTGGAAGAAAACCTATGACATAAATAGTATATTAAAAGGCATAGACATCATTTGCCAGCAAAGTTCTGTATAGTCAAAGCTATGGTTTCTCCAGCAGTCATGTATGAATGTGTGAGTTGGACCATAAAGGAGACTGAGTGCCAAATAACTGATGCTTTTGAACTTTGGTATTGGATAAGACTCCTGAGAGTCCCTTGGACTGCAGGGAGCGCAAACCAGTCAGTCCCAAAGGAAATCAACCCTGAATAGTCATTGGAAGGACATATGCTGAAGCTGAAGCCCCAGTAGTTTGGCCACCTGATACGAAGAGCCAACTCATTGGAAAAGACCCTGATGCTGGGGAAGATTGAAGGCAGGAGGAGAAGGGGGTGAGAGAGGGCAAGATGATTGGATGGCATCACTGATTCAGTGGACCTGCATTTGAGCTCGTTCCAGGAAATGGTGAAGGAAAGGGAAGCCTGGCATGCTGCAGTCCAAGGGGTCACAGAGTCAGACATGACAGTGACTGAATCACAACAATAATAGAAAAGCAGAACATTTGGTCCTCTGATATTGCCTTGGTAAATGTCTATTTACCAACACACAAAATAGCTATCAAACTATAAAGCCCACTACACACCGATTAGAATGACTGAAATCCAAAGCATTCACAGCACCTAATGCTGGCAAATATGTGAAGCAATAACAACCACCAGTTGTTACTGGTATGAATCCAATGTGATGCAGCCACTTTGGAAGACAGTTTGGCTATTTCTTTCAAAGTTAAATATATGCTTCTCGTATGTTCCAGCAATCTTATCCTCAGCAATTACCCAGTGGAGTTGAAAATATATTCTCCAGGGAATCCTCAGCATAGATGTTTCTAGAAGTTTTATAGATAAGTGCCAAAACATGGGAAAAACTAAAACATCATTCAATAGGCAAGTGGATAAATAAACTCTGGTACATTCAGACAATGAAAGATTATATGGTGAGAAAAAGAGCTAGACAAAACACATGGCCGATCCTTAAATGCATATTTCAAAGTGAAATGGGCCAGTCTGAAAAGCCTACATCCTATGTAGTTCAAACTATATGGCATTCTGGAAAAGACAAAGTTACGGAAACAGTAAAATGCTTGGTGGTTGTCAGAGGTTGGTGTTAGGACAGAGGGATGAGTGAATAGATAAGAGAAGAGAGGATGTTCAGCCCAGTAGAACTATTCTTAATGATACTGTAGTGATGGATACATGGCATTATATATTTATTAGAACTCACAGAACTGTACATCACAACGAGTAAACCCTAAGGTAAACTCTGGACTTTAGTATCACATTATTATCACAAAACAAGAGTAGGGTAGAGAGAGTTTCTGAAAGGTAAAAGGAAGAAACCAGTATATCCACAAAAGAAACCAGTAAAAATAGAAGGCATGGGAAGAAATAACTGAAAATATAAAAGTCTCAAAAATATGTTTGGTAACATTTTATGCAGTTTATTAAAATTCAACCTCAAGTGTGGTTTGGCAGGCCACGTTTGTCTTTAGAGAAATCCTTGTGAGATTTATACAAGGATTTATTGATAAAGAGAACATATAATACTAAGATTACATGCAGTCATGTTATGCAAGACAGGGACAAGGATATAATAGAAAAAGGATTTTGTGACTACACAGCCAATCCTCTCTTGCTTTCATTTCTGTACTTTTAAAGGTTATCGTGTACATAGAAATATTGCCACATAAGATAGTAAACTTGACATTTATGCACTGTATGTTTGCACATACCAATACGTATGGCCTTTCTACCTAGCTGATATTTGAGTCTTTTATTCTTCTTTAGTTTATTCTCTAGAGCATTCTCTACAAAATCTTTCTCACATTTTCACAATGTAGGCCTTTATTTTAATCTACCTTATAGATTTCTGATTTACTCTCCGTAACTTTTGTTTGTTTTCCCTCAGCAGTGTCAGATAGTCTCATTACTATTGCTTTGCATGTTTCTAGCAGAATGTCTTTCCTAATAAACACTCTCATATGTCTTTGTCCACTGCAAATATTTAGTTAGATATCACAGTCACTTTGATTTCATTAAGTCTAGAGTTACACTTAGTCCTTCCCACAAACAAGGAATAAATCCCTCCATTCATTTATCACCATTGACACCAGTGTTTCCCCTTTGATCCACAGTGAAAACCTTTGGTGTATTCATGATACCCTCTTTCCGCATTTAGTCATAAAATCATTCTAGGATCCTTATCTTTTCCATTATTTCTCCCATCACTTCCATTTGATTTGGGTAAGACTCTCATTAGCTTAGGTCTTCATCAACACACTAGGCTCTCAGCTCATCAGCCTGTGGCTTTCCTTTCCCTCCCAGTAAAGTTTTAGCTGCCATTTATACATTTAACACATCATATCCCATTCAAACATTCAAACATTTAACTGGCTCCTCATTTATTAGAAAAAATGTTTATATCATTAGTCTGTTGTTTTAGTGTTTACATTTTTTGTTCCAATGTTATATCTTTCTTCCTTTGCTTATTCATATGCTTAAGACCTGGCTAAACTTTGAACACCCTTCAGATTCAATTTCTAGCTTATGAAGTCTGTAATGCTGGCTCATCTATTGTCACTGGAATATATCTGGCTTTTTCTACCTCTATGTATGTGTATATATTTTATACCTAAATCCTCTTCCTAAATCTCACATACTTAAGACACACACTTTTGCCCAATATCTCAAAAATCCCTGCCATAAATTCTTAAAAACCTGCTCTTACAAACACTGCTGAACTTCTCAGAGATGGCTGCATGCTGTCAATTGTCTTTTCAGTACAAAATCTCCTTTCACAAATTCATTGTAAGTACTTTAGTGGTGCACTGTGATTTTTTTCCTGTTGCTTTACTTAGTAGCTAATACAATTTTTATGTATGATAGGTACTTAATAAATGCTTCAGGTTGGTTTCTACACCTGCATCATCCATTATGATAGACCCTAAACTCATGCTGCTATTAAGCGCCTAACTTGAGATGCAAGTGTTAAATGCACACTTGATGTCAAAGATTTAGTATGGAAAAAATCCATAAAGTTTCTCAAGAGTGTTTGTGTAGATTACATGTTAAAGCTGTAATATTTTGAATGATACCTTAAATAAAGTATAAAATTCATTTGTTTCCTTTTAGATTTTAATGTGGCAATTAGATTTTAAATTACATATGTGACCCACAAAAAAATTTGTTTTGGACAGTACTGCCAAAAATTTGTTTTGGCAGTACTCATGCGCATTAATGAGTATTTAATGTGTGTGCACGCAATATGATTAAATAAAATATTAATGTTGCTTGATGCTATATTATTTTTAAACTTTTCCCTTATGTGTAGGTGTTTAAATGCAGGTTAATTATAGGTTTTCATCTTTAGACTAACTTGTAAGGCTACAAAGAAGGACCCAATTTACCTGAATACTTCTCAAGAAATTTGTTAACTCACAGAATTCCAAGCATTTCTGTCCACCTTCATATTCCTTAAAATTTTCTGTCTTATGAAAATTTTCCTTAAAATGAATATGTAGTATTCAAATGCATCCTTGTTTCCTGTGATTACCTTTTCATGGCACTGAGATTTCTGGGAGCATTTTGGGTTGCATGTTGCATGTTGGACAGTTTGATTGCACATATCAAGTGCTCATTATTCTTCTAATTGTTCAGATCCCTGGGGTTTTTGAATTTGTGTCCCAGTTTTTACTGTTTTTAGCCTAAATGTTAACATGAAACATTATGGAATCTCTAAATGGCTCAATAAAAATAGGTCTCCTTCCATAAGGAGTGATTCAGCGCAGAGCTTGGATCTGGAGCCAGAAACCTGTGCCGCCTGCTGGTGCAGTGTTACATACATGCTGTACTTCTGGTTCTTCATCTGAAAAGGGATAATAATGGTAAATTCCAGAGTGTTGCTATGAGGATTCAATGAGATTAAGCATATAGAATATAAATGGTACATAGTAAAAATGCTATGGTATTACATCAAAACATGTTAGGTACTGCTCTTGGTATCTTGGTCCTTTAAAAATCTTAAACTTTCTTTTCTATCAATAAAGCTGAGTTAATATTTCAGATAAACAATAGAAATTACCAAGTGTGTCATGGTAAAATACTTGTATGCAGAATATTTAAATGACTCTCCAACTCAATAAAAAAAACTAATGGGCAAAATAAGATATATAACATTCAGCTTCATTGGTCAATAGGGAGATGTAAGATAAAAAGCCACAGTGAAATACCAGTACATATCCATTGTAACACCTGGAATGAAAAGAACATTATTATTAATAGTAAGGTGGTATAAGATATGGAACAACTAGAATTTTTATATACTTTTGGTGAGATTGTAAAATGCTATAGTAACTTTAGAAAAGCAGTTTCCTATAAAATTGAAAACATACTGAATTCATGACCAGTAGTTTCTCTGCTACATATTTAACTAAGATCAATGAAAAGAGATGTCCATATAAAGAATTACACAGAACCATTCGTGGCAGCTTCACTATTAATAGCTCCAACTGGTAACAACTCAATTGCTAGTCAACCGTTTTGATAGAATACTACTTAGCACTAAAAATGCAATTAACTTCTGACAACTTCAGCAAAATCGATAAGTCCCCAGATTGTCATGCTGAGTGAAAGAAGCCATGCACAAATGAATATACACTGTAATCATAGAAAACGCAAATCTCATCTCCATTGACAAAAAGTTGATCAGTTGTTGTTGGAAGCAGAGTATCAATTCAGGAGCATCAGGAAGTCATCCAGGAAGCAGAGACCAAGATGGGGTAAGAATTACAAGATATTTATTGAGGGCAATACCCGTGAAGGGAGAATGGGAGCCAAGTGAGGCTCAGAAAGCTTTGAGACCACTATGCAGGTTTGTGACCCACTTAAGAAGAGGTTGAAGGGAGAACTGGGCAGGAAGAGCCTGAGGCTGCAGTGCCGCTCAGGGGGTGTCTGAGCTTCCAACAGAGAGCTCTGGTACAAAGATTGCTGGTTGAGGAGTCATACACTGGGCAGAAATGTCCAGGTCCTGGTTTCATTGCTGTTCTCAGTCATTGTCTGGAGCCTGACCTGAGTTCTTACACTGCGGTGGATCTTGTGGCTGCTGCAGTGGGAGACTGATAACACATCTTTCCCTGAACAAACTTTTGAATAGAGACTGACCTTCATGGCTACCACACTGGACTGTTAGGGAGAGGGAATTAGCTAGAAAAAGACATAAACAAAATTTGGGGAAGTAATATATGATTTCTTGATTGTGGTGGTTGTTATATGGGATCATTAGTACATTGAAAGTCTAGAAATGTACATTTAAATATGTGTAAATTGAAGATGAACTAAAAAGCCTCCTGATGAAAGTGAAAGAGGAGAGTGAAAAACTTGGCTTAAAGCTCAACATTCAGAAAACTAAGATCATGGCATCAGGTCCCATCACTTCATGGGAAATAGATGGGGACACAGTGGAAACAGTGTCAGACTTTATTTTTTGGGCTCCAAAATCTCTGCAGATGGTGATTGCAGCCATGAAATTAAAAGACGCTTACTCTTTGGAAGGAAAGTTATGAGCAACCTAGATAGCATATTAAAAAGCAGAAACATTACTTTGCCAACAAAGGTCTGTCTAGTCAAGGCTATGGTTTTTCCAGTAGTCATGTATGGATGTGAGAGTTGGACTGTGAAGAAAGCTGAGTGCTGAAGAATTGATGCTTTTGAACTGTGTTGTTGGAGAAGACTCTTGAGAGTCCCTTGGACTGCAAGGAGATCCAACCAGTCCATCCTAAAGGAGATCAGCCCTGGGTGTTCATTGGAAGGACTGATGCTGAAGCTGAAACTCCAATACTTCGGCCACCTCATGCAAAGAGTTGACTCATTGGAAAAGACCCTGACGCTGTGAGGGATTGGGGGCAGGAGGAGAAGGGGATGACAGAAGATGAGATGGCTGAATGGCATCACCGACTCGATGAACTTGAGTTTCAGTAAACTGCGGGAGCTGGTGATGGACAGGGAGGCCTGGCGTGCTGCGATTCATGGGGTTGCAAAGAGTTGGACACGACTGAGCGACTGAACTGAACTGAACTGAACTAAACCATCTCATCCTCTGCCTCCTGCCTTCAATCTTTCCCAGCATTAGGGTCTTTTCCAGTGAGTCAGCTCTTCACGTCAGGTGGCCAAAATATTAGTGCTTTAGTTTCAGCATCAGTCCTTCCAAGGAATATTCAAGGTTGATTTCATTTAGGATTGACTGGTTTGATCTCCAAATTATACCCCAGTATAGTTGAATTCTAAAGTTACAGACTCTGGTTTATAATAAGAACAATTTGAGACCACCCTCCTCCCCCAAAATTAGGTGCCTTGTGATCAGCATAGCAGTAGTTAACTTGAGGATGATTAAAATATAAGACATTTAGCAAGGGAGGGGAAGGTATACCTTGTTCTAAATTAACAAACTTAAAAATATTCTACTAATAACATACATTTCGAAAGAGTTACAGTATTTTCCCCGTATAAAATATTGCATCTATGAAGGGGTTAGATGATTTGCTCAGGGAAATAAAACCTTAAAGATCTATTGAAGGAGCCTGGAGAGGTAAAATAGAACAGGTCTCTTTGCTGGATGAGGTATTGAACTTTCAGAACACATGGAGTGGAGTTGTGTTGGTGATACAGGGGTCATTTTCTGTCGCTGGCCCTATGAGGGCCTGACCTTCCTCCCCCAGCTGTCCCCTCTCATCCTGCCAGACAGAGTCAGTAATTTCAGTCTTCCTCCACTCTTCCTCTCCCTCACCCACTCGCCACATTGTAGTCAGTCATAGAGTTCTGTGATTTTACTTTCTAGATATCATATTTCTAGAATTCACCTCAAGACCAAAATCTCTTAGGTGGGCAATTGTAGTATCTCCAAATCGTCTCTTTGTTTTTCTTTTCCTTCCACCAGATCTATGCCTCACAACTGTCGAAGTTGTCACCTGCTTAACCCCCATTGGCCGCTCTCCTTCACATTCAGTACACACTCCCAGGCATCGACCTGCATCTGCATGCCCCTCTGCTTCCAATTCAGGCTTTCTTTCCACATCATCTCTTGCTTCTGTTGCCCCACATGTTCACTTCTGGTTGCTTGGTGCTCTCTGGGTGTGATCTGCATATCTTTTCATAAATATTATGGCTTGTGATGAATAGTGACTTTGTTAAATAATTTATTTCCAATATTTGGCAAGGAACTTCCTGGGGGCAAGAGTTGTACCTTTCTCATTTTTAAAAAATTCACAGCTTTCTATAAAGTCCTTAAACAGAGAGGTTCCCTAAATGAAATATATCAGTTGTTATTTAGTGAGTTATTTCTCTTTTGCTTTGTATGTTTTTAAATAAAAATTGTCATGATCTTTTTATTTTGTAAAGTAAATAATACTGAGTTTGACATAAACTTTAGGGAACCTGGAGATACTACTTTTTCTAAAAGTTTTCTTTCTATGTTGTTGTTTACTGTCCGACTCTTTTCGACCCATGGATAGCCTTCCAGGCTCCTCTGTCCATGGGATTTTCCAGGCAAGAATACTGGAGTGGGTTGCCATTTCCTTTTTCAGCTTCTTTCTCTAATCATCCTAATAGTTTTCCATAAGAGAAAAAAATATGAGTTTCAGGAGTTTTTGAATTCACCACCTTTAATAGAGGCAGATATCAAGCTAGATTTTTCTATTGTAGTGTAAATTAGTCTCATTGAAGTCTTCCAAATTGGACCTTTTTTTTTTTTGGTCTGTGATGGGGAGTTATTTCCTCTTGGAATATTAAAGAAGAGAAATTAAAAAAAAAATTTATAGCCTATTCTGGCCAGTATATATTACAGTCAATTTTAAGTGTCATTCCCCCATCAAGATTGAGCAAGATTTACTTATCCTGACTTGTAAGCAGTAGTGGTCACTTCATGTGACGTGAAACAGCTGCTTTTTATATCTGATGATCAAGTAGCTCAGGGTCCTTCTGACACCCTGACAGTAGAAGTAGGAATGTTACGTCTATTGCATGACTTGGTGCTGTTTCTAGTTATAACACTGTATTGCGGTAACAATTGAAGCTATTCCATGGGAGCGTGTGTTAGGGACTTTTTAATGGTTGTGAAGTCCTCTCTTTATAGGCCAAAGAATCCCCAAAGAATAATCATGTGGTGGATGAGGTCTGGACTGTAATGTGATGAGAACTAAAACAACTTTAAGTTTATTATGTGGGAAGTAAATAGAGGAAAAGTTCATTAAAGTGCTTATGAACTTTTATCTCTTTCTTCACAAGTTCTTCACATAGCCAATATAGCGATTTTCATTTTAAGTAAAAAAAATACAAAGTACAGGTCTACCGAGGATAGCAATGTTAGAATCAGGGATGACTTCTCTGTCACTCTCCAAAACACTCAGACAATGGACTTGGCTTTGCTTAAGTGTTTTCTCCAGCTCCACCACAACACTATTAATTCAGATGATTAAAATAGTACCTCACCCGGCTTGTAATAATAACTTGGTGCCTGCTTTCTGTCACCAGAGCCTATTCTTGCTACATTAACATACTGTACCATATTAATCATATACCATAACCTCTAGGTAGATTTTAAGGTTCTTTATATGAGGCTTGTGAACATGTTTGATCAAATGGTCTTTAGGACCTTAAATACTGTGCTGTGGTAGGGATGTGAAATTTGAGGGAAGTGTTCTTGGCTTTCATCAGGTTCTAATAGAGTTAAATAACATATAAAATGTTAAGAACTTTTACAATAAGGAGAATTCAAAGCTTCTCCCCTCCTCACTACTCAGTCACTACTCTGTATCCGATTTTGAGTTTTGAAACTGAATCCATAAGAACACACAACAAAGTCATCATAATACTGGGCACAGCTTTAAGTGGTAGATTCAGTTCAGTTCAGTCACTCAGTTGTGTCTGACTCTTTGTGACCCTATGAACCACAGCACTCCAGGCCCCCGGTCCATCACCATCTCCCGGAGTTTACCCAAACTCATGTCCATTGAGTCGGTGATGCCATCCAACCAGCTCATCTTTTGTTGCCCCCTTCTCCTCCCACCTTCAATCTTTCCCAGCATCAGGGCCTTTTCAAGCGAGTCGGCTCTTCGCATCAGGTGGCTGGAGTATTGGAGTTTCAGCTTCAACGTCAGTCCTTCCAATGAACACTCAGGACTGATTTCCTTTAAGATGGACTGGTTAGATCTCCTTGTAGTCAAAGAGACTCTCAAGAGTCTTCTCCAACACAATAGTTCGAAAGCATCAATTCTTTGGCACTCAGTTTTTTTTTCTTTTTTTTTAAAATTAATTTATTTATTTTAATTGGAGGCTAATTACTTTATAGTCCAACTCTCACATCCATACATGACTACTGGAAAAACCATAACCTTGACTAGATGGACCTTTGCTGGCAAAGTAACATCTCTGCTTTTTAATATGCTATCTAGGTTGGTCATAACTTTCCTTCCAAGGAGTAAACATCTTTTAACTTCATGGCTGCAGTCACCATCTGCAGTGATTTTGGAGCTCCCCAAAATAAAGTTTGCCACTTTGTCCACTGTTTGCCATGAAGTGATGGGACCGGATGCCATGATCTTAAGTTTTCTGAATGCTGAGCTTTAAGCCAAGTTTTTCACTCTCCTCTTTCACTTTCATCAAGAGGCTCTTTAGTTCTTCACTTTCTGCCATAAGGGTAGTGTCATCTGCATATCTTAGGTTATTGATATGTCTCCTGGCAATCTTGATTCCAGCTTGTGCTTCCTCCAGCCCAGCGTTTCTCATGATGTACTCTGCATTTAAGTAAAATAAGCAGGGTGACAATATACATCCTTGATGTACTCCTTTTCCTATTTGGAACCAGTCTGTCGTTCCATATGGTAGAATAAAAGCCCCCTAAAGTTCTTACCTGTACAAGTAGTGTTAATTCAGCAAACATTCTTCAGCTCCTACTTTGTACCAGTTCCTAGGCTGGGAATTAGAGATACAGAGGCAAAGTATATAAGATTCTAATTTAATGGGGTAATTAATATACGAGTAAAGAAATAAACAGGGTAATTTGGATAGGTTCTGTGAAGAAAATAGAACAGAGTTCTGTATTAATTAATAATAATTCTATTTGTTCATACTACATGCCAGGTCTTGTGCTCCAGGTGTTCACAGATATAACCTCAATGTCTCCTGAAAAGCAATCTCTTGGTATTAATACCGCCAGTTTACATATGAGAAAATTAGGCTTTAAAAGTCTATCCTTTCCCAGATAACATGTTACTAAGTGGCAGAGCAAAATTTTGACTCATTCATTCGTAACTGAACTGAGTACTCATTATGTATCAGGCGTTGTTCTAAGACACTAGCACATAACTACAAAAAATAAAAAATGAAAAGCCTTGCCATCAGGGAAATTACATTTCACAGTGGTTAGGCGAACACACACACACGAAAGTATGATAAATAGGATACTGGATCATGATAAGAGCTAAGAATGAATTAAGAGCTAATTAAGCAGGTAGAAAAGACAAAGAAGATTCTCCCCTAAGACCCCCAGAAATCAACACAACCCTACCAACATTTAAATTTTAACTCAGTGAGACCCCTGTCAGGCTTATAGACATTAACCTAATAAGTGTATAGTTTTAAACCTCTGAATGTATGATAATTCATTGCAGCCACAACAGAATAAAACTATATCAAAATACTTATAGAACAATAAATTGTGAATGTGACAAATTATATCTGTGGAATTATGGTAAATGCTAAAGAACTAAATGGATTTAAAGCACTGAGAACAGTATCTGACATAAGTAATAGGTGCTTTAATATCATCATCATTATCAACACTTAGGCACTAAGACAAATGACACACACATAAGGAGGTTTTAAAAAAGATATCCTTGCTGAGGTAGAGGTTGTAATAGAGGATATAAGGATAGATAACAGCTATCAAATTAGGGAAAACTGTGTGTTTTATTGGGTTAAATCTAATTTACATGGCAATGCAAGTTTCTTGGTAGGCTTTTAAGAGGAAAAATGCAAGCTAAAGGATAAATTAGACTCTGATTAGTCTGTGTTTAAGAATAAAGAGATGATGGAAATATCAAGAGAATAGGTTGACATACTTTATATACTGGTGACAATCATTACCAGGAAATTAGCAATGGGAATAAATAAATAATGATGGTGTTAATATTGAATGGTGCCCACAGAATGATTCTCTGGCCAGATGTTGGGCTGTTGTGAAGGAATTTGATATGACCTGTATTGTTGTATTTCACTAGGGAGAAACTGAGCAAGATAGGACTAGTCAGCCAGTACTACCAGTAACTTACGGCTTAGGCAGGTCTCTCAGACTCACATACCCTGTTTCATTTGTAAGTGTGAGGATGTATGTTGCAGGATCTCTAAGATTCTTTCTAGTTATAAAATTGTATAACTCTCCCTTGTCTCCACAGTGGAAATTTGTTGTTATGTTCAGTTCAGTTCAGTCACTCAGTTGTGTCTGATTCTTTGCGACCCCATGAACCTCAGCACGGCAGGCCTCGCTGTCCATCACCAGCTCCCGGAGTCCACCCAAACCCATGTCCATCGAGTCAGTGATGCCATCCAACCATCTCATCCTCTGTCGTCCCCTTCTCCTCCTGCCCTCAATCTTGCCCAGCAACAGGGTCTTTTCCAATGAGTCAGTTGGAAGGACATCAGTCCTTCCAACAAACACCCAGGACTGATCTCCTTTAGGATGGACGGAGTGGATCTCCTTGCAGTTCAAGGGACTCTCAAGAGTCTTCTCCAACACCACAGTTCAAAAGCATCAATTCTTCGGTACTCAGCTTTCTTTATAGTCTAACTCTCACATCCATACATGACCACTGGAAAAACCTAACCTTGACTAGACAGACTTTTGTTGGCAAAGTAATGTCTCTGCTTTTTAATATACTATCTAGGTTGGTCATAACTTTCCTTCCAAGGACTAAGCATCTTTTAATTTCATGGCTGCAGTCAGCATCTGCAGTGATTTTGGAGCCCAGAAAAGTAAAGTCAGCCACTGTTTCCACTGTTTCCCCATCTATTTGTCATGAAGTGACGGGACGAGATGCCATGATCCTAGTTTTCTGAATGTTGAGTTTTAAGCCAAGATTTTCACTCTCCTCTTTCACTTTCATCAAGAGGCTCTTTAGTTCCTCTTCACTTCCTGCCATAAGGGTGGTGTCATCTGCATGTCTGAGGTTATTGATATTTCTCTCGGCAGTCTTGATTCCAGCTTGTGCTTCCTCCAGCCCAGCATTTCTCATGATGTATTCTGCATATAAGTTAAATAAGCAGGGTGACAATGTACAGCCTTGACATGCTCCTTTTCCTATTTGGAACCAGTCTGTTGTTCCTTGTCCAGTTCTAACTGTTGCTTCCTGACCTGCATACAGGTTTCTCAAGAGGCAGGTCAGGTGGTCTGTTATTCCCATCTCTTTCAGATTTTCCACAGCTTATTGTGATCCACACAGTCAACGGCTTTGGCATAGTCAATAAAGCAGAAATAGATGTTTTTCTGGAACTCTCTTGCTTTTTCGATGATCCAGCGGATGTTGGCAATTTGATCTCTGGTTCCTCTGCCTTTTCTGTTTTTTTTTTCTTTTCTTTTTTTTTTCCTCTGCCTTTTCTAAAGCCAGCTTGAACACCTGAAAGTTCATGGTTCACCTATTGCTGAAGCCTGGCTTGGAGAATTTTGAGCATTACTTTACTAACATGTGAGATGAGTGCAATTGTGCGGTAATTTGAGCATTCTTTGACATTGCCCTTCTTTGGGATTGAAGTGAAAAACTGACCTTTTCCAGTCCTGTGGCCACTGCTGAGTTTTCCAAATTTGTTGGCATATTGAGTGCAGCACTTTCACAGCATCATCTTTCAGGATTTGAAATAGCTCAACTGGAATTCCATCACCTCCACTAGCTTTGTTCATAGTGATGCTTCCTAAGGCCCACTTGACTTCACATTCCAGGGTGTCTGGCTCTAGGTGAGTGATGACAACATCATGATTATCTGGGTCGTGAAGATGTTTTTTGTACAGTTCTTCTGTGTATTCTTGCCACCTCTTCTTAATATCTTCTGCTTCTGTTAGGTTCATACCATTTCTGTCCTTTATTGAGCCCATCTTTGCATGAAATGTTCACTTGGTATCTCTAATTTTCTTGAAGAGATCTCTAGTCTTTCTCATTCTATTGTTTTCCTCTATTTCTTTGCATTGATCTCTGAGGAAGGCTTTTTTATCTCTCCTTGCTATTCTTTGGAACTCTGCATTCAGATGGGTAGATCTTTCCTTTTCTCCTTTGCTTTTCACTTCCCTTCTTTTCACAACTATTTGTAAGGCCTCCTCAGGCAGCCATTTTGCTTTTTTGCATTTGTTTTTCTTGGGGATGGTCTTGATTCCTGTCTCCTGTACAATGTCAGGAACCTCTATCATATTAAAATACTCTAAATGGATGGGATCAGAAGCACTCATTTAAAAAATATTTTAAAAAATAAGCATTCTTGAAGTAAACATAGTGATTAGATTCTGTTTATTTCTCTTCAAAATGTGTCAATGATATAATACAAACCATCCAAAGATGAGAAATTTTTGTGATAAGTTGAAAGATTTGTTTTCTTTAAGTTGAAAAGCCTTGTTCTATTTTGAGCTCTTTTTAATTCTCTAAAACAATTTGGAGGTGTCAGGATTTATATCTGAGGATAGGTCAAAATTTGGGCTTCCCATGTTGGGCGCTAGTGGTAAAGAACCCACCTGCCAATGCAGGAGATGTAAGAGACACAGATTTGATCCCTGGGTCGGTCGGGAAGATCCCCTGGAAGTAGGCATGGCAACCCACTCTGTCATTCTTGCCTGGAGAATTCCATGGACAGAGGAGCCTGAAGGATGACAGTCCACAGGGATGCAAAGAGTCAGTTACGACTGAAGAGCCATTTAGCATGCAGGTCAGAATTACTTGTTTGCAAGACACTTTTATCTGTAGGAATCATCACCATATAACAAAAGCCAGCAGTTCAATAGTAGATATATTTACACAGAGCTTGAAAATTTTAGTCAAGTGACTTTGAGGCAGCAGTATATCATTACCTTTGCAAAGCGTTGGGTTAAAAAACCCTTCACCAGGCTGAGTGGTGATGATGGGGGAGGGTGATCAAGGGATAAGATTTGTACTTTGGTTTCTTTGTGGAAAGGGAAACACATTCTTCATTTTTGTCACACTACTAAATCACAGCTGTGCGGAATTTATGAGTACATTCTTCTGAGACAAGAAAATGGCCACCAGAGGAAATCAGCAACCTGTTCTCACGTACAGAGAACAGGATGAGAAAGCTATCTATCAGTGCCTTTACTGTGGAGTAACTCCTCTTAGGAAGACAAATTAATTCAATGACTATCCTGCTTAATCTTTGACCCTTATTTTCTAAGAGATTTTTCCATATGACTTACTGAGCTGTCTCAGTTATGTCAGTATATCCCCTGAGAAAGGTGAGACAAGACCACAAATATTATTTAGGACAAAGTCTTTAATTGGGGTTATATACCAACGCATCACTTAAATATGTAGAATATAATAGCACTAATAGCAGAAAGTGTGGCAGAAAATGCTGAATTAGGGCAGTTAAAAATATTGAATAGTAACTAGTATTTTGAACTAGCTTACAGGATTCCATTTAGGATATTAAATTGATGCCTGCTGATTGCATATTTGTGTGTGTGTTTGTGTTCATGTATTCATGAATGGGGTTATTTTCCTGAGGTGGGGATTCAGTTACCCACAGAGGCTACTGCTGGAATTATCCTTCCACCTTTTCAGTGACCTTATTCATTGCCTATGCTTCTTCTCACTTTTCTTTGACCATCACTTGTTACCAAAGATGTGGGCCTGCCTCTCTCTGCTAGTTGCTGCTGAAGACCTAGGACACAGAGATGTTGGTAGCATTCACTATCTACCAAAGAACTAGATCACAGGTACTGATCATGGTTGCTCATGCAGACTCAGTCCCTTTCTGCAGCATCTCTTCTTGTACTCTCTGCTGCCTAGACATCCCCCCACCCCCCACCCCACCACTGCCTGGAACGTTGGGATTTCTCTTACTTTTGAAAACTAGAAAAACTTACTACTGAGAACTAGAACAACTGGAGCTAACAGAGAAATGTGGGTCTTGAGAATAAACTTTTGGTTTTCTTGGTTACATAGTAGTACCAGTAATACTGTTATAGTCTCATGACATCATGAATAAGAGACACTGTTTTGGATTTGCCTTGGGAACTAAAAACACCCTTCATGTGATTCCTGTGTTGGAAATAAGGTATTTGTTCCAGAAAATTATTTGCAAACACAGTGTCTCATGACATCATGAATAAAAGACACTGTTTTGGATTTGCCTTGGGAACCAAAAAGCACCCTTCATGTGATTCCTGTGTTGGAAATAAGGTCTTCGTTCCAGAAAATAATTTGCAAATACATTTTTGGAAGAAACACATTCATAATTGAGGAGACAGTGCCCTGGGTAACAGTGTTTTCCTGTTGAAATCGTTAAGTCCTAATTTGTTTTATGACTTATTTATCCTTACATGTATTGGTTCTTTTAAGCCCAGTTTGGTAATAATATTACAGATACTGAAGACAACTTTTAATTTTTTGTTATTGTATCAAAGTACTTGATAAAATTCTAAATGTAGTATATTAGGAGATTTTTACAGGATTATTCAATATAATGAATACATGTGAAATTATTATATAAAATCAAAATTATTGTTGCATCTTCAATAAGATAGTGCCCTATCAGCTCTGTCCTTTTTCATTTGTGAGAATTTTTTTGCATCTGTTGTGAATAATCAAGGAAGGGAGTATATTTTTAGCATGAATCTTATACATCCCACACAGAAATGAAGCATTTACTAAAACATCTATGAAGCAAAATGTTTCTGAATGTGAACTATTCACCTCCTATAAACCTCTTTTGTTCTGTAGCTAGATTTCAGAGAAGAGCTTTGTTTTGACCAAAAAAAATCATGCTGGCTTACACGTAGATTTTAAAGGTAAACAGCATTCTGGTTTATAATAAAGACAATGAGAAGGTAAAAAAAAATTGGGCCCATGTAATTAGGGCCTCGTTGGTCATCCGAGTTATGCTATTGGACCATTGAAAAGAATGTTCAGTGTTCTCATGGTACTTTTAAACTGTCTCATGCCCAGAAAGATATTTTACAATTAAGGAAATGAGAAGAAAGATTGAGATTTCAAGCTGAGTGAAGCGTTCATCTTTGTGTGCCAAACCCTGTTCTTTAGAGAGGCAGCAAAAAGATGCTGGTCATTAAAGAGAATTATAAGTCCAGGCAGCCAACTCTGATTTCTCAGCCCTTTCAACTCTTCCTTTCAATTCAGATAGAGTTTTGAGAGAAATATAAATGTCCACATTAGGCAGTCCCCAGAAATTTTTGCTACTGACTTTCAAAAATGTCATTTGCTAACATTTCCTTTCAGGTAGCTTTAATTAGACATTCTTTTCTTGCTCTTCTCATTTTTCTTTTCTTTCCTCAATTCCCTTCCCTTTTGGCATGGAGACATGCTAACTTGGGTGCCAGATGTCTGAGCAAGGCTGAGGGAAGGGGTTGCCCAGAAGAGGTTAAACGCAATGTGCCCACAAAGAGAGTGGGAGAGGAATGGACGGGTCCTGAGATGGTGGGTGAAACACGTAGCCAGAATGATTATATTTCTCATACTGAACAAATGATTGAATGAACAATAAATATATAATAAATTTATGTATTTTGCTTTGTTAGTGTCATATCACAGTTAACTTCCTGATTCTGAATTGTATTGTGTCAGTGTAGGAGAATCCTTTTGTTTTGGGGAGGTACACATTGGAGTGTTGTTGAGGTTAATATACCACCATGCCAGGGGAAAAATTACACACACTCAAACATGTGGGCAGAGAGAGCGACTGAGGGCAAAATGCTAGTAATTAGGGGTTCTGGATAATAGGGGTATTGGGATTTCTAGTACAGTTATTAACACTTTTCTGTAGGTTTCAGTCAGTTCAGTCACTCAGTCCTATACAACTCTTTGCAACCCCATGGACTGCAGCACGCCAGGCTTCCAAGTCCTTTACCATCTCCTGGAGCTTGCTCAAACTCATCTCCGTTGAATCATTGAGGACATCAAGCCATCTCATCTTGTATCATTCCCTTCTCCTCCTGCCTTCAATCTTTGCCAGCGTCAGGGTCTTTTCTAATGAATCAGCTCTTTGCATCAGGTGGCCAACATATTGGAGCTTTAGCATCAGTCCTTCCAATGAATATTCAGGGTTGATTTCCTTTAGAATTGACAAATTTGATCTTGCTGTCCAAGGGACTTTCAAGAGTCTTCTCCAGCACCACAGTTTGAAGGCATATTCTTTGGAGATTAACCTATTTTATTGTCCAGCTAACACATCCATACAGGACTAATGGAAAAACCATAGCTTTGACAATATGGACCTTTGTCAGCAAAATAATGTCTCTGCATTTTTAATATGCTATCTAGGTTTGTCATTGCTTTTCTTCCAAGGAGCAAGCATGTTTTAATTTCATGCAGTCACCATCCACTGATTTTGGACACCGTCCACCAGAAAATAAAGTCTGTCACTGTTTCCATTGTTTCCCCATCTATATGCCATGAAGTGATGGAACTGGATGCCATGACATGATGGAACCAGACGCCGTGATCTTTGTATTTTGAATGTTGGGTTTTAAGTGAACTCTTTCACTCTCCTCTAATGAAGGTGAACCTTCATCAAGAGAATTGTTAGTTCCTTTTCGTTTTCTGTCATAATGGTGGTGTCATCTGCATATCTGAGGTTATTGATATTTCTCCCAACAATCTTGATTCCAGCTTGTGCTTCATCCAGGCTGGCATTTCGCATGATGTACTCAGCATATAAGATAAATAAGTAGGGTGACGATATATAGCCTTGATATATCCCTTTCCCATTTTGGAACCAGTCTGTTGTTCCATGACTGGTTCTACCTGTTGCTTCTTGACCTGTATACGCGTTTCACAGGAGGCAGGTAAGGTGGTCTGGTATTCCCATCTTTTTAACTGTGATCTACACAGTCAAAGGCTTTATCATACTCAGTGAAGCAGAGGTAGATGTTTTTCTGGAATTCTCTTGTTTTTTCTATGATCCAGCAGTTGTTGACAATTTCCAGGAACCAGAGGAATCTCTGGTTCCTCTGCCTTTTCTAAAACCAGCTTGTCCATCTGAAAGTTCTGGACTCACATACTGTTGAAGCCCAGCTTGGAGGATTTTGAGCATTACTATGCTAGCATGTGAAATGAGTGCAATTGTACGCTAGTTTGAACATTCTTTAGCATTGCCATTCTTTAGGATGGGAATGAAAAGTAACCTTTTCCAATCCTATGGTCACTGCTGTGTTTTCCAGACTTGCTGGCATATTGAGTGCAACACTTTAACAGCAACATCTTTTAGAATTTGAAATAGCTCAGCTGGAATTCCATCACCTCCACTAACTTTGTTCATAGTGATGCTTCTTAATGCCCACTTGACTTCAACTTCTGGATGTCTGGCTCTAGGTGAGTGATCACACCATCATGGTTATCTGGGTTGTGAAGATATTTTTTGTATACTTCTGTGTATTCTTGGGGCTTCCCACATAGCTCAGTCAGTGAAGCATCTGCCTGCAATGTGGGAGACCTGGATTCAATTCCTGGGTTGGACAGTTCCCCTGGAGAAATAATATCTTCTGCTGGGTCCATACTACTGTCCTTTATTATGCCCATCTTTGCAACAAATGTTCCCTTGGTATCTCTGATTTTCTTGAAGAGATCTCTAGTCTTTCTCATTCTATTGTTTTCCTCTATTTCTTTGCATTGCTCACTTGGGAAGGGTTTCTTACCTCTCCTGCTATTCTTTGGAACTCTGCATTTAGATGGATATATCTTTCCTTTTATCCTTTACCTTTTCCTTCTCTTTTTTTCTCAGCTATTTGTAAGGCCTCCTCAGATAACCATTTAGCCTTTTGCCATTTCTTTTTCTTGGGTATGGTTTTGATTACTGCCTCCTGTTCAATGTTACGAACCTCCGTTTATAGTTTTTTAGGCACTCTATCAGATCTAATCCGTTGAGTCTATTTCTCACTTCCACTGTATAATCAATTGTAAGGGATTTGATTTAAGTCATACCTGAATGGTGTAGTGATTTTCCCTACTTTCTTCAATTTAAGTCTGAATTTGGTAATAAGTTCATGATCTGAGCCACGGTTAGCTCCCAGTGTTGTTTTTGCTGACTGTATAGTTTCTTCATCATCAGCTGCAAAGAATATAATCAATCTGATTTCAGTATTGACCATCTGGTGATGTCCATGTGTAGAGTCTTCTCTTGTGTTGTTGGAAGAGGGTGTTTGCCACGACCAGTGCTTTCTCTTGGCAAAACTCTATCAGCCTTTGTCCTGCTTCATTTTGTACTACAAGGCCAAATTTGCTTGTTACTCCAGGTATCTGTTGACTTCCTACTTTTGCATTCCAGTCCCCTATGATGAAAAGGACATCGTTTTTTGGGTGTTAGTTCTAGAAGCTCTTGTAGGTCTTCATAGAACAGTTCAACTTCAGCTTCTTTGGCATTAGTAGTTGGGACACAGGCTTGGATTGGTTTGTTTGAGTGTATTTTGAGTTGTTTTTAAAAAATCAAAGCACAAAAATGAATTAATTTATTCACTAAATATCTACTAATCATATACATATTAAATACCACAGACTTCGTTTCTATAAAATTACTCAAAGATAATAAATGCCTATTTGTCATTCACATGGATATTTTGGGCTGCTAAATGAGTTTCCTCCAAAGAGTGATTAAGGGATTCAGACTCCTCCCATTTTGCAGTCTCATCATTGTCTAAGGGACATATCCATTCCCAGTTTTAATTAGCATGCATTATTTCCCCTCTCCCTTAATTGGATGCTGACCACTACTAATTCAAGGTAGACTGGAAAATGTATCAATAGAATATAGTCCACCTGTGCTGACAGTGAGAGAAAACAGATTTTGGTATATAACTAGAAAACTCTGATATAACCTATTTTTAAGCATTGTTTGTAGATCTAGAAGGAGATTTCATTTTACTTCAACAAACATATATTGTACACCTTCTCTTTGGTTGGAACTGATCTAAGTAATGAAGATTTACCAATTTTGCTAAGGGACATAATCATTTCTGTCAACGAGCTCACAAAGGATGAATATGTGTAATGTCATACATAAGGCTTATGTCACTTAAGAAAAATTAATATTCATGAGTACCATTTTAGTAATTAATTTCTGTTGGATGGTTAAAAGTCATCCTGAATATTATGTCAAGAAGAGGCAGATGATGTTTTGGATTTGGGAGTTAATAATTATAGTAAATATCAGTTCTTAATTTTTTTAGTCTTAAAATTCTATGTTTAAACATGCTTACACATGCTAACCGGAGAAGGCAATGGCAACCCACTCCAGTACTTTTGCCTGAAAAACCCATGGACGGAGGAGCCTGGTAGGCTGCAGTCCATGGGGTAACTAAGAGTTGGACACAACTGAGCGACTTCACTTTCACTTTCATGCATTGGGGAAGGAAATGGCAACCCACTCCAGTGTTCTTGCCTGGAGAATCCCAGGGACGGGGGAGCCTGGTAGGCTGCTGTCTGTGGGGCCGCACAGAGTCAAACGTGATTGAAGCAACTTAGCAGCAGCAGCATACATGCTAACATTCAGGGAGTAGAGACTGTTTTTTATAGCCATGACCAGAATAGAACATGTTAGTAACACAAGTTCTACATTTTATGCAACCAACTAATCATGTTGACCATTTTGAACTGAATCAACCATTAAGATTGATCCATGTAAGAGTGTAGACATGGGCAAATGCCATGAACCCATCTGTTTTGTAGATATGCTTCAGTTCAGTCCAGTCCAGTCTCTGTGTTGTGTCCGACTCTGCGACCCCACGGACCGCAGCACACCAGGCTTCCCTGTCCCTCCCGAACTCCCAGATCTTGCCCAAACTCATGTCCATCGAGTCGGTGATGCTATCCAATCATCTTATCCTCTGTTGTCCCCTTCTCCTGCCTTCAATCTTTGCCAGCTTCAGGATCTTTTCTGATGAGTCAGTCCTTTTTCACTCTTAGATAGCCTTATACACTCTTATTATGCTCCTTATATTTTTATTACTGGATGTATTTTGGAGGTCAGACACTCTTTCAGCTACGTCATCACCTTTTATAACAAATACATATGCTATTCTCATTCTGGCTAGGATTTCTATACTGTGTTGAGTAGAAGTGATGAGAGTGAGCATACATGTCTTTCTCCCAACCATAGTGGAAAAGTCTCAGCTTTTCACCACTGAGTATGATGTTAGCTGTAGGCTTGTCATATGTAACCTTTATTGTGTTACAGTATGTTTCTTTTCTACCTTGATAATATATTTAATATGAAGTCTATCATCTAGCATTTGATACACATGGAAACATAATAACTTACTAGCTATAATCTATTTTTCCTCCCCTTTCTTTTAAAAGACTAATAATTTTAATCACGATTATACATAAATCTGTACCCATATCCAGCAAACAACTGGGAAAACCATAGATTCTGCAGTATAACGTCCTGTTAGAGTTCTGTATCTAGAGATAGTTAACACGCAGCTGAGTCCCAAATTGGTCCCTAACTACTTCTGTGTCTATGATCAAATCATATGTCTCAACTTACTTGTGAATAAAATAGGACAGTTTAGTTTAATTTTATGTATTATAAATAATGTTATGATGAATATCCTTAAGTTTAAACTTTTGTTTATATTGTCACCGATTCCCTAGGAAGGATTGGAGATGTAAATGTTGAAGATGCACATGTGCTGCTAAAAATATAGAAAATTTCTGATGTATAATAATTGTATTATATTTAATACATACTTTTCATTTTTAATGTATTCACCTTGCTTTTGCAGCAATTTCCTGAACAAACACATATGAGATCACTAAAAAATTAGTAGAACTTTACATAGTCATATAATTGAATATATCTTTTGATATCAATTGAAGTAGCTGATCCTCTAGAAATAATTTAGGAACGATAATCATCACATAGTTTGAGAGCTCTCTGATTTAGTTTCTGTCGTTTATCATCCCTAAATTTTATGTGTTGTAAAAGGATGATATTACTTGCCTAGAGCAGTAGTTGTGAGAATAAATGAAAACATATGTGTTTATGCTTATGTATTTTATGAGTGGTAAAATGCTATATATTTTTATTATCATTCATTTTTGATAAATAAAATGATGAACTTCATTGATCTTTAATATCATTTTTAGGTTTTTTTTTTCTCTAGCATTTCTTACAATTAATAAGACATTTAATTAATATATTAACCTCTATCTTTCAATAAATATAGTATTTCTATAGTAATATCAGAGCATGGTGAAATTTTGAAGCTCTTTTTAGAGGACAGATTTATACACAGGATTAAAAATAATAAAATGAACAAATGGAATTATATGAAGCATCTTCAAAAACATTTAACTCTAAAAGGGGCCAATTTCAGAAAATCTGACTTGTTTTTCATGCATATTTCAAAATAAACCTAGCTCATGTGATACAGTTTTAAAGAGGGAAAAGGAAAAAAATCAGAATCCCTGAAATATTGCCAAAAAATATAACTTGGCATTTTATCCCACCTTCTGGATGAAATTGATTGGCAGCAGTTATGTGATGCCAGAAGTATAGTGGGACTGGAAGGAGAAAACCAGAAAATTCAATGTTCTTGCTCCTAAAGAACAGCTTGTTTCTGTAATAATACAATTTTGCCACCCTGTCTTCCAAATCTGTATTACATAATATATGCGATCAATCTCTTTTATGTTGCTAGACCTTATCATTCTCTTCTCACACTCTTAGAAGAGTAAACATTGCTTGATAAATATTGGTAATAGTCTCATTCCATATTTCTAAAAAAAGAGTTATTTTAAGGTGAATTTATGCATATAGATGGAAATGATTAATACTTCAGATATTTAAAGTAAAATATTTTGTTATTTTAAAAGGAAAATTGTTGGATTCTTAAATTTAGTAGTCAGGTAGAATGATCACCAATTCTAAATGAGTTCTAAGGTTTTTTCAGCTTCCACTACCTTGGGAGCAGTTAGTTGTTTAGTTGTGTCTGACTGTTTGTGACCCTGAAGACTGTAGCCTGCCAAGCTCTTCTGTCCATGGGATTCTCCAGGCAAGAATACTGGAGTGGGCTGCATTCCCTTCTCCAGGGGATCTTCTGACCCAGGGATCAAACTGTCTCCTTTGTGGGCGGGTAGATTATTACTGAGCCACCTGGGCAGCCCACTACCTTGGGAAGGAACCACTTAAGAGAAACTTTAATGAAGACATCTCTTTACACATGTGGTAGTGTTATGTTTAAAAATTACTACTATGAATATTTTATAAATGTATACTAAATTTGATAGCCTTGGGAAGCTTCTGAAATGCCAGGGAAATTTTGAGATGTAACTGTGCACTCAGGATCACCAGATTTAGCATTGGAATGAACCACCATAGGCCCTCATCTTCAGATTCATTTTTAGACCCAGACTAATCAAGTGACTTGGCCAAGGTCATAAAACTGGAAGGTAGTAGAATGGGCACTAAATTACTATTGCTTTCCCTAGTGCTATAGTTTTATTACTAAGGCTTCTTTGTTTTGAAAGTTGTGAAGACCCTTCTTGCTGTTGATGTCCTTTCCTTGATGTTTCATGTTTTCAGGCAGTGGATATATAATTTCTCTGTCCTCCGTTTCCAACACATCTTAGAACTTAAAAAAATTATCATCCTCCTCTCTCCTTTTATGGGCTTCCTTGGTGGCTCAGACAGTAAAGAATCTGCCTGCAGTTCAGGAGACCTGAGTTTGATCCCTGGGTTGGAAAGATCCCCTGGAGAAGGGAATGGCTACCCATTCCAGTATTCTTGCCTGGAGAATTCCATGGACAGAGGAGCCCAGCAGGCTACAGCCAGCCCATGGGTTTGCAAAGAATCGGACATGACTGAGCAACCTCACTTTCACTTTGTCTCTCCTTTTACTGAAAGATGATTGATAGTGACAACATCCAATGTAAATGTTTCTCTCTAAGGCAGGATTTCTATGTGGATTGTTAGAAATATTACACATTATCAAGTGTACAAAACTTTTCATCAACAAGAACTTTCAAGCTTTTTCCCTTCCCTTATTATAGCAATCTAAGTGTTTCATCCTGTGTTATCCTAATGCCTATGATTGAGTCCATTTATTCACAGGTGGAAGAAGCATATCACATGGAATTTGTCTAAGAGGTTTGGACTACTCATGCAAGATGGCCAAAGATCACCAGACATCCATCCATCTCTCACCTGTTCATTTGTTCTTTCAGCTTATAATTACTGACTACTGCTAAGTTGCCCTCAGATTTAGTTTTATCATTGAGTTGGAGGAATTTGGGCTTAAGCCATAACATGTTCTTTTCTTTTTTCCTTTTTCACTATATTTTCTTCTATCTTATCTAGCCCTGACCCTGGTCACTTTGTTGTACGTCAAGTTTCTTGTTTAAAGTTATTTCTGTACCACAGATTATTCTCTTAGGAATTTTATTTCTTAACTTATGAAAGTAACTCTGACCTGAAAGATTATAATAAATCATAGACCATAAACTATAGTACTGTCTGTGTTAAGTTTACAAAGTGTTTCAAAAACAGACATTGAAAAATACAAACCTCATGTAAATTAGTTTTTATTATCCCAACCCCATACTGAAAGTCAGCATTAAAAAAAAAAAGGGAAGCTATGTTAAGACATTTATCCTGGAAAAAAGCCTATCATTATAAATAAAGATCTCTTCATATAGTTTATAAACCCATAGTTAAAAGTATGTTTCCTAAACTTCCATTTACATATTAGACTTTTAAGTTTGAATGCAAGTATGTAATTCTTCTTCAAAAGAGATATTTTAAAATTTTTGTAAAGGCAGATATTAAAGCTAGAGATAACAAAATGTTTAAATCTTATTTTTGTACCATATGTGGATGAAAAATGATAAAGCTTTTCTCATAATGTAACCGTAACTATGCTTAAATGTAGACTGAAGAAGATATCTTTTCTTCCATTCAGAAGCCATACTTATAGATCCTAAAATTGGATATGAAACCGATTTTTTTGGTTTGATTGCCAGTGGCCCATTCACTTGATCATAAGAACAATAGTTGCAGGTAGTGATATGAGATTGCATATCTCAAGTAAAAGTGTTTGATACACCAAAGGTATGTACATAAAGATTAGGAGGAAATGTGTATTTTCTCAAGGCATCATGTAAAGAATATATATATAATTAGGAGAATAGACCTTTAAATTACATTGTAGATACAGTCTTTTTTTCTTTCCTGTTCCCTCATGAAATGTATCGAATAACTGAAACTTAGAACTACCATTCTTATTCTTAAAAATCTTTCTTACCTTTCTATTGACAACTGGAATAAGCTTAATTTTTTGTCTTACCTGAGTCTTCCAATATCGTATGAATGGACCTTAATGTGGCCTTTGGTTAGCAGATAAATAATAATTTAACCATTGCTGGAGGGACCAATTCGTCCAAGGGTGATTGGAATTAGTCTTGGAGTTCTAAGAAATGAAATAATTCTAGAAAACTTTGTACTTAAGATGTTAGTATGACAGAACATGTCTTCCTAGCATACAGAAACCACCATGTCCATATGCATGCACCTTGTATTCACAAAGGACCAGCCACACAGAATTGTTCTGTGTTTGTTCTCTATTGTTCCAGAGAGGCCAGCAGCTTGGGTACTGTTCTAAAGGTTTAAAGAAATGTTTTTAAAAAGGCTTCTGTTGGTTCAGCTCAAACAGATTCAACTAAAGCGGGATATTTTCAATTGGTAGTGGCTTTTAAAAATTAAAACAAGTTCAGCATATAGATCATTCACCTTGGAGATGTTCTTTGCTGTCATGATTATGAACCATCTAGTCTCAAATCTAAAGACTTTTTTCTAGATCGTACTCATTCTCACATTACTTAAATAATTCCACCATATTTAAAGAAAACTGTAAAAGTAATACCTTCCACATCATTATTTTTTAATGACAAATTCCAAATGAAATATTCCCTCTGAGATTGAGAAAGGAACCAAACAGCATTTTTACTACTCAAGTTGACTAGTTCTCAGTGTTTATAAAAGACATGTATCTGAAAGAAAGCTAGCAAAAGTCAGGTATTTGGCTATCTCTCCTTTGAGAATTAAGTTTATAAAATAAATGTTAGGATTTTTTTTTCCTTTTATGTGCTTGTTTAGCAACAAAGTATGAAGGATTTTAAAAAGAAAATCTAAGGCCAGTGTATAATTGTAAAGGAAAGTGGGATGCTCCTGGCATTCAATAAAATATCGCACTATCTTCTTACCATTTTGTTGTTTAGTCGCTAATTCATGTTTAACTCTGCAATCCTATAGACAGTAGGCCTATCAGGCATCTCTGTTCATGGAATTTCACAGGCAAGAATAGTGGAGTAGGTTGCCACTTCCTTCTCCAGGGGATCTTCCTGACCTAGGGGTCAAACCCCGTCTCAGCATTGGCAGGTGGGTTCTCTTTTCACACTGAATCACCAGGGAAGCCCCTATTGTCTTACTGTAGAGCCATTTAACTGAGAATAAAAGAAGCGGGCGTCTTGTTTAACATTAAACGTGGGCTATAAAGAGGATTCTGCACTCACTGAGCCACAACTTGCTTTTAATGGATGATGGTGAATGGTACTGAGATATCTGCCTCTCTTGTGACTACAGTCGGTGTGGCAGTGCAGCCAGTCAGGCTTAGAGATGCTCTCCCCTTGTGTCAAAGAGCCATGCCTGGTATGAAGCTGAGTCTATATAGGCTTTGACTTTATGAGGAGAGTATAAACTAGGGAACTGCATGACTTCCAGTTGCCTTTTTTCAAGTTAGTGAAACATATTTCACACTTTTTCCTACAATATATTGCCCATGCAGGTCTTGTTACAAACTTTAGCCAGTTAGTGAGGCAATCAGCTGATTTGCTATTGATTTTGTTTGACATTTAGTGCATAAAGGAGGCCCTCTAATGTGAGGCTCTATATAAAGAAACATAATTGAATTCTGCAGTCATTTGGGCCTCTACTCAACTGCCCTTCAGTTTATAGACTGATAAGGGGAGATGAATGAATGAATTTAAAAAATCACTTATTATAAATGACTAATATTTTAGTTATTCAATAATCAAACAAGAAAATCAGTGTATTCATAAATAAAGAGTTGTATGAGTATTATAAACAATAATTCTAGAGAAGAATAAATAGTTACAGCTAGGGGTTGATGTTTGGGATCTACATACAATAGGGAAATTTAATCAGATCCTTGAAATTTTTAAAAATAATGTATTCGTTTATTTTTGGCTGACTGGGTCTTTGTTGCTACACACGGACTTTCTCTAGTTGCTGTGTGGGAGGGCCACTTTTCTGTGTGGTGCACAGGCTTCTCATTGCAGTGGTTTCTCTTGTTTTAGGACAAAGGCTTTAGGCATGTGGGCTCAGTAGTCGTGACACATAGGCTTAGTTGCTCTGCAGCATGTGGAATCTCTCCAGACCCGGGATCTAACCCGTGTCCCCTGCTTTGGTAGGGGTTTTCTTATCCACTGTACCACCAGGGAAGTCCTTGAGAATTTTTGATGAGAGAAATAGCATGATAAAATTGAAGCTTTAAATAAGAAAACTCATGGCAATGCATAGAATACACTGAAGGGAGAAGATACAGGTAGGAATGATAATTTGAAAGCCCTAATAGATTCATCTGGAATCTCAAGATTTTGGAGTGCTTATTTATATTTCTAACTGGCTGTCAAATGCTTAAAAGGTAGTTTCTGTAAGATAAGAAGATTGCTAACAATGGCCCATACATAATAGTTTTTGAAAAGTATTTTCCCTATTTTCTAATATGGATGTAGACTTCTGAAAAATGGTTTGTATATCACTTGTTGATAGACTTTTATAAAATGATAAGCTGGTGTAGTGTTTCTTAAGGTCCTCATTATAAATGATAAGTGAAATTTTTGCTTATGGGTTGAGGTCATGACATCATACTATTCTGTACATTCACATGTTTTCTAAAAACTCTTTAGAGTTTGTGTCATATTTAACCTTTGTTATCTTTGAATCTGCCTGCAATGCAGGAGACTCCAGTTCAGTTCTTAGGTCAGGAAAATCCCCTGGAGAAGGGACCAGCTACCCACTCCAGTATTCTTGCCTGAAGAATTCCACTGACAGAGGAGCCTGGCAGACTGCAATCCATAGAGTAGCAAAGAGTGAGACATGACTGAGCTACTTTTGCTACTTATTCACTCTCTCTGTATTCAGATTTGGGCTAAGGATATAGAGCTCTTAACAGGCAGCAGAAAGAAGTATTATCTAAGATACACACACACACACACACACACACACACACACACACACACACACACACACACACACACACACACACACACACACACACACACACACACACACACACACACACACACACACACACACACACACACACACACACACACACACACACACACACACACACACACACACACACACACACACACACACACACACACACACCTGTGAGCCAGGGAGAGAGGGCCATGATAGTACTGGCAGGCATCCTGGGTGACCATTAAGGAGGGGGTTTCTTTCCACAGGAACATGTTACGGGTCCAACCTAATAAGCGGGCACAGGTACTTGGCCCTGCAGAGCAGAATTCAAGGCAGGATCCTAGGTGTACGAGTTGAGGCACCTCGGGCCTGGGAACTGCATCTCTGGAATGTAGACTGGAAAGCACCCTCTTGGGACAGAGCCTTGTAAGTCACGCAGGGGTTTATAGATTTATATGTGTATTGTGGAGCACGTAAGGCAAGGAGATGATTCTGTGAGCCAGGTGGGTACCATTAGCTCATTAATAGACAAATCTTATGGGAGACTTAGATCAAAAGCTAGATGCCTAGTGGTCAGTTCCCAGGCACTTCCATGATGAGCCTCATAGGAAGGTGACGTGGTGTCTAATGTTTTTCAGGTCTGACTCCAAAGAGAAGGGAATTAAGGACACGTTATGGACATAGAAATAGGTGAGAGGTCCATTATAGATATGTTGCAGGTAGGCATTTGAAGTTGCTTAAGTGTCTAGAGATTTAAGTCAGGCTGGTTCTGGAAATTGAGACATAGGTGAACCTCCTGGAAAATCAGTGGGTTCAGAAATTAGAGCAGTTTCAAAAAAATGGGGAAGGATCATCTGTTTTTTTTATTATAACCAATCTCCCTATAGTTTGAGACCCCAAATATTAAGTTATTGGGTATATGTTTCTTGAATTTAGTCTTTTAGGCTCTAATATCTAAAATTTTCAAGATTTAACATAATATTCAAAAGGGATAATATATGAGCATGTGCTTCTTAACAACAGGAACTTTTTCTCCCAGTTTCTCTGCGAGTCCACAATAGTAGATTTTAAATTTCCAGCCCCACTGAACCACCCAGTCTTATGCAGCCTCTATATGCACAGAATTCCTATGCGGGTCACACTGTGGGTTTGAGAGACAAAGACGAATGATGGTCATGGCATGTCAGTCGAAGTATTAGAAAGAATGTGATAGATACGGCAATGGATGTTGGTATAAAGTGAGGTGAGAACACTGAGCATCAATGAGAAGATAGTGAAAAACTTTACAGAAGGGTTCTTTGAACATCAGCAGCACCAAACTGTGTGTAACCAGGCTTTTCCTATCTTGGTGCCATTGTGCTGTTCTCCCGTGCCTTTTTCTCCTCTTACCTAGTCTTGTCTTTGCTTCACTATTTCACACAGGCACTGCCTCCTCCAGGAAGTCCTCCTGAAACCTCTCCTCCTCCCAGTCTGACATATTATATATCCTTTCTCTTTGCTCGCATGTGCACCTTGCTGGCCTTGCCCTAGCCAGACTGTGTCTATAGTGACCTGATTGTCCATCTCCCCAGTCAGACTGTGAGCTCACTAAGAGCAATGGCTATTGCAGTCACTTTTCTGTCTTTAGTGCCTTGCTGAGAACCCAAAAAGCATAGATACTAAGAAGTGAAGCGGGGAACTGGCATGCGCCATGTGGTGGATGACTCTCTGTATGATGTGAATTTGAACTCTACTTGGTAGCAATATGGACATATTGACCATTTTTCAACAGAGATGTGGTGAAATCACATTTGATTTTAGAAAGAAAACTCTCATGACACATAATGGAAATAAGAGATTAGAGATAGGAATTCCAATTAAGAAATTTAAGCACAAGTGTAGGTGAGAGATCACTGAAGGTCTGAACCAGATTGCAAATGTGATAATAGAGAAGAAAGTTAACAATTTCGATGTGAGAAGGGTGAGAAAAAGGGGGTGTGTGTGTGAAGAATGACTACGTGTGGAACCGTTTCTTAGGAGTGAGTGGAAATTTGAATATTTGAGCTAATAATGGCTAATACTTGCTTTTCAATGAATAAAATGTTAGCAATTTATTATTTCAGCCAAGGACTTTAAAAAAATATAAATCTTCACAACCTTTTTCATATACCCAGTTTGACAAAAGTGTCTAGCCTTTTCCCTTGCCTCTAAACTCCATTGCAAACCTAGGGCAGGAAATCAAGAGAATTCTACTTACTCCCAGAATTCTAGATGAAAGGTTTATTGTCCTTTTTCTCTAGTCATGTGTATAAGTGTGGGTAGAACTTTTGCTTTGTATTTTAATAATTTTTACCATACCGATTTATCTTCATAAGTATTTAAGGTAAATAAATTATTTCCCTAACCTGAAAAATTTGTTTTTCAGTCACTCACTCATGTCTGATTCTTTGTGACCCCACGGACTGTAGCCCACCAGGCTCCTCTGTCCATGAGATTTCCCAGGCAAGAATACTGGAGTGGGTTGCCATTTCCTTTTCCAGGGAAACTCTGCAGACCAGGGATCAAACCCACATCTCATGCATTGGCAGGTGGATTCTTGACCACTGAGCCACAGGGAAGCCCCCTGAAAAAGTTACAACTGGATAAATTATTTTTCCATAAAAAATAGAAATGCTACAATAAATATTTTGGGAATTAACTAAATAATTTTGAAATATTTATTATATACACTATTTCAGTTCATTTGAAGTATAACATGATTGTAAAAATCAAGTTTGTCTTCTGTGTTTGTAATGATGCTGTTCACGTAATTTCACATTTTTATACAATTTCTAGTAATATTTTCTCCAAACCTTGATAAGGCATACTTCTGTGCACACTAACCGCGATACTGGAATCCACATTTACATCTGAAAAGCAATATTAGTTTAAAGCTATTACTGACATAGTTGTAAGAATATGCATGAGTTTCACCTTCAAGTAAAAAGTTTCCTTGTGTTCTATGTGTAATCACACAAACAGAATTCACTTTCAGACCTTCAGAATGCCAATAGAGGGATGGTCAGGAGACTCTGGGCTGATTATTGCAAATCTCAATCTTTCATTGGTGGATTGGTGAATATTGTATAAGACGACCATGAGTTACCATCACACTGGCTGTCGCAGTCAGAGGGTCAAAGGGACATGGAACTATGCATGACCCAGCAAAACATCAGTATCTGTCCTCTCCTGTAATGTTTTCTTGAAACTTTAAAAGAGAAGAAAACTTGGGAAGCACCATTTATTTATAGCTGTGGATTTTGATCAAGGGCAGGAGGAGAAGGGGATGACAGAGGATGAGATGGTTGGATGTCATCATCGGCTCAATGGACATGGCTTTGAGTAGACTCTGGCAGTTGGTGATGGACAGGGAGGTCTGGCATGCTGTGGTTCATGGGGTCGCAAAGAGTCAGACACGACTGAGCAACTGAACTGTACTGGTGGATCTTGAAAAATAAAAATGTCAGTGGTTAGAGTGCTAGTGATATGTCCAGGCAGGGCTGTCTTGAGCCTGCTTTGCAGCAAGGCTGACTCTGTCTAAGGGAGGTGAAAGTCACACTTGCTTCCTTTTTTCTTCAGACTACACATTTTCCCCCTCCCTAGGTTAATATCTCTAGATGTGAAAGCTGGGAAAAGTTACCTGTCTTGTTTTTCTTTCTCTCTCACAACTTATCAGAAGTTACACTGGAGCAGTATATCTAATTTCCAGACTTTGGCCAATGTCTCTTCTTTTAGTGAATCAGCTTCCTTTATTTTGTTTTATTCCACAAACATTTTTGAGCTGATATTTAGTACTAGGTTCTATAACACTTATAGGTGTGTTTTACAGGTCTGTTTGCTAAAGTTTGAAGTTTAACAAAAAGTCCATAAATGAGAACTATGAGTTCATTTATTTGATCATCATTGACTGAGCATCTGTAGTTCATCAGGGACTGTATTAAACTAGAGTTTCAGGATAATTAAAGGAACCCTCACACTTAAAGAAATTTCTGTGCTAAGTTCTGTAATAGAAGTAGGTTCAGGGACCTGGGAGCACAGAAACAGGTTGCAGGCCTTGTCTTAGCTTTGTCAGATTCTTCCAAAGCAGAGTCTGATACACACTGGAGAATGCAAGTAGTTGATTTTGATGGTAATCCCAAGGAACAGGAAAGAGTGTGGCAGGTATGGAGAAAAAGCCAATATAAAGGTATGCCGTTGGATGCAGTGGAGCCTTTACGTCTCTGCAACCTCTTGAGAACCATGTAGACAGCTTCCCTGAATTATCTGCCTAAAGGACAAGAGGAAGAAACATTTTTCCATTAGCTCCTGTGCTCCATTGTTTGAGAGCTGCCACCAGAATATTAGCTCTGCAATTCTGCCAGGATTCCATGTTTCTCTGGCGCTGGAGAAAACCCTAGGCAGAAAGCAAGAAGGCACAGCATGCTTAAGGCAAGGTGCTGGCACAAAATCAATCAAAGCCCATAAGAAATTGTACATCCAGCAGCAGCTGACATCGGAAGATTGGGAAGGGACTATGAGGGGTGGCATTTTTGATGTTCCTTTTGTTCTGAACCATGGTTCCCCGTGTATACAGGTTAGTAAAGGCATACTGGACCAATGGATTAATGTGTGTGAAAACATGGGCAGCAAAGAGCACAAATTAAATTCAGGAAAAGGCAAGATGTGTTGTGTCTTTACTGACTGTGAGTCAGTCAGAACAGGGAGGCATGTGGAAGAGAGGCAGGAGTTGAGATAAGAAAGTTAGGTGGGGCTAGGTCTCTTGCTAGAGAGAGTTGACTTTATCCCACAGATGATGAGAAGCTCCTGGAGGATCTTAAGATGAGTGTTTTAGAATGACTTTTTCTCACCAATGTTGAGGTCTGACTTGAAGGCAGCAAAACTAAAGTCAGGAAGGCCATTTTGATGAATAATGATTTTCTTGTTGCTTAGTCACTAAATCGTGTCCAATTCTTTGTGACTCAAAGGACTAAAAGATGCCAAACTTCCCTGTCCTTCTCTATCTCCCAGAGTTTGCTGAAAGTTACAACCATTGAGTGAATGATGCCATCCAATCGTCTCATCCTCCGTCACCCCCTCTCTTCCTGCCCATAATCTTTCCCAGCACCAGGGTCTTTTCCAATGAGTTGGCTCTTCGCATCAGGTGGCCAAACTCTTGGGGCTTCAGCTTCAGCATCAGTCTTTCCAATGAATATTCAGGATTGATTTCCTTTAGGATTGATTGGTTTGATCTCCTTGCAGTCCAAGGGACTCTCAAGAGTCTTCTCCAGCACCACAGTTCAAAAGCATCAGTTCTTTGGCACTCACCCTTCTTTATGGTCCAACTCTCACACCCATACATGACTGCTGGAAAAATCAGAGCTTTAACTATGTGGACTGTTGTCGGCAAAGTAATGTCTCTGTTTTTTAATATGCTGTCTAGCTTTGTCAAAGCTTTTCTTCCAAGGAGCAAGTGTCCTTTAATTTTACGACTGTAGTCGGTGTCTGCAGTAATTTTGGAACCTGAGAAAATAGTTGTTGTTCAATTGCTCAGTTGTGTCCGAAACTTTGGACCCATGGACTGCAGCACTCCAGGCTTCCCTGTCCTTACCATCTCCTGGAGCTTGCTCAAACTCATGTCCATTGAGTTGTTGATGCCATCCAACCATCTCGTCCTCTGTTGTTCCCTTCTCCTCCTGCCTTCATTCTTTCCCAGCATCAGGGTCTTTTCTAATGAGTCAGCTCTTTGCTTCAGGTGGCCAAGAAAATAACATCTGACACTTTTTGGACTTTTTCCCCATCTATTTGCCATGATGTAGTTGTGAGAAAAATGTCATCTTCAACCAATGTATGATGCTTGTGATGTATAATCAAGAGAATTTAACAGATTTGATATTAAATGAGAGGGAGAAAAAAATAAGTCATTTGTTTATTCTTTTTTTTTTTTTTACTCAGCACCTCCATCTGAGTGTGAATGAACTTTTTAAACACTTATATCAAAAAAATCTGTGTGCATCCCAAACTTGTCTCTTAGATGAAACAGATAAAGCTTTATATGTTTGAAAATATGTAAACAAGTATAAAATATTGGGAGTAAGCATTTTTTAAAAGCATTAAGCAAATGTCTTTGGGAGAGAAAGACTTGATTCAATTCTTTGTTGACAAAGTTCTTTGTGGATTTTGTCCATGATCTCTATATCTAGACTCAAATGTTGCTAGTTGTAAATGTTTCCCTTTCAAATTAGTGTTTCTGTTATTACATGCTTTACTATTTACTTTTCTGCAATCAGAAATCAGTGATTGATCCAATAATTCTCTCTGACAATTTTTTAAAAAATTTTGAAACATGCTATCTTCAGTCCCAGTGTGTAGTGGCACAAAGAAGAAAATGTGATCAAATTTGTGAAAATAATCTATGATCTATCCACCTATAAATGCAGTGGTAGCTCAGGAGAAGCACAACTGTTGATGTGTCTTGGAGTCAAAGTTCCCTAAATGAATACAGAGGAAGAGTTCTAGCTGAAGTGTAGTTGAAGCTGTACTCAGCTCTTCAACACGAAGGCCATGCTAGTAAAAATTTCTAAGTTTTCATTGCCTCAGTCTAAAAATTGATCTTTTCTGTAATGGATGAAAGCAAGGTAACTGAAAAGGATCTGTTCAAATTTTCAAATATCTTGAAAATATATTGAAGTGAAGCCACTTTCCCTTAAATAGGGCACAGCTGCTGGTTCTTTGCTCTCTAGGAAGATGAGAGTTATGCCCTTTCTCTCCTTAGTTTCAGCCTCTCATCTGTTACTGTGTATCAGAAAGGCAGGGCATCCTAGATGGAGGTACTTCTGATGGAGGGAACTTGAGGAGGGACTGGCAGGCAAATGAGATCCGTGTGGATACAAGTGATTTAGCGTTGGGAGCTGATGTGGAACCAAAGAAATAATCATTAGTGGAAACTCGTGTGTGGATATCTGTGTGTTTGTCTTAGCAGAGTGCAAGAGAGAGGAAACACAGGCAGACTTCTGTCTCCAGTGATGAAATCTTAGAACACTTATAACTTGGGGGATAAATAAATCCCTAACCACTTTATGTAGAATACTGGTCACTTGGAGATATGAAAAAACATAAATGTATACTATATACTAATTAAAAACAAAAAATAATTGCCTAAAGAATTCTAAAAGAAGGTGGCCCAGTGATTTTTTAGTTAGTATGATAGTTCTAATCATGAAGCCCATTGAAGAGAAAGGAATACAGAGAAATGGTGAGATGATAGCCTTTTAATTTGTGTCACAGTGGAGTCTTTTCTATACCTATGGGAAAGACCTGGAATTAAGGAAATATAACCAGATATAAATCATCTTCTGATAGGTAAGAACTATGGTAAATTAGTGTCAGATGCAACAGTAGTGCCATTATTGAGTATTATTGAAATACTAAGATTAGTTTTTATGTCTTATTGGTAGTATTGGTACATTTTAGTATTTAATTCATATTTGTTAATCTTATTTCTAACTAAATTCCTGAATGAAAGGAAGACATAATACCGAGGAAAAATATTATTTACAAAACAAACTTTGTCTTTCCTTTAAGAATGATAGGTTAATGTTCAGTTTAGTTCAGTTCGGTCGCTCAGTTGTGTCTGACTCTTTGCGACCCCATGGACTGCAGCACACCTGTCCATCACCAACTCTCGGAGCCTACTCAAACGCATGTCCGTGGTGTCAGTGATGCCATCCAACCATCTCATCCTCTGTTAATGTCAGTGTTGTGGAGAGACAAATGTTTCCTCCTTCACCTCCCCACCCCCTAAAGTTGTCCATGTCCTAATCCTTAGAACCTGTAAAAGTATTATGTCAAGAAAAAGGGAAATAAGGTTGCAGATGGAATTAACTTTGCTGGTCAGCTGACCTGGCAGTGGGAGGGTATCAGGTTTATCCAGATGGGGCCAGTTTAATAGCGTGCATGTGTGCTGTCGTGTCTGACTCTCTCTGACCCTGCCAGGCTCGTCTGTCATGGAAGTCTCTAGGCAAGATTACTGGAGTGTGTTGCCATTTCCTCCTCCAAGGGATCTTCCCCACCCAGAGATTGAACCCAAGTCTCCTGTGTCTCTGCATTGGCAGGTGGATTCTTTACCACTGAGCCTCAGTTTAATCATTGGGGTTCTTGAAAATGAGAGAGGGATGCAGAAGTCAGTGTTAGAGAGATGATGCTTGAGAAAGGCTTGAACTACTGGTTCTGGTTTTCCAAGAAAAGCCATATGCCAAAAGAGGTACATGCCAAGGGGAATGGGACACTCAGGAAGCTGAAACGCACATGAAATGGTTTCTACTCTAGAACCTCTACAAGCACAGTCCTGTTGATACCTCCACGTTAACCCAGGGAGACCATTTCAGACTTCTGACCTCTAGAACTGCAAGATACACCTTCCTATTGTCTTTGCCATTACATATTTGGTATTTTGTTTTAGCAGCAATGAAAAACTATAATTACCTAAAAATCATGAAGGAAAATTAAGCGGGCATAATACTGAAAGAATTTAGAAATGATCATAAGAGTTATGTTACCAAAATAGGAATTTAAAGTCCATTATTACTTTTAAAATGTAGTCCTTTGAATGATGTGAAGATCTCTTTTTCATTTTGTAGACAGACTATTTGATGAATTGTGAAAAGCAGAATGAATTATAACAATTTTAGAATGTAAGTTAACGCTATTGAGAAAGAAACAGAAAGAGCACACACTACACCAAAAGTCTTTCTAGTGGAATTTATGTTATCTGCCTATTCATATAGTCAGTGGATTCAGAGGTAGGTTATGAGATATGATTAAAAAGCAAAAAATGTTAGGAAAAAATATATTTTATTCAATGGAAACAATACAAATGTTCAGTTCAGTTGCTCAGTTGTGTCTGACTCTTTGCGACCCCATGAATTGCAGCACAAAAGGCCTCCTTGTCCATCACCAACTCCCGGAGTTTACTCAAACTCATGTCCATCGAGTTGGTGATGCCATCCAGCCATCTCATCCTCTGCCGTCCCCTTCTCCTCCTGCCCCCAATCCCTCCCAGCATCAGGGTCTTTTCCAGTGAGTCAGCTCTTCGCATGAGGTGGTCAAAGTATTGGAGTTTCAGCTTCAGCATCAGTCTTTCCAATGAATACCCAGGACTGATCTTTAGAATGAACTGGTTGGATCTCCTTGCAGTCCAAGGGACTCTCAAGAGTCTTCTCCAACACCACAGTTCAAAAGCATCAATTCTTCGGCGCTCAGCTTCTTATCGTCCAACTCTCATATCCATACATGACCACTGGAAAACCATAGCCTTAACTAGATGGACCTTTGTTGGCAAAGTAATGTCTCTGCTTGTTAATATGCTGTCTAGGTTGGTCATAACTTTCCTTCCAAGGAGTAAGCGTCTTTTAATTTCATGGCTGCAATCACCATCTGCAGTGATTTTGGAGCCCCCAAAAATAAAATCTGACACTGTTTCCACTGTTTCCCCATCTATTTCCCATGAAGTAATGGGACCAGATGCTGTGAAATTATTTTTCTGAATGTTGAGCTTTAAGCCAACTTTTTCACTCTCCTCTTTCACTTTCATCAAGAGACTCTTTAGTTCCTCCTCACTTTCTGCCATAAGAGTGGTATCATCTGCATATCTGAGGTTATTGATATTTCTCCTGGCAGTCTTGATTCCAGCTTGTGCTTCTTCCAGCCCAGCGTTTCTCATGAAGTACTCTGCATATAAGTTAAATAAGCAGGGTGACAGTATACAGCCTTGATGTACTCCTTTTCGTATTTGCAACCTGTCTGTTGTTCCATGTCCAGTTCTAACTGTTGCTTCCTGACCTGCATACAGGTTTCTCAAGAGGCAGGTCAGGTGGTCTGGTATTCCCATCTCTTTCAGAATTTTCCACAGTTTATTGTGATCCACACAGTCAAAGGCTTTGGCATAGTCAATAAAGCAGAAATAGATGTATTTCTGGAACTCTCTTGCTTTTTTGATGATCCAGCAGATGTTGGCAATTTGATCTTTGGTTCCTCTGCCTCTTCTAAAACCAGCTTGAACACCTGGAAGTTCACGGTTCACGTATTGCTGAAGCCTGACTTGGAGAATTTTGAGCATTACTTTACTAGCATGTGAGATGAGTGCAATTGTGCAGTAGTTTGAGCATTCTTTGGGACTGCCTTTCTTAGGGATTGGGATGAAAACTGGCCTTTTGCAGTCCTGTGGCCACTGCTGAGTTTTCCAAATTTGCTGGCATGTTGAGTGCAGCATTTTCACAGCATCATCTTTCAGGATTTGAAATAGCTCAACTGGAATTCCATCACCTCCACTAGTTTTGTGCATAGTGATGCTTTCTAAGGCTCACTTGACTTCACATTCCAGGATGTCTGACTCTAGGTGAGTGATCACACCATCATGATTATCTGGGTTGTGAAGGCCTTTTTTGTACAGTTCTTCTGTGTATTCTTGCCACCTGTTCTTAATATTTTCTGCTTCTGTTAGGTCCATACCATTTCTGTCCTTTATTGAGCCCATCTTTGCATGAAATGTTCACTTGGTATCTCTAATCTTCTTGAAGAGATCTCTAGTCTTTCCCATTCTATTGTTTTCCTCTATTTCTTTGCATTGATCTCTGAGTAAGGCTTTCTTATTTCTCCTTGCTATTCTTTGGAACTCTGCATTCAGATGGGAATATCTTTCTTTTTCTCCTTTGCTTTTCGCTTCTCTTCTTTTCACAGCTATTTGTAAGGCCTCCTCAGAGAGCCATTTTGCTTTTTTGCATTTCTTCTCCATGGGGATAGTCTTGGTCCCTGTTTCCTGCACAGTGTCACGAACCTCTGTCCATAGTTCATCAGCCACTCTGTCTATCAGATCTAGTCCCTTAAATCTATTTCTCACTTCCACTGTACAATCATAAGGCATACCCAGCAAATGTGACATGTTTGGAACATCAAACCATATTTATTATATTTAAAATTTTAGGAGAGATTAAAGTTGGTACTAGATCTTGACTTCTAATTTAAGACATAGCTATGATGTGTAATGATTATTTCATATTTGAAGGGAAAAAAGCTTAAATTCAATTTCACGGTTATACCAGGAGGTGGAGGATACTTCGTTAATTCTAAATTTTATCAATTATATCACTATGTTAAAAGAAAAGGCTTCATTCTATTGTCATTTGGAAAGAAAAAGCAGAAATTTTACATAGTATTGAAAGAATTGTATATCGGTATTAAATGTATGAAACAGGTAAAGTGTTTTTATTCATTTCTGCACCTTTTAGAATTATTCTGGAAGTGTAATATTTTGTTTAAAAAGCCTATACTTTGTCTTCTCCCAAATCTAGATTTAGAAAAGAAAGAAACTGCAAAAACTTACCCACATGGGCTTTAAGGTGGAGGAAACCAATTAAGTGGATGAGTAACATCACACTTTCTTTCCTCAATATCTTTTTATTTTTAATGCAGAAACAAGAATTGGATGGCTTTAGTCTTGGGCTCTCACAAGTGTTAGTATTTCACTCTCCTCCTTATCTTGACAGCAACTTGAAATAGAATATCAGTAGTTGAAGCAAACTTGGGCCCTGAGATTTGGTTAAAAATTGCTTGGCTGAGAGCCTGCTGCTGAGGGAAAATGAAACAAACTGAGCATATTTTTGGAGCCAAATGCCAAATTGTCTGTGCTTAGTATCACAGCTCCAGGTTTACCCTTCAAAATGATCCTAGACCAAACGCCATAACTGTTCTGGTTCTGGCTGCAGAGTTCTATTAATATTTACCAGTGATGGAAAGTAAAAAGCAACATTGTGATTCTCCGTGGTCCCTCTTGTTTTCCAGATTAAGGATCCTTTGCTTTTTTTGTTCATATACCATTCTATTTTTTTCATTTTTTTTTTTGCATGTCTTAATTTCATGAGATTACTTTATTGAGACATTTTGCCCTTCATGTGACCTTTAAGTTTTTGTTGTTTAGCCATTCAGTTGTGTCTGACTGTTTATGACCCCATGGACTGCAGCATGCCAGGCTTCCCTGACCTTCACTATCTCCTGGAGTTTGTCCAGACTCATGTCCATTGTGTCCATAGTATCATCCAACCATCTCATCATCTGTTGCTCCCTTCTCCTCTTGCCCTCAATCCTTCCCAGCATCAGGGTCTTTTCGAATAAGTCAGCTCTTCACATCAGGCGGTCAAAGTTTTAGAGCTTCAGCACCAGTCCTTCCAATGAATGGTCAGGGTGGATTTCCTTTAAGATTGACTGGTTTGATCTCCTTACTGTCCAAGGGACTCTCAAGAGTCTTCTCCAACACCAGTTTGAAATCATCAATTCTTTGGTACTCAGCCTTCTTTATGGTCCAGCTCTCACATCCATACATGGTTACTGGAAAAACCATACCTTTGGGTATAGGGACCTTTGTTGGCAAAGTAATGTCTCTGCTTTTCAATATGCTGCCTACGTTTGTCATAGCTTTCCTTCCAAGCAGCAAGCATCTTTTAATTTCATGGCTGCAATCACTATCCACAGTGATTTGGGAGCCCAAGAAAATAAGTCTGTTGCTGTTCCCATTGTTTCCCTATCTATTTGCCATGAAGTGATGGAACTGGATGCCATGGTCTTCATGTTATGAATGTTGAGTTTCAAGCCAGCTTTTTCACTCTCCTCTTTCACCTTCATCAAGAGGCTTTTAGTTCTCTTTGCTTTCTGCCACTAGGGTGGTGTCATCTGCGTGTCTGAGGTTATTGATATTTCTCCCAGCAGTCTTGATTCCAGCTTGTGCTTCATCCAGAACTTCAAGTTGCAAACTTTCAAAATTTCAAATGTGCCCAGAGAAAGGAGGAATAGAGACCAGAGGCGGAAGAAGTAACTGAAGAGCTAAAGAGATTCATATTGCAGAAAATGGCAAGGGGATTTTCTTTATTTAAGGAAACACTGTTAGTTTTTGAGGCATAAGACCCAAACATAGAATGGTACAGAAAGGTTGCATCGGCTGTTCAGAATGCAATCCAGTGCTACCGTGTCATCTCTGACAGAAAAAAAAGAGCCACCACCCTGACATTGGGGCTCCCCTGGAGGCTCAGTGGTGAAGGAACCCACCTGCCAATGCAGGAGACTTGGGTTTGATTTCTTGGTCAGGAAGAGCCCCTGGAGAAGGAAATGGTAACCCACTTCAGGATTCTTGCCTGGGAAATCCCACGGGAATGGAGCTTTGCCGGCTGCAGTCTACAGGGTCACAGAGCGTCAGACACAACTTAGTACTAATTGAGCATGCATGCACCTGGACAGTACTGGGTCATTTTCTCGAAAGGGTAAATATAATTGGATCCAACAAGGAACCAGAACATGCACCATCAGTGTCACATGTGGGTGAAATTGCAGCTTGTCCTCCCTCTCCTACTGATGATGATCCTTCAACTCTACAATCCCCACCTGCTCTCCCTCCTCCAGTCACTATCTCTTCTTGCTTGTTCACATGATGTCAGCCCCTGCATACCAGCTACTGTACTGTACTATAATATTAAAAACATTTCCTTTATTTTTTTTGTGTATGTTTTTTATGGATTATTTGTGTGAAAAGTTTATAAACCTATTATGATATAGTACTATATAGCTGACTGTGTTAGTTGGGTGCCTAGGCTCTTTACAGACAAGTTGAATTTACGAACATGCTTGTTCACATGTAGAGGACTTACTGTAAGTATATATTTTAAGCATTACAATTTTCTTTTTTTTTCTTTTCTTCATAGTGTCAAATGGATGTAAGGCAAAGGGACCTTAAAACATTCTTTGCCTCCACTGCCCTACTTTGGCATCTGCATTTAAAAAATTTTTCATTGTTGACTCTCTGTATGATGAAAGTAGCTTTACCTAGGGAGAAGGAAACGGCAACCCACTCCAGTGTTCTTGCCTGGAGAATCCTGTGGACAGAGGAGCCTGGAGGGCTGCTCTCCATGGGGTCGCACAGAGTCAGACACGACTGAAGCAACTTAGCATGCATGAATGCATTGGAGAAGGAAATGGCAACCCGCTCCAGTCTTCTTGCCTGGAGAATCCCAGGGACGGGGGAGCCTGGTGGGCTGCCGTCTATGGGGTCTCAGAGAGTCAGACACGGCTGAAGTGACACGGCGGCGGCGGCAGCAGCTTTACCTAAGGCAACTCTGTTACTCTACCCAGATAAACATAAATCTTGAAGATATGCTGTTTTTAGGGTATATTCCTGTGAGGGGGAGCAATCATTTTACTTAATGGTCATTCTTTACCCCACTGATTGCTGTGACAGCTCTGACGTAGATCAAGTTCCCACTATGCATGGCTTTTTTTTCTGAGCTTTCCATTTAATTCTATCACTTTTGGCTTACTTATCTCTATGTCTATACCATAGTGTTTTAATAATAATAGATTTTTCTTAATGCCTTCATTTGTAGTAAGGTCAATTCCTTCACCTTTTCTTTTTACAAATATGTTCACCTTTGCTTTTTTTTTTTTAATTAATAGACTTTCTTTTAGAGCACTTTTAGAGAATGGACAGAAGATTCTTATCCACTGAACTAGTTAAGACGTCCAGTGGAATATTGAATTGTAGAGTGGTGAGAGCAGGCATCCTGATTTGAAAGAAAATCCTTTTATTGTCAACGTAGTAAATATGTTGTGTGCTTAATTGTTTTTATATATTCCTTTTATCTGGTGAATGTTTGGCCCATTTCCTAATTTGCTAAGAGAGCTTAATATGAATATAAATGTTGAATTTTAATGAATTGTTTTGCAGCTGAAAAGAATAATCCTTTTGGGTTTGTTGCCTACAGACCTCATGCAACTCAAGAATAAACCTCAAGTCTGAAAAATGAAAAGATAAGTTTCTATGCCTCTGAGTATAGATTCGTGATGTTTACAGTTGATTAAGCAAGAGCAGATTTGAAAACAGAGAACCATATAATATATGCATAATACCTGCATATAGAACAAGATAAGGGTTGTGGTGATGGTGGTTGTTCAGTCGCTCAGTTGTGTCTGACTCTTTACGACCCCATGGATTGCAGCACACCAGGTTTCCCTGTCCACTGTGTGATTGAGCTTGCTCAAACTCATGTCCATTGAGTCAGTGATGCCATCCAACCATCTCATCCTCTGTCGTCCCCTTCTCCTCCTGCCTTCAATCTTGCCCAGCATCAGGGTATTTTTTAATGAACCAGCTCTTTGCATCAGGTGGCCAAGGTATTGGCACTTCAGCATCAGTCCTTCCAATGAATATTCAGGACTGATTTCCTTTAGGATTGACTGGTTTGATCTCCATGCAGTCCAAGGGACTCTCAAGAGTCTTCTCCAACACCACAGTTCAAAAGGATCAACTCTTTGGTGCTCAACCTTCTTTATGGTCCAACTGTCACATCTGTACATGACTACTGGAAAAACCATAGCTTCGACTATGTGGACCTTTGTCAGCAAAGTAATGTCTCTGCTTTTTTACATGCTGTCTAGGTTTGTCATAGCTTTTCTTCCAAGGAACAGGCATCTTTTAATTTCACGGCTGCAGCCACCATCTGCAGTGATTTTGGAGTCCAACAAAGTCTGTCACTGTTTGCATTGTTTCTCCATCTGTTTGCCATGAAGATCATGCCAGATGCCATGATCTTTGTTTTCTGAATGTTGAGTTTTAAGCCAGCTTTTTCACTCTTCCCTTTCACCTTCATCAAGAGGCTCTTGAGTTCCTCTTCACTTTCTGCCATTAGGGTGGTGTCATATGCATATCTGAGGTTATTGATATTTCTCCCAGAAATTTTGATTCCGGTTTGTGCTTCATTCAGCCCGGCATTTTGCATGTTGTACTCTGCATGTAAGTTAAACCAGGGTGACAATTTACAGCCTTGATGTACTCTTTTCCCAACTTGGAACCAGTCCATTGTTCCATGTCCAGTTCTAACTGTTGCTTCTTGACCTGAATACAGGTTTCTCATGAGACCAGTAAGGTAGTTTGGTATTCCCATCTCTTTAAGAATTTCCCACGGTTTGTTGTGATCCATACAGTCAAAGGTTTAGTGTAATCAATGAAGCAAAAAGTAGATGATTTTCTGGAATTCTCTTGCTTTTTTCTATGATCCATCAGATATTGGCAATTTGATCTCTGGTTCCTCTGCCTTTTCTGAATCCAGCTTGAATATCTGAAAGTTCTCGATTCAAGTACGGTTGAAGTCTTGCTTGGAGAATTTTGAGCATTTCTTTGCTAGTGTGTGAGATGAGTACAATTGTGCAGTTTTGAACATTGTGTGACATTGCCTTTCTTTGGGATTGGAATGAAAATTTACCTTTTCCAGTCCTGTCGCCATTGCTGAGTTTTCCAAATTTGCTAGCGTATTGATTTTAGCAGCATTATCTTTTAGGATTTGGAATAGCTCTGCTGGGATTTCATCACCTCAACTAACTTTGTTTGTCGTGATGCTTCCTAAGGTTCATTTATGTATAATATATACATAATACCTATATATGGAACAAGATAACCGTTAAGCATAGCTAAATTTGTTTTTGTTTTTTTTTTTAACCAATTTATAGTTATACATTTATAGGCTTCCTAGGTGACTCAGTGGGTAAAGAATCCACATGCAATGCAGAAGACATAGGTTTGATCCCTGGGTTGGAAAGATCCCCTGGAGGACACATGGCAACCCACTCCAGTATTCTTGCCTGGAGAATCCCATGGACAGGGAGCCTGGCAGGACATGACTAAAGTGATTGTGCATGCATAGATATACATTCATATTCTAAATTTAGATAACTTTATAAAGCAATTGCTCATGTATTTAAATATTATATTTTTAGTAGACTAAGAAACTTACAAGGTCTTTTTTATAGTCAGCTATTTGTTTATTTGTTTCTCAATTTCACTGCCCAATCTTTCAGCAAACATTAAAATGCTTGTGAAATCAAATGAGAAAAATATGGTTTCAGCCTAAGCTGAAAGAAAAAGAATGTCAGTTGTTCATGGAGGAGAAGAATGTGCTTCTGAAGTTAAAACTACTTCTTTCATTCTGTATTTTCAAAATCTGCTCTTGCTTAATCAGTTGTAAGTCTATGGATAATTAATAGCCTTGGATAAAGAGCCCTATGGATAATTAATACAGAAGCAATGATGACTTAAAAGAGGATAGCTACAAAGAATTAAATGAATTGCAGTGAATGCTCATCACTTTCAAACATAACTCCACACTCATTGTTCTGTTCCTCAGATTTTGTGGGAGGAATATGCAGCAAGAAATTTAGTCCTGTGAACATGTCAAATGTCAAGATTTTTACTCACAGAGGCAACAGCTGTTTAAGTAAAGATTTCACCTCTTGGTCTGTGCTCACCTATCTGACACTGAAGGTATTCTTAGTTCAGCAGCTCGTTCCCTCCACATGTTCATCTGAGGCTCAAAGAGATTCTAGGAGGCAGGAAATTTGTGATTGGGAGCAGTGTTCCTTTCATATGAGGATTAACTATATCACCACATTTGAATGAGAAAAACCCTCAATATCTTTTAAGACTAAGGACCACAGGACTTCCAAAATCATAAATTTGTCATCTACCAATGGCTAGGCACGTTAAACTCAAACATGTAGTGAAAATTCCCAATGAGATCCCTTGCTTCTCCAAATAATTTTATTCTGTGGATACCCATCTGTTGCGGCAGACAATGACTATGTTGTAAGACTATCTTGTGCATGTGTTTCCTTTACTGACTTTGAGATCCTGAAGGCCAGAGATAGCATCTTATTATTCCTGGAATCTCCAACCCTTTGCGCTGTCTTGGTAACAGAGCAGATGCTTGCTGAAGAGGTGAGTAAAAATATGTACAAGGAACAGAATTGGCTTAGTTGGGAGCAATTTAACAGAATAGCAGTATATAGTAGCTTTGAAGAGTAAATCTTCAGAGTGACCAAGAGTCTCTCTTTATGTCTTGGTTAATAGCTCTTAGACTTATACCATTGAACCAAACATACAGCATAATACTAATTCTACATGTTTTTTCTTAAGTCTAATAACATATACTAAGAACTTAACAATAATACTATAAGAGTTTAAGGAGACAGACAGGGGACTATAAACACTAATTTTAAAAACGTATCCCAGTATCAGTAACCAAAAGAAAAAATATAGATAACTATGTGTCATTGAACCAGAGGAACACCATATTTTAAGCTACTCAGTTTGCTATGACTTGGTGGCAAATCATTATTATCATTGACTTATTGAGCATTTAATATATACCAGCCACTGAATTATTGCCTTTACATGTATTATTTCATTTAATCTTCACAGTAGCCTAGGATGTAGGCATTTTGAGAAGTTAAAAATACTTGCATTTGCTCAGACCTAGTGTTTAGAATTCACAGACATGTCCAGCTCAAAGCCCATGATTTTAACTGTTATACTCCCTGCATTAGCTCCCAAATTTACTTACAATCCACACATTAAAAAGGAAAGTCATAAGCTTAGTGTTATCATATATCTACTTATTAAGCTATATTTTCAAATAGTGGTTTTATCTTATAGATTAACCAGTATGGTGGTGTTTCATATTTTTATGTTACATAACAAAGTCTTATTTATAGATGTAGACGGGCTTGATTACAGATAGGTATATTTCCTGTGCTTTTTCACAGTGGTGAAATGCAGCGAGAAAAATAAATGAATCAATTTGCAGATACCCATAGGCCTGTGGTGCCTAAAGAGAAATAAATTCTCCTAAAACAGAGGGAGAAAGCAGGTAAAGTATCCCTGTGAACAAAGGCCACTCAGTCAAAGATTAGGAAAAACAACAACCAAAACATACAAAATTTTTCATGCAAAGTTCATGAAGGGTTCAAAGTGGAGACCGCTTTGTTTAAACAACTGATGTTTTTTTATACTTAAAATATTTCTGTTGAATATAAGATTTTTTCTTCTGAGTTTTTTTTTCTGCCTGTTTTAAGTTAATAGGCTATGGCATACTTCTAATTTGCCCTGATTTCTTAGGAGACTTACAGGAGGAATTTTGAGACAGTGGTCTCTGAGTTGCATTGCTGCTGTTAAGAGTTCTGCCTTCCCATTTACAGACCCTGCCATCCCCGGCAAGTCAGTTTCCTTCTCTCCCATCTCCCAAGGGCGGAATAGGAATATTCCGTATAAACAAGTTATAACATGAAGTGTTTAGAAAAGTGCCTGGCAGGTAGCGAGCACTCATTGAGGCTGGATTTTTCTTACCTCTCTGGAGATAAAGAGTTGAATTATCAGCATTATGTCCCTAAAACCCTCCGAAGTGACAGAAATGGAAAACTTCCCAATCTGGTTAAGAGAGCATTTCTGGTCTTAGTAGGTGCTTTCAGGACAGGACAGTTTCATTCCAGCTTCAGAGGAGAGAGCATCTCTTAAGTTTTTCGACCTGTGGGTTCAGGCTCTTGCCTCCATCTTGAGATAAAGAAACATGATGGAAAAGAGGTAGAGTCTTTGTTTGGCTGCAAAGAGTTTCTTGAAGGATGTATTAATAGACACCCTCTAGCCCCAGCTTTTAGAGTCAGTGGATCCAACCCTAGCTAAGTGAAAGCCATTTTCCCCTCTGAGCAGTCTAAATTCTTATCACTTGGAGAGAATTAAGTCCAAGGAATTCAGTGTGCAGTAGATTTTTATTACTCAGACCCGCATCTCTTGGGAATATTCAAAGTCAGCACCATAGTCAAAGCCACTACTTAGATGCAGCATCTTGACAAATGAACTTGTATGTCAATTGCATTAAAGTACAAATTGCTGCCACCCTGACTGTCATTCCCAGGCTATTCATGAAGCACCTATTCTGTCCTCATCCCTGGCTTGATGTGCCTTTTCTTGTCATCGTCTGCTCTCCACACTCCCTAAACCAAGAACTTATGAAGTAAGCCATTTTTTAATACAGCTACTATATTTTCACCCAAAATACATACATTATTCTAATAAAACTACTACCATAAATTTGGGGTGTACCATTTTAGACATTTTTCTGTATTGCACATAGACAAATATACTTATGTATCTAACATTGTTTTTCATATTAGTATATTGGTTTGGACCTGAGTTAGTTCATTTTGCTTCTTACCTGATCTCGCTCCATTTTTTTTTTTTCTCCGACTGTGCTGAGTCTTCATTGCAGCACGCAGACTCTCCAGCTGCAGCACGAGGCTTAGTTGCCTCACACACGTGAGATTGTACTTCCCCACCAGTAATCAAACTTGCTTCCCTTGTGCTAGAAGGCAGATTCTTAACCACTGGACCACCAGGGAAGCCCCTTATTTGATCTCTTGTTACTTTCTTGAGCTAGTTAAGCATTACTTTACATGACTTTGGACTCCTGAGCTGTGCTGACCTGTCTGGTATGAAGCATGGCTCTTTCACAAGTAGAGCTAAGAAAAATTTGTTTTAAGGTCAGCTTTTCTGCTGAAGTAGTAGAGGTAGAAAAGTATGACACCTGTTTTACTTTTGCAACTGGGCAAGTGTCTTGCAAGTCACATGATTTTAATTATATATATTGTGTGTGTGTGTAAATAATTTATGGATCCCGTTAAGTTATAGAAGCATGACTATGATGATTAGTTATCTAAATTTGGTTAGCATCCATGGTGTTCTGAATACTGCTTTGGTGCAAAGAGGAGTTTTACCTCCAGATATAAGGAACCACTTAAATCCTGTTTTTGAACAGATTTTTGTTGTAAAAATACCCAAAAAAACATTATTCAAAACAAGTCTGTCAGCAACTAAGATATATAAGCAAATATAGAGCCAAACTACCTGATCACTCATAGCCCAGCTGCCTCAGGCTTAATCATGATCTTTCCTGTTTCTACGACCCAGATCCTTTGGATCTGGGAAACTTAATTGCATTGGGAAGCAGCCACAGGGCGGGGTGGGAGGGGGTTGCTCAGTCTAAGCTGAGCGTGGTACTGAGAGTAGGGAAGAAAACAGACCACTTTTTTAATGCCGTGCTCATGATAGTCCTCAGTGTTTGAGATGTAGCATCCAACCTTTCCCTCTTACCCTCCATCCAGCCATTCACAGGGGCCTGGAAATGTCACTTTTCAAGTATTTTCTGATTTTCTTCCCTCCTCCCAAATTTATCAATATTGACTTAGTTCAGGACCTTCTCTCCTCTCCCATCGTGACCTCGGTTAGAGCTCTTCACAGTGCAATTCTGCACATCCTCAGTAGAACCCCTCAGTGACATTCTACCCCATGCAAAATAAAGTTCAGACTTTTTGTTAACACAGTCACGTACTCTAGGCCTACCTTTATTTTCTCAGCAGATTAACTTTTTTCGCAATTGACTTCCAATGTCAGTAAAAACCTAGTGTCACAAGTGTGTGATGAATATATTTAAAACTGAAGATCCCAAATGTAAAGATCATGCAATGAAAGGTTTATAGTGATACACAGAAAGTATTACAATACAGTGATTGAAAGCTACACTTTTATTTTCAGACCATTTTCCAACTATGAGATTTTGGGCAAGATGCCTTAATCTTTATGTGCATCAATTTCTTTACATGTGCGATAAGGGTAAAAATACCTCTACTTCATAGGACTTTAGTGTTTGACACAGTACACTTGCTGAGTGCCAGAGAAGTTTGTAGGATAGCAGTTGCAAAGTGAGTGGTGGTTATTACGGTAAAGGGAAGTGTATTTATATCCATGTTTAAAAACATTCTGATAGAGAGGTATCACTATAAAATAGAGGTTAGAGAATGCCCTGGAAAGAATTGGCTAGAGGATGATTGAAGGCAGTGATGAAAGAATAAAAGATGATGGTAAAGAGTAAACCTTCAATCTGAGGAGGAATGAAGCCCTAGGTTTTGCAGGATCTGGGAGAAGGGAAAGACAGATCAAAAAGACTATTCATGGGATTTTGACCTCTTTTGCCAAAATGCAAATTAGAAATTTGGGATTTAAAAGTTAGGGCAGTCATAGCATTTGGTTTCCACAGAATTCTTATCCGTAGGAAGAATCTGTTTTTATTTAGTTGCTAAGTTGTGTCTGACTCTTTTGCGACCTCATGAACTGTAGCCCGCTGTGCTCCTCTGTGGGATTTTTCAGGCAAGAACACTGGAGTGGGTTGCCATTTCCTTCTCCAGGGGATTTTACCAACCTGGAGATCAAACCTGCATCTCCTGTGCTGGCAGGCAGATTCTTTACCACTGAGACTCCAGGGAAGCAAAAGGAAGTATAAGAATCCCAGAAGATATGCCATGGGGAGCATTAAATTTCAAAGTCATCTCTTAATTGTTAAAATTATATTTTAATTTTCTAATATAAATTGCAAATGGAAAGAAATGGGTTCCAAATTTGTGACAGATAACATAAGGATAAAGCCTATTAAAATATGAATTCCATCTCTTTAGAGATCAGGCACATGATTTATCAATATCCAATCAAACCTTCAACTAGTACATTTAGACTCATCTTAATTTCAGAATGTTACTTATTGATGCCAATTAGCAGTACAATATCTCTGAATACCACATAGTCCTAGAATTATTTGTGCAATTTGATTGTCAGTAAAATAGGTCTACAAGAAATATTCATGCTCTAATTTATAGGGGCTTCCCAAGTGGCTCAGTGGTAAGAAATCCGCCTGCCAATGCAAGAGACTCGGGAGATACAGTGTCGATCCCTGGGTCTGGAAGATCCCTGGAGGAGGAAGAGGCAACCCACCCCAGTATTCTTTTCTGGAGACACACTACAGAGGAGCCTGGTGGACTTCAGTCCATGGGGTTGCAGAGTCAGACATGACTTAGTGACTGATCACACACACACACACACACACACACAGATGTAAATTTATAATGAAATGGAGCATCAGTGAACTTATATCTGTTGGGATTAGAAAATGAGAACTTTCATATCTCCTCATTTCCTTTTTCTTCAAGGGTATGATCTTGCTTAAGATAGCTCTTCTTAGCAAGGTCACATAAATATTCTTTAAGGTTAAAAAAAGATAACTTGTTGGTTCCAGTATAGATATTAAAAGAAATTAGTTTTTAGATGACAGCAATTATATTACTAATTATAGCTTTGATCCTTTTATCATTTTCCATTTTATTTTCCAAGGTAGAGTTTTTAAAGTTGAATATCCTTTGGTGCCTATAAGCTTATTGAAAAGTGTGTTCAATTGTTTGGGTCTGCTGATTTTTATGGTCATAATTTCACTCTTCAGACTTTTTGCAATAGAACATGTAATTTATAAGTTTTCTGTTGTTCATATTAATAGTCTTTTCTTTATGGAAAGCAAACATTGATCTGAAGTTTATTAAAAGACTAATTAAGTTCTGAATTTATATTTTTCTTTAAATGTTCTGAATTTATATTTTAACAGTTACATATTAGGAAAACTCATGTCCTCTGGGTATATTAGAATCTGTAGATAATCCCTCCATCTTTCCTTAATGAATAAAGTGAAATTTAGTGATGAAAAATTATCAGTGAGTTAACCCTATGTAATTTAGCTAATTTAGACATTAACTGTAAACCTATTTTAAAGTCTGTTTACAATTTACAGTAATTTCCTGTTCAGACTTCATTTATTCATTTATTTAACAAGTATTTGAGTTCTTATAATGTGTGAGATTTTGTACCTAGTCTAGAGTTTACACTGTTACATAGGCTTGTCCTTGAAATATTATCAAAGAGCCAAAGATGAAGAAAAAGGGTCTGAGAAAAGACAAAGGGTTAATTCATTAAGAAAAAAGTTTGAGGACTTTTCTTTTTTGTTTGTTTGCTTGTTTTGCAAGGCATAAAGTTACCATCTTTGTTAAAAAGAGACATTTCAGATTTAGGATGTGAGACTTGAGTTCCAATAAAGCTGATTGAACAGCTGTTCCACTGGTGACACTATTAAATGAACTCTGAGTAGTATTACATAGTAGCTGTGTATTCAGCTTTCATGATGGTTAATTCCTTCCATTGTCATTAGTGATTTTCTGAGCTTTGGGATTTCCTGTAGTACCTAGGGTATAAAGGCCTATTTGTCTAAATGAAAAACAAAGAATTAGATGTAATAAATGTGCATAAAATACAAATGGCTTCATTCCTTTATTGTCGCAGAAAATGAATGTGGGAGACATAAAGCTGATGCTAGAACATATGACTGCTTTTTTAGCTAGAAAATATCTCATGCCTAGTTTTATGTACATTGGGGTTGAAAAAGAAATGAAATTTATATTTTATGCATTGTCCTCTCTTTTCTTGGAAGAGCTCTCTGATGAATGAATGCTGTGTAGATAGAGTAGATATCTAATTATAGGCTTTCTCGACCCAGTTTCTAAATAGTAGATGCCATTTTAGGAACGTCCTTTGGCTCCAAGCCATATCTAGTCACACATCCAGTCCACTGTCATTTCTATCCACTGTGGCCATACTTACTATTCAGATGACACTTCTAGTTCTCTGTTCATATGACACATACCAGCTAGACTTTAGAGTAGTGATGGCTGTGCCTACCCAGGTTGATGCTGTTTGTCTGTCATTATGCTTTTATGGGGCTTCCCAGGTAGCTCAGTGGTCAAGAATCAGCCTGCCGATGCAGGAAATGCAAGAGATGGGGGTTTGATCCCTGGATTGGGAACATCCCCTGGAGAAGGAAATGGCAACAACTCTGGTATTTTTGCCTGGAAATTCCATGGACAGGGGTACTTGGCGAGCTGTGGTCCATGAGGTCACAAAAGAGCAGATCTGACTGAGTGACTGAGTAAACATGTGGTTTTATGAGGACAGGTAAGAACTCTTGGTAAAGTGCCATAGGAAAGATTACTATAATACTAGCCCACCAGGCGTTTGATTGGCCCACTCATTTGCCGTCTCTTCACTTCACATAGCCCCCTCCCGAGACTGCAACTGGCACAGATCAATGCTAAGTTAAAAAAGTTTGTTTCTTGGAAAACTACTATCTTTCTTGACATAAGAGTTTGGAGTTGCTAAATAGTTCCTGACTGCTGGTATATTGCATTTATATGTTTTATTACATATAATATACCAAAACATCAGCAAATAAATACGATTAAAGGGGTAAATTAAATGGAAGATCTAACTATAAATAAGAGAATGACAATGGTATACTTGTATAAAAATACCCAGTTATAGAAGAGAGGGTCTGTATTATAAATGAAAATATCTTTTAAATGAGTTCAGTCACAGGTCTGAAACATGAATAAATGTGTCTGTGATTTAGACTGTTCCATCTGTGTGGATATAACCTTTATTTTTCCTCTCATGAAAGAATGCCAAAGTACACAATGTAATTTTTTTCTATAAGCACTTCTGTATGAATGCCTCAATAGAAGGATTATTGGTTACATTTTCTTATTCCATGAGTATATGAAAAGTGTCTCAGTTAATTCAGCACTGTTTATTCCCAAAGGCCCTACATGGGGAAGCAATCCCAATATAAATAACTCCCAAATTCACAAAATCGGTGTGGCAGTGTAGGCAGAGATGCTGAGGTAGTCCAGCAAGGGGTTTACCCATTTGTTTGTGATTATACAAGCACAGTTAGAGAAGTGGTAATGTGCATCTAGAATTCTCTAATAGGGACTTTTTCCCATACACAATATTATGAAAAGATTAAATGTCAAAAAATTAGATAATGAAAGTGTTTAGGTGAGAACCTTAGACCATGTACTTGACCATCACTGTTTTAAACCACGAGTCTGTTTAACGCATTGCTCACTTATACTGAATCCAGTTGGACTTTGGTGGCTAGACAATATCCTTTCTCTGGAATAAATTTTTGACCTCTTATAATATTCCAAGTGGTGCACAGACCAGCATTGAACAATGACTTTTTTTTTTTTTTAGCTTCCAAGAAATCTCTTCTATGATTATCTTTAATGTTAAAGACCATTCTGAAAAATAATACCCATAGGATGTTCTGTGTGGGACTTGTGTAGAGAATTTTAAAGGGGTTTTAATTTGAGGTCATTTTATTGTCCTCAGATAATGTTAATCATATTGAAAACAAACCTGTCACTGAGTAGAACTCAAAGCACCAGAGACATTTGCTTAATGTGGTATTTGAAAATAGGAGCACTTGCAGTTGAGTGGTCTGTCATACTTGAGAGATTCTGGGTCCCTGAAGATTTATATGAGTGCTCAACTCTTGTCGAACTGTCTCGTCATGGATGACTTAATAAATGTTGGTTTTTGCATCAGATAATGGCTTACCATTTAATCTCCTCCTGCATCCATTATACACATTAGTCTCTCTCTCCCTTTCCCCTACCCCACCCACAAACAGCTTATAAAATAAAGTAAAACAGAAAAACTTTAATTTCTGACTCTAATTGATCATACCACATAGCCACCTGCTTATCATCTGCTCATCACACTGGCAGAGTTTACAGTTTCAAAGACACTGAAAATTGTGCATATGTTAGGAAACTAGCAGTTTTCTGAAATAAGTTTTGTTGTAGTCTTTTTATTACCTAACTCTGTTAGCCTTTGTCCTGCTTAATTGTGTACTCCAAGGCCAAACTTGCCTGTTGCTCCAGGTATCTCTTGACTTCCTACTTTTGCATTCCAATCCCTTGTGATGAAAAGGACATCTTTTTTTGGTGTTGGTTCTCGAAGATCTTGTAGGCCTTCATAGAACTGTTCAACTTCAGCTTCTTTGGTATTATGGTTGGGGCATAAACTTCGAGTACAGTGATGTTGTGCTAAAGAATTAATGCTTTCGAGCTATGGTGCTGAAGAAGACTCTTGAGAGTCCCTTGGACAGCAAGGAGATCAAACCAGTCAAACCTAAAGGATATAAACTGAATATTCATTGGAAGGATTAATGCTAAAGCTGAAGCTGCAATAAGTTGGCCACCTGATGCAAAGAGCCAACTCATTGAAAAAGACCCTGATGCTGGGAAAGACTGAAGACAAGAAGAGAATAAATGAATACCTGACTTCCTTTATTATATACAAAGAATTTTTGTTTCTGGCCGTCTTTGTAGTTAGAGCCTAAAAGGTATTTGGAGAATAAATGACTAGAATAAGAGCAAATTTCTATACAAAGGACCTTTTTATTAGCATGTAATTCACTATGTTGAGTTGCTAGTAGCCTCTAAGGTTGACAGCTACAATTAGTTGGATAAACCATTATAGGCCCAAATGATACATAAAATTCTTACTTCACATTACTGCTATCAGATATTGATTTACTTACTGGTTCTTTCCAGCTATTCCACTGAATTTTTTGCTTGTCCATTTGCTGAATGTTAAAAATCATAGGTCAAAGGAGGGAGAGTATAGAAAATTTTAAACAATTACATTTAAAATGTAAAAAATAAAGCATTATTTGTAAATATATTGTATATATAATACTTTATATATTTGAGTATTTTAAAAGTATATAATGTTGCTTAAAATTTGCCTTTGAAAATACTAAATTATAAATAGGGTAACTAACTGCATTCCTCATTTATGTCCAAACAATGAACTTTAACAATTTTGTAGGCTCTCTAGAAAACTGTCTACCATTTACTGTTTAAAAATGTGAGGCCAGGCCATTTTTCGACTTTGCCCGAACTCTTTCAACTCTCTGAAATCTTTGCTTCTTTCTGCTGCATTTTGTCAAGAGTTCTGAGGGACTGCGCTTTGTCTTAAGTATCACAAAGCATTTAGAAGAATATTTCTGCTTAAATTCTTTTTGAGCTATTATTTCCAGGACAAATTAACATTGTGTGTTTTGAAATCACATACGTATTTAAGATTTCAAGTTATTGGTGAAATAATTCTTTCTGTTAAATATCTTTAATAATTTAAAATTATATGAAAGGTATCTAGCTGTTCACACCTTTCTTATGCTAATAATCATAAAAAGTTATACTTTGTGGTTTGTGGTCATATAAAGTATACTGAGTGTGAGGTTTTTTTTTTTTTGTATACAGACAAGTCCTATATCTGAACCGATTAAATGAAATAGTATATTAACAAACGTATGCTGAGTTGTTGTTGTTGTTCAGTCACTCAGTTGTGTCCAGATCTCTGTGACCCCCATGACCTGCAGCATGCCAGGCTTCTCTGTCCTTCACCATCACCTGGAGCTTGCTCAAACTCATGTCCATTAAATCAGTAATACCATCCAACCATCTCATCTTCTGTCATCCCCTTCTCCTGCCTTCAATCTTTCCCAACATCAGAGTCTTTTCCAATGAGTCAGCTCTTCGCATCAGGTGGCCTAAGTATTGGAGCTTCAGCTTCAGCATCAGTCCTTCCAATGAATATTCAAGACTGATTTCCTTTAGGGTTGACTAGTTTGATCTTCTTGCAGTCCACAGGACTCAAGAGTCTTCTCCAACACCACAGTTCAAAAGCATCCACTCTGGAGCTCAGCTTCTTTATGGTCCAACTCTCACATCCATACATGACTACTGGAAAAACCATAGCTTTGACTAGCCGGACCTTTGTTGACAAAGGAATGTCTCTGCTTTTTAATATGCTGTCTAGGTTTGTCATAGTTTTCCTTCCAAGGAGCAAGTGTCTTTTAATTTCATGCATACAGTCACCATCTGCAAATTTTGTGATAATTCTATTTAAAACAAACCTTTTAAATCTCCCAATTTCTCTTGATGCATTTGTGCATTTTTATCTTCAAAATAGGTAATTTTTTTCTTCCCACTGAATAATTTTTAACATAAGTCTAGAAATAGTGCATCATTTTGTGGAACTTTATCATCATAACCACAAATTACAGCTGCCTAAGCTCCAATTGGAGACTAAATGAATGGCTGAACCTTCTTCCACTACACCCCCCACTGCTGTGCAATATGGCCACACAGGCAAGCACACAACAATCTGACTCATGCTCAGTACTATAAATGTTTCAGTAGTTTTCTTGGAATCTGGAAATGGAGTTGTCCACAGATGATCCCTCTTCCTTTGAATCTTGTTGTTGTCTCCTTTACAAATCAATTAATAAAAACTTAGGTGTTAAATTAGCACTTGATGAGATTTTACATAGCCTTGCTATTATGATTCTGTGGATGAATAAAAATCCTTGGAGAAATTAAAATCTTGATAAAGGTGCAGGAATAACCACACATATCAAATACATTTTTAAATTACTTTTTATTGAAGGATAATTGCTTTACAGAATTTTGCTGTTTTCTGTCAAACTTCAACAAGAATTGGTCATAAGTATACATATATACCCTCCTTTTGAGGTACTCCCTCCCATCTCCCTCCCCATCCCACCCCTCTAGGTTGGTACACAGCCACTGTTTGAGTTTCTTGAGCCATACAGCAAATTCCCATTGGCTATCTATTTTACATACGGTGATGTAAGTTTCCATGTTACTCTTTCCATACATCTCACCCTCTCCTCCCCTATCCTCATGTCCATAAGCCTATTCTCTATGTCTATTTCTCCATTGTTGCCCTGTAAATAAATTCTTCAGTATCACTTTTCTACATTCCATATATATGTGTTAGAATACAGTATTTATCTCTGTTTCTGACTCACTTCACTCTGTATAATAGGTTCTAGGTTCATCCACCTCATTAGAACTGACTCAAATGTGTTCCCTTTTATGGCTGAGTAATATTCCATAGTGTATATATACCCCAACTTCTTTATCCATTCCTCTGTTGATGGACATCTAGGTTGCTTCCATGTTCTAGCTATTGTAAATAGTGCTGGATTGAACAATGGGATACATGTGTCTCTTTCAATTTTGGTTTCCTCAGGGTTATATGCCTAGGAGTGGGATTGCTGGGTCATATGGTGGTTTTATTCCTAGTTTTTTATGGAATCTCCTACCGTCTTCCACAGTGGCTGTATGAATTTACATTCCCACCAGCAGTGTAAGAGTGTAACCTTTTCTCCACACCCTCTCCAGAATTTATTGTTAGTAGACTTTTTGATGATGGCCATTCTGACCTGTGTGAGGTGATAACTAACTGTGGTTTTGATTTGCATTTCTCTAATAATGAGTGATGTTGGGCATCTCTTCATGTGTTTGTTAGCCATCTGTATGTCTTCTTTGGAAAAATGTCTGTTTCAGTCTTTTCCCCACTTTTTGATTGGGTTGTTTGTTTTTCTAGCATTGAGTTGTATGAGCTGCTTGTATATTTTGGAAATTAATCCTTTGTCAGTTGTTTCATTTGCTCTTATTTTCTCCCATTCTGAGGGTTCTCTTTTCACCTTGCTTATAGTTTCCTTTGCTGTGCAAAAGCTTTTAAGTTTAATCAGGTCCCACTTGTTTACTTTTGTTTTTATTTCTGTTACTGTAGGAGGTGGGTCTTAGAAGATCTTGCTTTGATTTATGTCATTGGGTGTTCTGCCTGTGTTTTCCTCTGAGAGTTTTATAGTTTCTGGTCTTACATTTAATTCTTTAATCCATTTTGATGTTATCTTTGTGTATGGTGTTAGGAAGTGTTCTAATTTCATTCTTTTACGTGAAGCCATCCACTTTTCCCAGCACCATTAATTAAAGAGGCTGTCTTTGCCCCATTGTATACTCCTGTGTTCTTTGTCAAAAATAAGGTACCCATAGGCGCATGGGTTTATTTCTGGGCTTTATATCTTGTTGCATTGGTCTGTATTTCTGTTTTTGTGCCAGTACCATACTGTCTTAATGACTGTAGCTTTGTAGTATAATCTGAAGTCAGGAAGGTTGATTCCTCCAGCTCCATTCATCTTTCTCAAGACCGTTTTGGCTATTCGGGTTCTTTTGTGTTTCCATATGAATTGTGAAATTTTTTGGTTCAAATTCTGTGAAAGATGCCTTTGGTAATTTGATAGGGATCACACTGAATCTGTAGATTGTATGTGGTCATTTTCACAATATTGATCCTTCCTACCCAGGAACATGGAATATCTCTCCACATGTTTATGTCATCTTTGATTTGTTTCATTAGTGTCTTATTTCTTTTGTCTCCTTAGGTAAGTTTATTCCTAGATATTTAATTCTTTTTGTTGCCATGGTGAATGGGATGGATTTCTTAATTGCACTTTCTCATTTTTCATTGTTAGTATATAGAAATGCAAGTGATTTCTGTGTATTGATTTTGTATCCGGCAACTTTGCAAAATTCACTGATTGGCTCTAGTAATCTTCTGATACTATCTTTAGGGTTTTCTGTGTATAGTATCATGTCATCTGCAAACACTGAGGCTTAATTCTTCTTTTCTGATCTGGATTCCTTTTATTCCCTTTTCTTCTCTGATTTCTGTAGCTAGGACTTCCAGAACTATGCTGAATAATAGTGGCAAAAGTGGAAACTCTTGTCTTGTTCCTGATCTTAGTAGGGGAATGCTTTCAGTTTTTCACTGTTGAGAATAATGTTTGCTGTAGGCTTGTCATATATGGCCTTTACTATGTTGAGGTAGGTTCCTTCTATGCCCATTTTTTGAAGAGTTTTAATCCTAAATGGGTGCTGAATTTTGTCAAAGGCTTTTTCTGCATCTATTGAGATGATCATATGGTTTTTATCTTCTAATTTGTTAATATGGTGTATCACATTGATTGATTTCCATATATTGAAGAATCCTTGCATCCCTGGAATAAACCCAACTTTCTCATGGTATATGAGCTTTTTGATGTGTTGCTGAATTCTGTTGGCTAAAATTTTGTTGAGGATTTTGCATCTATGCTCATCAGTGATATTGGCCTGTAGTTTTCTTTTTTTGTGTTGTCTTTGTCTGGTTTTGGTACCAGGGTGATGGTGGCCTTGTAGAATGAATTTGGAAGTGTTCCCTCCTCTGCAATTTTTTGAAAGTGTTTTAAAAGGATAGGCATTAGCTCCTTTCTAAATGTTTGATAAAATTCTCTTGTGAAGCCATCTGGTCCTAGACTTTTGTTTTTGGGGAGATTTTTGATCACAGCTCCAATTTCAGTGCTTGTAATTGGGTTCTTTGTAATTTCTATTTCTTTCTGGTTCAGTCTTGGAAGATTGAACTTTCCTAAGAATCTACCCATTTCTTCCAGGTTATCTATTTTATTGCCATATAGTTGTTCCTAATAGTATGTTTAATCCTTTGTATTTCTGCATTGTCTGTTGTAACCTCTCATTTTTCATTTGTAATTTTGTTGATTTTATTCTTCTTTTTTTCCTTGATGAGTCTGGCTAAGGGTTTGTCAATTTTGTTTATCTTCTCAAAGAACCAGCTTTTAGTTTTATTAAACTTTACTATTGTTTCTTTCATTTCTTTTTCATTTATTTCTACCCAGATATTTATGATTTCCTTCCTTCTACTAATTTTTTAGGGGGATTTTGTTCTTCTTTTTCCAGTTGCTTTAGGTGTAAAGTTAGGTTGTCTCTTCGATGTTTTTCTTGTTTCTTGAGGTAGGATTGTATTGCAGAATAGAATTCTTAGAACTGCTTTTGCTACATCCTGTAGGTTTTGAGTTGTGTTTTCATTGTCATTTGTTTCTAGAAAATTTTTTATTTCTCTTCTGATTTCTTCAGTAACCTGTTGGTTTTTTATAAATGTGTTGTTAATCTCCATGTGTTTGTGTTTCTTACAGTTTTTTTCTTGTAATTGATATCTAGTCTGATAGCATTGTGGTTAGGGAAGATGCTTGATATGACCTCAACTTTCTTAAATTTACTGAAGTTTTTTGTGGCACAAGATGTGGTCTAATCCTGGAGAATATTCCATGTGCTGCTACTGCTAAGTCACGTCAATCATGTCTGACTCTGTGTGACCCCATAGACGGCAGCTCATCAGGCTCCTGTCCCTGCAATTCTGCAGGTGAGAACACTGGAGTGGGTTGCCATTTCCTTCTCCAGTGCATGAAGGTGAAAAGTGAAAGTGAAGTCGCTCAGTCGTGTCCGACTCTTCATGACCCCATGGACTGTAGCCTACCAAGCTCCTCTGTCCATGGGATTACCCAGGCAAGAGTACTGGAGTGGGTTGCCATTGCCTTCTCCATATTCCATGTGCACTTGAAGGTATATTTTTCTGCATTTGGATGGAATATCAATCCATATGATATCAGTATCAAGATATCAATGAGATGTCAATCCATATGATACCAATGTCAAGATATCAATGAGAACCATCTCATCTAATGTATTGTTTGACTTGTGTTTCCTTATTAATTTTCTGTTTTGATGATCTGTCCATTGGTGTGAGTGGGGTGTTAAAGTCTCCTACTATTATTGTGTTATTGTCAATTTCTCCTTTTATGTCTGTTAGTGTTTGTCTTATGTATTGAGGTGCTTCTATGTTCAGATACATTTTTAAAATTTAAAAGCAATTACTGTCAATTTTAAAACATGTTAAATGTGGTTTAGATGTAAAATACTATTTGCTTTAACTTGTTTCCAGATTAAAAAGTAAATGCATATCTATTTTAAATGGTGACCCCCGTGATTAAAACAGCAATTTTTCCTGCTATATCTCAGTTAAAAATAATCTTTACTATCAGTTATAAAAGACAGAGTTTCTTCATTGACCAGAATGATATTTGAAGTAGGTAAATTTATTAAAAGATAATAATAATTATTTCCATGTTGTTGAGTTTCTGTACAAGTTGATTTGTTTCACATTGGGGAAAAAAATCTAACCAATGGCCACAAGTTTTAGGTAGTTCCCTTGCCCCTAAAATGCATAATATTAGGCCAGAGGGGACTAGGAGAGATAGAAGATGTTTCATGATAGTCCATCAGTATCACAGGGAAAAAAACTGAAAGCATATGTTGAACTGGCAGCATCATATGCATGCAAGTGAGAGCACATTTCTCCTGTCAAATCAGTTGCAATTTTTCACAGTTGAGAGTCGAATGAAATGCCTAAATGTATTGAGTCGTTGAAGTCAGAGACTAGTTACAGCCAGATTTATGGCTGTACCAAAATAGAGCCAGTCAGAAAACAGCTAAATTCCCTGGCCACACCAAGTCTGACTGATGACTCACCTTATATGTTCAGAGAGCATCATTTGTTCTCACTTCTGTGTGTTTATTTGACAGCTTGCCAGTATCCATTAGGTGGCCAGGAGGAAAGGGGAAAACACTATGTGAGTGCATGACAAGGCACTGGGATTGATTTGTGGCTTTTGATAATTTCAGGGTGGTGTTATCTGGTTTAGTACAGAGACAGATCTGTAACTGCAGATAATCACTGACTGTTATCATCCCAGGGGTCATTTACTTGACCCAAGTATCTTTGGACCTGACAGCCTGAGGAAAAACATCATTCCCCTCCAATCCCCTCCATCTGCAGGGCTTTAGCCTCCCCTCGCAGTCTCCCAGTGATTTATTGCCATCCCCAAGGGTATCTCACGTGTACTCAAGAACAGGTCTGCTTGCTTTCATCTGCTTTCCTTTCCTTTTTGGAATCTACTGTCTTCGAGTTACTAAGGGAGGAATCATGCCGCTGCCACCCTTGGTGGTGACCTTGCTTCTGGTGCCCTGAGTACTTCAATTACATCAATCAAACGGGCACCTTCAGTGCTTGCTGCAGTTTTTTCTCTCTCTCTCTCTTCCCCTCCTTAAGATCCCTAGAGCCATTCAGGGAACAGATACTGTTTCCCCTTTTACACCTTCCGCTCCCCTGAGACCATTTCCCTCTCATTTTTTTCTCCCCACAAACAAACCATTATAAAATAGATGCACAGAGGGTGTGTGATGAGAATGGAAACCCATTATCCATTTGGATTCAGTCAGTTCAGCTTATGAAAAGTTCATACAGGAAGGTCACATTTAAATTGAGATCAGAAAGGTGAGAAGGGGCCAACCGTGTGATGAGAGAATGCTTCAGTTCAGTTCAGTCGCTCAGTTGGGTCCAACTCTTTGCGACCCCATGAATCGCAGCACGCCAGGCCTCCCTGTCCCTCACCAACTCCCAAAGTTTACTCAAACTCATGCTCATCGAGTCGGTGATGCCATCCAGCCATCTCATCCTCTGTCGTCCCCTTCTACTTCTGCCCTCAATCTTTCCCAGCATCAGGGTCTTTTCAAATGAGTCAACTCTTCGCATGAGGTGGCCAAAGTACTGGAGTTTCAGCTTCAGCATCAGTCCTTCCAATGAACACCCAGGACTGATCTCCTTTAGGATGGACTGGTTGGATCTCTTTGCAGTCCAAGGGACTCTCAAGAGTCTTCTCCAACACCATAGTTCAAAAGCATCAATTCTTTGGCACTCAGCTTTCTTTACAGTCCAACACTCACATCCATACATGACCACTGGAAAAACCATAGCCTTGACTAGACGGACCTTTGTTGGCAGAGAATGCTTAGGGTGGGGTAATTAGAATGTGGGGCAGAAAAATCCAAGGCAGAATGAGCTAACCTGTGAAGGCCTTGTGGATGAGAGAATCTGGTGGTTTTAATGGCATGAAATGCCCTGCGTAAATAGAATATAGGGAATATGAGAGAGGAAGGAAGATATAGAGGCTGTTGCTATTTCAGATTTTACAATGAAAAGGTTTGGATTTATGCATAGATTGTGGGAAGGCATTGAAATTTTATTCCTCTCTCATTATCCTATTTATGTAGTCTCTGATTTATGAGCTAAAAATATGCAAGAAATAAACCAAAGAAAGAAATAACAATAATGGAACTGTGGTAATGCTTTTGGTCACAAAATGCTATATATCCATTTCCAAAATGTAAAAATCTTCTAATATAAATTTGGATATGCTTGTAAATACTAAGCATTATTGTGTAAACATGGGATTTATTGCATGAGTACAATTAAACAGGTGAGGAACACCTCAGTATCTATTGAGTTAATACATGCATATTTTTTATCATCCTGAAATGCTATGAAAAGAAATTGTTAGGTAGTGTACATAAAACACTTCAGTTTCTTTGAAGAAAGTAACTCTTATAAATAGAAAAATTATGACTGGTTGGTTCTGACAGCTTCCAAAGTCATCACTCAAAAGTGAATTTGGAATTTAATTATTGAAATGACTCAGATGTAGCCAAGTTGTCAAAAGCATTTAGTTCCATAGTTTCCTTCAAAAAACAGAGACTCTTGAATTTTAATGATAAAGTGTCCATTTCAGAGTAGAGATATTTAAAAACTGACTGCCTTTGTTTTGGAAAAACAATCTGTATTTATATTATATAAACTGATTTATACCCAAAAGGGATAGCATTCTACTTGTGCCTTTATAATTATGTATCCACCTGTAGGATCACAACCATCCATTTGTTGAAGGTTGTCAGATCTTCAGAACATGCTATAATAATAGATCTTAGGTCCAATGGCTCATTTTATGTAAGCCACTTAAAATGACAGACTATTGTCACAAAAGCATCAGATGCTTGGCGCAGAATTTCAGTGTTCTGTTTTTCAAAAAAAAATCTTGTTTTTCAGAAAAAAAAGTATTTTTTTTCATACCTTTACCACAAATACCAATTTTTTAAAACAATAAAATCCAATGCTTGTTTCCTCTCTCAAAATATCTCCCTCTCCATCCATAAGCTTTATGCTTACTCACTAAGGACTATACCAGTATCGGATGCTATTGTCTCTGTTTCTTCCTGGAACAAGTGTTAATTAATCTCCTTGGGTGTGTATGTAAACTGGGGAACATGCAGGGAAGGAGAACCCATTGTCTAGGGAGTTACCCTCATCTCTGTAGGACAGCAGATAGTTGCTCTATATGAAAACCTTTCAAAGAGGAAATGGAGTGGCCGCTTCCCCAGGGCTTCCTCAATAGTCAGACCCCTTCATGGCTTTAGATCACCTGGTTTTTGTCCTGCCAAGGCCACTTGATGAGTTGAGTAGCCATTGTTCTTGTTCAGATTTTGTCATACATCTACTCTCCAGAAAAGATGCTTGGAAGGAGACACATGCTTTCTCTGAAACCATGAGAGTATGTCATACATTCCAAATAAAAAGGGAAATGAATGAGACAATATAACGTATAAAAATAATTTACAGAAACACCCAGAGGATGTATGTTTAAAAAAATCCACTTTCTTGCTTAGATCCTAATTAAGGAGCAGTGTGTTGAGTATGGCCTTGCAATTTGGAATGTAGTTTTTTTTTAATTTTTTTCCTTTTATGCATTTACCTTTACAGGATGAAAGGTTCTAAGGAAGTTTACTTATGTCATTTAGATAGTAGATTATACTACTTAGGAAAACTATAACTATTATCCCAAAGTATTTTGTGAGTTTTTAAATAACATAGAATTATACAGAATGTTAACACTTAAAGAGGAAAAATGATATAGCAATGCCCCAGGTGAATATCTGGAGAAGGGCATGGCAACCCACTCCAATATTCTTGCCTGGAGAATCCCCATGGGCAGAGGAGCCTGCTGGGCTACAGTCCATGGGGTCACAAAGAGTTGGACAAGACCGAGTGACTAAGTACAAGTAAATATATCATTTTGTCTTTCTACAGTGTGATAAGCTATAGTTTTCAAAAAGTTTTTAAAAAAAAGTTTCACACAGAAATAAATATGTGTTGAAGGTTTTATTATTGTTATTAATAATATTATAACAATGAGAATCACTAAGCTGATAAGACTGGTTCAAAGGAGAATTTGAGGAATAAAGATTTATAGAAACAGTGAGTCACAGGACTTCTGAAATGAATTGGCTAATAGATACAAAACCAGTTAATATTTTACTAGTCAAGGGACTGTAACCTTTGGGATTATGTTTTCTTTGTTGTTCAGTGGCTAAGTTGTGTCTGACTCTTTGTGACCCCATGGACTGCAACATGCCAGGCTTCTCTGTCCCTCACTATCTCAGAGTTTGCTCAAACCCATGTCCATTGAGTTGGTGATGTCATCCAACCATTTCATCCTCTGTTGTCCCCATTCCCTCCTGCCTGCAGTCTTTCCCAGCATCAGGATCTTTTCCAATGAGTTGAACCTTTGTATCAGGTGGCCAAAGTATTGGAGCTTCAGCATCGGTCCTTCCAATGAATGCTCAGGGGCAATTTCCTTTAGTATTGACTGGTTTGACCACCTTGCTGTCAAAGGACTCTTAAGAGTCTTCTTCAGTACCACAGTTCATAAGCATCAGTTTGGCTTTTGGCCTTCTCTTTGTCCAGCTCTCACATCCGTACGTGACTGCTGGAAAAATAGCTTTAACTATATGGTTCTTTGATGGAAAAGTGATGTCTTCTACTTTTTAATATGTTGTCTAGGTTTGTCATAGCTTTTCTTCCAAGGAGCAAGTGTCTTTTAATTTCATGACTACAGTCCCAATCCACAGTGATTTTAGAACCCAAGAAAAATAAAGTGTGTCATTGTTTCCATTTTTTCCCCATTCATTTGCTATAAAGTAATGGGGCCAGATATCTTGATCTTAGTTTTTGAATGTTGAGCTTAAAGCCAGCTTTTTCACTCTCCTCTTTCAGCTTCATCAAGAGGCTCTTTAGTTCTTCTTTGCTTTCTGCCATTAGGGTGGTGTCATATGCATATCTGAGGTTGATATTTCTCCTAGCAATCTTGATTCCAGCTTGTGATTCATCCAACCAGGCATTTCACATTATGTATAAGCAGGGTGACAATATACAGCCTTGACGTACTGCTTTCCCAGTTTTGAACCAGTTCATTGTTCGCTTCTAACTGTTGATTCTTGACCTGCATATAGGTTTCTAGCAGGCACGTAAGGTAGTCTGGTATTCCTATCTCTTGAAGAATTTTCCATAGTTTGTTGTGTTCCACACAGTTGAATGCTTTAGCATAGTCACTGAAGCAGAAGTAGATGTTTTTCTGGAATTTTCTTGCTTTTTCTGTGATCCAACAGATGTTGGCAATTTGATCTCTGGTTCCTCTGCCTTTTCTAAATCCAGCTTGTACATTTGGAAGTTCTCAGTTCCCATACTATTGAAGTCTAGCTTGAAGGGTTTTGAGCATTACCTTGCTAGCATGTGAAACGAGAGCAATTGTATGGTAGTTTGAACATTCTTTGACATTGCCTTTCTTTCAGATTATGTTTTCTACAGTATAAAAATCTACATTTTACAACTCAGGGTATTTGAGCTTGAATCAAATAGTTCATCCTAACCCAGATATTTTCTTTTAGATAATTTAATAATCATTGATGAGCTTGTTAAAAATAACATTTAAAGGACACATAGTAATAATCCTTTCTTTATTCCTGTTTTTAATTTTCTCATGTGAGCAAGTACTATGAAAACTTAACCATTGACATCATTTAGGCCCAAAAACTCCTCTAAGAAAGCATTTTAGTCTACGATATGTATATGTGCTTGCTTGTGTGTGTGGGTTTACACATGTATTTGTGTATGTGTATATTAACAAAACTAAACATGATAAGAAACTCTAATTAACTAATTTTAGAGCAGGTGGTATGCTCTTGTTGGTTTGTTCAGTTGCTCAGTCCTGTCTGACTCTTTGCAATCCCATGGGCTGCAGCACGCATGGCTTCCCTGTCCTTCACCATATCCTGGAGCTGGCTCAAACTCATGTCCATTGAACTAGTGATACCATCTAACCATATCATCCTCTGTTGTCCCCTTCACCTCCTACCTTCAATCTTCCCAACCATCAGGGTCTTTTCTAATAAGTCAACTCTTTGCATCAGGTGGCCTAAGTATTGGAACTTCAGCATCAGTCCTTCCAGTGAATATTCAGAATTGATTTCCTTTAGGATTGACTGGTTTGATCTTCTGGCAGTCCAAGGGACTCTCAACATTGTTTCTCCATATATTTGCCACGAAGTGATGGGACTAGATGCCATGATCTTTGTTTTTCAAATTCTGAGTTTTAAGCCAACTTTTTCACTCTCCTCTTTCATTTTCATCAAGAGGCTCTTAGTTCCTCTTTGTTTTCTGCCATAAGTGTGGTGTCATCTGCAATATCTGAGGTTATTGATATTTCTCCCAGCAATCTTGATTCCAGCTTGTGCTTCTTCCAGCCCGGCATTTCTCATGATGTACTCTGCATATAAGTTAAATAAGCAGGGTGACAACATACAGCCTCGATGTACTCTTTTCCCAGTTTGGAACCAGCCCATTGTTCTGTGTCTGTTTCTGACTTTTGCTTCTTGGTCTGCTTACAGGTTTCTCATGTGGCAGGTAAGGTGGTCTGGTATTCCCATCCCTTTAAGAATTTTCCACACTTTGTTGTGATCCACACGGTCAAGGGCTCTAGCATAGTCAATGAAGCAGAAATAGATGTTTTTCTAGAATTCTCTTTCTTTTCTGTGATCCAGTGGACATTGGCAATTTGATCTCTGGTTCTGCTGCCTTTTCTAAATCCAGCTTGAACATCTAGAAGTTCTCAGTTCATGTACTGTTGTAGCCTAGCTTGAAGAATTTTGAGCATTATTTTGCTAGTGTGTGAGATGAATGCAAGTGTGTGGTAGTTTGAATATTCTTTGACATTGCCTTTATTTGGAATTGGAATGAAAATTGACCTTTTCCAGTCCTGTGGCCACTGCTGAGCTTTCCAAATTTGCTGGTATATTGAGTGCAACATTTTCACAACATTATCTTTTAGGATTTGAAATAGCTCAGCTGGAATTCCATCACTTCCACTAGCTTTGTTCATAGTGATACTTCCTAAGGCCCACTTGACTTTGCATTCCAGGATGTCTGGCTCTAGGTGAGTGATCACACCATATGGTTTCAGGGTCATTAAGATCTTTTTTGTATGATTCTTCTGTGTGTTCTTGTCACCACTTCTTAATATGGTATGCTTTAAAGGGAGTTAATAGAAGTAAACACTATGCTTTGTGTTAAATGTTTTTTCTTTTTGCAAACACCTTTGTAGAAAGTCTTTGTAGAAGACTTTGTAGAAGTCTGTTATAAAATATTAGTTTCTGAGAAATGTGGCAGGATTTAAAGTCAAATCCAGAGGGAAGGAGAGACTTAGGAGTAGCGGATAATAGATAGGTGTTTTGTTTTGTTTTGTTTCCTCCTTCAACATTTCTTGAACTTGTGTTTGAATTATAGTTCTATAAGTTCCTACCTAACTGTTCTGTGTTCAGTGTTCTGCTGAGATACACAGGGATAAAACTGTTAATGAATTCTGCTAAAGTTTAAATGGTTTAGAAGGTACAAATATTTTTCCATATGCTTGAATTCCAACCATTAAAGTAAGCACTGCAGTACTGAGAGTTTTAACACAAATAACTCCCTAGTATGCAGTATGCTTACATGTGCACCCGCACACTTCCAGGCTTGCTTTGCGGGGCAGTGTGGCCTGTTAACTTCAGAGCACAGTTTCTGGAGCTAAGCTTCCTGGTTCCACTTCCTACACGATGAGAGGAGTGGGATATATTAGCTACATCTGTAGAGTGGACTTCATCCTAGCACCTACCACCTATGGTAAAGCCCCTAATAAGTATTAGCAAGTGGTTAAGCAGTCACGCTGCAGTCCATGTGGTTGCAAAGAATCAGACATGACTGAATGGCTGAACAACAACAAATCTTTAGACATATGTATTAGCTACTATTAATACCTAGTCTGCAATTTCATTCTATTGTCAAGACACTTTCAGTTTAAACTTTGTTTATACTCCTTCATGTTTTGTAATTCTGAAAGGCCACTGTATTATTAAATACTTTAAGATGGGTAGGTACGTTCTTTCTTTATCCAGAACACTAAAGTGCCATGGGAGTCCCATAGATAACACGAGGAATATAAAATGCACCATCTGTAATGAGATTTGGGAGCTTCTTCTGCAAGGGAGTAAGGGTAAGGAGTGAGGTGGTTCTCACTGCCTTGGGATATAGAGTCCCAAGGATTAAGGCTTTTCTAGAAGTGTGTGCTCTCAGAAAAGCTGATTACCTTTTTTCCTTCTCCAGAGGAAAAAAAAATCCTTTCTCAAGGGAGTCTTACCAGACAATACATATGTAAAATTTTGTAACAATGGATTAAGAAAATGTTAGTCTTAATCTCTCCATATTACCTGAAGAGCTTATTTTTAAAATTCAAATTTCTGTTGGTTCTTCCTCAAAGATTCTGATTCAGTAGTTAAAGGACAAAGCCTGGGGCTCTGCATTTATAATAAGGACTTCAAATGTTACCCATTCGTAGTGATGTTAATGTTCTATATCTAGCTGTTGGGCTGGGAAGATCCAGAGGAATCGGGTGGAGAGCGAGGTGGGATGGGAGACCGGGATGGGGAATTCGTGTAACTCTATGGCTGATTCACATCAATGTATGACAAAACCCACTGAAAAATAAAAAAAATAAAAATTAAAAAAAAAAAAAGTAAGTAAAAATGTGTAAAACCATAATATCACACAGTATGTATTTAACATGTAACAAATTGTGTTATCTTTTTGGGGCGGTTGTATCTCTTCTTACTTGGATCTGAATCCTAATTTCTGTTACAAATCACTGAGGGATTCCTATTTTAAAACAATTAAATTGAGTTAATTTTTTAGTAACTCAGATTTTCTGTTTCCTCTGCTGGTGTTTTATACACATTAATGTATTCATTTTTTTTTTAAACTTACTTGGCATTGTTTGCTGAGCACTGGGCAAAGAACTAACTGTAGAAGGTGCATGCATGCGTGCGTGCTGAGTCACTTCAGTGGTATCTAATTCTTTGTGACCCCATGGACTGTAGCCTACCAGGTTCCTCTGTCCATGGAATTCTTCAGGCAAGAATACTGGAGTGGGTTGCCATGCCCTCCTCCAAGGGATCTTCCCAACCCAGGATCAAACCCTGGTCTCTTGCATCTCCTGCATTGGCAGATGAGTTCTTTACCTTTATCACCACTTGGCAACTGTAGAAGGTAATGTTGAGTAAAATGTTATCCCTCCTCTCAGGAACCTACAACCCAATAGAGGACACCAGCCTATACCAATAATTTTGAAACAAGCAGTTTCTGCTGAGCTACCTCTGTGGGGAAAATGTTTGGGGGTACACACAGGAGAGAGATTAGCTCTGAGAGAGGATATCATGGAAGATTTCACATAAGAGGTACGATTGCTCATTCAATAAATACTTCCAAAGCAAGTACTGGGTGCCTACACTATTCCGGGATAAAAGGAAGACTTTGGGGTTACTTCTCTCAGATCCCTTCTCTTCTAGTGGGCATGTGACCTGGCCTTAGAAAAAATTCAGAAAATTGGTGAGGAAAGTGAAGCAGTTTTTAACACTCAGTTTGCATGCTTTTGCTCGTGTGTTTATTTTAATGCAGCACAATGTAATGAGACATTCTCCAAAGTGTAGGAATGGGTATGCTCTGGTTTGCATCCCTATAGCCAGTAGCCAGGATCTCCCATCACTGCACTAAGTGGCGAAGGCCCCTTTATGTAGATTTGAATCTCTTGGTGACTAATCAGTTATCAGTTTGCATCTTGTTCTCCCTAAGCTTTCACACCTTAGAGAGTGATACAGTGTAAATATAACTTTAGCATTTTGAGTGCAACAAGCAACTGATTCCTATTTCTTTACTAGCTCAACTGAAATCAGAAAAGTGCATTGCAGGTTATAAAATATGTTTAAAATTCATAATGACCTCTTATTTAAAAAGTGCAGAAATAAGATTAAGCCCATTGCGGAGACCTTTTTGAGTATATCTCTATGTCGGAAAATTTGGCTGAGAAGCAACCTGTCTCTCAATACATTTTTTTTCTCTTTTGATAATGAAGAACTAAAAATACTTAAAGGTGCAGAACAGCAATGTGCCTCCAGTGATCCTCTCTTAATTAATGTGGTCTATGTAGAGAAAAGGGACAATCACAAGAGTCCCTTAATAATTATCTAGCCAAGAGCTTCAGATAATTACAGTAGGGAGATTTTAAAGACACAAAACATCCTGTAAAAATTTGACCTCTCATTTTGATTCATGCATTTTATTTAAAAATAATATTTTCTTTCATGCTGATGTCTAAGCTTCACAAAGTCAGCCTAATATCAGATGGATCCCAGGAGATCAAAATGTTGCTGACTTCACAGTTGGAGGATTTCGATATAGTAAACCAGCCTTTTAGAAATCCTATAGTGAGAGTAAGAGGACTGAATGAAAAAAAAAAATCAAGACATTTTCAAGGAGAAATAGAGAAATGTGGAGTGGCATAATCAAATATATCCAAAATAAGAAGTATTAATTCTTGGCAAAGAAAAAAAATAGTCTCAGACAATGATATGTTCCATTTGTAAAGATGATCGTTAATTAGTGGTCTTGCTGGAGGAAACATTGGAGAAAATGCTGAACCATCACATTCATGAATATTAAAACAACCCATTAGCCACGCTTCCCTTTTGCTTAATTTCACAACTGATAGTCCAAATAATATTCAGTTTTCCTTCACTGTAATTTAAAAAAAAGAAAAAACTTAAGCCATCAGTTGAGTTTCTGGACTTTATAATTTCAGTCAAGCAGGAAATGCATAAAATTATTTCTTATTAAAAGCCAACTTGCCTTCATGATCTTTCTAAATCTTAAAAAAATCTCCCATCAGTCCTCTCTCTAACTTGAATAATGACAGTGTTTTCTGAAAATGATAAACTCTCTCTCCTTGGTTTGCCTCAAGATAGAGTGTATAAACCGTCCTTAGAGATTGAGCTCTCAATTCTGAATTGTCCTTTGTGATACCAAGCAAGGACACTGCTTTGTATTAAGTGGCCACAGTGTGAAGCACAGCCAGGCAGCACTGAATTTGCTAACACCTTTGTTCTTTTTAAAATGACTGAGATATAAATTAGATTATAAGGAGAAAAGTGCATAGATGCTATATTTCCAACATGTCTTTTTTCCTGAATTATTTCCCCATTGTGAGATCCTGTTTTTTTTCAGGTGCCTTGCACTCCATGGCATTGTGTGTTCACAGGCACCAAGGCAGTTGTCTCACCTGCCAGAAATAGCTGTGAAATTAAAAAGAGGACCAGAGGAGAGAGGTGTACTTAACACCTAAGGTTGAATAGCTGAGTGAAACTGGGATGTCAGTTATGAAGAGATTTAGGGGTAATGGATATACAGGTTCATTGCTAAATAATTTCTGTTCTGAACGTGATTCAAATTAACCCATGTCGATCTGGACTGATAATTAATCCATTCAATACGTATTGTGCTTGGCTATGAAGAAGGTAAAATTGAAGGACTAAGCTTTCACATTTAGATACTTGGTAAAAACTTGTTTTATACCACCTCTATGTAACTAGTGGCTATGTGGGTTTTGGAAATGTTATTTTACAAGTGTGCAGGTGAAATATAGATTAGATAATCTGTCAAATTACCTTATCGGCTATACATTGAAAATGGTTTCAAGAATCTTAACTAGTGACATTGTATTATAGCAGTCTGTATTTTCCCTGAAGTAAAATGCTTGTATCTATCTTTTGTGAGAAACATTGATGTGTTAATAGTTGATCCTTCCGGGTTTTCACACCTGCGTCAAGGATTTCTGTCAATTCCTTTGATGTGCCTCTGTCCCCTGTCCCGGGGCAGTGGGAATGGTGGGCAGGAACCACTTTTATCTATTTACGCAGAGACTTTTAGAGTTTTTTTTATAAAAACAAATATACTTTATAATAATTACTATATGATGATGATGAAAAGGTTTAAAATGGTTACACTGTCAGTTCTGGGCAGGAATTTTTCTGCTGTGATAACCATTAGTCTAGGAGAAGCTCCAACCTGCTATTTTCTGAGCATAAGCACATGACAACGTCAACACAGTTCTACTCTTGTTTTATTTGGAACGTCCAATGGCTTTCATATATTCCTTTTGCCTAGGAAAAAATTCAAGAGAGGCAGACATTCTTTTCCAGGATAGGTCTGCTGAGTCTGCTAGGAAAGGAGGCTCTGGGCACTGGCTCTCCTGCCTTGGTGGACTTTCTGATAAAACCATCTTTGTACTGCCTGTGTCTTGCTTTTCACAGAGACGGGACACATGGTACTCTACACCAGATTATGGTTTGCGATGTAAAAAAAAAAGGGATAGAGAAGTCACATCAAAAAAGACTGCCAGCACTTTAAAAGGTTAGGGTGAACGAGGAATAGTTCCCTACACTTATAATTCAGAGCTATCAAAATTAATCACAATCTAGAGGAATCTAGAATGAGGGTAAGCAAAACAATAAAATTTGTTTAGAAGAAAATGATATTTCTCTGGCTACTGCTTTTATTATAAGGAATAAAGTCATCTGTCTCTGACCCAGGACTCTTGTGTCTCTGGCCAGCATTCATAGAGCTATGGCAGGATAAACTTGTTGGCTTGCAGGTAGGATAAAATGAGTTATCACAGTTAGAAAACAAGTTGTCAAATTATGTCCAATCAACTTCTACAGTAGCTTGCAACAGCAATTCCTTTGCTCTGATTTCACTCCCTTTCCCTAGTCATATCATCACCTCTCTCTGGATTATTGCTGTGAGTGCTCCCCTACACATGATCCATCCATTTCTGGTTCCCTTCCTTCCAAACTGTTCTGTGCATCATTTCCAGTGCATTTCTCCTCAAACAAAATGCATACCATACAACTTTTCCAGGGGATACACAGAAGAGTTCTTCTGGCTTTTTCTTTCTTTCTTTGTTTTTAGTAGACATGCACTTGATTTTTTTGCTGTCCTGGGTCTCTGCTGCTTGTGGGCTTCCTCTGGTTGCCACACGCGGGGGCTCCTGTTCATTGTGGTGAGCAGGCCCCTCACTGCGGTGGCTTCTCTCGTGGAGCACAGGCTCTGGGGTGCAGGTAGCTGGTGGGTGGGCTCAGTATTTGCTCGGGTTTAGTCGTCCCACAGCATGTGGGATCTTCCTGGACCAGGGATTGAACCCATGTCCCCTGCATTGGCAGGCAGGTTCTTTACCACTGGAGCACCAGGAAAGTCCACACAGAAGTGTTCTTCTTTGTGTAAACCCCACTGAGTAACCATCATAGCACTCCTCCAGCTCCATACCCTGTTCTCCAGCCAGCCAAAACCACTTCTCTGTCACTGGGTTTTTCCCATGATGTGTCCCCTCCCTGAAGTTGCTAGTCTGACAAACACATTCAGATCCAGTTCTAATGGTGTTTCATTTAACCAGAAGTCATCACAACTCTTTCTGAACATTTTATTGTCCCCTTTCTTCTGCCCTTTTATCACATTTGCTACCTTGTGTTTTACCAGCTTTTATGTATCTTTTAGTTATTTCTCTAAACTTGAGGTTGCTTGAGGTAAACCATGTCTTATATAGCATTGTATATTCTATGATTCTTGATATATGTACTATACATAATTATGTTTATTACATTTATACATCTAATTATTTCTTTTGGATTAATTGAATAGGTTAATATTGGCAATATGATTGCATGTTTGATATTTGCTAATATAGCACAAAACATTAGAATTTCTGTCTCTGAATTAAGCTGTAGAGAAACATTTTCTGTATCATAGTTTTTATCAAATTTGGAGGTGCTCATTGATAAATAATATGATAGAAACCATCATTATTAGGTCAGATCTTAATACAGAACAACCTTAATTCTAAACTTGCCTTCCAAAATGTTAGACATTTTTAAAATGTATGGCACATTTCTGGAAGCAAGTCACGGTGCTCCCAAGTCATTGTTGATTATACAGTGACTGTCATAAATACAGTCCCTGACTTGTGATGATTCAGCTTAGGATTGTTTTGACTTTATGATGGTGTGACAGTGATACTCATTCAGTAAAAACCATACTTTGAATTTTAATGTTTTCTAAGACTAGCAATATGTGGTACAATACACCCTCATGATACTGGACAGTGACAGCTGTCAGTCAGCCATGCAGTCAGGAGGGTAAACAAAAAATACACCACCATTCAATAGCTATACACCCATTCCATTTCTTACTTTCATGAGAGCATCAATAAATTACATCAGATATTCTATACTTTAATATAAAATAGGCTTTGTGTTAGATGATTTTGCCTAGCTATAGGCTAATGTAATTGGTCTGAGCACATTTAAGATAGGCTAGGCTAAGTTATGATGTTGGATAGGTTACTTGTATTGAATGCATTTTAAACTTAGGTTTTCAACTTACATAGGATATCGGGATGTAAATACATTTTAAGTCAAGGAAGATCTGTAGTAATGTTACCCTATTGGTATTTTCCATTTCTAAGATCTCAGTACTCTATATTTTCCCCTGTGTTGTATTTTTGTGATGAGGTTATAATTGACTGATCTAGCAGTTTAGAGTTTCACAAGTACAGTACTGCCCCTTTTGTGAGGTTGACCCAAGAGTCTGCAAAGGAAAAGTCAGGGCTTTTTAAAATATAACGTGTTCTACTTCAATTATGAAAAGCTAAGTATTGCAAGGATAAGAGGTGTTTCTTTAACAACATTATAAATATCAAGAAAAATATATTTATCTTCAAGTGCAAGTTCTGTGACTATTTTTCATCCTTGATATTGTCTAAATATAACACTGCTTCTGCTTAAAAGTCTTCAGTTAAAAACAATTAGAACACTGTGTTTGTAGCATCTACACTGATAGCTCTGTAGTGTTTGCTTCTCATGTAAGTTCTAAGATGTACTCAGGACGTAACAGGTCCATCTATCATTTAGTACAAAAGCTTTCAGCTGTATTCATAGGCAGCCAAGAGGAGAACAAAGAGGAGAGCCTGTGCACCAGTTTGAGCAAACAAAACACTGCAGTTCATTGGAGAGTCAAAGCCAGCTAGTTAGGAAGATAAGGCAAAAGCTGTCATTTTTTTAATTGGAAGATAATTGCTTTACAGTGTTTTGTGTTGGTTTCTGCCATACATCAACATGAATCAGCCATAGGTATATGCATGTCCCCTCCCTCATGAACCTCCCTTTTACCTCCCACCCCATCCCACCCCTCTGGGTGGTCCCAGAGCTTCCTGCATCATACAGCAAATTTCTACTGGCTATCTGTTTCACATATGATAATATATGTTTCCATGTTACTCTGTCAATTCTTCCCATCCTCTCCTTCCCCAACTGTGTCCACAAGTCTGTATTCTATAACTGCATCTCCATTGCAGCCTTGCAGATAGGTGTATCAATACTGTCTTCCTGAATTCAATACATATGTGTTAATACATGATATTTGTTTTTCTCTTTCAGACTTACTTCGCTCTGTATAATAGGTTCTAGGTTCATCTACATCATTAGAACTGACTCAAATACATTCCTTTTTATGGATAAGATATATTCCTTTGTATATATGTACCACAGATTCTTTATCCATTCATCTGTCGATGGACATCTAGGTTGCTTCCATGTTCTAGCTATTGTAAATAGTGCTGCATTGAACAATGGGATACATGTGTCTTTGTCAGTTTTGGTTTCCTCAGGGTCTATGCCTAGGAGTGGGATGGCTAGGTCATATGGTGGTTATATTCCTAGTGTTTAAGAAATCTCTATACCGTCTTCCATAGTGGCTGTATCAATTTACATTCCCACCAGCAGTGCAAGAGTGTAACCTTTTCTCCACACCCTCTCCAGCATTTATGTTTGTAGACTTTTTGATGATGGCCATTCTAACCTATTTGAGGTGATATCTCACTGTGGTTTTGATTTGCATTTCTCTAATAATGAGTGATGTTGAGCATCTTTTCATGTGTTTTGTTAGCCATCTGTATGTCTTCTTTGGAGAAATGTCTGTTTTGGTCTTTCTCCCACTTTTTGATTGGGTGGTTTGCTTTTCTAGCATTAAGTTGTATGAGCTGCTTGCATATTTTAGAAATTAATCCTTTGTCAGTTGTTTCATTTGCTCTTATTTTCTCCCATTCTGAGGGTTGTCTTTCCACCTTGGTTATAGTTTCCTTTGCTGTGCAAAAGCTTTTAAGTTTAATCAGGTCCCACTTGTTTACTTTTGTTTTTATTCCTGTTACTCTAGGAGATAGAGGATCTTGCTTTGGTTTATGTCATTGGGTGTTCTGCCTGTGTTTTCCTCTGAGAGTTTTATAGTTTCTGGTCTTACATTTAGGTCTTTAATCCATTTTGATGTTATCTTTGTGTACGGTGTTAGGAAGTGTTCTAATTTCATTCTTTTTACGTGAAGCTGTCCACTTTTCCTAGCGCCATTTATTAAAGAGGATGTCTTTGCCCCATTGTATATTTTTGCATCCTTTGTCAAAAATAAGGTACCCATAGGTGCATGGGTTTATTTCTGGGCTTTCTATCTTGTTGCATTGGTCTATATTTCTGTTTTTGTGCCAGTACCATACTGTCTTAATGACTGTAGCTTTGTAGTATAATCTGAAGTCAGGAAGGTTGATTCCTCCAGCTCCATTCATCTTTCTCAAGACTGTTTTGGCTATTGGAAGTCTTTTGTGTTTCCATATGACTTGTGAAATTTTTTGTTCAAATTCTGTGAAAAATGCCTTTGGTAATTTGATAGGGATCACACTGAATCTGTAGATTGTATGTGGTCATTTTCACAATACTGATCCTTCCTACCCAGGAACATGGAATATCTCTTCACATGTTTATGTCATCTTTGATTTGTTTCATTAGTGTCTTATTTCTTTTGTCTGCTTAGGTAAGTTTATTCCTAGATACTTAATTCTTTTTGTTGCCATGGTGAATGGGATGGATTCCTTAATTGCTCTTTCTGATTTTTCATTGTTGGTACATAGAAATGCAAGTGATTTCTGTGTATTGATTTTGTATCCGGCAACTTTGTGAAATTCACTGATTGGCTCTAGTAATTTTCTAATACTATCTTTAGGGTTTTCTGTGTATAGTATCATGTCATCTGCAAACACTGAGCTTTAATTCTTCTTTTCTGATCTGGATTCCTTTTATTCCCTTTTCTTCTCTGATTGCTGTAGCTAGGACTTCCAGAACTATGTTGGATAATAGTAGGGAAAGTGGACACTCTTGTCTTATTCCTGATCTTAGGAATGCTTAGGGAGAATGCTTTCAGTTATTCACCATTGAGAATAATGTTTGCTGTAGACTTATCATATATGGCCTCTACTATGTTGAGGTAGGTTCCTTCTATGCTCATTTTTTGAAGAGTTTTAATCATAAATGGGTGCTGAATTTTGTCAAAGGCTTTTTCTGCATCTATTGAGATTATCATATGGTTTTTATCTTTCAATCAATGAGATCAATCTCATCCAATGTATCATTTAAGACTTGTGTTTCCTTGTTTTCTGTTTTGATGATCTCTCCATTGGTGTGAATGTGTGTTAAGTCCCCTATTATTATTGTGTTACTGTCAATTTCTTCTTTTATGTCTGTTAGTGCTTGTCTTATGTATTGAGATGCTCCTATGTTGGGTGCATAGATATTTACAATTGTTACGTCTTCCTCTTGAATTGATCCCTTGATCATTATGTAGTATCCTTCCTTACCTCTTATAATCTTCTTTATTTTAAGGTCTATTTTGTCCAATATGAGGATTGCTACTCCAGCTTTCTTTTGCTTCCCATCTGCATGGAATATTTTTTCCATCCTCTCACTTTGTCTATATGTATCTTTAGGTCTGAAGTGGGTTCCTTGTAAACAGCATATATATGGGTTTTGTTTTTTTATCCATTCAGCCAGTCTGTGTCTTTTGGCTGTAGCATTTAATCCGTTTACATTTAAAATAATTATTGATATATATGTTCCTATTGCCATTTTCTTAACTGTTTAGTGTTGATTTTGTAGATCTTTTTTCTTCTCTTGTATTTCTTGAATGTATAACGCTGTTTAACATTTGTTGTAAGGCTGATTTGGTGGTACTAAATTCTCTTAACTTTTGCTTGTCTGAAAAGCTTTTTATTTCTCCGTCAATTTTGAATGAGATCCTTGCTGGGTACAGTAATCTTGGTTGTAGATTTTTCTCTTTCAGTACTTGAAATATATCCTTCCATTCCCTTCTGGCCTGCAGAGTTTCTGCTGAAAGATCAGCTGTTACATGTATGGGGTTTCCCTTGTTTGTTACTTGTTGCTTCTCCCTTGCTGCTTTTCATATTCTTGATTTGTGCTTAGTCTTTGTTAGTTTGATTAGTATGTGTCTTGGTGTGTTTCTCCTTGGGTTTATCCTGTATGGGACTTGTGCCTCTTGAACTTCATTATTTCCTTATCCATGTTGAGGACATTTTCAACTATAATCTCTTCAAAAATTTTCTCATCCCCTGTCTTTTTCTCTTTTTTTCTGGGACCCCTATAATTCAAATGTCAGTGTGTTTGATATTGTCCCAGAGGTCTCTGAGACTATCCTCAGTTCTTTTCATTCATTTTACTTTATTCTGCTCTTCATAAGTTATTTCCACCATTTTATCTTCCATCTCACTGATTCATTCTTCTGCTTCAGATATTCTGCTATTGATTCCTTCTGGAGTATTTTTAATTTCAGTAATTGTGCTGTTTTTCTCTGCATGTTTATTCTTTAATTCTTCTAGGTCCTTGTTAATTGATTCTTTCATTTTCTCCATTTTGTTTTCAAGGTTTTTGATCATCTTTACTATCCTTATTCTGAATTCTTTCTCAAGTAGTTTGCCTATTTCCTCTTCATTTATTTGGACTTCTGTGTTTCTAGTTTGTTTCTTCATTTGTGTAGTATTTCTCTGCCTTATCTCTCTCTCTCTCTCTCTCTCTCTCTCTCTCTCTCTCTCTCTCTCTTTTAAACTAACTGTATTTGAGGTCTCCTTTTCCCAGGCTTCAAGGTTGAATTCTTGCTTCCTTTTGGTTTCTGCCCTCCTAAGTTTGGTCCAGTGGTTTGTGTAAGCTTTTTATAGGGTGAGGTTTGTGCTGAGTTTTTGTTTGTTTGTTTGTTTGTTTTTCCCCTGATTGGCAAGGCCTGGTGAGCTGGTAGTCTGTCTGCTGATGATTGGGTTTGTGTTTTTGTTCTGCTTGTTTGTTTAGATGAGGCATCCTGCACAGGTGCTACAGGTGGTTGGGTGATGCCGGGTCTTGTAATCCAGTGGTTTCCTTTGTGTGAGATCTCACTATTCGATACCCCCTAGGGTTAGTTCTCTGGTAGTCTAGGGTCTTGGAGTCAGTGCTCCCACTCCAAAGGCTCAGGGCTTGATCTCGAGTTTTGCATGGGTCTGTATATTCTTTTCTGCTGGTCAGGTACTCCTGTCCACTCGCAGCTGATGTTCTGCCTGCACTTCTGTGTCTCAGGTGTATTCCTGATGTATCCATGCAGAGAGATGTATCCATGTCCACCTACTCCTCCGCCCTCTTGTCCCCTGAGAGAAAGTTGTTATAGTTACCATCTTCTAGTTGAGACATCTATATTGCTCAAAATCTCACAGATAGCTTTTGCCACTAGGTCAGTCTGCCACCACATCCCATGCTCTTTAAAGCATATTTTCTCTCTTGTGCTCCCAAATTACAAATAGTATATACAGTTTCCGTTTCTCAGCAAGGAATTAGAATTAGGAATCATCCTCAGTAGATAGTTTTTGAAACACTCACACACACGCTTCTACCCACCCCACCTACTCCTTAAGGCTATCGAGACAGTTGCAGTACCTTAAATACAGAATATTCTGCATGCTCTGTGTTTCTTCTTCCTCTGATACATACTAATCATGAGTTTCTACTAAAAAAAAAAACAAAAAACAAAAAATAAAAGGGAGATATAAATGAACCAAATTAAGCAAGAATGTTTGAAAAAAATATAGAACTCTATTGAGTTACTGAGAGTTCAGTAATGTTATCCAGAAATCAAGGATGCTTTAAAAATAATTAAAAGAACACAAATAAGCATTTAGTGCTTAATTAAAGGTAGAAAAAAGATAATGTTAGACAAAGTAAAGGTTATTCAGTGGTTGTGATGAAGAAATCTTACTTTTCTAAATTCTCTTTGGAATAATACAGAATCACTCAATAAACGACTAAGTGTAACATCTGCCCAGGGACTTATTGGATCATTACTTTTTATTATGAGAATGATAAATTATGTTGCTGGCGTTGATAGAGATGACCATTTCCAGTGCAAAACTAAGGGGGAGAAGCTCTGTGACCCAGGCAAAAGCTTTGTTAGTTGGTCAGAGGATTGAAGAAAGAAACTCAGGTGATGTTTCAAACCATTTGGAAAACTGTAATTTATGTGCCACATATTTAGGGGAAAAAATGAACAATTTTTTTCTGACCATTTTATCATAGTCTGTAAGAACCAGTGTATTGAAAAGGTCTAAATTTGAAAAATGTTATGTATTGAATTCATAATAAGCTATTTTACTCTGTAACAAAAAGTTAATCAACTTAGTGTTTGCAGAGTTAATAATCATGTAGTTAAAATGCTATTCTGTCTGATTTTTGTCTGTGTAAATATACCACTCAGATATACATCAACAGTTCTTTGAGTCCCTAATTTTTTTTCTGATAAAATAATAACAGATGTTTAAGTAATAGTAGAGATAGCTCGGGTATTTGTTCATAACATATTTTACACAGCATTTTGAGAGTGTTAATTTTTTGAAACTGAATTTTATCTTCTGTTTAACTTATCTTTTGTTTAACATTCTGCTTAACTTAATGTTTTAGTAAGAAGCTTTTGTCAAGAAATTGCCTTGTAGCTGAGCTTGGGCCTTGGAGCTAGATTGCCAGTCTCTGTTCATTAACTGAAAAAGTAAATAATAGTGGTAACCACCTGGAGTTGGCTTTTAAAATGAAATAATGCATGTGAAACTCTTGAAACACAACTAATACAGAGTAAACACTAAATAAGCCTTGGCTGTTGTTTCTTGTAAGAGTAAGATGGATAATTAAGCATTTAAAGATACTTCATTTGAATGACCTTCTGAGGATGTACACAACCGATTATCTTTCTTGATAAACTTCTAAGTCAGTTCTGTTTTATCTCATATTTGTTGAGACATGGATAAAGGAAAGTTTTTCTCAGTATCCAAAAGAAACAACCACACATGATATGACAAAAACTTAACAAGGGTAGAATTTACACGGTAGAGTAACTTCAGTACCTACTGAAATTGACTACTGTGTTTTGTGGGCTTTGCTCCCTCCACATCCCCTGTCTTATATGCTAGACAAAAATATTCCAACTTGAAAGCTGAGGTTCTCTTGAAGAATTTTCCTTCCAGATATTGAAAACCCTTCACATCTGACAGGGATCTCTTCCCAGTAGCATGGAGAATCGTGAAACCTCAGGTTGTCACCTCCACATGGCTGTATTGCATTCCTGCTCAGCCATTTATTTTACATCTTTTCCTAGTGTCTTCTCTCTTAGATGAAGAAGACAGATGTTTAGTCATTCTTAAGATTCTCTTCCTGGGTTACACATGCCCTCATTTTGAAGATCTTAGCTTTTCTTTCTGCCTCAGAGCATTACAGGTCCTATGCATCCTTATGTGTCTAGGTAGTTTGTTTTGTCTGAAGTATTTTCTCCCCTTCAGGTATTAAGACCAGTTTTCCACTTGTTTTTGAAAGCAAACACCTGAGCCTTGGCTTTTGATAGAAATTTCCTCTTTCTCAGGTACCTTTAAAAAGGCTTTTCAGCATTCCTTAGGATCCCTACGATATGAAAGCGGACTCCCTATCTCAGTTCAGTTCAGTTCAGTCACTCAGTCAGTCATGTCTGACTCTTTGCGACCCGATGGACTACAGCATGCCAAGCTTCCCTGTCTATCACCAACTCCTGAAGCTTGCTCAGACTCATGTGCATTGAGTCAGTGATGCCATCCAATCATCTCATTCTCTGTCATCCCTCCTCCTCCTGCCTTCAGTCTTTCCGAACATCAGGGTCTTTTCCAAAGAGTCAGTTCTTTGCATCAGGTGGCCCAAGTGCTGGAACTTCAGCTTTAGCATCAGTCCCTCATAGCTCAGTTGGTAAAGAATCCGCCTGCAATGCAAGAGACCCCCGTTCGATTCCTGGGTCGGGAAGATCCCCTGGAGAAGGGATAGGCTACACACTCCAGTATTCCTGGGCTTCCCTTGTGGCTCAGCTGGTAAAGACTCTGCCAGCAATGTGGGAGACTTGGGTTCGATCCCTGGATTGGGAAGATCCTCTGGAGTGGGGAAAGGCTACCCACTCCAGTATTCTGGCCTGGAGAATTCCATGGACTAAGTCCATGGGGTTGCAAGGAGTCGGACACGACTGAGCGACTTTCACTTTCACTTTCCAATGAATATTCAGGACTGATTTCCTTTAGGATTGACTGGTTTGATCTCTCTACAGACCAAGGGACTCTTTTAAGAGTCTTCTCCAACACTACAGTTCAAAAGTATCAATTCTTCAGTGCTTAGCTTTCTTTTTGGTCCAACTCTCAAATCCATACATGACTACTGGAAAGACCATAGCTTTGACTCTATGGCCCTTTGTCGGTAAAGTAATGTCTCTGCTTTTTAATATGCTGTCTAGTTTGGTCATAGCTTTTCTTCCAAGGAACAAGCATATTTTAATTTCTTGGCTGCACTCATCATCTGCAGTGATTTTGGAGCCCAAGAAAGTAAACTCTATCTTTGTTTCCATTGTTTCCTCATCTGTTTGCCATGAAGTGATGGGGCCAGATGCAATGATCATAATTTTTTGAATGTTGAGTTTTCAGCCAACTTTTTCAATATCCTCTTTCACTTTCATCAAGAGGCTCTTTAGTTCCTTTTCGCTTTCTGCCATAAGGGTGGTGTCATCTGCATATCTGAGGTTATTGATATTTCTCCCGGCAAGCTTGATTCCAGCTTGTGCTTCATCCAGGTCTGGCATTTCACACGATGTACTCTACATAGAAGTTAAATAAGCAGGGTGACAATATACAGCCTTGACATACTCCTTCCCCAATTTGGAACCACTCTATTGTTCCATGTCCAGTTCTAACTGTTGCTTCTTGACCTGCATGGAGAGATTTCTTAAGAGCCAGGTAAAGTGATCTGATATTCCCATCACTTGAAGAATTTTCCACAGTTTGCTGTGATCCACACAGCCAAATGCTTTGGCATAGTCAGTAAAGCAGCAGTAGACATTTTTGTGGAATTCTTTTGCTTTTTCTATGATCCAATGTATGTTGGCCATTTGATATCTGGTTCCTTTGCCTTTTCTAAATCCAGCTTGAACATCTGGAAGTTCGCAGTTGAAGTACTGTTGAAGCCTAGCTTGAAGAATTTTGAGCATGACTTTGCTAGCACATGAGATGAGTGCAATTGTGTGGTTGTTTAAACATTAGGCATTGCCTTTCTTTGGGATTGGAATGAAAACTGACCTTTTCCAGTCCTGTGACCACTGCTGAGTTTTCCAAATTTGTTGTGCAGCACTTTCACATCATCATCTTTTAGGATTTGAAATAGCTCAGCTGGAATTGGGTCACCTCCACTAGCTTTGTTCGTAGTGAGGCTTCTTATGGCCAAAATCTACCCTCTCCACTGATTCCTCCTCCAGTTGCTTGTTTTAAGTGCATGAATGCATGCTGCTCAGTCGTGTCCAACTCTTTGCGGCCCTATGGACTGTAGCCCAAAATTATGGAAAATTTTTCCATAATTTTCTAGGCAAGAAGACTGGAGTGGGTTGCTATTTCCTTCTCCAAGGGATCTTCCCACTAATTTTAAGACTTACCTCCAAATATCAATGCATTTGCAAAGGTGAAAGGACTGGTTCCTTCTTAGCTCAGGAGAGGAGTTGATGTTCCTAAGGCTGACCCACTTGCATATTGGTGATATCTTATCCAAGCACTTCCCAAGTGGAAGCTCTTGAAGAACTCTGTCCATGCAGATTTAAGTAATAAGCAAATATAAATATATATTTAGACATAAAATATTTTATTAATGGAAGAAGAGGATTAATCTTTGGACATAAAAACTGAAACTCCTTTATTCCCAGACTCCCATATTTGCAGCTAGATCTATATCCAAGTAACACGAGAAGAGCTGGCAATTGTTGCTGTGCTGTGAAGTCGTATTAGGTGAGTCAGCTAATTACATGCCACTTTCATAAATATGGCAGTTTTACTGAACTACTTGTTATGCTTACCAAGGATGAAGATTTAAGATAGAATACTACCTCTTTGCTTTAGAGAGAAAATTTCTTCTCAAAAATGGTTTCACACTGATTCCTGATTTAAAGACCAGTTAATAGACTATTTTATAATTTATGGCTGAATATATTTAAAGCTGGATTCAGGAATACTGATAAAGAACACCCAAAGAATAGCACTAAAATAGATTTACTATGTTAGCTTTACTCTCTCCTGTACTCCCAAACCTTTTAAAAACAAACTAGTTTTCATTTCATATGTTCCCTTTCTCTTTCTTTGTGAAAGGAGTACCAAGACTAAAGAAAGAATTAGAAAAGCAAAAGGCAAGAAAATGAGTAATATGATAATTATATAATCCAAAATTAGAGTATGATCAATTTCTAAGTACTTATTTCAAAATCAAATTGGTTTCTCTAAAGCTATTATTTATAATAGATTTGCATTTTTCATTTTATTTTTTAATTGAAGTATTACTGATTTACTATGTTGTGTTAATTTCTTCTGTACAGCAAAGTGATCCAGTTATATACCTATATACTTTTTAAAATTTTATTTGCCATTATGGTTTATTCTAGAATACTGAATATAGTTTTCTGTGCTACACAATAGGACCTTGTTTATCTATTCTGTATGTAAGAGTTTGCATCCACTAACCCCAAAATCACAGTCCATCCCTCCCCACCTTCTCTTGGCACCCCCAAGTCTGTTCTCTATGTCTGTGAGCCTGTTTCTGTTTCATAGATAGGTTCATTTGTGCCATGTTTTAGATTCCATACATAAGTGATATCATGTGGAATTTGTATTTCTCCTTCTCGATTAGTTCACTTGGTATGATAATCTCTAGTTGCATCCATGTTGCTGCAAGTGGCATTATTTCATTCTTTTTAGAGCTCAGTAGAATTCCATTATGTATATGAACCACATCTTCTTTATCCACTCATCTGTTGATGGACATTTAGGCTGTTTCCGTGTGTTAGCGGTTGTGAATAGTTTATGAACATAGGGGCACATATATCTTTTTGAATTATATTTTTGTCTGGATATATGACCAGGAGTGGGATTGCTGGATCATATATTCTGTTTTTAATTTTCTCAGGAACTGCCTTACTGTTTTCCGTAGTGGCTGCACCACCCTACGTTCTCACCAATAATGCTCAGAGGGTTCCCTTTTCTCTACATCCTCTGTAGGATTTGTTATTTGTAGACTTTTTAGTGATGGCTATTCTGGCTGGTGTGAGGTGGCACCTTGTAGATTTGATTTTCATTTCTCTAATAATTAGCTGTATTGAGCATCTTTTCATGTTCCTGTTGGTAAGCTATACTACTACTTTGGAAAAATGTCAATTTAGGATTTCTGCCCATTTTTTTTATTGGGGTTGTTTTTTTGTTGTTGAGTTGTATGAGCTGTTTGTGTGTTTTGGAAATTAAACCCTTGTTTGTCACTTCATTTGCAAATATTTTCTCCCATTCTGCAGATTGCCTTTTCATTTTATTATGATTTCCTTTGCTATGCAAAAACCTTAAGTCTGGTCAGGCCCCATTTTTGTTATTATTTCTTTTCTTGGGAGATTGACCGAAGCAAATATTGGTTCAGTTTTTGTTAGAGAATGTTTTGCCTGTGATCTCTTCTAGTAGTTTTATGGTGTCTTGTCTTGTATTTAAGTCTAAGTCAGTTTGAGTTTATTTTTGTGCATGGTGTGACAATGTGTACTAACTTCACTGATCTACATACAGCTGTCTAACTTAGCCAGCACCACTTGAAGAGAATGTCTTTTTCCCATTTTATATTCTTGCCTCTTTTATCTAATGTTAATTGACTGTGGGAGTGTAGGTTTATTTCTGGGCTCTCTATTCTGTTCCATTGACTCATATGTCTGTTTCTGTGCCAGTAGCATGCTGTTTTGATTATTTTATCTCTGTAGTATTGTCTGAAGCCTGAGAGAGTTATACCTCTTGCTTTTCCTTTTTTCCTCAGGATTGCTTAGATTTTGGGTCTTTTATGGTTCCATATGAATTTTAGGATTTTAGTTCTGTGAAAAATGCCATGGATAATTTGATAGGATTTGCATTAAATCCATAGATTGCTTTGGGTAATATTGCCATTTTAACAATATTAATTCTTCCTATTGAAGAGCATGGGATATCTTCCCATTTCTTTGAATAATCTTTGATTTCCTTTGTTCTTTCAGTTCCTTGGTCAGGTTTATTCTAAGTATTTTTGGGGGGGTGCAGTTTTAAAGGTTTTTTGTTTTTTATTTTTTTTTTACATTTCCTTTCTGCTATTTCATTGTTAGGGTAAAGAAATGTAACCAATTTCTGTATGTTAATCTTGTATCTGGCTACCTTGCCAAATTCATTTATCGGTTCTAGTAGTTTTTCTGTGGAGTCTTAGAATTGCATTTTTAATCTGAAAACATTTCTTTGTAGGTATGAATTTTCTTTGTAGGTGTATATAACATAGTGTGCTTACTATATGATTTAATGGCATTCATCAGTTTGACTATCCCCAAGTGATCCAGATGGTTGATTACACAGTAATTTGTAAATTTGCTGAGACAATCTCAATAGGTATCTAATGCAGCTAATGAGGGGTGTAGGTCATTTTGCTAATAAGAAAGCCTAACAGATGACCGGGAGCCTCATCTTCACTCAGCCTGTTGCTAATTTTGCTTGTTGGTACCATGTGCAATTTGTGATGAAAATGATGTGCTGCAGCTACACTTTTTAATTAGGAGATTTAAGATGGTCTCAGGAGATAACCCCAGAGATAATCAGTGGTCTAGAGTTGTGTGTGTGTGTGTGTGCTTGCTTTTATCTTAGACCATATCTTTTACAAATTAGTAGTTAAAGCTCATGGGAAGATTATGGACTAGGAGATCTAAAGCATAACATAGCAGTATGTTCTAAAAACTTGAAATTGTTTTCTTCTTAAAAAGTGCAACAAAATCTAAAATACTGCTCTATTGAAATAACAGTGCAAAAACATTCAAAATCCTGTAATTATAGCTTTGTCTTTATGACTATACCAGGTCTATCACTCTTTAATTCTTGTCAGTGCCTTGCCCTTCCGCTTACTCATTCTCTTTTACATCTAACTCACTACACAAATAATGCAATTCTTAGCCCTGTCTGTCTGTAACTGAGTTGAAAGGAATAGACTAGTTGAATGGGCTGAGTGATCCGCTGTGTCCATCTCCCTAAGCTGATATGCTTCTCTGTCTTCCTTGGCTTGTTTCCTATAAAGTATTATGAGTTAAGTCTCATCTTATGACTTGTTTTATAGAGAATTCAGCTAGACAAGCATCAGTTGGTAATTGGTTATGCATCAGCTATTTGACAGAAGAGCTCCATTTTAAAAATAACATGCGTTTGTGTCCTAGTGGGAAAGGTCAGTCACAACCATTTCTCCTCCATGCAGCTTCTCATAAGTCCTTATCTTTGCTCATTAGCAATGGGGGGCTGTACCACTATAGTATTTTTTGATAACCAGCTTTATCTCCAGGGTTTGTGGACAGAGGTGAGATACTACAAGTACAATATGTTGGCATCCTTATAGCAATCCCATTTTTAAAAGGAGGTCAGAGATATTCTGGAAATGGTATTATTAGAATAAAGGTATTATTTTACCATATCTATATATACTACCCTATAGAACCTATAGAACACAGATTCTCTTCCTAAACATGCAGGCAAATATCATAATCCAGATATTTTTATCCTGTACTTTTAATAAAGTACTTACCCTAACATGTTCTGAGTTTATACGTCATTAACATAAAAATGGGAACAGAATGTTTTTTCAAAGGTGTTCAACATTTGTTACATTGGTATTTTTCTTCTTTTCTGGTAAAAATGAACAGAAGCTGCATTTCACAGTATCAAATATGATTGTTTTAAAAACAAATCTTTAATACCCATAAAATACAAAATTTCAAGGTTTCTTTTATAGCATTCAGTGCATACTTAGGTACAGTTCTAAATGAGTTGAACTATGTTGAGATTTTTCTAAATAACCCTCAGTTTTTTAGACGTAGGTTTATACAACAGTAAATATACAGGTATCTGGGTAAAGTTATAACTAGTGACTCTCTGAAATGTTTCTTGTTATATTTTCTTGGAATAGTTACCAAGTATTTTACTATGCTTAAATATATATTAATACTATGGAGTTGAGAAATTTAGAATAATCATATTCAGAAAAACAGAAAAGCTATTGAAATGAACACATACTTTTTAAAAACTTACAAAAATTAAAGATGGAAAATGGGCAGAAAAATTTTTCCTTCTTACCCTCTAGGTTCTTTGGCTGGTCTAATAAATAAATTGACATAAAACATATTGCCAAGAGAAAGACATTTAATTTTGTCCATGTGGGATCACCACAAAGATACAGGATTCAAAGGCAGCCAGGAAATTGAAGTTCATACACCATCCTAAGCTAAAGAATAGGGATCTGCAGCTTCAAAGGGGAGGAAGAGATTCACTGGAAGAGGCAAAGAGCAGATGTTTGATAATCAGATGTTTGCTTTGCCTCTCAGATAAAATAAAATTTATCTGAAAGTTACCTGTGGTTAAAGCTCTCTTTCTGGTACAAGGCCCTATCTAAATCCTTTTTTTTATTTTATTTTATACAGTAAAGTAGATTTACAATATTGTGTTAGTTTCAGGTATAATGCAAAGTTGTTCAGTTATACATGTATCTATTCTTTTTCAGATGCTTTTCCCATATAGGTTATTACAGAATATTGAGTATAATTCCCTGGGCTATACAGTAGGTCTTTGTTGATTATTTTATCTATATTAATATGTACATGGTAATCCAGACTCCCAGTATATCCCTTCCCTCCCACCTTTTCCCATTGGTACCATAGTTTATTTTTGAACTCTTGAGTCTATTCAGTGGTATGATTAGAAAGTATCAGAAATCAGTACTTCTTATATTCCTTTCCAGGAGTCCTCTTAAAGGTGAAGCACTTTCACAGGTACACTTTTCCCAAAGCATTAGAGTAAAACAGAAGGTATTTGTTAATCACAAAAGAAAAAACAAATCACAGTTGATGAGAATTCATTATAATGCAATTGATAAGGAAATTTGATTATTTTTTGTGACATTTTTAGGTAATAACTGGAATTATGACTGAAAACATTGCATATAATATTTTTAGGAATTGTACACAATTTCTGGAGTACACATTAATAACGTACATCTAGAGAAATATAACTTAAATTTCATGGTAAGCATTGTCAGGCAGGAAGTAATACTAAAACTTTAACATCAAATAAACAATGTTTAAATCCTTTATATATATATATATATACACATATATATATACATATACACGCACACACACACATATAAGATGAGAGAATAAATCTTTAGTGCTGTTTCAGGGACACTCTTGAAAATGCCAATTATTTCTAGGGCAAAAACATTTAATTTAGAGTATGATTTGGGGAATTCAAATAGGATCATAGGTCATTGTGATATAATAAATACTTTGCAGGCAGATACAGAAAGTCATGTAGTTGTTAAAAAATAGCTCTTTTAATAGAGAAGACTCCGTTTTCTTAAGTAATCAGATACCTGTAAATATAACATGAAGCACAATAAATGATTTTTGATAAAATATAGAATCTTTATTCTGATGAAGGGCAGACCAGTAGTCTAAGGAAATCTTGTTTTAACAGATGAAAGAAAATTTTACACAAATATGTGCATACTAATTGTTATTAAAGCTTATTCTTAAAAAGATTTATAAATTTATTGAATTTTACCCACTTAACTACACAAGGCAAAATTCTCTTTTCTCCTTTCCTCCCCGCTTTTCTCCTCAACTTTGTACATTCATTTAGTTTCGACATGAAAAAGCAGAAAATAAGAGAAATAATTACTTTAGGACAAAATTAGTCTTTTTCCCTTAATAAATCATATCTCTATACTTCATACCTTTTCTCAAACACATCTTACCTTCTGGCAGAGTTTTAATTACATATATTAATTATAATTCTTAAGTATTAGAAATCTTAATATCTAATGAAAACTAAGTAAGAAATTGTGAACTGTCAGACTAATATTCCATAGATTAGCGTTTTAGGAGTATATTGCATAATTTCTAGAAGCGTACACTTTCTCATAGTACAAATTTCATATTACTGACAGATGCAAATATCTTTAATTTTTCTATAATAAGAAGTGAAAAGTGGATAAACCTATGTTCAATTATTGATGTTTCTTTTATCTTATTTGGAAATGACCTCAATGAATTTCCATCATTTAACTTAATATAGCAAAACTCTAAATTACGAAAGAGATTTAGGACATATAGTAAAACATAATTATTTTTGAAAAGTTCACTTAAAAAAAAAAGTTCACTTAAAATCTTAAAATTTTTATCTCCGTTACAATTTATTTAATTACCTTGTTTTTAATAACCATGTTTAGAATACTCATAAAATTTCATGAGACATTAAAGCAGTAAGCCATCATCTTAAGTTATTTTTCCTTCTGACAAATTCTGTAACAGAGATGATATGAGCTTATTTGATTTTTAGTAAACCTAGGTAGAAAGCTCTGAAGATATGTCTATTTTAATTAAACTGACAAATTTAAACTAGTTTTATTTATCAAAGATTACTACAGACCACATGACCTTGGAAAGCATTTGGATTAGTGTCTTATTTCTGAGGGTTTACAAATTAATAAGTGCATATTTTTCTTTAAGCCAGTTAAAGTCAGTTTTGTTTTTTTTTTAAACAAAGTTATTGTGGCAATATCTTCCAGAGGTAGAAAAATATTACATATGCATAACATACATCTATAGACATATATAAATACACAGAGATCCTATGTCAGCTTCTAAAAAATGTACAACCTGATGTGCGAGTTAAGTTTTATTTTGGGGCAGAATGAGTACTGCAAGTCCGAGAGACAGCACCTCAGATAGCTTTGAGAAACTGCTCCAAAAAGCAGGGGAACGGTCAGTATATATGTGATTTTGGTGAAGGGAGAGAGACATACAATCAGACACATATTTTTCAGAAGCTTTCTGCTAGCCACAAGGAACAGTCATCACCATGAAAGATTTTAGTGCTTTTTCTAGGCATAAGGAGATACAAGAATTGGGCTTAATAAAAACCGGCTCCTGAAAATATCTATCTAAAGACCGGTCTGAGTTTTCCCAGAGCACAGATTGCCTTATCTCTGCTCTCCACCCTGAACTCCTTTCAGGGTGTGTTGAAAATCAGCAGCTGCTGCAGCACGTGATTTAATCCTTGTAGAGGTAGATGGCAAGTGCCAATTTGTAGTAGACATATAGCTTCCATCCCAAAATTGTAGCCAAGAATCAGATACAACAGAACAGAGGTCACTAGTTCCTAAGTAACAGCTGAATCCAAATTGTGTCTCTGGCAGGTGAAACAAGTGAAGTTCACCTACTCAAGTGGCTAAAGCATTTTACTAATTTTTGTGGAGAAGACTTTTAAGATTTGTATTTGTCCTTGACAAGTAATCTTATGGGAGCTGTGGATTAAATTTTGAGGAAGGGAAAATTTATAGCAGTTTGTATTTTCAAAAACCTTTTCTCCATTCCCCCTTATTTACTTCTGTCTCAGATGATTGTGGGCTGTGTATTAGTTATCTCCCTGGGGTGTTTACATTTGAAAGATATGGAAGACTTTACTTTTTCAAGGGACAAAGAATGCATGATGTCTCCAAGGAGTTTTGGAGTGTGTTTATTATCCAAAGTCTAGAATAATTACTACTTTCCTTCTTTTTACACTTGTTTCAATGTCTTGATCTTTTACAGTGTGTGCAAGAATTTTGAGATCAAAAGGGGAAGTTTGGAAGTTGGTAAAAGATAGGTGTATTTTGCATTGTTTCTAGAGGTGCATTTCTGGTTTTATGAAGGTTTATTAGACAAGGACTGTTGATTTTAATTCCTCAAAGAGTTGGGTTGCAGCCTGAGTGATATCAAATGGCTGGTTCACCCGCTCAAATACGTTATCTTAATTTGCCCCCTTATATCAAGGAGATTTCCAAAGAAGATGGAAATCAAAAGATTTCTATGTTCTGGAGTTCAGGATTTAACACTGTATGCCTTTTAAACTTCTGGATAAAGTTTTTTAATGTTTTTCTTTTTTTTCCCCTGACTGTACAATTCAATCTTCGACCAACTCACCTCAGGAGGAAAAACTTCTACTATTGCTTCTCTTAGCCCCTGAATACTGGCCTCAACCTGATCCTTTCCCTGATTATTTAGGAGGGCCTCCATCTGTTTCTTCTTTAAGAGTTCCCCTTCTCCCCACAGGAAAATGTTTTCTCTGTTAACTACATTATATCCAAAATAACATTTATGGTTGGGAGAATACATCTTAGCAGCGAATCAGAGTCCCTGTAAGTGGGACTATGAATGTGCAATTAATCTTTTTAATGCCTCTCTAAATCTGTGAAAGTGGAGGTAAAAGGACTTTGTAATTTACTAAAACTACTGCCATCCATAAACACCAATTCTTTGCATTGGGGGACCAGAATATATTTGCATTGCATAGGAAAGCCTGAAGCCAGCAGAGCCCAACCCAATTACAGGGCCCTGGAAAAGTAGGAGTTATTGTAAGGAGCAGTGAAGCCAGCCCTACCACCTATCCCAAGTGGTTGTGCTAAGGTCACTTCCTTGCTTTCAAGATTTACACAAGTATTCTTTATACCCTAGTGATCTGGACAGTTATTCTCTGCAAATCTTAACAGGAAAGGGCAGTTGAAACAGGCAGATGTGGCTGAGCAAGACAAAAAGAATACTTTATCTGTTGTTTTTCAATATAGGGGAAACACAACAAAACTTGTCTAAAGAGACACCAGCCTGGTGAGAACAATGAACTCACCAGTCTGTGAGACCAGTTTAAACAACATGGGATCTGTGCCTGTATTCAACCCTATGATTTTCCTCTTTATGACAAACAGCACAAAAGACAAAAGAAAACAAGAATATTCATAACAAATCTTTACCAGAGTCACAATACCAAAGATAGTTGTTCACACAAATATTTTCTCCTGTTAACCTAAATCTAGAAAAAGAAAAGAACTCTCCTTGCTCTTGTTTCCACCACATCCTGCAGGCAGAGATCCAGGAAACTCATGTGGTAAGGACTTACCTTCTACCAGAGCTTCCAGGATCTCTTAGCTGCAGCAGCCGTGGAACAAATGATGTCCAACCAAAGGAGAGCCCCACACTGGGCACCAAAATACTGGGGAGGAGAAATTTCCTTCATTTCTTATAGGTTCTTTGGTTGGTCTCATAACTAAGTTTGACATAAGACAGATTAACAGGAGAAATACAAATTTGATTTTATACATATGCGAGCCCCACAAAGACGAAACTCAAAGGCAGTCAGGCAATTGAGGCTTATATACTACCCTGAGCTAAAGAATAGGATACGGGCCAGAGTTTCAAAGGGGAGGAGGGCAATTCACAGGAAGATGAGAAGAACAGATGTTTGGTAATCAGATGCTTGCCTTGCCTTGCAGATGAAGCTTTCGGATTAAAGAAAAAATAAAGTTCTCTCTGGTAAGAGCTCTTTCTGGTACAGGCCTCTAATCCATGCTCTTTTTGGCAGCTATGGAGGAGGTAAAAAGCTACTCCTGAGTCTGCTGGGCCTTGACTGCCTTCACTTCAAAAGTGAAGTGCCAAAGTGTCACATTTTAGGGTACATATCCTGCTTCCCTTGAAATGCAGCCAATCACCACCACATAGACTCCTGTTTCTTATACAGCCTACTCATTTCTCTCTATCCAAACCACATAATTTCCAAGCAAATACCCAGATATCTTCTTTGATCTAAAAACTTTTGCTTATTTTTTTCATTTAAGAAATTTCTTTAAGTAAAACCCCAATATTACATCTTAAAAATAAACTAACTCCTTAATTAAATATCCAAAGCAATGTTGAAATTCTCCCCTCTCATGTATTGTTTCCCATTTTCTTAAACTAGGATTCCAAATAAGACTGAAATAAGATTCTTAAATTGTAATTTTCTAATGCTCTCTCAAGTCCACTTTATAGGTTTCCCAAAACTTGTTTTTCTTGCAAAATTTGCTTGTTGAAGTAGTTATTTGTCCTGTATCGTTTCCCACAGTCCAAAATTTGCTGATTGCATCCAATGATGTGAACTTGCTTTTCAGCCTCTTATATTTGCTGTAAACTGTCAGTTCTCGTGATATTTAGATTTCAATGAAATTCTAATGTTTGGCAAAGATATTTTTATAGGTGTTGCTATATCTGCCATCAGAGCACACATATGTGATTATATCTCTTCATGTCACATTGGCAAGCCGTTATTGATCCTTGCCTAGATTCCTTGTAAAAAAAAGGTTATAGAATTCTAATCATTCCTTTCTTAGAAGAAAAGACTGTATCTATATAGAGAAAACCTGTGGTCATCAACTATTTGTTTACCCTAGGGTACAGTTTTTACCAGAAAGGCAAGATACAAGTTTGATGCTTTTCCTGTGACACATTTTTCCTGGTCGATTCTGATTCCAATTCTTGCTTCCAATTATGCAGTCCATCCCCTAGCTCTGCTGTGCTTTCCTCATACTGTCCCATCCTATTCTGACCCCTGGGTAGCACTTTAATGAATATTTAGAGCCAACAGGCTATGTGTGAAGGATATGGTAGGATGGTGAAATTATACTGTGGCACAAGACTGGACAGAAAATAGGAAATTGAGCATCATAATCCCTATTTTTAAAGAATTTTGAGTAATTATCTTTTATACTGCCACTTCATCCCCACTATTTCCTTAACCCTCACTAGTTTCTTTTTTTTTTTTAATACACACTAGAGAATTTACCAGTCTTTTGATAAACAAAGGCAGTTCTCACTTGTGTTTTGACTAATACTTTTTGTTTTTTTTCCCTTCTGGGTAAACTTTTATAGTATGAAGGGTACAGAGGGCCCATAGAACATACAATGCTTGTGAATAAACTTCTTTGATGGATTTCAGCAATCAAGTTATGAGACAATTTTGTTTACAAGGAATAGACTGTTAACTGGGTCCTAAAGGAACAGTCAAGGCATAGTCAGGGATGTGACAGAATTTCCTGTTGCTCAGTTTCTACAATCTGTAGATAAAACATTTTGAATCCCAGAATTCTTTTAGGGAAGTAGCTCAAGATAGTGGTTAAGGGCTCGGAGTCTAGAGTCACCTCTGCTAGTTTGAGCAAATTACTAAACCTCTTTAAGTTCAAATTTTATTGGGAAGATGTTGTTAAGGATATCCTGCCTCAGGGAGGTCTATGAGCTGTTTCTACTTCAGGTAAATATCTTAATGATATTAATATTAACATGTTTTTATTTTAATGAAATCAATAGTCTTAATCTCTAAAGAACATTTAAAGTCTTAGCAGTCAGACTTGTGAAATCAACATATATTCCTTTAGAGAATAACGATATCTGAAAATATAGGCCTCTTCTTATGACATGTTGATACTTATTGACGATCCTGGTATTTGTTTCATTTCTTTCCACTTTTTCCCATTTATCTAAGTATCTTCCTTTCTGCCTCATCACTTGGCCTCTTTAATACTATATCTATTGTTTCTCAAGCCCTGACCCACAAGTGACATTTTATTTTAAAAACTTTAGATTAAGTGTAATTTTAAGTATTAGGTAAATACATGGTCAGAAATGCATCAACTCTTAAAAATAAGCAGCTATTAAATACTTGAAACCTAAGTAAATAATTATTTAAAATTAATAGGGGTGGTTTTCGCTTGAGCCCAATACATGATCAGTCTAGCCAAAGAATTCATTACTTGGATGAACTTTGAAAGGTGCAACAGACACACCCAAGTACACATATACACACATAAACATAACATTCACCAGTCTTAGTTGTACAGTTAACATCTTATTTGTGGTAGAAAGCAAGTCAGTTCTGCATATTGACTTGTCCAGTCTGTATCAAAATCTATCAAACAAATTAAGAGCTTAAAATGATAGTAATGGGAAATTTACCTTATTATCCTCATACTTGACTATCACTAAAAGTTAATCTAAATGCTAATGAGAGGGATAATGATGTCACTGGCTCCTCCCAATGAAAAAATGGTATTGTTGCCCCATTTTATTACCGAGACTATTTGATGCTTATAGGAAGCTTAAGAAACATGGCCAACATCATGAAAGATCTCGAAGCTTTAGCAGGTAGGATCTTAACTCAAGTCTTGTGATATTACACTCCTTGTATCTAACCACCAATCAGCAGAACTTGTATTCTTGACATTACCAAAAGGTAAAACACTGAAAACACCACCTTTACTCCATGTTTAGAAGTAAAGTATTTTAGGGAAGGTTTATATTACCTTATTTCATTTGTAAACAACTAGGTCTTTTTAGATCAATTAAACAGGAGTTGGGCAGAGGAGGATGACCTATAGAATTCTCTGCCCTGCTAATTTAAGAATGGGCTTTAGTTTGACCTTTTCTCGCTGTCAGCCATTTCCTTATCGCTCTCCCTACCTGTCGGTCATTCACATGACGAAGACATGGGGAGATGTTATTTACATCAGACGTGTGCGTGCAAAATCACTTCAGTCATGTCCGACCCTGTGCGACCCTATGGACTGTAGCCTGTCAGGCTCCTCTGTCCATGGGGTTCTCCAGGCGAGAATACTGGAGTGGATTGCGATGCCCTCTTCCAGAGGATCTCCTTGACCCAGGGATCGAACCTGCATCTCTTATGTCTCTGCATTGGCAGGCAGGTTCTTAAGTACCACCCAGGAAGCCCCACATCAGGCATAGTTTTAAATAGAAGTCACATTGACTGAAGGACTGTTTGATATATTTGAGTAATTCTAATAGGTCATGTTGTTTCCTTGCATTTTCAATGACTCCTTTATATAATTCCTTTTCTGGAATAAATGCAAAGCAACAAAAGGTACTTAATGAAGAACAGTAATAAAACCATGACCATTTCAGGTTGAATTTGTGGTATCCTGTTTCTGACCAAATATTTCATTTTTGTTCCTCCAAATATGTACAGTTTCAATCTTGAAATTTTGTTTTTTTTGTTTCTTTGCCATCATTAGAAATAAAGTACAAAACATATATGCTTTTATATTATAAATGGTTATATAAGTTAAAAGCTTACAAAAATATATGCATAACTGCCCAACAAATAGTTCTCTTAATATTTTGTTGTGCCTTTTTCCAGTCTGTTTCACCTTTGTATCTGAATTCTACCTATTATAACATATACAACACTTACATACTGCTAAACATTATAAAAGAGGTTATTTTCATATAACTTATGTCACAGTAATAGATGGTTTCATAATTATTGAATAGCTGAATGATAATTTTTCTATCTCATCATCTATTAGGATATTTAGGTTAAGAATTTTTTATTCTGTCACTGATTCTATTAAAAACACCTTTGTTCTCTAGTTTTGGACTGTTTTCTGAATGGTAAATTACTTGGCAAAAAAAAAAAAAATCATACATTTTTAGGGTCAATAACATGTGCAGCCTCAATGTTTTATCAAAGGCACTGTATCATTTAGAATGTTATCAGTAATATTAAAGAGTGCCATTTTTTACCACATCCCTGACAGTACTGTGTATAAGATTTTTTTCAAAATATGACTGTGACTTTTAGAAGTAAATAATGGTACCTCTTCATAATCTTTGATTGTTTTTCATTTAAATATTAGGGTGAAGAAGGAGCTTCCCAGGAAGGAATTCTGGAAGATATGCCTGTGGATCCTGACAATGAGGCTTATGAAATGCCTTCTGAGGTAGGAATTTATACATATAAAACTCCAAACAGAAAGCTTAAAAGTTCAAAATGGGTCTAATAATCAGTACCCCAAGTCTGTCACCTTCAGATTTCCCTTACCTTACTCTCTAGATGCACAAGTTGGCCAGATCCAGGACGTCTAGCATGTGGACAACTTGCAAGCTGTGAATCGTTTTTACATTTGTAAAGAGTTATTTTTATAAAAAGGCAGCAGCAGTGACAGAGACCATATGTGCACCACATAGCCTAAAATATTTTCAGCCTGGCCCTTTACAGAAAGAGTTTGCTGATCCCTACATTAAAGAATTATTTTACTAGAAACTTTACCTTCTAAAACAAATCTCAAAATGGAAAGTTAAGAGAAATCAACTAATTACCAAGAGAACATAATTATTATTGACCATACATTTCCAGCTGGATGTGTGCATAGTAGAAGTAAATCAAAATTATAGAGTAGAAATATGATAAATGCATGGTTTTTAATAATGGATATATTTCAGTCTAGCATTCTAAACAGCATAATTTAAAGTTTCTTTAATAGAAAATGTTTCAGAAGGGAAATTAGAAAATACCTTTAGATGAATGACTGATTCAGGAAGAAATAGAAAAGCTGAATAGATTTGTAACAAAAATATTGAATTATTAAAAAAGTAAAAACCTAGCCATGAAGAGAATTCCAGAACTAGATAGATGGCTTCACTGGTAAAAATTGCCAAACATTTAAAGAAATATCAACTAATTACAATTAATGTCAATTAACTTATCAAAAAAATAGAAGAGGGAGCGCTAATTCTGTGAGAACAATATTATGTTGATATCAAAACGAGACATCACCATTAAAACCTGAGTTAAAGTGTGTTATAGTAGGGTTATTCTTATGGCATTTTTAAAAAGTATATTGCTAATCTCCCACTTGTAGAAACAGACTAAATTGTTTTTTTCCTAATTTTACCAATATTCTGGGTTTTTTTAATATTGGGTTGGCCAAAAAGTTCATTTGGAATTTTTCTGTATGATCTTATGGAAAATCCCGAGCAAACTTTTTGGGCTCCCAATGCATGGCACAATGCTAAATACTATAGAGAATAAAAGAGTATTTGCTAGTACAAGAACACAAGGAGTTTACACTTTAGTATGTTTGATTAAAAAAAATACAAATGTATCCCTTCATTTATTTATCATGATACCCTTGACAAACATTACTGCCTTTTATGCATGAGACATCACAGGGGCAAAAATGTACATCGTGCACAAAGTTAGCATTTTACAAGAATTTTTTTTTTTAGGTCAATCAGGGTAAGTTTTATAGAAGGGGTGGTGGTGATCTGGTTAGGAGATGTGACAGCTCAAAATGAAGGAAGGACACCCTAGCACAAGAAAATCTCCAAGGCACACATGCCTGGGTATCCAGGTGGGTATGTCTGAGGAATAGTGAGTAATTAAATGTGATTCAGGCTCTGAGAATAGTGACAGATGAAGGCTGCAGAGATTGGTCCAAGATGACTTCTGAAATACTAGAAAAACCTAGCTATTTAAGTTTGTAATTTATTCAGAAAGCAGCTTGAGTATTGAAAACATGTTTGTTTTTTAGCAGGATCCTGATATTATTAGAGTTGTAGGAGGACTAATTTGGCCTCTTTGGTTAAGACCGTTAATATTTTTATTGTACGTGTTATTCAAATATTGTAGGGGAAAGGAGGAGCTTTGAAATAGAAATAATTAAAACTGCAGATGAAGATGAAATTTCCAATTGGGAAAGTAAAAGGAGAGAAAATGTGACTTGTCTTTAAGTGTCTTAATTTCTTTCTAAAAAATTACCTGATTTGGTTCTCACACTTTAGTTGAAAATGAGAGTCAGGTAAGACAGACTAGCTACTTTGTTCTACAGGACCAGGTCAGAGATTGTTAAACAGCACATGTAGAAGTAGAATTCAGATATCTAATTCCGACTACCACCCTAATTAACTCACTTTTGTATTTGACAGGCAGATGAAACTATTAAAAAGAAAACTGTATTGGATGTAGGAGAATAGTTCCAGAACTGTAGGACTATATCCTTTTTTCAAAATGGCAAGCCATGTCCTATCCCATTTTCTCTGAAGCCCTTGATTACTGGTCACTTATACTAAACTTCATGTTGCCTTTCTGATTTTCCTTATACTAGGAAGGGTATCAGGACTACGAACCCGAAGCCTAAGAGAGATCTTTGCTCCCAATTTCCTGAGACCTGCTGACAGATGTTCCACCCTGTACAAGAGCTCAGTTCCAACATGCCCAGTCATGACATTTTTCTCAAGTTTTCACAGTGTGTTTTGAAGTCTTCCATCAGCAGTGATTGGATTATCTGTACCTGCCCCACCAACTCAGCATTTCGGTGCTTCCCTCTCACTGAATAAATGGTAGCAGGGTCTTTGTGTGCTGTGGATATTGTGGCTTCAAATATAAAATGTCAAAACAAATTAAAAACACCTAAGTGACTACCACTTATTTCTAAATCTTCACTATTTTTTTGTTGCTGTTGAAAAATTGTGAGTGATTTACTATCATAGATTATAAGATTTTATGGTATCTTTTAATGATTCTAAAGAATAATGATGTATTGTGAAATTTGTTAATATATACAATACTTAAATATGTGAGCATGAAACTATGCACCTATAAATATTAACTATAAAATTTTACTGTTTTGTGGTATGTTTTATTAACTTGTGTTTGTATATAAATGGTGAAAATTAAAATAAAATGGTATCTCATTACAACAATTTTATCCCCTCTCACTTTAATAATAAAACCATGCTTATAAACAATGTGAAATAAGAACTAACACAACTAACTTAAAGTTCTTAACAGTCATTTGAAGGAGGAGGAATTTTAGAAGTGTTTAAAAAAGATGAGATGAAATTTTAACCCTTTAGTGAGGAAATTTCTTGAAGCAACACTGTCCAAAGTTTGTTTTGATATGCACTAGTACCTTAAGAGGCTATACTAAAAAAGTGGGTTCCCCTCCTAGACTGTTGGTGGGGATGTAAGCTGGTGCAGCCACTATGGAAAACAGAATGGAGATTCTTCAGAAAACAAAAATAGAAATATCATATGAGCCAGCAGTTGCGTCCCGGGCATGTATCCAGACCAAACTATAATTCTCAAAGATACATACACCCCTATATTCATAGCAACCATTCACAATAGCCAAAACACGGAAACAAATGTTCATTGACAAGAGGGATGAAGATGTGGTACATATACATAATGAAATACTACTCAGCCATAAAAAAAAAAAAATGAAATGATGCCATTTGCAACAGATGGACCTAGAGATTATCATACTAAGTGAAGTAAGTCAGAGAAAGACAAATACGGTATGTTATCAGTTATATGTGGAATCTAAAATAAGACGCAAAGGAAATGACTGTTATCTATGAAACAGACTAATGTATTAATATGTAGGGACCAGACTTGTGGTTGCCAGAGGGAGGGTAGGACTGGGAGTCTGGGGTTATCAGATACAAACTATTATATATAGAATGGATAAACAACAATATCCTACTGTATAGCACAGGGAACTATATTCAACATCCCGGGATAAACCATAAAGGAAAAGAATACACATACACACACACACCCCTGAATCACTTTGCCGTACAGCAGAAACTAACATATTTTAAATCAACTGTACTTCAATAAATAAATACAAAAACTGAGTTCTATAGAATAGTGAAGTATAATTTTGATGATGTCCTCTTTAAATATTCATAAGGCATATTAGCACATTAAAGGCTCTGAGAGAACTTTAATCTAGCATTTTCTTTTTTTTAAAACAAATGTTCTTCCTTCTAGGAAATATGTTTTAAACATCTCTGAACTACCAAAGAATTGCCTTAAGATCTCTAGATTTATGAAAATTTCCTGGATGCCTTTGAATTCTGCTAAACATATGAATTCCAGGATGTATCTCTAGAAAACATTTATTTCCTTCTTTTTTTTTTTTCTTTTTTTTAAATTAGGGAAGATCTGTTAACTCCACATGGGTACTGACGATAAACTTGCATGTCAAAAGACCTATACAAATCAATCTTTTGATTTATCTTTTTAATTATTCAGGAGAAAAATAGCATAGTCCCTTTAAAAAGTCACCAGTAGAAAATATAATTTTAAGAAACTATTCTAGAAGTGCTAGGCAGCTTATATGCAATCATGAGTAATTTGATGTATATTAGGCATTGGCAAGGAAGCAAGTTAGGACGAGTATGATGATTATAAGCCTGATCACCAAAGAAAGTTTCCTTTTTGCATAATTGGAAACAGACTATAGAGAATGTTAAACTGCTGTATAGTCAAACTGGAAAAAAGTGGTAAGTCTCTTGTTTTTATTAGATACATTAATGAAGAAACCACATGGAAAATGAGATCTTTTTGAACAAGAAGCCTTCTATTCCAGCACTAATATGTACCTAGAAAATACTATGGGAAGATATACACCAAGAGTGGTTATTTCGAACAAAGCACTTAAACAGTAGTGCGGAGCACACAAGCCTGGTCAGGAATCTCGTCTCATAGCCACTGCTGAGATGACGACCTGACAAGTGGCCTGATGGTTAGCTTGCTCTCAGGTTTATTTGCAGACCTCATGCCCCCAAATCTGAGTTATTTAACCTCATATGCTCCATGCACTTTAGCAAAACAGGTCAGGATGGGCTTAGGCCACAATTGGCAGTACAACAATTGAATATGTGGTTTGACATTCCAAGTCAGATCTTTTTCCAAAGCTCCCCACCAGCATGAGATATTAATATTCCCTATCCTGGCTCATCCAGTGGGTACCCACTGGATCAGCACTCACAGCACGTATACACAGACACACACTTCAAGGACAATCATAGTGCTTCTCACATCCATACTGAGGAAGAAAAACAATTTTCTAACTGAAAACTTGACAGGCTCCTTGTCTACTGCATGACTTCTTATCTGGCATGAATTCATCCCACTGTGTTCTGTCTTGGGAAAGAGTACAACCGGGCTGGTACCTCCCTGTTTGCGCTATCCCTGGAATTTGAATTGGAGATACTTGGTTTAATTACTATATGTCAAATATGGATGTGATTGATCGATAGGAACTTGATTTATTCTCAAAACAGCTCTAAGTTCCATTCATCCTCACTTTATATATGAGCAAACAGGAGTACCTGCAGGCCAAGTAATGTTCTCATAGCCACAGAGCTGGGAAATGGCCCAAACTGCTTTCAACCCCTATGCCACATCATTTCTCAGAGTGAGGATACACAAGTATATCAGTATCTCACTGAAGTCCAGAGAATGGGGTAGTAGCCTTGCTTTTCTACATATAATTATTACTATGTATCTAGTCTTCTTCAGGTATCTGTCTAAAATAAGTGATACTCATACATATGGAGATTTATTTCTAATTCTAGGAGAACTCCAATAGCTCCTAATACCCTGACCGATCTTTCCTTATAACTAAATTATGCATATCATGTCATTAGAACTGTTATTTATTTTCAGTAGAAGAGAAAAATATCAATATAGTAACTGTAGATTATAGTAAGGCAGGCTTTTTCATCTTCCTATTGCATCATGGGTACTTAGCTTCTATCAAATGGCTAAAGTGCATATATAAAATATAAATGTTTTCAGTTATACATATTAATGAATGAATTTATAAATGAACAAAAGTACATGAATTAATAACATTTTAAAATTATATAAGCCTTGATTTTCTAAGTGTATTTGTGATATAGTAATGCTATATTTTATTCTTTGAGTAAGCTTTCAAAAATCAAAATGCAGTAGAATAGCTATAACACCAAAACTATTTCTAAATTTTATTTTAGCTTCAATGTCTCCCATTTAATTATCTAAGATTTTCTTTTATGTTTCTTTTCTACTGCCTTTGATTATTTTAAATCCAGTGGCACAGATGGCATATTGGAAGCAGTTAAAAAACATCCCTTCAAAAAGTCCAGTTTGAGCCTCTAGTAGGTTTTGCTGATATAATATACTTCTTAAATCAGATAGGATTGCATAGGGGATTTTGAAAGTTGATCCTGCAAATACAGTTAATATTCCTGAGTAGCTCTTCTTATGAACCTTATGAAAACATATCCTCAGATTCCCTTAAAGGTCAGTGACCAGAAATCCCCACTGTTTCTATGGCAACACAGCAAGATATGGTGCCTTGGAAATGTGCTGCATTTTAATTAGGTTCCTCTAGGGTTTCCTAACTGCCTTTTGCAGGTGAACTAAATACCAGGTTGCTTTATGTCTTGCCGTGAGATGAAAGCTAGACCATCTGTAAATGTCAAAGCAAAGCTGGGCTCCAGTAAAGTCAAATCTAAACAAATACAGTGGCAAGTCTATGTGTTTATCTTAGAGAAGAATACAATATTCTTTACCTAAAATAATCAGGGGTGCTTGCTTAATTAGCTTGGCAGCAGCAGTAGTGAGGATCCTGGATTCTAAAACTAAACTATGTAGGTTTGACTCCCAGTTATGTTATTTACTTCCTGTGTTACTTCTAACAAGTTACGTAAGCTCTTGGTGTTTCTGTTTTCCTGTCTGTAAAAATGCAGAAGACAGTAATAGTACCTCAAAGCAGTGTTGTGTGGATTACGTGAGTTAATATAAGTAGAATGCTTAGGACTATGACTTACCTATGATAAGTGACCAATGAGCCAGTGATGCTATTGGTAGTAGTGCAAGTGGTGGTGGTGGAGCGGTGGTGGTAGGAGTAGTAGGGGACACTATATTTTTAAATGTAAATAAATATTTTAAATGTTTAGGTATATTCCTAATTTATATCCTAATATAAAAGCTATAATAGCCAATGCAATCTTGAAAAAGAACAAAGCTGGAGGCACCATACTCCCTGACTGTAAAATTAGAGCGGTCAGAACAATACGGTACTGGTAAAAAAAAAACAGATAGATCAATGAAATAGAATAGAGATCTCTAAAGTAAATCTGTGCATATAAGGTCAGTTAATCTACAGCAAAGAAGCCAGGAATATACAATGGTGAAAGGACAGTCTCTTCAATTAATGATGTTGGAAAAACTGGACAGACACATGCAGAAGAATGAAACTGGACTACCATCTTACACTATACACCAAAACTAACTAAAAATGGTTGAAAGACTTGAATGTGAGACCTGAAACCATAAAATTCCTAGAATAAAAAGCATGAGCAGTAAGGCCTTGACATCAGTCTTGGCAATTATATTTTGGATTTGAAAGAAAATAATAAAAGTAATAAAAGCATGAAAAAAAAAGTGGGACCATATCAAAATAAAAAGCTACAAACAAAGGAAATCATCAACTAAATGAAAAGCAATCTACTGAACTGGAGAAAACATTTGCAAATCATATATCTGTTAAGAGGTTAATATGGTTCAAAATATACAAAGACACACAGAGCTCAACAGCAAATAACTCAAATAAAAAATTGGCAGGAAATCTGAACAGGCATTTTCCCAAAGAAGACATAAAGATGGTCAACAATGGTTATGAAAAGGTGAATCATCACTAATCATCAGGGAAATGCACATCAAAATCACCAGGATATCAGCTCTCACTTGGAATGGCTATTGTCGAAAAGACAAGAGATTGAGACTTCCCTGGTGGTCCAGTGGTTCGAAATTCACCTTGCAATGCAGAGGACACAGGTTTGATCCCTGGTCAGGGAACTAAGATCCTAAATGCTGCAAAGCAACCAAGTCCGTGTGCCATAACTAAAGACTCTATGCACTGCAGTGAAGATCCTGTATGTTGCAACTAAGACCCAATACAACCAAATAAATAAAATAAGGAGTATTAAAACATAAGTTCTCATCACAACAAAAAACATGGTGGTAACGTATGTTAACTAGACTTATTGTGATCATTTCACAACATATATAAATATTTATCCTTATATTGTACACCTGAAAATAATGTAATGCCATGTGTCAATTATATCTCAATAAATAAAACAGTGATCAAGATTAGGATGATGGTAGAGTCATGGCTGGACACACACAGAGCCACTCTGGAGACTTGAGCAGAGACTATTTACTAAGAGTTACGGGAGGATTTTCACTCCAGTACTCTTGCCTGGAAAATCCCATGGACGGAGGAGCCTGATAGGCTGCTGTCTATGGTGTCACACAGAGTTGGACATGACTGAAGCGACTTAGCAGCAGCAGCATGGGAGGATTTTAATGGTTGAATAACCAGTATGGATATTTGTAGAATATCACTTAGCATCAAAGAAAGTTGAGAATGCATAACTTATTAAGAAATAAATATGCACCAAATCCAAAAGCTGTATTCACGGAACACATCTATCTTTAGACACAGCTATACTCATCAAGTCACACATCTTCACATTCAAGTGATATGTTTTTTATATTTATACTTATATGTATAATCATATATTCACTAATTTTTGTTCTGATCACAGAAAAAAAAACAAGTATATGTATGTATGTATGTATGTATGGATGGATGGATGGATGGATGGATGGATGTGTGTGTGTGTGTGTGTGTGTGTGTGTGTGTGTGTGTGTGTGTGTATGGGCTTCCCTCATATCTCAGTTGGTAAAGAACCACCTGAAATGCAGGAGACCCCAGTTCGATTCCTGGGTAGAGAAGATCTGCTAGAGAAGTGATAGCCTACCCACTCCAGTATTCTTGGGCTTCCCGTGTGGCTCAGTTTGCAAAGAATCTGCCTGCAATGCAGGAGACCTGGGTTTGATCACTGGGCTGGGAAGATCCCCTGGAGAAGGGAAAAGCTACCTACTCTAGTATTCTGGCCTGGAGAATTCCATGGACTGTATAATCTGTGAGGTCACAAAGAGTTGGACACGACTGGGCAACTTTTACTTCACTTCTTCATATATAAACATTTAGTCTAAAATAGATATTATACTAACCACAATATATATATATATATATATATATATATATTTATATATATATATATATTTAGTCTAAAATAGATTTTGTACTAACCACAAGGTGAAAGGAGAAAAACAGGCACTTGAATTTCCATTTATGTCACAAATCTCCTTCATTTCCCAATATCTTTCCCAATACTACTCTTATTTTTAACCCCAAAGGAGGCAGCATTTTACACAAAACTGTTTGCATTACACAAAATGCAACAGAAATACCAATAGTCACAAAGGAAAATATTGTTTCCTCTTTGTGTCTTTAGTGAGTCCCTAGGATCACTGCCGAACAAAGCAAGTGAGCTGGTAAGATGTTTGCCAGGGCCCTGTGCTACATGAACTATCTGAAACAGCCTATTCTGGGAACTAAGTTAGAGCAGCAAAAATGATCATCCAATACTACAGTTTTTAACAGGAATCAATTCTTGTGGTAAAAATAACCAAAGGCTAAATCCAGATAGATGAGTATCTAGCACGTACTATTTGTCATATAAGGCCTCACCCAGATCTCTATGGCAATGATCAAGGCAAGTCCTGAGAAGCTGCTATGCATTTGTGAGCAGAACAGACTCCTGCTGTTGAAAATGGACTGCCATGTTGAATGATGAGAAATCTGGCACGCCTTCTTGGCATGCTTCCCCAGCAATCAGCTGTGGGCACGCCTAGCAGCCTGTACTAAGCTTTTAGCTAGGCCATTTGCCAGAGAATGGTGAGCAAAAGGGTAAAACTAAGACAAAAAAACGTTTTCACAATTGTCTTAATGTCCTTTAAACCAAAAATAAAAGCATGATTTAGAACATTTGTATGTTATATATTGCTAATAACTGATACTGAGTTCTGAATATGAGAGCAATGTTTAGAGATGAAATATTGTTGGACATTGGTGTCATTCTGAAAAAGATTCTAGTCCAACTCAAAACCATGTCAGTCATGTTTAAGAACAGCTCTGCAAATCAGTATTAAGGAGTTTTGCTCTCACTGTTTTGTCACTGTCCTATGTAGTTCCAGGCCATTAGACACAGCTTTTAGTCATTGTTTTCAAGCCAACAATTCCTGGATACACTAGGAACAGGTTGCTCAAAGTAATTCTTTTTGGAGTAACAATAATTTCCCCATAATAGTCACCTTCCTACAGATGATAATTCATACTGATAGTCTGTAATTGACTTGAATTCTTAGAGCAATTTCTTTACAGATAAACCTCGCCATCCCTATTGCCACACACACCCATCACTAGCTTAAAATAAACTAATCTTGTAATCTTGCATATTTAACTGTGGAATGCATTCAGTATGAAGTTGTTCACAGTTTAATCTTTACCACTTAATATGTGTATAATGTTTCTGATTTCTGAATGCATTTTTTGTTCTTACCTAATCTACATAAGAAATATTCAGACCTGATTTACGGTAATAATGAACAAACCAAAAAAACACTCTGGACTGTAAAATAAATATGAAATGTTTTAAAATGTGAGACCTCATTTATAGAGAGTGGAGAAAAATATCTCGAGAATATAGTGTGGAACAATATATTTAAACCCTAGAGTTAGATCTAAGTCTCTTAATAGCCAAAATCTGAATGGGAAACACAAAGACTGCATAATTTTCAATGTCTTCAGGAAGAAGATACTTCATTATTGTTGTTGTTTCTGATTATTTTCATTGTTATAATTTTGCAGAGAGGCAGAAGAACCATTTTTCTTCTATTTTAGCTATAGTAGAAATATATGACCAAACAGCTCTTTTACAAACAGTCAAATGGAACCCTTCTAAATCATAACTCCCCATAGTCAAGGACATTCATAATCAGGTTCTTTCTTAAGAAAGAAAGAAGTCCCAGACCATCCTAAGGATGGGTGACTAGGCAAATTGCACGAACTTCCTCTTTAACGCAGGCCCACATTATGTCCAGAATAGACGGAGGTGGATGTTTTAATTTGCCACTTCGTCTAGGTTTCTAGAAGCTCTAAGCAAAAGCCCCAATTGCTGCCCACCCAGCAACAGAATTAAAAGCATTTCTTTTCCTTAAGGAAAAGACCCGATGGAGTGATTGGTACAAACTGTGAAGGTACCTTACAACATTTAGTTAGAGAAGGCTTGGATGCTTTGTCTTACAGAACATATTAGGAGAAAAAATATTCTGAAATTTACTCATCTGTGGAAAGAAGGAAATACTGGGGGAAAGTTTAGATATACAGGTATTAGGGGGGGAAATCCCCAAAATGATAACCCACTAAAGGTCCAGAAAGAAATGGCCAGGGGCATGTGGGTGAGATGTGGCTCTAGGGACAAAGGAACCAATACTCTTCATCCAGGCAGCATCAGGGAATCCTGACAGCACTAAATGTGATTTCCATCAAAGCCAGGGGTTCCCAGGGAGATTCTGGAGTCCCCTGTGAGTTGGCAAGACCAAGGTCAGGCTGCAGACCGAAAAGGTGAGTGCTGAACAGAATACAAATAAACCACTTAAAATCCCTATCACTATGCCCATTGCTGCTGCTGCTAAGTCACTTCAGTCGTGTCCGACTCTGTGCGACCCCATAGATGGCAGCCCACCAGGCTCCCCTGTCCCTGGGATTCTCCAGGCAAGAACACTGGAGTGGGTTGCCATTTCCTTCTCCAGTGCATGAAAGTGAAAAGTGAAAGCGAATTCGCTTGGTTGAGTCCGACTGTTTGCGACCCCATGGACTGCAGCCTACCAGGCTCCTCCATCCATGGGATTTTCCAGGCAAGAGTACTGGAGTGGGTTGCCATTGCCTTCTCTGCGTGTCCATTGGGTAGCCCAAAATGTCTAATTTAACTCACGGCATTTGGCAAAATAATAAGCAAGTTTTCACTGTGATCTTGATACTTTGAGAAATTTAGAGTTTTAAAGAAATATTATGCTGAGAATTTTGTTCTAAACCAAGTGATTTCATACATATCTTGGGCAGATGTGAAAGAAAAATATTAAAAAGGTATATTCTCATGTATTTGGCCTCACAATCTCTGAGATACAATATTCACTTTGTAGAAGTTCACTGTTTTATTTTCTTTCAGGGAAAAAAAAATCAAAGCCTCCTAACATATGAATTCCAAGAATCTGATTGATGTGCTTTAGGAAAATCCTCAAAGCACATATTTGTAAAAGGTCAAATTTCCTAGGTGGATTCTTGACTGAATTTATGTTGCCTGTGGTTATTTAGTTAAGTTTTCTTTTTGGTGGATGCTTTCATTCTGTTAAGTTCAGACAGAAGCTGAGAGAGAGATTGCTATAGCGAACTTCCCCCCAAGCAAAGCAAGAATAATTCAAGACAGTCTAGATTGTGAAATGGAGAAGGCAATGGCAACCCACTCCAGTGTTCTTGCCTGGAGAATCCCAGGGACAGAGGAGGCTGCTGTCCACAGGGTCGCACAGAGTCGAACATGACTGAAGCGACTTAGCATGCATGCATGCATTGGAGAAGGAAATGGCAACCCACTCCAGTGTTCTTGATGGAGAATCCCAGGGACAGAGGAGCCTGGTGGGCTGCTATCTATGGGGTTGCACAGAGTCGGACACGACTGAAGCGACTTAGCAGCAGCAGATTGTGAAAAGGTTAAAAAAAAAATAGGAGTGAGGCAAAGTCAAGATTTAGGATCTAACACAAATATAGGAGACTAACAAACCTTAGCAGTTCTGTATATCAAAGTCTAGAAAACAAATTAGTGTCCACAGCTCTTACAGAAGAGTGATCCTACCTTTCCTCCCCTATCAACCCTTCCCAGGGATAAACAAACAGAAAAAAGTTGCCTGATAGCCTAGAACTTTCTTAAGATAAGAACATCACTTTATTATTGTCTAATGCCTTCATTTTAGAAATAAGCAAACACCTAAAATTGTATGGTCTTGCCATCTTACTAGATTAAAATAGACTTTCAACCAATAACACTTAATTGCTGCAAAAACTATTCCAAGCAAAATTCACCTGAACTCATGGCAATATTCTAGTATATGTCTCTAGAAGGGATAAAAGTTATTAACAGTAAAATCCAACATACCCTGGAAGCATAATAATGCTTCCAATCCTTGAAAATTCTCCTATACAACAGACTTAGGATTCATTATCTTCTTTCTCCAAACCACTATATCGACTCTTAATCTAGTAACTTCTTTTTTGCTTATTGGGAAATATATATATATAATTCTTAAGTAATTTAAGTATAATAAATTTATATACAAATGTCCAAGAAAATAAAACACAAAATTCCATGTCTAAATTTTAAGCACAAAAAATAGGAACTTAGTATTTAAGAATGACCCATATACCCACACAAATATAATTTAATAAAGTTCCTTACTGAACACATTCTTTAACTTTCATAGTACAGTTTCGGGTAGAAACTTGCTCAGAGTAAATATTTGAATGGATAACTCAATCTATTAGATTTCATTTCTAAATATCAAGTTTCTTTCACTGGATGTATTAAGAGTAAGATGGAAAGAAACCCATTTGTACAATGGCTAAAAATAAACTCATGAGTACAACTTGTTACACAATTCAGGGGTATGTGTGCATGCTCAGCTGCTTCAGTCAGGTCTGACTCTGCGAACCTATGGACCATAGCCCGCCAGGCTCCTCATTCCATGGGATTCTCCAAGCAAGAATACTGGAGTGGGTTGCCATTTCCTCCTCCGGGGGTCTTCCTGACCCAGGGATCAAACCTGTGTCCCCTGCGACTCCTGAACTGCAGGTTGATTTTTTACCACTGAGCCACCAGGGAATCCCTTCAGGTGTATAATTAATATAAGTATAGCATAGAGAACATCTTTTAAGTCCCTACCATCAAGTAAGTGACATTTATTTTTGAAATGATAATTCTGTGTTCTTTAAACCAAAATCAAGTTGACTCCATCCTTTAAGTAAACTCTAAATCATTGAAAACAAAAGAGGGAGTGCTAATCTTTAGGGAATATGCTACTGGATACGCACAATATGCTACTGGAGACGAGTGGAGAAACAGCTCTGGAAAGAACGAAGAGGCTGAGCCAAAGTGAAAACAACGCCCAACTGTGTATGTGACTGGTGACGGAAGTAAGGTCTGATGCTGTAAGAACAATATTGCAATATTGCACAGGAACCTGGAATGTTAGGTCTACGATCAAGGTAAACTGGAAGTGGTCAAACAGGAGATGGCAAGAGTGAACATCAACATTTTATGAATGAATGAACTAAAACGGACCAGGATGGGAGAATTTAATTCAGATGACCATTATGTCTACTACTGTGGGCAAGAATCCCTTAGAAGAAATGGTGTAGCCCTCATCGTCAACAAAAGAGTCCAAAATGCAGGACTTGGGTGCAGTCTCAAAAAGGACAGAAACATCTGTGTTCATTTCCAAGGCAAACCTTTCAATATCACAGTAATCCAAGTCTATGCCCCAAACACTAATGCCAAAGGATGTGAAGTTAAATGGTTCTATGAAGACCTACAAGAACTTCTATAACTAACACCAAAAAAAGAGACGTCCTTTTCATCATAGCAGACTGAAATGCAAAAGTCGGAAGTCAGGAGATACCTGGAGTAACAGGCAAGTTTGGCCTTGGAGTACAGAATGAAGCAGGGCAAAGGCTAACAGTTTTGTCAAGAGAATGCACTGGTCATAGCAAACACCCTCTTTCAAACACAAGAGACTACTCTACACATGGATACCACCAGATGGCCAATACCAAAATCATATTGATTATATTCTTTGCAGCCGAAGATACAGAAGCTCTATGCAGTCAGCAAAAAGATCAGGAACTGACTGTGGCTTAGATCATAAACTTCTCATTGCCAAATTCAGACTTAAGATGAAGAAAGTAGGGAAAACCACTAGACCATTAAGATATGATCTCAATCAAATCCCTTAAGATTACACAGTGGAAGTGACAAATAGATTCAAGGGATTAGATCTGATCAACAGAGTGCTTGAAGAACTATGGATGGAGGTTCATAGCATTGTACAAGAGGCAATGATCAAAACAATCCCCAAGAAGAAGCAATGCAAAAAGGCAGAATGTTTGTCTGAGGAGGCCTTACAAATAGCTGACAAAAGAAGAGAAGTAAAAGGCAAAGGAGAAAAGGAAAGATATACCCATCTGAATACAGAGTTCCAAAGACAAGCAAGGAGAGATGAGAAAGCCTTCCTCAGTGATCAGTGCAAAGAAATAGAGGGAAAAAATAGAATGGGAAAGACTAGAGATCTCTTCAAGAAAATTAGAGATACCAAGGAAACATTTGTTGCAAAGATGGGCACAATAAAGGACAGAAACAGCATGGACCTAACAGAAGCAGAAGTTATTAAGAAGGGGTGGTAAGAATAGAGAAGAACTGTATAAAAAGATCTTAATAACCTAGATATCCACGATTGTGTGATCATTCCACAGAGCCAGACATCCTGGAGTGTGAAGTCAAGTGGGCCAGAGGAAGCATCACTATGAACAAAGCTAGTGGAGGTGATGGAACTCCAGCCGAGCCATTTTATACCCTAAAAGATGATGCCGTGAAAGTGCTGCACTCAATATGTCAGCAATTTGAAAAACTCAGCAGTGACCACAGGACTGGAAAAGGTCAGTTTTCATTCCAATCTCTAAGAAAGGCAATGCCAAAGAATGCCCAAACTACTGCACAACGCTAAAGCCTTTGACTATGTGAGTGATGGGTGAAAGTTGCTCAGTTGTGTCCAGCTGTTTGCAACCCCATGGACTATACAGTCCACGGAATTCTCCAGGCCAGAATACTGGGGTGGGTAACCTTTTCCTCCTCCAGGGGATCTTCTCAACCCAGGGATCAAACCCAGGTCTCCCACGTTGCAGGCAGATTCTTTACCAGCTGAGCCACAAGGGAAGCCGCTTTGACTGTGTAGATCACAACAAACTGTGGAAAATTCTTAAAGAGATGGAAATATCAGACCATCTTACCTGCCACCTGAGAAACCTCTCTATGTAGGTCAAGAAGCAACAGTTAGAATCAGACATGGAACAATGGACTGGTTCCAAATTGGGAAAGGAGTACCTCAAGGCTATATATTGTCGCCCTATTTATTTAACTTATATGCAGAGTACATCACGTGAAATGCTGGACTGGATGTAGCACAAGTTGGAATCAAGTTTGCCAGGAGAAATATCAATAAGCTTGGATATGCAGATGACACCACCCTTATGGCAGAAAGCGAAAAGGAACTAAAAAGAGCCTCTTGATGAACGTGGAAGAGGAGAGTCGCTGCTGCTGCTGCTGCTAAGTCGCTTCAGTCGTGTCTGACTCTGTGCAACCCCATAGATGGTAGCCCTCCAGGCTCCACCGTCACTGGGATTCTCCAGGCAAGAACACTGGAGTGGGTTGACATTTCCTTCTCCAATGCATGAAAGTGATAAGGGAAAGTGAAGTCCCTCAGTCATGTCCAACTCTTTGCGACCCCATGAACTGCAGTCTACCAGGCTCCTCTGTCCATGGGATTTTCCAGGCAAGAGTACTGGAGTGGGTTGCCACTGCCTTCTCCAAGAGGAGAGTGGAAAAGCTGTTAAAACCCAACATTCAAAAAATGAAGATCATGGAATCTGATCCCATCACTTCATGGCAAATAGATGGGGAAACAATGGAAACAATGACAGACTCTTTTTTCCTTGGGCCCCAGAATCACTGCAGATGGTGACTGCAGCCATGACATTAAAAGACACTTGCTCCTTGGAAGAAAAGCTATGACCAACCTAGACAGCATGTTAAAAAGCAGAGACATTACTTTGCTGACAAAGGTCCATATAATCAAAGCTATGGTTTTTCCAGTAGTCATGCAGGGATGTGAGAGTTGGACTATAAAGAAAGCTGAGCACTGCAGAATTGATGCTTTTGAACTGTGGTGTTGGAGGAGAGTTGAGTGTCTCTTGGACAACAAGGAGATGAAGACAGTCCATCCTAAAGGAAATAAATCCTGAATATTCATTGCAAGGACTGATGCTGAAGCTGAAGCTGTGATACTTTAGCTACCTGATGCGAAGAACTGATTCATTGGAAAAGACCTTGATGCTCGGAAAGATTGAAGGCAGGAGGAGAAGGGGACAACAGAGGATGAGATGGTTGGACGGCAGCACCGACTTGATGGACATGAGTTTGAGCAAGTTCCGGGAGTTGGTGATGGACAGGGAAGTCTGGCATGTTGCAATCCATGGTGTTGCAAAGAGTTGGACATGACTGAGCAACTGAACTGAACTGAATCTTTAGGGAAAGAAAAACCTCAGTCATCTCAGGACACAATCAGCTTTAAAAAAGACAGTGCTTTTTTGGGAGTATGTTTGACATTTTCCACATATTTCAAGAAGGTCCTATACTGATCTAAATTTGTAACAGATGGAGAAGCAGCAGGTGTGAACTCAGCAAATACACCAGAGACAAGATTCCAAACTAGGCCAGCTACTTAAGGCCTTTCACATTTGGGGTTAGGGAATGGATATACTTCAGAAAAAATACAAAATTGTGTGTGTATGTATAATCCATTAAAAATTATGAAAGTGTTTTTCTGTATGACATGCCATAGATCTAAATCCTAAAACAGGGAAAAAAAAACAAGGGTAAACAAAGGTAAGAGACACAAAAGCATAAAAAAGAAATGTATCTCTGTCTATTTTACAACTAACTCAATATTTATTGTGCTTTTAGCCATAGCAATATGCTTCTCTAAAGGAAAATTCTTATTTATTTCAACAACCCAAAAACTTGTTTTGCCAGTTTCTTTGAAATTATTTTTAAAATAAAAACATACTGACTTTTAAAATCAGAATCTGTTGGTTTAAAGTTACAGCTCAATCACTTTCTAGCTATGTGACCCTAGGAAATAGCTTTGTCTCTCTGAAAATTAGATGTAAATTAGAAATAATGGTATTTATACTTCATTAAAAAGATGAAATGAACTCTAATTAAATCACTCTTTATTATATATAGCATTTCTTCATTTCTTTGCTTCAACGTTGTAAGAAAAAGGTCAAGTTTTTAGGAGTAAGGTGTAAGAGAATTAAAATGATATAAATTATTATTTGAATATAGAATCCAATAAATGTACATTTGGTATTAAATGTGGTAATTCCTTATTCTACTATGAGGTATACTATAAAAGGGGGAGAAAAAAAACAAATAAGCAAACAAAATCTTGACCCATAAAAACTTAGGACAAAATAAACCAAAGGAAAAACATCTGAAATAAAGTTTTAAAGTTCATTAATAAAGAAATAACTTTTCTTGTTTATGTTTGACAGAAAACAAAAAAATTCTGTAAAAGCAACTATCCTTCAATTAAAAAATAAATATATTTTAAAAAAAGAAATAACTTCTTTTATTTTGGAGATTTGAAAATTCCAAAAAGGCTTTTGATTTAGTAAAAATGTACATAAACAAAGGAACTTAACTAAAATTGCAAATGAAAATCTACTTATTTACTTACACAATCTTAACTTACATAGAGAAAAAAAGAAAGTAATAGAAAAAATTATTAAAAATATATCTGGAATAGACTTCACACTAACCAAATACATTATGCATTTTGTATTCAGACTATAATAAAGCTCAGAATGTTTTATAGACTTGAACTTCACAATATTATGCTTCTAAATATGCAAAATACAAATGGAGTAAGGAAATTATATCTCTGAACTTAATCCACTAAAGGAAAGCATTTAAGATTTTATATTGTAAATGCTGTATTTATAAAATACATATAAAATATGAATATATTTACATATATAAAATAATATATAGAAAGGGGACAAAAATATCAACCTTGACTTCCTTGCTCCTGGTTCTCTGATAATGTCTGTATCTTTCCACTTGAAGGTGATTTAAGAGGGTCATGACGAGGACAAAAGGCACATATCCCACTGAGTAAATGTCAGGAGTAAAAGTTTTGAAGACATACCATGAAGTATACTTCATGGTGCATGTGTGTGTGCAAAGTCTTTTCAGTCGTGTTCAACTCTTTGTGACTCTCTGGACCATCATCCGCCAGGCTCCTCTGTCTGTGAGATTCTCCAGGCAAGAACACTGGAGTGGGTTGCCATGCCCTCCTCATGGTAGCAGGACCCAAAGAGGAGCTTAATTTGTGAGTGAACCAGAAGGTACATGTTTCCTTAACATGTGCCCATGGTGGCTTTTAGGAATCACCCTTAAATAACATGCAAAATTTTGAACTGTATGTAAAATTTAATGTCCATATGTCTGTATATCTTTCTTTGGCTAAAAACATTTACAGCCTTCATCCATTTCTAAATTGGATATGACTCAGAAGAGGTTCGGAGAAGGCGATGGCACCCCACTCCAGTACTCTTGCCTGGAAAATCCCATGGATGGAGGAGCCTGGTGGGCTGCAGTCCATGGGGTCGGTAAGAGTCGGACATGACTGAGCGACTTCACTTTCACTTTTCACTTTCACTTTTCACTTTCATGCGTTGGAGAAGGAAATGGCAACCCACTCCAGTGTTCTTGCCTGGAGAATCCCAGGGATGGGGGAGCCTGGTGGGCTGCCGTCTATGGGGTCGCACCGAGTCGGACACGACTGAAGTGACTTAGCAGCAGCAGAAGAGGTTAAATAAACTAAAGAATAATACTCTATAATTACTAGATGTCTCAAACTCACTAAAATCTTATTTCTATCAAATTTATTCCAGGAAAGACTAGTTTCTAGTGAGTTAAATAGATATAAAAAAATGTGATAGATAAACTTCTCTACAGCAGTACTTTTCAAAGCCATTAAAATTTTAGCATTTCATCTAATATTTTCAATTTATCAATCTTTTTTTTTTTCATTTCTATGAGTGTAACATTATAGGCAGTGTTTCCAAAACTCAGTGAAACTTCTTGTGGAAGCATTTCCAGCTCAGCTGTTCTAAGGAAAACACTTGAGGGAATGATGATTTAAGAGCTCACTTCCTGACCAAATATTCAGTGATAAATAACCAAGTGAGGGTGTTAGAATTTAATTCAAATCAATTAATTTTAGTGAGTTACATGGGCTACACTACTCTCTAGTGAGTGATAACAAGAGTTATGCACAACTGGGTAAGTTTACTGGTAGGTCTCAACTGGATGAATAATTCTTCACATATTCTTTAATCATGTGGGCAAATTATCTTCGAAAAATACAATGCCTGGCTCTGTTGCCCCAGGATCCTTACTACTTCCTCTCTAGCTAGTCAGCAGGTATACTGAAAAAACAAACAAAAATATAAGAACCGTAAAAGACAGGGAAGAAAAGAAAAAAGAGAGAATGTCTTAGCTAAAGCTTTTGGAATTATAGTCACTGGTGAAATTCTGTAAAATATATAAAGTAAATAACAATATTTTATTTGTATGATTACCAGGATTTGAAATAGAATTCATTACAAACCTATGTCCAAAGAAATTAATAAAAACCAAAAAGAAAGAAAGAGTAAAACATTCCCACAATTAAACGAGTATAGTAAATCTAGTTGTCATACTTCCTAAGCCTCATTCTTTGTATCTGCTTCTCCTATTACAGAGACCATATGGACTGATGTTCCTTATGAGTGAATCAGAAACACAAGGAAATTATTTCCACAAGAATCACAGCTGTGACCTAAAGAAAGAAAATAATGCTGTGGGTCATACTTTCCCTTCCTATCTACCTTATCAGCTGTTCAATTATCTCCACTGTCTCCATTTAAGAGGACAACTGGCATTTTTCTTTCATTCCCTCTCTTCACACTACCGTTTCATAGCTTCTGGGTTCTCTTCTAGGTGTAGCATCTTGGCTTTCCCTGCATCTGTTCTTCATTAGCCTCCCAGAGAGGTATATCTTCACTCAACAATATTGATGGAGCACCCATGATGAGCATGAGACCGAACATATGCACTTGGGAAGATTTGTCTCACAATTGAGAGAGGCTGATAACCACACAAGGGAACAAAGGACAAAAATAGCTGCTACTTTATCCACCAAGAATAAGGTGAATTTTTGATAAGTGGCTTTTGTGTGTGTGTAGTAAATGAGACAGGGGATCACTTATTTGATTCCTCATTAGGGAATGACATTCTGATATTACAAAAAGGTGGTTTTGGATGCTGTTCTTATTTACTTATAAGAAGAATAAATTACTTCTTATTTGTAAAATGGCAAGAAGTTGCACATTTTAAAAAGAATTACAAATATTTTTAGAGAATCTGTGTTACTAAAATAGCTCTGTTAGACCTCTAACATTATTTAAAATGCTGAGATAATTTTTATTACACTGTGTCCTTTAACAACTGCCCTTTACACTGCTGTCATTAGAATACTGAACTATCAAAAAATTAAGGTGGTGTACTGAGCACTAGAAATATGCTCTCTAGTTATCCAAAAATACAATAACTGAATTTTTTAAAATTAATCAGTTTTGAATGATTACCTTCTGCATATTTAGACTGAGGACTTTTTTTCAACAATATTCAGAGACATGCAATATTAAAGGTAGATTTTCTAATACGTATCCTTGAAATTTTGTTTCATTATGTTTAATACAAATGTTCTAACTTGAGTACAGATTTTCAGAGAAAAACATTTATCATACATTTGTTAGTGGGCAGGAGAAATGTAAAATGGCATTAATATTTACAATGTGGAAAACAAATATATATGCGTGATACAGACAATATATAGTTGAATTTTACTTGGTTGCAAGTAACAGATGACAAGTGGATCTAAACAGGTAAACACAGTTTTTGGAAGATACTGGCATATCTCACAGAAGCTCAGCTAGAGCTGAATAACTGGGTCTCGGGTAAATCGGGTATCAGAGCAGGTACCAGCTGCTGGGGCTCACAGGGCTCTGGGGAACTGCCATTAATAAAACTCAATACCAGAAGCTCCCTCAGTTTACCTCTCTCAGTTTACCTTCCTAAATTCCTGGGATCATGTAACAGCCACTGGTGAGGTGTCCACCTCTGACTCAGTCAACCACAGCAGATGAAGCAGGTAGCACAGCCCAAACTGGTGGAGACCCATCCCTTCTGTATCAGGGGCAGTTTCCAAAGGAGGAGAATGGTTGTCAGCTAGATACTAACCAAAGAGCTATTTCCTA